>NC_089838.1:145416895-146016895 GCF_035609145.1 Eleutherodactylus coqui | reverse complement strand
AGGTTGCGATGGCCTGCGAAAGAGAAAGACTAGAGCTGCGCAGTGTAGGTAGCAGATCGAGACACTGGAGGACATCTGGATTTATTGCAGCAACGGGATGTAAGTAAGGATCAACCTCGTTAAAAGCCAAATGGTGTGCACAATGGGAATAAGCAGGCCTGTTGATAGGGGATGATGTTTTGGGACTTGTACTACTGGGTATGGACCGCTAAGAGGTCTGGATACCGAGATACATGGAGGACTAATGCTTAATAGTATTGGAGCCTTTACAAGTCTCCGAGTTGCAGAGGGGATTTTGTTATTGTTAGGTTGTGCAGTAAACCACAGATTAATATTCTGGTATACTATGTTATGTTTGTAAGGGCGCAGCGACACACCTGATATTGCAAGTAGGTAGGTGTTTGTGACATTTGAAAAAGGCCAGTGATACAGTGTTATGCACAATGTGAATGTCAAATTTTAGCATCTGTGATGTCATTGTGACTTTTGGGGTAAAGGCGCTGCACCAACAGAACAATAACAGGTCTGGACTATGTGTAGCAGTGTCTGTAATGGCCAATGGCTATAATTCAAAGGTCAGGTGACTCATGGCCTGGAGTGAGGGAAGATATAAACGTAAAGTATCCATACGGCATAACGCCATTCGTTGGTTACCATGCAATGTTAAAGTAGCCATACCCTCCAATGAAGTGAGAACCCTATTTCATGTTCTTTAAAGGGGTTTACTAGTGGGAATACTATTGATGACCTATCCTCAGGATAGGTTATCAATAGTTGATCGTCTAGGGTCTGTCGCTCGGGACCCTGACCGATCAGCTGAGCAGGTGCATGCTGTCAGCACCGCAAATACACAGAGGTTAGAGCAAAACCAGCGGAAGTCTCTGTGCCGACCTCTGTGTAGTGGCTGGCACTTGTAACTACAGCCACGGCTCCTATTGATTTAAGTGAGAGCTGTCATGACCTTTGAGCCTTATAAGTTATGTTATTGGTCTTAAGGTACCCCATTCCAGCGCTGTGTACCTGCAAAGTTGCCGCATGCACAGAGCGTGACTCTTTTCAGCTGCCTGTGTGTTCGCGCTCATACATATAGATTAATGGGGGAGCGTGCTCACACAGCCAGCTGAAAAGAGTTACACAGCGTCAGGCATACTGCTCTGCATTTCATAAGACACAGCACTGTGGGGAAGGGTCAAAAAAATAACATGAAGGGGCAAAAAAAATGCTCAAAGCCACTCTCACACGTTACAAACGCCCGCTAAAATGCTGTACTGCACCTCCATTCATTTCTATGGGGCTTCTCAGGCAAGCGTTTTAGGGCGGCGTTAGAAATATTGCGCTAAACAAATGCTGTATGTTCTATTTTAGTGCGTTGCAGCACTTTCTAATGCACCACATCACCCATTACAATGGTGGGGTGTGTTAAATACGCTATTGAACATTTTTACAAATCCCTGTGTCAGAGTGGCCTAATAAGTTGGTACTACAGTTGCGAATGCAGTTGCAAATCCATCACATAAAAATGTCTATTTATCGATCTATCCATCCATCCATCTAAATCTATCTATCTATCTATCTATCTATCTATCTATCTATCTATCTATCTATCTATCTATCTATCTATCTATCTCCTATCTATCTCCTATCTATCTATCTATCTATCTATCTATCTATCTATCTATCTATCTCATATCTATCTCATATCCATCTGTCTATTAATCTATGTAAATCTATCTATCTCTATCAATCTATCTATCTATGTCTATCAATCTATTTATCTATGTCTACCACTCTATCTATCTATGTCTACCACTCTATCTATCTATGTCTATCTATCTATCTATCTATGTCTATCTTTCTATCTATCTCATATCTATCTATCTATCAATCTATCTATCTATGTCTATCTATCTATCTATGTCTATCTATCTATCTATGTAAATCTATCTATCCATCTATCTATGTCTATCTATCTATCTATCTATCTATGTCTATCAATCTATCTATGTCTATCTATCTATCTATGTAAATCTATCTATCTATCTATCTATGTCTATCGATCTATCTATATATCTATGTCTATAAATCAATCTATCTATCTACATATCTATCTATCTATCTCATCTCTATCTATCTATCTATCTATCTATCTATCTATCTATCTATCTATCTATCTATCTATATCTATCTATTCAGAAAGTCTTTTACAGCCTGCCTTCTAGGCTATATCCATGGACAAGCATGGATGTCTTCCTTGGATACCAGACAAGAATTCTTTTTTTATCAGCTGAAGCATCCTTAGGGTAAAAAAGATGTCACTGATCTAAGATACAATAGGCCTGATTTAAGATAAGTAGACAAATGTCTTTGAGAAATAAGTGATTTTGTTATCCATAACAACCAAAGTTCAGCCTGTCTATCTATCTATCTATCTATCTATCTATCTATCTATCTCATATCTATCTATCTATCTATCTCATATCTATCTATCTATCTATCTATCTATCTATCTCATATCTATAATCTATCTTCTATCTATCTATCTATCTATCTATCCCATATCTATCTATCTATCTATCTATCTATCTATGTCTATCTATCTATCTATCTATCTATCCCATATCTATCTATCTATCTATCTATCTATCTATTTATCCCATATCTATCTATCTATCTATCTATCCCATATCTATCTATCTATCTATCTATCTATCTATCTATCTATCTATCCCATATCTATCTATCCCATATCTATCTATCTATCTATCTATCTATCTATCTATCTATCTATCTATCTATGTCTATCTATCTATCTATCTATCTATCTATCTATCTATCTATCTATCTATCCCATATCTATCTATTTATCTATCTATCTATCTATCTATCTATCTATCTGTCTATCTCATATCTATCTATCTATCTATCTATCTATCTCATATCTATCTATCTATCTCATATCTATCTATCCTTTTCTCACAGGTGAATATTGTTAAACATACAAAGTACTGAAGCCATTCTGCCTATTCTCCCTTGGCTTACAGATCTGTACCTTGGATTATAGTGCATGACCTGAGAGGATTATGGTGGATAGAAATTTGCCTTCCTGCAACGTCACTTCCTAGCAGTCAATCAGAAACTGAAATTTCGCACTTTAGACCTTTTTTGCCTCCAAATCTAATACAAAATTCATACAGAACGCTGGTGCATCACATAAACGTAATCACATACGAATACCGTGCCACAACTGCTGCAGTAGCTCTGTGTAGCGTGCTGACTGGAGGGGACTATGTGACAATTGCCAGGGGACATGTGCCTATTCATGGCATTGTGCCTGTGACGTCAGTCTCACCTCCAGTCGTAATGAATACATTGTGACTGCATGGTATCATGTGATACCAGCACATTGTTAAAGGGCACCGCTCATGGTGGCCACATGCAGCATCATTATGTGACTCCAATGCATGAAACATCACCGTCTCTAATGACACTCCATCAATTAACATGCCACTTATATCCTTGTATGTGTATTCTGTGTGGAGGATCATGAAACTTGCCTCTATGATCTGTGTCATCATCATTATCATGTGCCTATAGGCTCAGATATCACAACATAGTAGTTTGTATTCTGGGTCAATCGTTATAATCCCATTGTATAAGTATCACATGTATACATATTAATAGCTTTAAAAATGGAGGGGAATGCGGTAAATCTAGTTCAGCCTGTGGGGGATAGAATACACAATATATAAAAGATATGCCCAATGACTGACAGCACAAAGTCCAGGTACACTGCAATGAATAACTGAAGGGCAGCATCCATTCAATGACGATATCATTGGATGTAAATGTGTTGCTGTTCGCATAGAGCTGACACCAAGGCTTAGACATCTCACATGATCACTTGCCGCCTTATTGTCTTCGAGGGAACATAACTCTTTAGCAACCGGGAAGACTTAACAGATAAATATATAACACATTAGTCCTCATTTATGTTTGTAATAAGGTTAATTAAAATGGTCTAAACAAAAATGATCCAAGCCATTAGTCCCTATATCTACATAGACAGATCCAGGTCATCCAGGTACATAGATGCTGAGGATAAATGCATGGTGAGACAGGGTGTTACCTGGATCCTGGAGCAATGCAGCTAGTCCGACAGGGATGACCGGGTAGTACATCCAAAGGTAGATTCCTGTATCACAATCTGATCTGGATAGGGAGAGGAGTTAGAGCCAGCTGGCCAAGTGGATGTGCGTACTCTACTGAACAGACAAAGGATTGCATCAGACTTAAAGCATGTGTGCTGGGGGTGAGAAGCTGAAGATGAAGCATCCTGGCAGCTCGCATGTTAGAGCTCCCCATACTGGCAGCTACACTGAACGTAATTAGAGCCACTTTAAGGACCTGCTATTTTGCACAAGTCAAATAAAAAGTCTTCTGCATTTATTTTTTTTTAGATAGCTACCTGAATTGTGGACTTATTTTAGCTTTAGATATTTACATATAGTATACGAATATTACATGGCATATTAAGGGGATTTTCTGAAAATGGTAAAATAATAAATCCGGTAATATATAATGTACCTTACTTTTTTCACAGGCCCCCACTGCTCTTTATGCACCTGTCAGCAAGATGACGCACCATAATAAGGACTGAACACACAAGAAGGGCACAAAAATGGTAAATTAAGTGTTTTGGTTAATGTAATTATTTTATTGCCTTAAGCCTATGTAAAACCCTTGTTAAAATGGCCTTTTATACTAAAAACAGCCTCAAAAGCTCGCATATATAATTTTTCTGGTTAGCCAATAAAGATAGCACTTCTAGAATACTTTTGTCTTTTTTATACAAGAGTATTTAACGTCACATAGGGGGCTTGATGTGTTTCTGGAGAGGAAGGATATTATAGGCTATAAATCTAAAGTTATTTGTTAATCCGGGTATACAGGCAGGTAGGAACTATTAGGGGTTGATCCAGGGAACAGTCTGATTGCCATTAGGGAGTCGGGAAGGAATTTTTTCCACAAAAGGGCTAGTTGGCTTCTGATCTTGGGGTTTTTTTGCCTTCCTCTGGATCAACAAAGCAGGAGGCTAGACAGGCTGGACTAGATGGACATTGTTTTCATTCAGCCTTACGAACTATGTTACTATGTTACATAGAGTTTTCTGGCTAACATGGTGCCATGCTATTTCTTTGCCGTATATCATCAAACTAAGAGCAGGACCATCGTCTTAAGGTGCTTGAATCATGGGTTTGTAACTGACCTAGCCAACATTTGAGGATGTTCTCTGGGTACTTACAATACCTTCCACATTCAAAAACATAGTTGGCCTTCTATGAAGTTGGTCCTAATGTATCCTAATGACATATAATTATATACAACAGCTTAGCCTTAAAGTGGTACAGGTATTTTTTACTAATGAAAATATACCCAGTGAGGGAGATATACATAGCGTCTTCAAGCACTTACGAAAAGTATACGGACAGTATGTGATGTCATGGTAAGAAGTGGTGAGTCTGGAAATTTACATGCAACATAAGTTTGGCTGCTGTCACACCTGTCATAGAGCTAAAAAATAGATGTTTTTTTCTCATTGATTTCAATGGGGTTTCAGAAAAAATAAAATAATATACGAGAAGGCTTCCATTTGCTTCCATTCTCTTAGGTTTTAATTTTTTGGGAGGCAAAATAATGCTGCAGACTGTGTATTTTGCATTCAAACCAACAGTTATAGAAAGCCCTTAGCAACAAACAACCTGCTCCACTGGAATAGTTGGCATCCCCCTCACTTAAGAAGGACATTCCAGTGGGGCAATATTAAAGAGCAAGAAAAAACTGCTCAGACAAAGCATTCTTCTAAAGAGAATGCAATCAATTGTTCATGAGGTTTCACAGGAGGGACTATCTGAATAAATGTTTAAGGAAAGAATATAAAATAGCTAAAACTGAGCATCGTTCATGGTTACTTATGACCAGGAGTAACCCAGCAAAATGAAAAAAATGGTCTGCTGTATAGGAACCTACAATGGCTATACTTATCAGGTCGTTAATATCATTGGCCAATTTTAATATTAGAATCAGATCTTAAATAGGCCATTATCCACTACCCAAGCATTATGTACAGAAAAGGGTAGAAATCATCTTGTGCATAGTCTGTTTGTACTTTCTTTTGCCCTAAATGGACAACTACCCCAGTCGAAACATACTAGCTCTAATCCCTGTGGGATTTATCATGAATGCCTCTATATTTGTCAACCAGTGGACAGCAAAATTTATCAAATAAAGCAGAAAATAACAGGTCACAGCACAGGCATTATATATGGAGTAAGATGCCCCTCCCTAGGATATATATTGGTAAGATGGTCAGGTGCTTAAGAGGAGCATTTTCAAACACCTAAAGGCTCTATATGCATGAAAACGGGCACCCACATTGCATATGAATGGATATCATGGAGGCGATGGTACTCAACTAATATTCTGTGGCATTTGCCAGATAGAACTGGATCCCCAGAAGGGAGATCTGGAAAAAAATTGCCACATAAGGAGGCGCGCTGGATCTTCTGCCTTAGGAGTAAATTAGGGAATTTCTTATTCAGCATTCATTTGAAACCAGCCTTTGGAAATGCTATTCAGTCACTTCTATGAATTGTATAACTATTGATAAGGATTTTGCTTTGTTATATGGCACCCCCATAATCACCAACAGCTTTTCATGTGGCCGCTGTAGGGTACTGAGACCCTGTGACAGGAGGGCATAGTACATACTAGTATGCCTTAAGAGTCGCTCAGTATAAATGGACACATAGTCTATGAACTAGTAATGAAATGTAAATTTGGACTAGAAGGCATTCAAAATGATATATTACATTGTCCTAATTAAGGGGACCATATCTGTGGGAAACATCAGAATTATCCCACGCTAAGCTACATTGAAATGTTCTACACAAGTAACACTTGAGATTAGAAGATGCAGTATACTACAGAATACCCTCAGAAATTGCTATGTTGGGGTCTGTGCCAACTGTAGCGCCGTTGGTAAATAATGACATCATTTTTAGCTGTAGTTATATGTTGGAGGGTATGTATTGACATTTAGAAAAAAAAATATATGTATTAGTGCAACATGACTCTCATCTATGGATTCAACATCTTGAATATCCAATTGGTAACACACGGCTACTTAGATGGTGAACATAGTAGAATCCCTTGTCACAGCACTGACGTCACAAGAAATATTTTTAAAATATCTTGCTGTATTGCAGCCCTGAGGAAATCAGCAAGAGCTTTTATGTACTGAGTATGCACCACAAAATCAAGTGAAAAATATCAAAGTCCAAGGGATACACTGAGCATGCTCAGAAAGGCCAAACTGCTGATGTAATCATATCATCACACATCAGGATTGGCCGTATATGAGGGAGGCACTCTGTATTATTGGCTTAAAGGGGTTGTCTCGCGAAAGCAAGTGGGGTTAAGTACTTCTGTATGGCCATATTAATGCACTTTTGTAATATACATCGTGCATTAAATATGAGCCATACAGAAGTTATTCACTTACCTGCTCCGTTGCTGGCGTCCCTGTCTCCATGGCTCCGTCTAATTTCGGTGTCTTCTTGCTTTTTTAGACGCGCTTGCGCAGATGGGTCTTCTCCCTTCGGCTCGGCTTGGCAGCAGCGGCGTTTTGGCTCCGTCCCCTTGTACGCGTCATCGCGTAGCTCCGCCCCCGCCACATGTGCCGATTCCAGCATCCTGATTGGCTGGAATCGGCACATGTGACGGGGTGGAGCTACGCGATGACGCGTACAAGGGGCGGAGCCAAAACGCCGCAGTTGCCGAGACGAGCCGAAGGGAGAAGACCCATCTGCGCAAGCGCGTCTAAAAAAGCAAGAAGACACCGAAATTAGACGGAGCCATGGAGACGGGGACGCCAGCAACGGAGCAGGTAAGTGAATAACTTTTGTATGGCTCATATTTAATGCACGATGTGTATTACAAAGTGCATTAATATGGCCATACAGAAGTACTTAACCCCACTTGCTTTCGCGAGACAACCCCTTTAAGGACTTGCCCTGCATCGTTAGCTGCCTCTCCATTGGCTGCTCAGCATGCAGTGTCTCTCACTGGTCAAATAGGAGATTCCCTCCCTCATGTTATATAACAGCTGTCATTCACATGAGTGCACCTCTAGTGACCCCAGACCCCTGAGGACGCAACTACTCACTTTGTAATAACTATTCATTCATCTGATCGAGCACTGTGGTTATATAAATCATGGGAAATAATTCAAAAAAAGAAAGAAATTGAATAATAAGAAATGTATTATATTGGAATGTTAAGCCATCATGTTCACCTCAATGTATGGTACATTTATTTAATAAGTAATTATACAATATTATTATATATGACATAGGGAAAAATTACAGAATGCCTAGAACTAAAACAGGAAGGAACAAAAAGTTCTCCACAGATTATACATTGCATAACATCTATTGCTACACTCAGAATGAACTCTAAGCACTGCTGGTGACCTGCTAAAATACACTGAATGGCCACTTTATATGAATTTTCCGTGTATGGACACATAGCCCTAGAGTTAGTAAGTTTCCTGTGAATCAATTTCAGTGTGATTGCTCAATAGAATAGGAAAATCCAGGAATTTGAGTGACTATGAATGAGGCATGGTCATTGGTGCTAGATTAGCCGGGGACAGTATCTTAAAAAGTGCCAACCTTGAGGAGTTTTTGTCATGTTTGTGCTCCTGGAACCTGTAGTTCTCTGGGTTTCCAGGAGCACACTGCTGCAAGTGTGGTTGATTTGGTTGGCTGCCAGGCAATCACCATTGGTCTTGTGCACATATGTACCAGCCCCTCTTACTAGAGGGTGCTGGTCATTTTTGCCATTTATTCATTTATCTCTCAGAACTCTGGTGCTTGGAGTCATGCATGTTCTGTTTTGGTGTGAGTTGCATATATGAGCTTCTGGGTGGGATTCCCTTGTGTCTGTTTATTAATGTGTTTAGTGTTTGTTTACGGGTATTTAGACATTAGGTTTGAACAGTGTCTTGTTCAGTGTCTCTGGCAACTAAACCACAAAAGGGTACCCTGCCTACAAGCGGGATGATCGTCCCAATCGGGACGGCTCCATGCTGTAACCTAGGGGACCTAGATGGTAACAGACAGGCACACCGAACAAGGTAAATAACACAACAGGCATCTGCTCACCTACAGACACAGGGGAATACAACATAGAACATAAAACTCACCAGGTGTTTGCACACATAGAAACACAGATCAAGACATTGTTCATACCTAATGTCTGAATACAGACACTGAACTAGTAACTGTTCACACCAGTTTTCTTGTGTAATGGGCTCAAGAGTACACCGAGAGTGGTGTGAGCAAAGAAAAACATACAGCAAGAAAGGATCCTGTGCCTATAAACAAGTCATTGATGAAAGAGGTCAGAGGAGGATGTCAAGAATAGTTCTGATGAACAGTCATGCAAATTGCAAGCTGCCTGCAATGCTGGTGCTCCAACGACTCAAAGCACACAAGTCGTTGTACAAAAGAATGGTAAAAGAAGAAGTTAAAGTTTTGGAATGGTCCAGTCAAAATCCTGACATTAATCGTATAGAAATGTTGGGGAAAGACATGAAGTGAGCAGCTTACGGGAGGAAACCCACCAACATAACAGAGTTGAAGCTGTTTTATACAGAGGAATGGGCTAAAATTCCTCCAAGCCGATGTGCAGGACTAGTCAACAATTACTGGAAACATTTAGATGCAGAAAGCAAAGGTTCAAATACTTTTGCCACTTACAAATGTCATATTGGATCCTTTTCCCTAACCAATAAATTACCAAGCCTAATATTTTTGACTTTGTTTAATTTGGTGCACTTTCTTATTTTGTAATTTTTTTTTTAATTGAAGTTATTTTTAAAAATATTTAACAAAACAATGCAAATTTGAGAGGTAAGAATTTATTTTCAGAACACATATTCGCAAGCAAGCCATGATATTCAATCTGATAAGCATTTAAAAAAGGTGTTCATATAAAATAAATATGTATGTATACAAGAAAAAGAAAGGTAAGCCTTAAAAGTAAGGGAAAATTAAATAAAGTGTTCACCACTACTAAAAGAACAGTAAGTATACGAAGCAAGGGTTAAACAAGGTAAAATGATGCATTATGGTATCCCAGATACTTTTCCAGTGCAAGCAACATATCTCCATAAATGCAGTAATCTAATCAGTGTGGGTGATTATGAAAGATTCTTGGCAAGGTATTCTGTCCAAGGTGCCCAGGAAGAAAATGTGGAGGTTTTAGTAATACATCTATAAGTGTATAGCTCCTCCAAATGGTATGTAAGATTAATGGAATTGATAACTTCGCTAAGGGAAGGTGCATCCAAGGATTTCCTTTTTTTAACTATTGGCAATCCAGATGCAAGAAAGGTGTGGGAAATAATAACTGAATAAAAGGAAGAAGGTTATTTGCATGCAAAAAGCAAAGAGTCACCGTTGGGCCCGGAGCGACAAAATAATGTTTTACAGAATAGAAAAAATTAAAAATCTTGTTCTAAAAAGAACGAATGGCAGGATAGAACCACCACATGTGGAGGTAAGTGCCCTTGAGGCCATTTCACCACTGCGTCTGACAGTGTGGTGTAGCACATCTCATCATTGATGAGGTGTGCTAAATGCAAAAACATAACATCTGCTCAAAAATCACGGTGCTTTCCATGTCTGCTAAGCTCCATTGAAAACAATGGGAGCATTACACTGTGATTAGCGTGGTGCTCAGAGCGCCGCACTGATCCTAGGAAAAAGCACCTGTGTGAGAGCGCCCAAAGGGCGCTTTCATGTGACAGTTTTTGTGTTGAGTTTTTGGTGAGCCAAAACCAGGAGTGGAGAGAAAGTACAATGGAAAGATTTGCAGTTCTTCTGTATTTTGAACCCACTCCTGGTTTTGGCTTTTTTTTTCAGTCTTTTAGAGGAAAATTGCTGTTTCATATATTGCTCCCATAGTTGCATATATGAATACTTGTTTTGAGATGCAAAAAAAGGAAACATCATAAAAAACACATACCCTTAGATGCCCTGTTGGACAGGTAAAAAAAAGTATAGGCAGGCCTCGGAAAAAAAAGGCTTATGAACATTTAAATAATGTAGAGCGTGTTGAAATTGTAAAAAAGCAAAGAACAAAGCATTAGGTATCTGAAATAGTTTACATAGTGTAGAAAACTCTAATATACAACCCTTCTCATAGATATCAGCAATTTTCCTGATATTCCGAAGGTCTGAATTCAAAATCAGTAAGAATAGAGGATAGAAACATAGAGGGAGCACTGGGATCAAAACCATAGATGGAAAGGAGGGAGAGTAAGGAAATTTCTTGTGTAATGATAATGATATTGGTGGTATGACCAAGTAATAGGTCCAACCTCAATTCATATAGCCTCCCAGAAACCCCTAGGTTCTGAAAAAACATAAGTCAATTCTCGAGTAAGAAGAATGGGATGAAGATACAAAAGAATCATGTCTCTCAGAACCATAAAGACAGCGCCAAATATCATGTAGATATTCACTCTGTAAGAACTGAACAATAGGGGAGGGTAAAAAATTTGGAGGAGGTATCCAGAGATGGGTCCATGACAGAATCAAAATCTTAATAATCTTCCCCAATTGTCAAAGTACCCTTTTAGATCTTAGTAGTTTCTTTCAGAACTTGTGTAAAAAATCTATTTTGTTGTTTATGTGGAAAATATACATTTAGTAAATGGGTTTAATTGAATGGGCTGTTTATACACTTAATATTCAGGGAAGAAATAGTGATGAGCATGGATTATAAGTAGAGATGAGCGAGTATACTTGCTAAGGCACATTACTCAAGCGAGTAGTGCCTTAGCCGAGCATCTCCCTGCTCGTCTCTAAAGATTCGGGGACCGGCGCGGGTGACAGGTGAGTTGCGTCGGGAGCGGGCGGGAGAGAGGGAGAGAGAGATCTCCCCTCCGTTCCTCCCCGCTCTCCCCCGCCACTCCCCGAATCTTTAGAGACGGGCGGGGAGATACTCGGCTAAGGCACTACTCACTCGAGTAATGTGCCTTAGCGAGTATACTCGCTCATCTCTATTTATAAGTTAAAAAGGGTGTTGCACTGCCTTCATGATGAACAGAGAGTGGTGGATATATATCATATGAAAAAGACCTCTCATTAATAAAACAGGAACAAAGATAACAAAGCAATAAATGAGAGAACTGAAGAGCAGTAGAATAGTGTTCACCTAGGGCACACTGTACAATAGGTGAATAGTAATTTGGGGGTATTAACATATTTCAAAATCATGACTAGCTCTATAATGCAAATAAGTATGAAGAATAAGTAAACAAGCAATTTGATGAGAAAAAAAATCAGTAGTGACATACGGTACTACTCTTAAAGTACTTATTATTTTAAGAATAACGACCATTCTTACTAACAGACAACCATTCTTCTATGATCTGAGATGGGGACTTGTTTGTTGAAGTAAATGTGATTTGTTCAGCAAGAATGTGTACGTCCCATTTCTTAAAACATGACAGGCCATCTGTTACCAATGTCGCTACATGAGATGCTCAATTTCTCGAGATAATGAAGAGAGCAGAAGTAACTGGGGTGAATTGTCTGTGAAGTTGTAGAGTTGCTGGAGAGAGATCTGGAAACATTAATGCAGCTGCATATGGGGCTGGTATAAATTTTCTTCCCCTACCCTCATTTAGAAGCTTCTCCTTAATCTGATAAAAAATGGATATGAGCCAGAACATCTCTTGATGCAGCCTCTGAGACATAAAGAGCTTTAGGGATCCTATGTGCTCTGTCGATGGTGTATTCCAGTAGAGATAAAGATGAAAGCAATGTATGAAAGACTGGGGTAGATAATAAGGGAAGTCAGCAGGGAAAATCGATTTTGGAATTCCCCGGATTTGACGTTGTTTCTTCGTGACTAGAGATGAGCGAATGTACTCGTCCGAGCTTGATACTCGTTCGAGTATTAGCGTGTTCGAGATGCTCGTTACTACAGGCGAGCACCACGCGATGTTCAAGTTACTTTAACTTTCATCTCTGAGACGTTAGCGCGCTTTTCTGGCCAATAGAAAGACAGGGAAGGCATTACAACTTCCCCCTGTGACGTTCAAGCCCTATACCACCCCCCTGCAGTGAGTGGCTGGCGAGATCAGGTGTCACCCGAGTATAAAAATCGGCCCCTCCCGCGGCTCGCCACAGATTTATTCTGACATAGAGGAGGGAAAGTGCTGTTGGTGCCGGAGCTGCTATAGGGAGAGTGTTAGGAGTATTTTAGGCTTCAAGAACCCCAACGGTCCTTCTTAGGGCCACATCTAACCGTGTGCAGTAGTGTGGAGGCTGCTTTTTGCAGTGTTGCACATTTATTTTTTTTTGTATATCGGCCGTGCAGAGCATTGCGCCCTGCAGTAATTATACATACTCCAGGGCCAGTAGTGGTGGTGAGGCAGGGACAGAAGACATATATTTATTGAATATAGGCAGTGGGCCTTTCCAAAAACATTTGGAAAAAAATCTATTTGGGCTGCCTGTGACTGTCCTCAGTGTACTGGGTCTGTGCTGGGTGTAGTTGTCCTCCTAATTCATATGCAGCCAGCTAAGTGTTACAGCAGGCTTGCGCAAAATTATTTCCTGGCTCTGTGTTGGCTGTTACATCACCGCTGTATTCCTGTCCACAGTGCAACAGTCTGCAGTTATTTTACATACTCCAGGGCCAGTAGTGGTGAGGCAGGGACAGAAGACATATATTTATTGAATATAGGCAGTGGGCCTTTCCAAAAACATTTGGGAAAAAAAATCTATTTGGGTTGCCTGTGACTGTCCTCAGTGTACTGGGTCTGTGCTGGGTGTAGTTGTCCTCCTAATTCATACTGTTACCATACAGTGCGGCATGGGGTCCCGCGGTCGGCGCGCGTCGCTCCGGCGTCGGCTCCAGCAGCCTGGAGCCCTGTGTCGAGGTCATCCCAGCAGCTTGGGTTGGCCAGTGGGCGGCGGCGTGGGCGTGCCCGCCCGTAGGGTGCCGCCCGCACTCCTCTGTGCTTCTTATACAGCAGTGGGTGGAGTTGCCTCCTCCCACTCTCCGCCCCTGGGCGGAACCTTGTGGTTAAAAGACTGGCAGTGAACTGAGCTCATTGCCAGTTATTGGTTCTGCATGCACCTAGCCAGTCTGTCTGTGGCTCCCCTCAGTCAGTCCCTAGTTGTCGGTCAGCTCCCTCTGGTCCCCTATCACTCTGTCTGTTTGTGTTGGTTCTGTTTGCCTCTAACCTGGTCTGGCCCAGTCAGCACTAGTTGCTATCTTGCACCCTGCCAGTTTGCCTGTGAGCTCCATCTCCAGCCTTGTCAGTTTTGTTGGTCGGATTCATCTGCCTCCTCTGTCGGCACTCTGTCCCCTCCATTAGGTAGTTTCCTGCTTGTCAGCCGCCAGGTCCCCAGCCAGAGCAGGGACCGCCGTCCAGTTGTCCGCCTGGGGTTAGCCAGGGCCGAGGCAAGTAGGCAGGGACAGTGGGGTGCGGGAAGATCAGGGCATCCCACTTGGCACTCGGGGGGCAGAGTGCCGTAACACATACGCAGCCAGCTAAGTGTTACAGCAGGCTTGCGCAAAATTATTTCCTGGCTCTGTGTTGGCTGTTACATCACCGCTGTATTCCAGTCCACAGTGCAACAGTCTGCAGTTATTTTACATACTCCAGGGCCAGTAGTGGTGAGGCAGGGACAGAAGACATATATTTATTGAATATAGGCAGTGGGCCTTTCCAAAAACATTTGGGAAAAAAAATCTATTTGGGCTGCCTGTGACTGTCCTCAGTGTACTGGGTCTGTGCTGGGTGTAGTTGTCCTCCTAATTCATACGCAGCCAGCTAAGTGTTACAGCAGGCTTGCGCAAAATTATTTCCTGGCGTTCCGTAAGCGAAGTCAGCCTCCAACCACAGGCCAATAAGCGGCACATTTAATTACAGCGTTCTGTTTCTGCACTACTGGTAATACACCATGCTGAGGGGTAGGGGTAGGCCTAGAGGACGTGGACGCGGGCGAGGACGCGGAGGCCCAAGTCAGGGTGTGGGCACAGGCCGAGCTCCTGATCCAGGTGTATCGCAGCCGACTGCTGCGGGATTAGGAGAGAGGCACGTTTCTGGCGTCCCCACATTCATCTCACAATTAATGGGTCCACACGGTAGACCCTTATTAGAAAATGAGCAGTGTGAGCAGGTCCTGTCGTGGATGGCAGAAAGTGCATCTAGCAATCTATCGAACACCCAGAGTTCTGCGCCGTCCACTGCTGCAACTCTGAATCCTCTGGCTGCTGCTCCTCCTTCCTCCCAGCCTCCTCACTCCATTACAATGACACATTCTGAGGAGCAGGCAGACTCCCAGGAACTGTTCCCGGGCCCCTGCCCAGAATGGGCAGCAAGGGTTCCATATCCTCTCCCACTGGAGGAGTTTGTCGTGACCGATGCCCAACCTTTGGAAAGTTCCCGGGGTCCGGGGGATGAGGCTGGGGACTTCCAGCAACTGTCTCAAGAGCTTTCAGTAGGTGAGGAGGACGATGACGATGAGACACAGTTGTCTATCAGTGAGGTAGTAGTAAGGGCAGTAAGTCCGAGGGAGGAGCGCACAGAGGATTCGGAGGAAGAGCAGCAGGACGATGAGGTGACTGACCCCACCTGGTTTGCTACGCCTACTGAGGACAGGTCTTCAGAGGGGGAGGCAAGGGTAGCAGCAGGGCAGGTTGCAAGAGGCAGTGCGGTGTCCAGGGGTAGAGGCAGGGCCAGACTGAATAATCCACCAACTGTTTCCCAAAGCGCCCCCTCGCGCCATGCCACCCTAAGAGTGCAGACGACCGACGAACAGTGGTGTGCAACCTGTGTCGCGCCAAGATCAGCCGGGGAGCCACCACCACCAGCCTCACCACCACCAGCATGCGCAGACATATGATGGCCAAGCACCCCACAAGGTGGGACGAAGGCCGTTCACCGCCTCCGGTTTGCACCGCTGCCTCTCCCCCTGTGCCCCAACCTGCCACTGAGATCCAACCCCCCTCTCAGGACACAGGCACTACCGTCTCCTGGCCTGCACCCACACCCTCACCTCCGCTGTCCTCGGCCCCATCCACCAATGTCTGTCAGCGCACCGTCCAGCCGTCGCTAGCGCAAGTGTTGAAGCGCAAGCGCAAGTATGCCGCCACGCACCCGCACGCTCAAGCGTTAAACGTGCACATAGCCAAATTTATCAGCCTGGAGATGCTGCCGTATAGGGTTGTGGAAACGGAGGCTTTCAAAAGTATGATGGCGGCGGCTGCCCCGCGCTACTCAGTTCCCAGTCGCCACTACTTTTCCCGATGTGCCGTCCCAGCCCTGCACGACCACGTCTCCCGCAACATTGTACGCGCCCTCACCAACGCGGTTACTGCCAAGGTCCACTTAACAACAGACACGTGGACAAGCACAGGCGGGCAGGGCCACTATATCTCCCTGACGGCAGATTGGGTGAATTTAGTGGAGGCTGGGACAGAGTCAGAGCCTGGGACCGCTCACGTCCTACCCACCCCCAGAATTGCGGGCCCCAGCTCGGGGGTGGTATCTGCGGCGGTGTATGCTTCCTCCACTAAACCACCCTCCTCCTCCTCCGCAACCTCTGTCTCGCAATCAAGATGTGTCAGCAGCAGCACGTCGCCAGCAGTCGGTGTCGCGCGGCGTGGCAGCACAGCGGTGGGCAAGAGTCAGCAGGCCGTGCTGAAACTACTCAGCTTAGGAGATAAGAGGCACACGGCCCACGAACTGCTGCAGGGTCTGACAGAGCAGACCGACCGCTGGCTTGCGCCGCTGAGCCTCCAACCGGGCATGGTCGTGTGTGACAACGGCCGTAACCTGGTGGCGGCTCTGCAGCTTGGCAGCCTCACGCACGTGCCATGCCTGGCCCACGTCTTTAATTTGGTGGTTCAGCGCTTTCTGAAAAGCTACCCACGCTTGTCAGACCTGCTCGGAAAGGTGCACCGGCCCTGCGCACATTTCCGCAAGTCCCACACGGACGCTGCCACCCTGAGCACCCTGGGTCGTGCTGGGGGGGGGGGGGTTGGGCAGCATGTAACCCAGGAGAAGTGGCAGCGGAGTGTCATGCAGGCAGTTATTGTGCTTTGTTGGAGGTAGTGTGGTGCTTAGCTAAGGTATGCATTGCTAATGAGGGCTTTTCAGAAGTAAAAGTTGTTGGGGGGGCCACTCTTGCCACTATTGTGGCTTAATAGTGGGACCTGGGAACTTGAGATGCAGCCCAACATGTAGCCCCTCGCCTGCCCTATCCGTTGCTGTGTCGTTCCCATCACTTTCTTGAATTGCCCCGATTTTCACAAATGGAAACCTTAGCGAGCATCGGCGATATACAAAAATGCTCGAGTCGCCCATTGACTTCAATGGGGTTCGTTACTCGAAACGAAGCCTCGAGCATCGCAATAATTTCGTCCCGAGTAACGAGCACCCGAACATTTTGGTGCTCGCTCATCTCTATTCGTGACTTTTCCTCATGATCTATGACCTGGTCATGTAAATGAGAGACATCTTCTTCCAGAGTATTATGTGTGTCTACCAGCTCGTTCTCTGCAGTTAAGAATTCACCCGTCTTTTGTTCAAAGTGGGCTGAGCATGTGGCATATTTTGTATATCCCAGGATATCCTTTTGGAGGGACAGGAGTAGCTCCTTCAGTGTGTTGGTGTTAAGGGATTATCTGTACTTAACAGTAGTAGTGATGATGAAAATGTATCCGTTCAGCCGTTGACGACTTTCGGTCACCTTGTGCACTAGCATACGCCATGCTTCCCTGTCTTTGGCCGCTTCCTTCAGATTTTCCACAGTCATGTTCATGTCAACCTTGATTGTATCTAGCCATTGTGGTCTTTTGCATCTTCTTCTTCTGGACCCACTGACTGTGCTGAGCATTAATATTGTTTCCAGAGAATTGGCTCGTATGATATGACAAAAGTATTTTGATTTCTAGTGATACTTTTGGTCTGATCGCCTATGGGATCCTTTTTTTAGAGGAAGGTTTTTTGGACTAGTTGAGGCCATCAGAGAGTCAGGGACACTTCTTTTGTTTACTTATTTAGTTAAATCACATCGGACTCAATATTGTGGTCATTCGAATCCGTGTCTCCATTGGGCCTGTGAAGACCAGGAGGAGAAAAAAAAATCTGTGAGTTATCTAGAGGCTGTGGATTTGGCCTTCTTATACTTAGAGTGGTCAAAATGTTCAGATCCAATAAGTGAAGAATATGGTTGTGTTATCACCTGAAAATCCAATGTCAGGCTAATGGGGAGAGCAGTCCTTTTACATTTCTCCTTCTTCTCTATAACCTGTGAGGTCTAGAACTCAGGATACTGAAGCCGCAGTCTGTCCAGGACCATTTTATTTAGGTGTTAGTGTGCCCTCCTTTCTTATTCCCATTCAGCACTGTCTGCCACACGGTCTATAATTTACTGCAAAGTCCACATGTGCCTGCGCGGGGTATACAGCCCCTAGACTTGCGGCAACATCCGGTGGCGTGGTCTATGGCGAATATACGTCCCCGCTAATGCAGAGATAATGTTCGCCAGGTGGTTTCTCCCACCTGGTCCGGAAAGCACCAGGAGCCCCCTCTGGTATCCAACAGTTATGTGCCACCATGATTTTTTTGGCGGTCTGTGCCACCGGAACTTCCAGAGCTTAGGCCTCCAGGCTGCATCAGGCTCGACCCCCATCTGCTGGTCCAAGCACCCAGATTAGTAAGTTTATAGCGAGTATACTATACAACAACCTTGGCACATGTCACAAAGCCTGTCTAGATCTTTCTGACATAGAAGTCAATGTGTTCTCTCCTGTCCATTGTTTCTATGACCCATGGGGCTACTGTAAAGCATATCTTTAAATGCTGTTAACTGCAGCTCAGGCGAGATGGCTTCACCCCCCCCCCCCCCATTCCCCTTCACCCATAGTCATGTACAGACAATAAATAAAAAATCTATAATCAGCATAAGAACAGATTAGAAGAATAGAATATATCTCACTCACTACCTGGTTGTAATTATTAAAGTATAGCTGATACATTCCCTTTAAGATTGGTGCATTGTTTTGACAGATTGGCATTCTGTCATGAATTTTCCTACTAAAATCAATAGATTGTGTCGACTTGGAAATTGAGCAATACCTGTTTTTGCAACTCAATAATAAATCATTGAATTTATTCTAAAAGAGAAAGAAAGGTCTGACTCAGAATCACAGAATTCATACATTTTTTTCTTACATGGCTTCCAGGTTTTTCTGTGGATAATTGCACCAAAGTAAAAAAAAATACATCTTTGTTATAAAAGCCTTTGTTATTTATTGGCAGCCAAAGACCTGTATTGTTTTAGAACAACCAGTGGCATGATTCATGCAATCCATTTACAATAGTTCTCAAGAAGCCATTTACCATTCTGTAAGAACAGTTTTGTAGCTCAATTTTTATACTAGTCGTGGTATCAGACAAGTGATGATTTCTAGCTTTCATTTTCCACAAAGAAAATACAAGTTTTCATCATTTTGATAGAGACAAAGGTTTTAAACACATACTTTATTGTATTAATATAAAATTGTTTTTCATTATTTACATTACTGGAAGCATATTCTGCAGCTCCAAAATTATATTCACATATCTTCCTCAAGGAAGTCACTTTAAAGGGGTTCTGTCATAAAAGAAATTCTATACTCACCTATTCCTCCCTCATCAGTCACCTCACCTCCAGCTAGCTGATTCTTCTGCTTCCTGTTACAAAGAGTCCATTTACAGGCATTCTTCTTCCTGCCCAGTAATGTGTGCTGCGTCACTAGAGATGTAGAATTCACAGTCTAGCAGGGAGTGCTGAGCTATTGCAGAGACTGCGCATGTGGGAAGGAGTCTGCCTGGGGAGGGATAGGTGATTATAGAATTTTTTTTCTTAATGACAAAACCCCTTTAAGGCCTTGTTTACAAATTAGTCATCAAGTGTAATAGAAGTTTGTTTAAGGGTGCTTTTAGATTAGAGGAATATTTCTGCAAAACGCACTGAAAAATGCAACTTAATCTTAAGCTGCAGAATTCCGTTCCAATACCTGAATGTCTATATGCAGATTTTGGTGCAAACGTTTCCTCATCTCTCAGTAAGTCTTGGGCTCAGCGTCTGAAAGCATCATAAAGGGGTTTTCTGACACTAAAAGAAAAAGTACAGCTGACAGATACTATTGAAAATACAAAAGAAGGCATATTCACTTTTATAGTGGCCTCTTCACTCCAGTGCTGCTGGTCTGATCCTGAAAGTCACTGCGGTGGTCACATGCTATTAATCGTTCACATTTCCACATGACATCAATGGGCATCTGTGCAAAAATGTCACCTGACCGTTGAGGCCAGTGATTAGCTGAGCAATCACATGAAAGATGAACGGCACATAACCATGGCAATCATTTTTTAGAATTGGACGAGCGGAGATTGAAGCGGCGAAGAGTTAAAATATACCTGTGCGTTCAGCTAAATTTTCAGAATAAGCTGCCATGTGTGTACATGAGGTATGACACTATATCTGGCCATTAGGTGACTTTATCACCAGTTTTCCCTCTGCTGCCTGTATCTCTGATTCTTAGTTCTCTCTGAGCTGGTTATAGGAGTCTGATGTTATGCTGTGTGTTATACACTGCACATGGAGAAAATAGCATTTCTTCTTATCTAACTCTCTATAGCACACACAGGGACATAATATGTCCATGGAGAACCATGGGGCAGAGTCACTTAAATGCATTTGCAGTACTGTCTATCAAGGTGGAATTACTCAAAAATGTTTCTTTTGATGAAGCAGTAACAGAGTTTGCCTATAAAAGAACTGCAAATTTCTGAATTAGGCATTTCTGATCTGATTTTGACCTGCTTAATTTGTTGTTGTTTTGTTGCAGGACTGGGAACACTTTTCCTCTTCCCTCTATTCAGTGGCACCCAGGTAGTAGCGATTGGTCTGCCCCTCCATGTAGTCCCACCTCTAGGCCGTTATGATCATGTGATGTGCTGCAGGCCTGGAGGCATTGGAATGTTCTCAGTGGACCAGACATTTAGCTCTGTCTCCCATCTCTCTGATATGAACTCATCAGCACCCAACCAGTCCAGCTGCCGCAGGCCACGGCCTTTCACCTGGGGACTTAAGAAGACAACTTGGGCTTATAATTTTGCTGACTCTACTTAGAAAAATGGTCTGGAAATAGCTATAAAAGTAGTGCCACTGCATAGAGCCCATATATATATATATATATATATATATATATATATATATATATATATTTATACTGTGAGACAGTGACTGGCAAAGTGCTGGAGGGCAGATATATTTCGCCTAGGATGCTCTCATATGAGGCTTTAGGGAGCACCTGGGCAGATACGTGCTACCGAGCAGCCTGGGCTCGGTGGAGGATGCCAGCATTTGTGTGTCAGTAACACTAAGTTACTGACACGTTGTAGTGTGTAAGTGGCTCCAAGCCTCATAGTCCGGGCCGGCTTTTCCTGGAGTGGTCAAAGCGAAGGGTGGGATGGCCACTCCCATGTACCAGGTGAGGCTGGTAACAGGCCTCATAAAAACCTGGGCCTCTGCAGGTCTTGTGGAGATGTTGGCTGAGAGAGCCAGAGAGCCGGCTTAGTGGGGCTAGGAGCCCGGCTAGCCCAGCGTGTGTGGCTTAGAAGGCCAGAGGTGGACAGGGAGACGCCCCTAACCTCCACACCTAGCAGAGGTGGTGAGACCTCTGCAGGTCTGAGGACTGGATTGGTTGTGCGCAGCAAGCCGTATTTGCAAAGTGAGTAGTCAGGACTGACTTATGTATAGTGAGTGCTCAGATGAGCAGGTGTTCCTTTCTGTTTTATTTTATTTATGCTGCAATAAACCCAGGCGAAGCCTGGACTAAAGAACTTTGTTGCCTAGTGTCACTGTCTCTGACCGTGTACGCCCCGGCCGCTACCTTATCCTGACGCTAATCCCTCACATATGGTGTTTGGATGCGGGCAACGGTCTTAAAGAGACATACACCAGTTAATGAACATTTTGCTGCAGCAAGTGGAGAACCGTTGCTAACGGCAACCACCAGGAAAGAATTGTCTGAGGGTGCCGTAACCCCATGTCCTGGGTGGAAGCTGCAACGGCGCAGCAATCAGACATGGCCAGTATGGAGGAATTGCTGAAGCAATGGATACAAGAGACGGTGCAGCAACAGGAGGCCATGGCTCAGCAGCAGAAAGCCATGGCTCAGCAGCAGAAAGCCCATGGAGAGGCTATGCGGGTGCAGCTGGAGTAAAGGCAACTCCTAAAGAAGCAGTTGGCTGTACTGACAGAGTCAGTCAAAACTACAGAGTATGCGCACCTCATACGAGAGACTGAAACTGATCAAAGGGCTTTGTTGGGAGAACAAGCCCATAAGTGTGAACAAGGTTGTAAAAAGTTGAAGACACAGTCAGCAATAGAGATGAGCGAGCGTACTCGGAAAAGCACTACTCGCTCGAGTAATTTGCTTTATCCGAGTATCGCTGTGCTCGTCCCTGAAGATTCGGGTGCCGGCACGGAGCGGGGAGCTGCAGGGGAGAGCGGGGAGGAACGGAGGGGAGAGCTTTCTCTCCCTCTCTCCCGCCCGCTCTCCCCTGCTCCCCGCTGCGACTCACCTGTCAGCCGCAGCGGCACCCGAATCTTCAGGGACGAGCACAGCGATACTCGGATAAAGCAAATTACTCGAGCGAGTAGTGCTTTTCCGAGTACGCTCGCTCATCTCTAGTCAGCAAAAAGGAATATTCAATGGGAAGTGCAACTAAAACAGCTCAAAGAAAAGCTGGAGATGGAGAAAGCTGCCTGCAGCAAAGCAGAAAAGCAAGCAGAGGTATTGAGAGGAATACTGGACTTCAAGACAGCAAGAGAACACTTGGTTAAAATTCAGGAGGAATTTGCACCAATGCAAGCGTATATAAAGTTTTTGGAAGAAGCATGTCAAACGGCTAAAGTGCAAAGTGAGTAGTCAGGACCGACTTATGTATTGTGAGTGCTCAGACGAGCAGGTGTTCCTTTCTGTTTTATTTTACTTATGCTGCAATAAACCAAGGCGAAGCCTGGACTAAAGAACTTTGTTGCCTGGTGTCATTGTCTCTGGCCGTGGACGCTCCAGCCGCTACCTTATCCTGACGCTAATCCCTCACATAAAATATATATATATATACATACATCATGTGTCTCTGGCTCCAAGCTATATAAACAGTAAGGCAGCCAATTATACAGATGAGCATTGACCACATTGAGGTATTTTTTTCACATGGCATGGGAAAGAACGCAATGCCTGGCATTGGTTTTTCATAGCTTATTTATTATTATTTTTTTTAAATCGCACTCACCATGTAGTATAAATAATATGTTACCTGGATTTTTGGGGTAAATACGATTACAGCAATACCATTTTTATGCATTTTAATTTTTACTAGTTTAAGCTTTTTTGCTTTTTTGCAGTTACCATGCATTCTTCGTTCATCGCTGACTTTAAGCCAGCATAAAATCCGTTGTCCCTGATAGCAGGGACTTCATGCTATGATTCTCTATGGGAGCGCTGATAACATTGTTTCAGCTGCTGTCCCACTGGAGAACAATGGAGCTGAAAGCAGATAACAGACCACCTGCTGTTATCTGCTTACAGCAAAGGGAGGCTCATTTGCATGCAGATGAAGCTAATAAGCTACTGAGTAGCTACTTAGTAGTTTATACAAAATGATCGCTCAAAAACATTTTTACCAATCATCTTTGGGTGTAAATGGAGCTTTAGGGCCTTTCCACACTTTAATATGGTCATCTGTGAAATGCACACATTTTTACTCCAAAAACTGGATGTAAACGTAGTGTTTAATGGACCCATAGACTATATAGGTTAAACGTAGTCAAACAATGCATACGTTTGGGTACGTTTAGCAGGACATACATTTGTGTGCGATTGTAAAGAGTAGGCTATTACGCTGTTCTGTCAAAAAAAGGCATGGAAATGTAGACCTTTTTGTTTTTAACATTGCAGTCAATGGAAAATGTATGGAAACGTATGGCTGTGTACAGGGGCGTAGCTAAAGGCTCATGGAGCCGTGTGCAAAAGTTTACCTTGGGACCCCCCAACTTGTCTAAACCCCTTAACACAGAGGCGTAACTTGAAGCTACTGGGCCCCAATACAAAACCTGTAACAGGGCCCCCAACTATCATGCTTTATTCATAGTACTGGGCTCCCTATATGGGCAAGAGAGGCCTTATGGGCCCCCTAAGGCTCCTGGGCCCAGGTGCAACCGTATGCCCTGCATTAGTTATGCCAGTGGATGTGTGTTTCTATATGTTTAACGGTTATGTTTTTTGTGATAAAATGCCTTAAAGGCCTTTTTATAAAGTGTTGAACTTTAAAACTTAATTAATGGAGAAAAAAGAGCTTAAAGTGAAAACATGCTTTTTGTATCAAAAACGGATCAAAACGTATACCGCACATGTTATTTTAAAATGTAAATATTTGCTTAAAACGCATGCATTTTTACATTATGTTTCTCACATACGGAAAGCATATGTGAAAGTACCAGTGTGGACGGACCCTAAACTACCCTAAACTCAACTGGTATCTGCTAGTGGATAACTGTGCTATGTTACTGTGCAGTGAAGTACTCAAGAGTGAGAGGAGTGGAAACGTCTTCACTGTTTGATTGGATGAGTGATTGCAGTGGTGTCCAGACACCATGCCAACCATTGCTATAGATCCTGGGTCCAGTGGGTGGGCATCCACTGTCCGATTCTCTGGTCTGAAGAGAAATTCCAACTGCAAGAAATATAGAAAATTGAACCAGTTCCATAGTCTCTCTGATGCACCTCCTGTTGGCATTCAGGAAAAAAGAAATGTAATGCATGGTGATATTTGAATATTTCTAAAGTGTGTCCTAAAGAGCTCAAAAATAGAAGTGACGTTCCCCTTTATATAAATATTATCCCACTACCTACTCTGTTTCACCTATGTGAATCACTGAATGTCCCGTAAGTGATTGACAGCCAAATTTGGTGGGACTGACCAACCATCTAGTGTGTATAGGGGAGTGCAAAATCTCCCCCGACAGAAGATATCGGGGGATAAAAGGGTTGAGCATGTTAGATTTCAACATGCCTGATGTTTTTGTTCTCATGGGAGATAAGTCATCACCAGAGGTATCTCATTAACAACACATGCAGGCTTAGCTATTCCTCCTAATCCCCTCATAGAAATGGACACCCATCTCAGCTATCAGCTGAATGAGCGTTTAGCCAACAGTTGTCTACTGTGTATGACTGCCTAAACCTCTCTCTCATCTCTATTCTCTTGCATCCTACATTGCATTGGAACCCTAAGCATACCGTTAGTGTGTCTGTCTAAGCTGAAAATGGACAAGTTAATAAGCCATATACTATTGTGCATTGTTTCTTTCTTAGCATGCTTCATTTACTTTGAGATACAATTTAGTCAGGAATTAACATTTTGGGTGGACAGGGCAATGTATTCATACACTGGGGAACATGTAACTGAAGTCAGTATAGCTTGGAAATACAAGAGTAAAAAGCCAGAAGAACTGCAAAGCCTAACTAAGCTCTGTGCGCCAATTCTAATGATTCATGGGGCTGCAACTCACAGACTCCCACCAATGTTATTTTTTGGCATGTTTTAATTATAGCGAATGTAAAAAAATTGAGAAAAGTGGAGGCATACTATATAGACTAAGCACTTCCCTTTACATGGATGTAATTTTCGTCTTATGATAATGCTTTATAACATATGTTAAATCATTTCAACAATATTCATCTGCGGCAAGAATCATTGGGTCATTCCTTCCATCTGGACATCCAGGGGCGTAACTATAGGGGATGCGGTTGCACCCGGGCCCAAGAGCCTTAAGGGGCCTACAAGGTCAATTTTCTCCATGTAGGAAGCCCAGTGCTATAAATGAAGCATTATAGTTGGGGGCCCTCTTACAGGTTTTGCATGGGGGCCCAGAAGCTTCAAGTTACACCTTTGTAATCCCTTTGTTGGGTTCATGCTACCTCTGCAATAAACTGCGTTTTGCATTTCTAAAGGTTGTCATATACTTGTATTTACAGAGCAATAAACTAGCGGTTGCTTCAGGCACTGATGGCGGTAACTCACAGAAGCAGGACTGGTTCATTTAGCACTTTTGAAGTACAAGGCGGAGCAGTGCCTCCCCTTTAGGCCACCTGCACACTGGCAAGTCGGATTCCGCATGCGGAATCCCACAATGGAATCCAGCCCTCTGCCCGGCTGGTGATACCGTGTACTTGTCCAGTGTCTTCTATTCTGTTCTGCGGATGTGTCGGACGGCAATACAGAATAGGCCACGCCATCGCAAGACGATGGAGTGGATATCGCGACCTTTCTGCAATGATGATTGCGAAAGAGCTGTGGGACGGATGGCTTCTATTTTGTGCGGAGCCCGCACAAAATCGCAGCATGCTGTGATTTCTCCTCTGCGAGTGGAAAATCACAATCGATTTCCACTTGTGGACAGGAAATCACGTATTGCCATAGCAAGCTATGGTTGGTATTTGCTGCGGAATCTGGATTTGCATTGCTCCATGGGTGTTCACATGGGTTGGTTTCCATGAAAACCTTGGCTTCATACCTGGTCCTGTTTGTTTTCCAGATCCTTATAGCTAATTATTTGATGAGTTTGAGCACCTTGATACTAATGCACCATAACTGTCCTCTAACCATTGCTTGTTCCTTCCTGAATGTTTTTATAGGAATGACTGGTACCTACTGTATATACACTATGTACAATCTGTCTAATGTTGTTCCTGTTTGGGCTTTGTTCTATCTATTTGATGTATTTATTTATGAATGTAATTGTTTATTCATTTTAATGATTTTTTTGTATTTGCATTTAACTTTATTTTGTACTTTTCCGACATTTTGCCTTTTTAAACTCTTTATTGTCAATGTTTGTTTTGTATCCAATGAAGGCGTCACTCTAGCACCATAAAGCGTGGTATCAAAAGTTGCACCAAACGAACCAGTTCTGCTTCAGTGAACTACCTCCACCAGCGCCTGAGGCACTGGCTATTTCATTGTTTTCTATGTATTCATTGGTTATGTACATGTCCCTCACGACTTCAGAGAGAGCAGCGGGGGCATATTGACATTCAAAGTCTTTAGTGCTATTGTACTAGCTTTCCACAATCCGGTGGGCACATTAAGATTTACCTGTACAGACTGGTTTTTAGTATACAGTGTACAATATGGAGCACCTGTATTTGACCAACAGCTATTTCTCCTGACTTGGCCAAGTTTGTCTATTTATTCAAGGGGAGAGAGGAATAAGCTGCTGGCAGAGATTTATCTAACAAGGAAACAAAGGATTGGGCATACAGAACTCCAACATGCCTGATCCTTCCTTCCCTTGATGTCTGCTGTCACGAAACAGGTGGATGGCATCTATATATTAGGTAATCTATCACTTTTCGCCAAAACCAGTGGATTTAGTGATGCTAAGATTTTTGACTGTTTCTCCACTTATGGAGTTCATGAGTAATTGTGAAAGGAATGCATAATGAAAATGAATCTTTACAAAGTCTATTGTTGTTTTTTTTTAATAAAAAGAATACAATGGATCCCTTAATTAAAGGAGTAACTAGAAGCTCTTCGGCTCCTTCCTATCATGTGCTGTTTATAATACTGGTGTATTCTTATGTGATGGTGGTGCCCTCTAAAGCTCCAGTGCCTGGTAGCAACTGCGACCACTGCACACCCTATAGCTATGCTGCTGCTTAATGAAGGTAGTCAGTTTTTGTTTTTCTGATTGTAATTCTCCCATCCAGACCTTTTTCATTATTTCGTCGACAGCCATATGAGGCTTGTTTTTTGCTGGATGAGCTGTATTTTTTAATGTACACAACTTAATGTACCCTCTAACTGTTTAGATGTTCCTATTTGCAGAGTATAGAGAGCACTCGTAACACTAATGCTCACTTGGGAAAGCCGGGTATTCACCCAGCAATGTTTGTGCTGAGTACAGAGATCCGCTGTGGCTGCCGCTCTGATAAGCCATTTAAGTGAATGGATATAATGGAGCGTCAATCAATAAAGGATTTTTTTCAATAAATACATACAATAAGTGGCAGTGTACATTACAAAGTGCATTAATATGGCCATACAGAAGTGTATAGACCCACTTGCTGCCGCGGGACAACTCCTTTAACTATTTAGATGCCAGTCAATATTGAGGAACATCTAAAGGGTTAATTGGCCAGGATACACGCTGTTGTAGGTGGGTATCAGCAATATAACACAGCCAGCACCCACCACATATGGAGTGCACTCAGTCATCCTTATTCTCCTAGACATTTGCTGTCAAGGGAGAGTCGAAAAAAAAGCCCCCCCACCTGCATACACGTGAAACAGTCAGCCAGTTTATCTAATATGTATGGTCACTTTAACTCTGTGCAGCCACTGCAGGGGATACATAGCAAATCAAATGTGCAGGCAATCAAAGTGTGGCCCTAAATGCTGAAACATTGTACCAACAACACCATAGACATTAACTTGGGAAAGCCTTTCACAGTATGATGCTTGAAGTCTGGGTCATGGCAAAAATGGGAGTGGCCGTTTGAGGGTGTGGCTTAGGACATGGCCAGGGCCAGGCTGATGACACTGAATTATATACTTCTTCCCGTGACATCAAACATTCACTACGACAGAACGCCTGTACACTGACGGTTGTCTCCAACATTATGTCATCTCTTTCTAAAAATTAACCTCTCAAAAACTGAGCTTCTTGTGTTTCTGCCATCTACTGACTGACCTAAACCTGATATCTCCATCTCAGTTTGTGGTACCACTATAACTCCTTGGCAGCATCTCCGTTTGGGGTCATCTTTGATTCGGACCTTTCCATCAGTCCCCATATTCAGTTACTTGCTCACTGATGTCACCTGCACCTCAAAAACATCTCCTGTATCCACCCTTTCTCACTATGTAGACATCAAAACTCTTACTGTTGCCCTTATCCACTATGCTTGATTACTGCAACTCGCTACTGATTGGTCTTCCCCTCTTTAAACTCTCCCCTCTCCAACCCATCCTGAATGCAGCAGCCAGACTAAATTTCTTGTCAAGCCACTACACTGATGCCTCGACCCTGTACCAGTCACTGCACTGATGCCTCGACCCTGTGCCAGTCACTGAACTGATTCCTCCACTCTATGCGAGCTACTGCATTGGTTACCTGTCAAATATAGAATACAGTTTTAACTCATCACTCTCACCCATAAGACTCTCCACAATGCTGCACCACCCTACATCTCTTCCCTCACCTGCCTACCATGCTACCCATGCTCTCCACTATGCTAGTGACCTTAGATTAAATTCTTCTCTAATACACACTTTTCATTACCACTTTTTTTAGAATTTTCTTGAGTCACATCAGTGCTCTGGAAAGTGCAGCCCCAGGCGATCGGGTTAATTCTGAGCGCCAACAGATTTAGGCATGCCCTAAAAACACATCTTTTTAGGGAGGCCTATCGTATTCATTAAAGTTAACCCTTCTTTGTATGCTGTGACCTTGGATACTTATTTGGGACCCTATATACCATTCTGTGTTCATTTGCACTGTCCTTGGATTTGGACATTTCACAGAAAAAGCAGCCCAATACAAGATATAGACTACAAGGAAGGCTCAATCGCCATGTACCCTAATAGCATGCAGCAAGCCAGATTGCAATATAGAGGAGCAAAAGTGTTCACGTGCAAACTAATGAGCAGCCACTCAAATCAACCCAAGGTTGGGGAGGGGTGACTGCTGACAAACCTAATCTGCATAATATGGATCATTTTTGCCATCTCATGCATGGTCTATGATTAAGGGACCTTGTACATTATCTTTGGACCTTGTACACCATTTTGGGACTCATGATCAATATACTTCTCTGGTAATACAGTTATCATATATTGATTGCATCGTTGTTGATGCAGTGATTGTACGAGGGGGTGCTGATAAGTCTTTGGCCTTACCCAGAAAGAAACGAGATCGGAAGATGAAACTTTACATTTATTCCACATACTCTCCACTGATGTCAACACACTTCTTACATCGGTATTCCAAGTTCTGTAAGCCTTGCAAAAAGAAGGATTTTGGTTGTGCCTCAAACCAGTCATCCGTAGCAGCCATGGCATCAGAAATGGTGTGAAATTTGGTACCCTTGAGGTGTTTCTTCCAATTTGGAAACAGATGATAGTCGGAGGAAGTTAGATCTGGTGAATAAGGTGGGTGCTCAACCAGCTGGAAGCCTAGCTCCACCAGTTTTGCCGTGGTCGCTTGTGCAGTATGAGCAGAAGCGTTGTCTTGCAGGAACAAGATTCCTTTGGACAGCTTGCAGCGCCCTTTGGCCTTCAGAGCTGCCTTCAATTGGTCTACAAGTTGAATGTAATACCTTGCATTGTTGGTGGAACCATTTTGAAGGTAGTCCACTAGCAGTACGCCCTCCTTATCCCAGGACACAGACGCCATCACCTTAGTGGCTGATTTTTGCACCCTGAACTTCTTTGAGCGAGGGGAACCACTGTGCCTCCACTCTTTTGACTGCTCCTTGGTTTCAGGGTCATACAAATAAATCCAGGTCTCATCCATAGTGACCAGTCGATCCAGGAAATTCTTATCAGTCTGGAAACGCTGACGAATGGACCGGGAAGTTTTCACTCGCATGCTTTTCTGATCTCTTGTCAAACATTTGGGGACCCACTTTGCAGATAGCTTCTTCATGTTCAAATGTTCATGGATAATGACACAAACACATTCACGAAAAATCCCCGTGATGTCTGCTATTCCTTTGACTAAAATTCACTGATTCTCCAGTATGAGGTTGTGCACAACATCGATGATCTCCAGAACAACAACCTCTCTCGGTTGTCCAGGACATTCCTCATCATTGGTGCTGAAGTGGACTGTTTTAAATTTGGCAACCCAGTTTTTAACTGTAGAATATGAAGGGCATTGATCCCTCAATGTCTGCAACATATCACCATGAATATCCTTCTCAGACTTTCCTCTGCTCTCATTCGTTGTGAATATCGCCTTAGACTCTGACATTTTGTTTTCCCGTGTGCCGAGATCACTGTTGCCATATGCTACAAACACAAAATTTTGAAAACATATATTAGACACATAAGGCTTTCATGTGATATAACATTCATTACCATAGAAGCAAAAAAAGAACACAAAGCCAAAGACTTATCAGCAGCCCCTCATATGTACTGAATAAAGGCCCTTTTACATGGACCAACAGTCAGGTAAATGACTGCATGAGCGCTGACGTCACCACTAAGGTCATTAGTGCTTGTACAGAGCATTTAGACTAAAAGACATCCCTGGCTTCTCGCTAAGCTCTTCACCTTCTACATGAAGCACTGAGCTGGGAAGTTTACACATAATAAGAAGCCAGTGATCCAGCTATAGTTTTTTTGCTGCCTGAAAGTCAGTGATAAACTCCCACAGATGTATAAGGAATGATTTTTTTCGCGTTTACACTGAATGATTATCACTGAAATTCATTTGAAAGAATTTTGAGCGATAATCATTACGTGTAAATGGGCCATAATTGGTGTCTATTATCAATTTTTTAAGCACTCTTGCACTTTATAATGGACGTATATTTGTCATTCCTTTTATTGACTATTTTTATCTATTGACTATTGATAAATTTTTCAGTGTTTGTGTTTTATCAGAGGCAAGCTAGACGTTTATGATATTTTACTAGTGGATGGCCTTATCCATTAGTTCTGTATCCACCCACCTGTTTGGATTTTATAGGACTTCCTAGGAAGTTGGAGCACAGTCCCATCCTTTTCAGAGTGAATACTCAGTTTATCAGGGTATGTCAGAATAAGGTCATATTAGCGACAGCCCAATTCAGTGGTTTTCCCTCCTTTTAATGAACCTATTAAAGGTTACGTTTTAACTTTTCAAATCCTTATCCCACTCAGCGATGCTGTTTATGATTTTGAATTAAGATATTGATTTCAGTGATATATGCCCACCATAATATAAAAATGCCGCCTTTGTGGGCCCACAGTTATCAGCTACCCTTCTGTTGCTCTTTGTAGTTAGCTTCCCCTTTTTGGTCTTACTTTAATTATCTACCTCTTTGTAGGCCCATAATAATTAGCTTCTTCTTTGTTGCCCCATAGTAATTAGTTCTCCTTTTGTGGGCCCACAGTAATTAGTTGCCCCCTTTGCTGGTCCCTACTGTAATTATCTCCCCCTTTGCTGGCCTCCACTGTAATTAGCTATTTCTCCCACAGTAAATAGTTCCTTACACAGTAATTAGCTGTCCCCATAATAATTAGTTCCCCGCATAGTAATTATCTGCCCTCCACAGTAATTAGCTCCCCCCACACAATACACAGATTTGAACATTCTTTACGTCTACTCCCAATTCTGCATCAAGATCCGTATTTAGAGATGCAGATTTTAGTGTGGATTTTGATAGAAGAATATTCTGCATTATTTTGTGGAATATTTTATGTGAAAGCACCCTTATAAAACAGAGCATAAATTATGGCGCAAATATTCACCAGTTTATACCTGCTTCGTGCATTTCAGCACACTTTATATTACGACAGGCATATGAAACACCTGCCTTAATAAATCTCGACCTCTGTATTAAAGCTCCGCTTTGAAGATCCATGTTTGCGGTAAAAAAGACGTACAGTAACATTATTACTGACTCTCAAAGACTGAAAAAATGTATAGACCTACTACTTTTTATAGCTGATATTTTGCTACAATTATATTCAGTGTAGGTAATTCTCTGTGAGCTAAATATATCATCAGCACAAATCTACCATTGCAAGTAAAAATAAGTGAAACCTTTTGGAATTATCTGAATTTCTGCAATGAATACTAATAAAATCTGGTCTGATTGCTAAGTCACAATTATGGACAAACAATCTACCTAAACTAAAAACATACAAACTTGTAGTGTTTATGACTTTTATTAACCCCTTAGTGACGAAGTCTGTTTGCGCCTTAGCAACGGAGCCAAATTTTGGAAATCTGACATGCGTAATTCAACATAGCATAACTCCGTAAAGGTTTTGCATATGGAAGTGATTCTGACATTGTTTTTTTGACACATATTGTACTTCATTTAGGTTGTAAAAATAGACCGATATAATTTGTGTATATTTATTAAAAGTATCAACATTGGAAAAAGTTTGAAAAATTGTCATTTTTTCACATTTTCCACTGTAATATCTCAAATATGTCCAAACATACTGTACAAATTTTTGATAGGATATATATTTCCATCTGTTTACTTATTCTAAATGCATGTTTGAAAAACTTGTGTTTTTTTTTTAACCATTTAGATGATGTACAAATTTAACATTACTTTTCAGCATTTTGAGGAACACTTTATTTTCCTGCACCAAGCCAAGTTTGCAAAGGCTCATAGGTGTCAGAATGATAGATACCCCCCCCCAAATGACCCCATTTTAAAAACTACACCCCTTAATGTATCCACTGAGGGGTGTCAGGAGTATTTTGACTTCACAGTTTTTTTTCAGGAATTAATTCAATTTAGAGGAGAAAAAATAAAATTTCATATTTTTGCAAATATGTCATTTTAAAGACCTATTTTTTTTTCTATAGCGCACATGAAAATGAGGATTGACACCCCAAAATGGATCCCCCTGTTTGTCCTGTGTTCAGAAACATACCCATTGTGGCCCTAGTCTTATGTCTGGATGCACAACGGGGCCCAAAACAAAAGGAGTAGTCAGTGTCTTTCAGAACATAAATTTTGCTTGAAGGCGTTTTAGGCCCCATAGCACTTTTGTAGAGCTCTTGAATGGCCAAAACCATAGATAACCCCCACAATTGACCCCATTTTGAAAACTAAACCCCTTAACGAATTTATCTAGGGGTGTACTGCCCATTTTGACCCCACAGTTTTTGAATTAATTCAAGCAAAGCAAAAGGAAAAAAATGTGCTTTTCATTTTTTTTGGCAATTCTGTCATTATAAAAAACGCTTTTTTTGTACAGCACACACATGAATGAAGACTTGCACCCCAAAATGGATACCCCTGTTTGTCCCGTGTTAAGAGACATACCCATTGTGGCCCTAATCTTATGTCTGGATGCACAACGGGGCCCAAAATGTAAGGAGTAGTCGGTGGTTTTCAAAACAGAAATTTTGCTTGAAGGCCTTTTAGGCCCCATTGCCCACTTGTAGAGCCCTTGAGCGGTCAAAACCATAGAGAACCCCCACAAGTGACCCCATTTTGAAAACCAGACTGCTTAAGGAATTTATCTAGGGGTGTACTGCCCATTTTGACCCTACATTTTTGAATGAATTTAAGCAAAGCAAAAGGAAAAAATTGTGTTTTTCGTTTTTTTGGCAATTCTGTCATTTTAAAAACAGCTTTTTTTGTACCGCACACACATGAATGAAGAATTGCACCCCAAAATGGATCCCCCTGTTTGTCTCGTGTTCAGAGACATACCCATTGTGGCCCTAATCTTATGTCTGGATGCACAATGGGGCCCAAAATATAAGGAGTAGTCGGTGGCTTTCAGAACAGAAATTTAGCATGAAAGTGATTTAGGCCCCATTGCCCACTTGTAGAGCCCTTGAGCGGTCAAAACCATAGAGAACCCCCACAAGTGACCCCATTTTGAAAACCAGACTGCTTAAGGAATTTATCTAGGGGTGTACTGCCCATTTTGACCCTACATTTTTGAATGAATTTAAGCAAAGCAAAAGGAAAAAATTGTGATTTTCGTTTTTTTGGCAATTCTGTCATTTTAAAAACAGCTTTTTTTGTACCGCACACACATGAATGAAGAATTGCACCCCAAAATGGATCCCCCTGTTTGTCTCGTGTTCAGAGACATACCCATTGTGGCCCTAATCTTATGTCTGGATGCACAACGGGGCCCAAAATATAAGGAGTAGTCGGTGGCTTTCAGAACAGAAATTTAGCATGAAAGTGATTTAGGCCCCATTGCCCACTTGTAGAGCCCTTGAGCGGCCAAAATGACAGAGAACCCCCACAAATTACCCTATTTTGAAAACTAGACGCCTTAATGAATTCATCTAGGGGTGTACTGTGTATTTGTACCCTACAATTTTTGAATAAATGTAAGCAAAGCAGTAGGAAAAAATTAGAATTTTCATTTTTTTGGCAGTTGTATCAATTTAAAAACTGGGTTTTTTTTGTACAGCACACAAATGAATGAAGACGTTCACCCCAAAATGGATACCCCTGTTTGTCCCGTGTTCAGAACCATACCCCTTGTGGCCCTAATCTACTTTAAGGACACATGGCTAGGCCTATAATGGAAGGAGCACCCGTTGGATTTCAGGGTTCAACGGAATAAATTCCAGGCCCCATTGCCCACTTGTAGAGCCATTTAGCATCCAAAATGATAAAGAACCCCCACAAATGACCCCATTTTGAAAACTAGACCCCTTAACGAATTCATCTAGGGGTGTACTGCATATCTTTACCCCACAGTATTTGAATGAATCTAAGCAAAGCAGAAGGAAAAAAATTAAGATTTTCTTTTTTTTGGCAATTTTGTCAATTTAAAAACAATTTTTTTTGTACAGTGTACATAGGAATGAAGACCTTCACCCCAAAATGGATACCCCTGTTTGTCCCGTGTTCAAAAACATTCCCGTTGTGGCCCTAATCTACCTATAGGACACATGGCAAGGCCTGTAATGGAGTGAACACCCGTTGGATTGCAGGGCACAACTGAATAAATTCCAGGCCCCATTGCTCACTTGTACGGAATAAAAATTGACACGTTAAAAAAATCCCCCCCCCCCACAATCTGTGCCCTTTTCGGCGTTCCCCAAATCTTAGATAAAAGTAATAATATGAACTGTGTGGTATTTCCAAAGACAGGGGTAATTACAAGGGCCTGGTTGGGATGGGTACATGGGGCAATAAAACCGGGTATCCCTCTTCCTCTCATGCTTTTTTGGGGGTATTTTGTGACCTCAGCGGCGGGGATGAGGTGTAAAAAGTGGCGCTTTGTGAGGCTTCGTAAACTAGCTGAGGTGCGGCGGCCTCACACAGATGGCACTCAAAAATGCTGCTCCTGGAACTGCAGGAAGGCGAGCGTTTATGGGGCTTCTTGTAAATTACGTATTACAGGTAGCGGTCTGAATAACGCCGGGCTCACGCAGCCGTAGGCCCACAGCAGATCCCATCTGTGAGCCCGGCTGTGACCCTGCGTACAGCCGCGTAATGTACTGCACATAACTGCCTACTACACAGGCGGTCATGCATAGTACAATTTTTTTTGTTTGTATTTCCTGCACCATCGCTTTGCGATGATGCGGGTACCCGCAGCCCGTACACAATGTAGTTGCGTATGGGCTGCAGGTATATCCGCGACCATTGAGCACAATGGGCTCTATATTGCGGATATCCGCAGTAAATAGAACCTGCTGCATTCTCTTTTCTGCGAGTGAATTATGCAAACCTGACCCACTAATGTGAGCGGAATGGTGTAATCCAATGCGATTGATCTGCGTATTACCGTGGATCAGACGCATGCCGAATCTGTAATTCCTACCTGGTCATGTGAGACCGGCCTAAGGTAGATCGCTACCTTTTTATAATGTGACTGGCAACCGCTCAACAAGGTCCCTGCTCCAGGCTCTCGGCGACCGTTGGTTTCTGGGAGCAAGGAGATTTTAAATTTCCTGAGCTCCCTGACTCCTGCGCATGTGTCCAGTGTTTTGCTGGTGGTCGCATGTGCAGAATCCGGGAAAGTTCACAGAGAAAGATCTTGTCGGGGTGCAAATACAGAGCCTCCGCTAAAAAGTTTCATCTCCTCTCACTGATCGCATCAGTAAGGGGAGATGAAGCTTCACCTTTTTTTTTACTTTTACGTGATCGCCATTATCCATTGGATATTGGCGAACACGTGATCAGGAACAGCTCATTGCAGCTCTCCGTGAAATCTCCAGGCCTTTGGCTAAGTTTTGTGGCCAGGAGCAGGGAGATTTTGAATTTCCCAGGCAATCTTTGACTTTTGCGAATGTGTCCGCCACTTTGGCGATGGGCGCATGCGCAGAAGCTGGGGTAAGGTCTGCGGATGAATCCAGTGGCCTTACGTATGTCATTTCATCCTCCCTCACGGATATGATCCGTGGGGGAGATGAAACGTAAGCTATTTAAACTTTTTTTTTTACTTTATAAAACTTTTTAAAAAACTTTTTTTACACTTTTTTTTAACTTTAAATGATCACTGTTATCCTAACAGTGATCACATGCTGGGTGACATCCCTCTGCTCCTGGCTACACATGGCAGCCAGGAGCAGAGGGATTTTGAATTTCCCGGGGCTCGAGCCCCTCTGTGCACGCGCCCGATGATTGACATCGGCGCGCATGCGCAGAGGGGGACTTCGGGTCCCGGAACACTGGGGACATCGGCGGACCTGAGGTGAGTATTTTCACCTCCCCTCATGGATCGGATCCATGAGGGGAGGTGAAACTGGAACTTTTTAAAAACTTTTTCGTGATCGCCGCTATCCAGTGGATAGCGGCAATCGCGGACCTAGGGACCGCTCACTGCTCACCGCTACCTTCAGGAGCCGAGAGCCAGGAGATTTTGAATTTGCCGGGGCTCCCGGCCTTCTGCGCATGCGTGTGACGTCATACGTCTGGCGTGCATGCACAGAAGAGCGGCAACGGGTCCCGGAGGATCCGTTCACCGCGGGACACCTCAATTAAGGCAGTTGAGTACTTTCAGCTGCCCTGATGGATCTGATCCATCAGGTCAGCTGAATATCTAACTTTTTTACCACTTTTGTTTACTTTATTGTAATCAGGGCTATCCATTGGATAGCGCCAATCGCAGTGCCAGGGGGGACTGCTCGCAGCCCTAGATGACAGCTCCATGCTGTCGGCTACCTGCGGGCACCGACAGCATGGAGCTGTCACGTCCTCAGTTGAGTGGGCAATAATCCTTAGGGGACGCATATTTCCACGTCCTCTAGGATTAAAGCCCACTTACTGAGGATGTAGAATCCCGATGGAGCCGTCACTAAGGCGTTAAGCACACTGAGTAAACATCCAGAATGTAGGGAGAGAAATTAAGTAAACCTCTGTATGAATGACTTCTCCAGGCCATCTTCTTACCGCATTTTCTCCTCACCGTTCTTCTCCAGTTCCCAGCATCACCTCTTCTTTTTATGGAGCATCCATTCTCAGCATTCTTCTTCCAGCAGGTCAGTGTAGGTTACGTCCCTAGTGATGTAACGCTCATTGCCTAGGAAGAAATGCCGATCTATTGCCAAGACTGTACATGCGCACTGTCTTGGCCCAAGAATTCACATACTATTGCAGAGAGACAGTGCGCATGCACTGTCTCTGCAATAGCTCAGCACTCCCTGCTAGACTATGAACGCTACATCAACTTTTTTTTACCACAATTTTCATTTGATAAAGCTCTATTTTTTTCCAAAACACGTTAAACTTTATAGAACACTTTCTATTCAAACATATCTTTATCCTTTTATCTCTTGGCAATCAAACCACTCTGAAGGGCTTCTTTTACTAGTTTTTGCTCATGTGACCTCATATTAAACAGCACATACTTTACAAAGCTATATTTCTAAGTGCAGACATAGAGCTAAGCTCCTTTCAGACATAACGATAAATTACCTATTCTCGTTTGCCCAAGCAATCTAGCTGGTGACATCATCACCAGCTCATCCGCGCTCGTGCAGCCTGTTTAGACTGGATTATTCTCAATGAACGATAATCATTCAGTCTAAACACACCAGTAATGATTCTGTTAACCCCGACTGATGGTCAATGGTCAAACAGCAACTCTTTAGCAGTTTCAAAGAGCAGAACACTGTTATGTAGTAGCCCCTCTGTGCACGCGCCCGATGATTGACATCGGCGCGCATGCGCAGAGGGGGACTTCGGGTCCCGGAACACTGGGGACATCGGCGGACCTGAGGTGAGTATTTTCACCTCCCCTCATGGATCGGATCCATGAGGGGAGGTGAAACTGGAACTTTTTAAAAACTTTTTCGTGATCGCCGCTATCCAGTGGATAGCGGCAATCGCGGACCTAGGGACCGATCGCGCAGTCCCCGGTGACATCTCCTGATTCCCGGCTACCTTCAGGAGCCGAGAGCCAGGAGATTTTGAATTTGCCGGGGCTCCCGGCCTTCTGCGCATGCGTGTGACGTCATACGTCTGGCGTGCAAGCGCAGAAGAGCGGCAACGGGTCCCGGAGGACCCGTTCACCGCGGGACACCTCAATTAAGGCGGGTGAGTACTTTCAGCTGCCCTGATGGATCCGATCCATCAGGTCAGCTGAATATCTAACTTTTTTACCACTTTTGTTTACTTTATTGTAATCAGGGCTATCCATTGGATAGCGCCGATCGCAGTGCCAGGGGGGACTGCTCGCAGCCCTAGATGACAGCTCCATGCTGTCGGCTACCTGCGGGCACCGACAGCATGGAGCTGTCACGTCCTCAGTTGAGTGGGCAATAATCCTTAGGGGACGCATATTTCCACGTCCTCTAGGATTAAAGCCCACTTACTGAGGATGTAGAATCCCGATGGAGCCGTCACTAAGGCGTTAAGCACACTGAGTAAACATCCAGAATGTAGGGAGAGAAATTAAGTAAACCTCTGTATGAATGACTTCTCCAGGCCATCTTCTTACCGCATTTTCTCCTCACCGTTCTTCTCCAGTTCCCAGCATCACCTCTTCTTTTTATGGAGCATCCATTCTCAGCATTCTTCTTCCAGCAGGTCAGTGTAGGTTACGTCCCTAGTGATGTAATGCACATTGCCTAGGAAGAAATGCCGATCTATTGCCAAGACTGCACATGCACACTGTCTTGGCCCAAGAATTCATATACTATTGCAGAGAGACAGTGCGCATGCACTGTCTCTGCAATAGCTCGGCACTCCCTGCTAGACTATGAACGCTACATCAACTTTTTTTACCACAATTTTCATTTGATAAAGCTCTATTTTTTTCCAAAACACGTTAAACTTTATAGAACACTTTCTATTCAAACATATCTTTATCCTTTTATCTCTTGGCAATCAAACCACTCTGAAGGGCTTCTTTTACTAGTTTTTGCTCATGTGACCTCATATTAAACAGCACATACTTTACAAAGCTATATTTCTAAGTGCAGACATAGAGCTAAGCTCCTTTCAGACATAACGATAAATTACCTATTCTCGTTTGCCCAAGCAATCTAGCTGGTGACATCATCACCAGCTCATCCGCGCTCGTGCAGCCTGTTTAGACTGGATTATTCTCAATGAACGATAATCATTCAGTCTAAACACACCAGTAATGATTCTGTTAACCCCGACTGATGGTCAATGGTCAAACAGCAACTCTTTAGCAGTTTCAAAGAGCAGAACACTGTTATGTAGTAGCATAGTATGTTAGGCTGAAAGAAGACAATGTCCATCCAATTCACCCAGATTCCACCCCCACTTTGTTGATCCAGAGAAAGACAAAAAAACCCAACCCAATGCGGCAGAAGCCAATTTAGCCTATATGGGGGAAAAAAATCCTTTCCAACTCCAGAATAATCCCTAGATCAACGCTTGAAATTTCCTACCTGACTCCAAGACCCAAATCAACAACCCCACTGGTTATTTAATGTCTATATCCTGTAATATCATAGCACTCTGTTAAGATGTCTAGTTCCCTCTTAAACTCCTCTATCAATTTTTCCATCACTACGTCCTTAGGCAGAGAGTTTGACAGTCTCACTGCTCTTACAGTAAATAACCCCCTTTTATGTTGGTGATAAAACCTGCTTTCTTCTAGACGTAGCGGATGCTCTCTTTTTACCAACACAGTCCTGGGTATAAACAGATCATGGGAAAGATCCTTGTATTATCCCCCAATGTATTTATACATAGTTATTTGGTCGCCCCTTAACCACCTTTTTTCCAGGGTGAATAATCACAATTTTGATAGCCTCTCTGGGTATTCCAGTCCTCCCATTCTTTTTATTAACCCTTTACAATCCAATTTGTATCCTGGTTTTCCTGGGGGCTTACTCTTTTTCTGCCGTTTTAAAACGGCGCTATCTGTTGGCTAAAGCCAGGACTGCATGAGGTGACACGTTGGATAGGCTCCGACAGCAGAGAGGCTGGCAATATACAGTAAGAGAACCCCGACAGATGTCTTCCAACATCGGAGATGTACAGCATTAAATCATAATGTCTTCAGACGTCAGACAGTGGATTGGAAAGGGTTGATTTAGTTGCCCTTCTTTGAACGCCCTCCAGCACTGTAACATCTTTTCTGCGCACCGATGTCCAGTACTGTACGCAGGACTTCATGTGAGGCCTGACAAGTGCCTTATATAGTGGAAGAACAATATTCTCGTCCCACACCCCTATACCTTTTTTAATGCACCCCAAGACTTAATTTGCTTTTGTAGCAGCTGACTGTCATTGATTTCAACAGTTAAGACTACAGTCAACTAGTAGTCCCAGGTCTTTTTCCATATCACTTTTCCCTACCAGTACCCCATTAAGTGTATATTGGTGACATCTATTTCTCCTGCCCATGTGCATAATTTTACATTTATCAATATTGAACTTCAATTATCATTATTCTACCCAAGCCCCCTGCTTATCCAGGTTCATTTGCAGCCATGGGTTGTCCTCCGTTGTATTAATTATCTTGTATAATTTCATATCATCTGCAAAGATCGATATTTTACTGTGCAGCCCCTCTAACAGGTCATTGATAAATATATTGAACAGAATGGGGCCTAATACTGAACCCTGTGGCACCCAGGTAGCAATGGTGGCCCAATCGGAGTATGAATCATTTATTACCACCCACTGCTTTCTATCTCCGAGGCAATCCTTTACTCAGCTACACACTGTTTTAGCCTAGACTAAGCTGTTTAATTTTATATATCAGCCTATTATGCGGCACAGTGTGACAAGAACTTTTCGCCCTTGTGAGATTCACAGGTTTCATCTTCCCATATTATATCTAGATAATTAAAATCTCTCATAATAATTACTTCATTGCAGTTTGACATATTTTCTATTTGTTTTATAAATAAGTTTTCATTTCTTCTTTTAATTTTAGTGGCCCATAGAAAACCCCAATCAGGATTTTGTTATTTTTCCCTCCCTGTATTTCTACCCACAGAGATTCCACATGTTCATCTCCTACATCTATATCTTCTCGCAGCCTTGGCCTTAAAGGGGCTGTCTCGAGGAAGCAGTGAAATTTTTTTTTTGCCCAGTCCCCCTTATTAAGCATACATTACTAAGAACCCGTGTAAATGACTTTTCTAGCCGGTTTCTACTTACAGTTCCAGCGTTTCAGCAACTTATAAAACGTTTCCCAAAGATGGCCGCCGTCTCTTTTCCCGTCGCTTGCTGTAGCCCGATGTGCGCGCTCCTGAGACGCTACCAGCTGTGTCTCCCTGACAACCAGACGCCCCGCAGCCGCCGACCGGACCCACCGTGGCCGCCGACCACGGCACACGCTCTTGGGCCACAGTCACCCACCGCCAGGCAGCAGGTAACCGACGCTAGGCCCCGGTTCCCCCGCGCTAGGCCCCGGGGCCCCCGAGGCAGGCCCCTGACAACAGACGAAGGCTCCGGGGCCCGGCGGCAGGCCCCTGACAACAGACGAAGGCTCCGGGGCCCGGCGGCAGGCTCCGGGGCCCAGCGGCAGGCTCCGTGGCCCGGCGGCAGGCCCCCCAGCGCACACATCACCCCCGACCCCTCACTTACATGGGCGGCTTCACGGCAGGGCTGGGCTGGGCTTCTCGGCTGGGCTGCTGGGCAGGGCTTCTCGGCTGGGCTGCTCAAGTTTCTGCACCATTCTCTAACAGAGGATGGTAGCAGAATGGCCGCTCCAGCGCACTCCCGAGAAGTTACAGCTCGTCTGCGCATGCACAGAAGAGCTGTAGCGGCGAGCATGCTGAAGCGGCTCGTGCTCAGAGCAGAAGAACGGACTGCGCAAGCGCGTCTAAAAAAGCAAGCCGCCGGCGATTTTAGACGGATCCATGGAGACGTGGACGCTAGCAATGGAGCAGGTAAGTGAATAACTTCTGTATGGCTCATATTTAATGCACGATGTATATTACAAAGTGCATTAATATGGCCATACAGAAGTGTATAACCCCACTTGATTTCGCGAGACAACCCCTTTAAGTAGGATTTAGCATACAGACATATCTCTCCCCCTTTATCCTTCCCACTGTCTCTTCTGAAGAGATTATAACCCTGTAAATTTACCACCCAATCGCACTTATCATCAAGCCATGTTTCCGTTATTCCTACTATGTCAAAATTTTCTTCAGACATTCTCACTTCCTGTACTGATCAGACTCCTTGCATTTGTTGCCATACAATTTATACTGTTGTTGTTATTCTTTATATTCATTATACTACTTATAGTACTATTAGCTGATCTGTCAGTTCTAACTGCACTACCCTCACCCCCTGCTCGAATCCCATTCCCATTACTTCACAGTCTAGACTATTCTAAAATTGTAATTTATTGAAATTTGCTAAAAACATATAGCACAATGGGGCACACCTGACACACAAAAACACAAACCAAGAGAACTCTTGGGTAGCAAACTACAATAGTTGGCTATCACTATCAATGTATCATAGGGACACCAACAATCTATTTGTATTCTATAACTTAGATATACAGCTAGGATATGTATCTGATGTGATATTCTGGACCTTGTGTGGGAGGCTCAATGATAAAGCAGACGCCTCTCCTATTACATCAAGGTCAGAGGTAAAGGGGCCGCATTGATCCCTATTGTTTATAGGATATTTGCTCCCTATATATAACATAGATTTCTGTGCATATTACAACTTCTTATAACTTCAACGCGCAACCGCGCGCCCGATTGCAGCTATTGTCTGCGGGTGCCAGCTGTAATGAACAGCTGACGCCCATACGGTATGTAGAGAGGTCGCCTCACGATCTCTCAGCATACATACATATATACCCAGCAATGGGGGGTTATTGTGAGGGGTTTTAACCCCTTAAGGACATGGTCTATTTTGGCTGAAAGGATGCAATAATTTGGGGGGGATTTCCATCTTCACTTTTCAAAAGCCATAACTTTTTTAGTTTTCCATGGACATGGCCATATGAGAGCTTGTTTTTTACATGGCGAATTGCAGTTTTTATTAGTACTATTTTTTGGATAGATTTTTTGGACGATAGCAAAATTATTTTTTTTTTAAGTTTTTCCAATTTTGCAAAATAAAAAACCTTTTTGGAATTTTTTTCTTTTTGCATTGCTGCAATCAAAGTCCCATAACTGTTTTATTTTTCCATTGACAAAGCTCTGTCAGGGCTTTTTTCTGTGTGACGAGCTGTAGTTTTTATTGATACCACATTGTAGTACATGCAGCTTTTGGATCACTTTTACTGCGCTTTTTTGAAGGTGAATTAAATAAATTAAAAATGTTTGCTGTTTTTTAGGGTCTTTTTTAGAGATGAGCGAACGTACTCGTCCGAGCTTGATACTCGTTCGAGTATTAGCGTGTTCGAGATGCTCGTTACTCGTAACGAGTACCACGCGATGTTCGGGTTACTTTCACTTTCATCTCTGAGACAGCGCGCTTTTCTGGCCAATTGAAAGACAGGGAAGGCATTACAACTTCCCCCTGTGACGTTCAAGCCCTATACCACCCCCCTGCAGTGACTGGCTGGCGAGATCAGGTGTCACCCGAGTATAAAAATCGGCCCCTCCCGCGGCTCGCCACAGATGCGTTCTGACATAGCTGAGGGAAAGTGCTGCTGCTGGTGCTGCTGCTATAGGGAGAGTGTTAGGAGTTATTATAGGCTTCAAGAACCCCAACGGTCCTTCTTAGGGCCACATCTAACCGTGTGCAGTACTGTGGAGGCTGCTTTTTGCAGTGTTGCACTTTTTTTTTTTTTTGGTATATCGGCCGTGCAGAGCATTGCGCCCTGCAGTAATACTCCAGGGACAGAAGTGCTTAGGCAGGGAGAGCGTTAGGAGTATTTTAGGCTTCAAGAACCCCAATGGTCCTTCTTAGGGCGACATCTAACTGTGTGCAGTACTGTGGAGGCTGCTTTTTGCAGTGTTGCACTTTTTTTTTTTTTTGGTATATCGGCCGTGCAGAGCATTGCGCCCTGCAGTAATACTCCAGGGACAGAAGTGTGGAGGCAGGGACAGAAGACATATTATTGATTGAATATAGGCAGTGGGCCTTTTCTAAAAAATATTGGGCAAAAAATCTATTTGGCCTGCCTGTCACTGTGCTCAGTGTTCTGGGTCTGTGTGTGCTGGGTGTAGTAGTTCTACAACAAAATCATACGCAGCCAGCTAAGTGTTACAGCAGGCTTGCGCCAAATTATTTCCTGGCTCTGTCTGGGCTCTGAAATCACCGCTGTGTTGCAGTTAACAGTGCAACACTCTGCAGTTCTGTGACATACCCTAGGGACAGAAGTGTGGAGGCAGGGACAGAAGACATATTATTGATTGAATATAGGCAGTGGGCCTTTTCTAAAAAATATTGGGCAAAAAATCTATTTGGCCTGCCTGTCACTGTGCTCAGTGTTCTGGGTCTGTGTGTGCTGGGTGTAGTAGTTCTACAACAAAATCATACGCAGCCAGCTAAGTGTTACAGCAGGCTTGCGCCAAATAATTTCCTGGCGTTCCGTAAGCGAACTCAGCCTCCAACCACAGGCCAATAATCGGCACATTTAATTACAGCGTTCTGTTTCTGCACTACTGGTAATACAGCATGCTGAGGGGTAGGGGTAGGCCTAGAGGACGTGGACGCGGCCGAGGACGCGGAGGCCCAAGTCAGGGTGTGGGCACAGGCCGAGCTCCTGATCCGGGTGTATCGCAGCCGACTGCTGCGGGATTAGGAGAGAGGCACGTTTCTGGCGTCCCCACATTCATCGCACAATTAATGGGTCCACGCGGTAGACCTTTATTAGAAAATGAGCAGTGTGAGCAGGTCCTGTCGTGGATGGCAGAAAGTGCTTCCAGTAATCTATCGTCCACCCACAGTTCTGCGCCGTCCACTGCTGCAACTCAGAATCCTCTGGCTGCTGCTCCTCCTTCCTCCCAGCCTCCTCACTCCATGAAAATGAGACATTCTGATGAGCGGGCAGACTCCCAGGAACTGTTCTCGGGCCCCTGCTCAGATTGGGCAGCAGTGGTTCCTCTCCCACGAGAGGAGTTTATCGTGACTGATGCCCAACCATTGGAAAGTTCCCGGGGTCCGGGGGATGAGGCTGGGGACTTCCGGCAACTGTCTCAAGACCTTTCACTGGGTGAGGAGGCCGATGACGATGAGACACAGTTGTCTATCAGTGAGGTAGTAGTAAGGGCAGTAAGTCCGAGGGAGGAGCTCACAGAGGATTCAGAGGAAGAGCAGCAGGACAATGAGGTGACTGACCTCACCTGGTTTGCTACGCCTACTGAGGACAGGTCTTCAGAGGGGGAGGCAAGGGCAGCAGCAGGGCAGGTTGCAAGAGGCAGTGCGGTGTCCAGGGGTAGAGGCAGGGCCAGACCGAATAATCCACCAACTGTTTCCCAAAGCGCCCCCTCACGCCATGCCACCCTGCAGAGGCCGAGGTGCTCAAAGGTCTGGCAGTTTTTCACTGAGAGTGCAGACGACGGACGAACAGTGGTGTGCAACCTTTGTCGTGCCAAGATCAGCCAGGGAGCCACCACCACCAGCCTCACCACCACCAGCATGCGCAGACATATGATGGCCAAGCACCCCACAAGGTGGGACGAAGGCCGTTCACCGCCTCCGGTCTGCACCGCTGCCTCTCCCCCTGTGCCCCAACCTGCCACTGAGATCCAACCCCGCTCTGAGGACACAGGCACTACCGTCTCCTGGCCTGCACCCACACCCTCACCTCCGCTGTCCTCGGCCCCATCCAGCAATGTCTGTCAGCGCAGCGTCCAGTCGTCGCTAGCGCAAGTGTTTGAGCGCAAGCGCAAGTACCGCGCCATGCACCCGCACGCTCAAGCGTTAAATGTGCACGTAGCCAAATTGATCAGCCTGGAGATGCTGCCGTATAGGGCTGTGGAAACGGAGTCCTTCAAAAGTATGATGGCGGCGGCGGCCCCGCGATACTCAGTTCCCAGTCGCCACTATTTTTCCCGATGTGCCGTCCCAGCCCTGCACGACCACGTCTCCCGCAACATTGTACGCGCCCTCACCAACGTGGTTACTGCCAAGGTCCACTTAACAACGGACACGTGGACAAGCACAGGCGGGCAGGGCCACTATATCTCCCTGACGGCACATTGGGTGAATTTAGTGGAGGCTGGGACAGAGTCAGAGCCTGGGACCGCTCACATCCTACCCGCCCCCAGAATTGCGGGCCCCAGCTCGGTGCTGGTATCTGCGGCGGTGTATGCTTCCTCCACTAAAGCACCCTCCTCCTCCTCCTCCAACGCAACCTCTGTCTCGCAATCAAGATGTGTCCGCAGCAGCAGCACGTCGGCAGCAGTCGGTGTCGCGCGGCGTGGCAGCACAGCGGTGGGCAAGCGTCAGCAGGCCGTGCTGAAACTACTCAGCTTAGGAGATAAGAGGCACACGGCCCACGAACTGCTGCAGGGTCTGACAGAGCAGACCGACCGCTGGCTTGCACCGCTGAGCCTCCAACCGTGCATGGTCGTGTGTGACAACGGCCGTAACCTGGTGGCGGCTCTGCAGCTTGGCAGCCTCACGCACGTGCCATGCCTGGCCCACGTCTTTAATTTGGTGGTTAAGCGCTTTCTGAAAAGCTACCCACACTTGTCAGACCTGCTCGGAAAGGTGCGCCGGCTCTGCGCACATTTCCGCAAGTCCCACACGGACGCTGCCACCCTGTGCACCCTGCAACATCGGTTTAATCTGCCAGTGCACCGACTGCTGTGCGACGTGCCCACACGGTGGAACTCTACGCTCCACATGTTGGCCAGGCTCTATGAGCAGCGTAGAGCTATAGTGGAATACCAACTCCAACATGGGTGGCGCAGTGGGAGTCAGCCTCCTCAATTCTTTTCAGAAGAGTGGGCCTGGTTGGCAGACATCTGCCAGGTCCTTGGAAAGTTTGAGGAGTCTACCCAGGTGGTGAGCGGCGATGCTGCAATCATTAGCGTCACCATTCCTCTGCTATGCCTCTTGAGAAGTTCCCTGCAAAGCATAAAGGCAGACGCTTTGCGCTCGGAAACAGAGCCGGGGGAAGACAGTATGTCGCTGGATAGTCAGAGCACCCTCCTGTCTATATCTCAGCGCGGTGAGGAGGAGGGGGAGGAGCATGAGGAGGAGGGGGAAGAGACAGCTTGGCCCACTGCTGAGGGTACACATGCTGCTTGCCTGTCATCCTTTCAGTGTGTATGGCCTGAGGAGGAGGAGGAGGATCCTGAAAGTGATCTTCCTAGTGAGGACAGCCATGTGTTGCGTACAGGTACCCTGGCACACATGGCTGACTTCATGTTAGGATGTCTTTCTCGTGACCCTCGCATTACACGCATTCTGGCCACTACGGATTACTGGGTGTACACACTGCTTGACCCACGGTATAAGAAGAACCTTTCCACTCTCATACCCGAAGAGGAAAGGGATTCGAGAGTGTTGCTATACCACAGGACCCTGGCGGACAAACTGATGGTGAAATTCCCATACGACAGCGCTAGTGGCCGAAGGCACAGTTCCGAGGGCCAGGTAGCAGGGGAGGCGCGGAGATCAGGCAGCATGTACAGCACAGGCAGGGCAACACTCTTTAAGGCCCTTGACAGCTTTATGGCTCCCCAGCAAGACTGTGTCACTGCTCCCCAGTCACGGCTGAGTTGGCGGGAGCACTGTAAAAGGATGGTCAGGGAGTACATAGCCGATCGCACGACTGTCCTCCGTGACGCCTCTGCCCCCTACAACTACTGGGTGTCGAAGCTGGACACGTGGCCTTAACTTGCGCTGTATGCCCTGGAGGTGCTTGCTTGTCCTGCGGCTAGCGTCTTGTTAGAGAGGGTGTTTAGTGCGGCTGGGGGAATCATCACAGATAAGCGTACCCGCCTGTCAACCGACAGTGCCGACAGGCTAACACTCGTCAAGATGAACAAAGCCTGGATTTCCCCAGACTTCTCTTCTCCACCAGCGGACAGCAGCGAAACCTAAGCAATACGTAGGCTGCACCCGCGGATGGAAGCATCGTTCTCTATCCCCATCAAAAACGGGGACCTTTTTGCTTTATCTATCTGTGTATTATATTCCTCCTCCTCCGCCTGCTCCTCCTCCTGAAACCTCACATAATCACGCCGAACGGGCAATTTTTCTTAGGCCCACAAGGCTCAGTCATATAATTTTTCTAAACAATTTTTATACGTTTCAATGCTCATTAAAGCGTTGAAACGTTCACCTGAACCAATTTTTATTTTAACTGGGCTGCCTCCAGGCCTAGTTACAAATTAAGCCACATTAACCAAAGCGATTAATGGGTTTCACCTGCCCTCTCGGTTGGGCATGGGCAATTTTTCTCAGGTACATTAGTACTGTTGGTACACCAATTTTTCTGGGCCCTCGCCTACAGTGTAATCCAATTAATTTTTTGCCCACCTGCATTACAGCTGACGTAACATCAGCTGTGTTGGGCACTGCAATGGGATATATTTATGTACCGCCGGTGGGTTCCAGGGAGCCACCCATGCTGTGGGTCCACAGGGAGTTGTAAATGCATCTGTCCACTTCTAAAGAACCCCGGTCTGACTGGGGCATGCAGTGTGGGCCGAAGACCACCTGCATTAAACATGACATTCTTACCTCAGCTCATACTGAGTTCATACTATAAAATACTACATTATTTACCCAACATAATAAGTTTTGTAAAACAAACTAAAAAGGAAAATGCTAAAATAGCTATTTTCTGTTCATCTTGCTTCCCCAAAACAAAAATAAAAAATATATAAAATATCATATATACCTCAAAATGATACCAATAAAAACTATGCATTGTCCCCCCAAAAAACAAGCACTCATATAGCTCTGCCAACAGAAGAAAAAAATGTTCTGGTTCTGAATTTGTGAGGCTACACAAAAAGTCTTTGGTAAAATGAAAAGCGTTTATATTTTGCAAAAGTAATAAAACAGAATAAACCTTTATAAATTTGGTGTTGTTTACATTATATGCACCCGAAATTGGTACCTATAGAAGCTTGCACATGTCCCTCATATAGCTACATTTATGAAAAAATAAAAAAAGTTATGACCACTGGAACACAAATAGGGATACAATTTACTGTCTGTTATGGATAAAATTATTTAGGGGTTAAGAATGGACTTGACGAGCACGATATCAGGCTGAGTTTCGCGGCCCATTAGCGCACTCGCCCATGTGAATTTAGCTTAAGGTGGTTAAAGGGTTTTTCAGAGGTCTAAACCCATTAGTGGCAGTGTGAGGATGAGTCACAAAAAAATACCCAACTCTCTGCTCTCATACTGCTCCTCTGCCGCTACCTCTGAACTTCTAGTCTTCTGCTTATAGCGGTCATGTGACCAATAGGAGGCCCGACAGGAACATCATTTGTAACATTCCATAAACCTGCTGGGGGCTTCTACATTAGAAGCCCACATGATAAGTGTATGGGACATCAACTGACAGATAATGTGGCATCGAAGCACCGCAACGCCACTACAGTGCCTTATTGAGTAGATTACTCTTCTATAGTTTTGGGCACAGGAGGCCCAAAACTATATAAAGGAATTAGGTCGGACAGTCTCTTTAAGGAAGTTCTCTTTGCTGGAATTGCTGATGTTTGTTCATAGCATGTAGGTTTACTTTAATATAGGCAATGTCCCAGTAGCACTGCAACACGTGGGATTGCTCATAAATGACTTTTTAAGACTGTACAGTGGAAGCCTTTCTAGATAAAGTCTTTGATAAGTCACTCAAGCTTAGTGAAATCTGACCATGCTAATGAGATTGGTTAAGCATAAATAAAGGAAGTATGAGGAGGTCATGAAAGCACACTTAAGATAGGAATTACAGGTTCCACTCCACTTATCCATTCAAAAAGTGCTCAGAACCTCTGAACAATTCCAGTGCATATTGTAGATGCTAAATAGTACGAAAGGAAATAGTATCTTGGGAAATGCTGAACATCAGTGATGCAAAAGGTAGCTGTAGAAGTAATCTAGAAGTGGGAGAAATCTAGAAGAAATTTAGCTAATCACAGTAAATTAGCATAGTATTAACAGATGAGGTTTTAAACATGATTAAAGGACCTGATGGGAACTAAGCAGAACGACAGCAAAGATACATGAAGTTTGATGGTGCTTTCACACACGATGGAATTAGTCTGCACGGACATTGCTGCGTCACAATGTTATCCCTATGGGGTTTGAATTACGCACCTGGTAAAATCTCCGCGTCTTTACTTCAAAACTGCTAGATTAAATTCTGCAGCAAAAAAAATTTCTGTTGTGGAAATTAAGGAACTGTTGTTTTCTAACATACAGTCCTGTATGAAAGCACCCTGAGAGTTCATCTGGTGTTTGCATAACTTTCCTCTGGATATTCGGGTTGCCTCCCAAACTTCAGAAGTAAAACTAGGCTATGTTCATACGGGGCAGATTTGCTGTGAATTTCCTGTGCAGACATTCCAAAAGGAAAATCCACAGCATGTCAATTATAGCACCGGATTTTTGGTGCAAATTCCATCTCTTCTAATGAGGAGGGTGAATTTTGCACCAAAATCCATGTTAAAATCTGCACTGAATAGTGTAGATCTTCATGTGGATTTTTCACTGCAGATACGCTGAGTAACGTACACTGCATACATTCTGCAGCAAATCCATCCCGTGAGAACATAGTCTTAATGGGCTACCTATCAAATTCCCCCTGGGGTGTGTGTGTCTGTCCTAGACAAATTTTGATTGTGAGCCACATTGGGCCAGAGACTACTGTGGAGGACCACAGTTCTTTACTGCATAGCAGAATATGTACACACTACATAGGCAACTATTCAGTTTAGTTAAAATGTGAAGCCATCTCCTTAAGGCCTCGGTCACACGGGCGATTCTTCGCGCGATTTGCGCATGCGATCGGCGATTTTATAGAACCATTGCTTTGCAATGGTATCAGACACATGGGCGCTTTTTATGCGCTTGTCCGATAAATTACAGGACACAAGAAATCGCAGATCGCGCCTATCTGCGATCTGCGATTCCTTGTGTTCTCTATATGCGCTCAATGGGGCCGGTGGCAGCAGTGCCGACCCCATTGAGAACATATACTACACAAATCATTCTCCTCTGCCACAGCTGTTACAGCTGTGGCAGAGAAGAATGATGTTTGCCCATTGAATTCAATGGAGCCGGCAATGCAGCCGGCTCCATTGAAAGCAATGGGCTGCCGGCGAGTGAAGGATGAATTTTCGGGAAGGGCTTAAAAATATAAGCCCTTCCCTGAAAATCATCCAAAAATGTGTAAAAATAAAAAAAATATATATACTCACCTTGTCCGTGCAGCCGGAGTTCAGCCGCGGCTGGCCGGCAGTTCTCCTGAACTGCTCTGAGTAGTATTCAGCAGGCGGGGATTTAAAATCCCCGCCTGCTGAATGGGCTGCCTCTGATTGGTCACAGCCCTCACCAATCAGAGTCAGCTCTCACTCACCCATTCATGAATTCATGAATGGGTGAGTAAGTGCTGCCTCTGATTGGCTCAGCGCAGGGACCAATCAGGGGCAGCTCTCAGCTGTCATTCAATAGCTGGACGGCCATCTAGACCCAGTACAGTAGTGTCCAGAGTTGAACAAGAGCCAGGAGTGAGGATGATAAGTATGTAGTCTAGTCTGGGTACTGAATATTATTTTTTGTCTGATCTGAGGTCTGAATAAAGTAAGAGGTCTATAATAATGGTTTTGACTATATTTCAGAGGTCTTGCCATTGACCTACAGTGGATATAAAAAGTCCACATGCCCCTGTTAAAATGCCATATTTTTGTCATGCTGAAAAACCCAATAATGATGAATCTTTTCAGATTTGCTTCCACCTTCAATGTGACCCATCATAATCTGTACAATTCCATTAAAAAACAAACTGAAATCATTTAAGGTAAAAAAATTAAATGAAAAATAATCAAATAATGTGGTTTCATAAATATGCACACCCTAAGGCAGGCTGCACATGGCCGTGACGGGCTCCGCCGCGAAATATTCCGCGGCGAAGCCCGTCACGGCGCCCCCCAGAGACCCCATACTTACCAGCGGATCCAGCGTCCTGAGTCCCGCATGACGCTTCGGCGTGACGTGCCGCAGCGTCATGTGACACGCTGGCCACGTCACGAGACACGCTCACAGTGTGCTACACGTGTGCTACAGCGGAAGATAGCGTGAGCGGACGGCTTCCATTGACTGCAATGGAAGCCGGACGCGCGTACACCCGCGGCAAATAGAGCATGCTGCGGGTGAGGACGGGAGATTTCACGTGCGGAATTCCGCAATGGAATTCCGCACCGTGAGCATTGAGCTATTAGGTTCAATAGAACCCAATAGCTGCGGGCAACGCGGTGGAAATCCGTCCGTGGGAAGGAGGCCTAAAACTAATGCTTTCTTAATGTAGCTTTAGACTATAACAGCATTCAGTCTTATTGGGTAGATGTCTATCAGCATGGCACATCTTGACTTGGCAATCTTTGCCAATTCTTCCCTGCAAAAGCACTCCAAATCTGTCAGACTCTGAGGGCATCTCATATGTACCGCCCTCTTCAGGTCTACCCACAGATCTGCAATGGGATTCAGGTCTGGGCTCTAGCGGGGCAATTCCAAAACTTTGATAATCTTCTGGGGAAGCCATTCTTTTGATGACTTGGAGGTAAACTTTGGGTTGTTGTGCTGAAATGTGAAATTCCTCTTCATCTTCAGCTTTTTTTAGCAGACGCTTGAAGGTTTTGTGCCAAATTGGACTGATATTTGGAACTGTTCATAATTCCCTTCACTTTGACTTAAGCCTCAGTTCCAACAGCAGAAAAAACAGCCCCAATGTATAATGCTGCTACCACCATCTTCACTGTGGGCATGGTGTTCTTTTAGTGATGTGCAGTGTTGGCTTTGTACCATAAATTCATGAATGGGTGTGTGAGTGGAATCTGCCTCTGATTGGTCAGGCTGTGACCAATTAGAGGCAGCTCATTCAGCAGGCGGGGATTTTAAATCCCCGGCTGCTGAATACTACTCACAGCTGTTCAGAGCAGTTCAGGAGGACTGCCGCTGGCCGCGCTGAACTCCGTCTGCCGGGACCAGGTGAGTATATATATATTTTTTTTTTACACATTTCTGGATGAATTACAGGAAGGGCTTATATATTTAACCCCTTCCCGACAATTCATCCCGCGATCGCCGGCAGCCCATTGCTTTTAATGGAGCCGGCTGTATTGCCGGCTCCATTGAATTCAATGGGCTAACATCATTCTGCCGGGACAAGGTAAGTATATATATATATATATTTTTACACATTTCTGGATGAATTGCAGGGAAGGGCTTATATATTTAAGCCCTTCCCGACAATTCATCCCGCGCTCGCCGGCAGGCCATTGCTTTCAATGGAGCCGGCTATATTGCCGGCTCCATTGAATTCAATGGTCAGTGCTCGTTTAATCGAGACGAGCACCGCGTGGTGCTCGTCTCGAGTAACGAGCATCTCGAGCACCCTAATACTCGAACGAGCATCAAGCTCGGACGAGTATGCTCGCTCATCTCTAGTTAGGACTCATTAGCTTTTCCTATTTATGACATAATCAATGCTCGAACCAAATTTCAAGTTTATATGACATCGGGAAGTGAGAGAATTAGATTACGTACGTAAAATTTGGATGCTAATTCTTTTGCGCTTATAATTGAATACTCGAGTTGGGACCAATTAACTTTTCCTATTTATGACATAATCAATGCTCGTACCAAATTTCAAATTTCTATGACATGGGGAAATGAGATAATTAGATTCCGTAAGTAAAATTTGGACGCTAATTCTTTTGCGCTTAGAATTGAATAATCGAGTTGGGACCCCTTTACTTTTTCTATTCTGGACATAATCTATGCTTCTGCCAAATGTAATGTTTCTACGACATCGGGAAGTGGGAGAATTAGTGGCGAGTCAGTCAGTGAGTGAGGGCTTTCGTCTTTATATATATAAACTAGCTGATATACCCGGCTTCGCCCGAGTTAATTTGGTACTGGTGTTTATCTGGTGTTCACACGGAAAATCTTATGAAGTCGTGGTTACTTTAGAGATACTGAGGAAAAACATATGTTCACCATTTTGCATAGTTCTCTGCGTTACCCAGGAAACACCACGTGGAGGCAACCATGCGAAGTTTCCTTTATTTAAAATGACATCAGGAAGCGAGAGAATTAGATTACGTACATAAAATTTGGACACTAATTCTCTTGCGCTTAGAATCGAATAATCGAGTTGGGACCCATTGACTTTTCCTATTTATGACACAGTCAATGCTTGTGCCAAATTTCATGTTTCTATGACATTGGGAAGTGAGAGATTTAGATTATGTATGTAAAATTTGGACGCTAATTCTTTGGCGCTTAGAATTAAATAATCGAGTTGGGACCCATTAACTTTTCCTATTTATGACATAATCAATGCTCGTGCCAAATTTCATGTTTCTATGACACCGGAAAGTGAGATAATTAGATTACGTACGTAAAATTTGGACGCTAATTCTTTTGCGGATAGAATTGAATAATCGAGTTAGGACCCATTAGCTTTTCCTATTTATGACATAATCAATGCTCGTGCCAAATTTCCTGTTTCTATGACACCAGAAAGTGAAGAAATTACATTCCGCACGTAAAATTTGGACGCTAATTCTTTTGCGCATAGAATTGAATAATCGAGTTGGGATCCATTAGCTTTTCCTATTTATGACATAATCAATGCTCGTGCCAAATTTCATGTTTCTATGACCCCGGAAAGTGAAGAAATTACATTCCGCACGTAAAATTTGGACGCTAATTCTTTTGCGCATAGAATTGAATAATCGAGTTGGGACCCATTAGCTTTTCCTACTTATGACATAATCAATGCTCGTGCCAAATTTCCCGTTTCTATGACACCGGAAAGTGAGAAAATTACATTCCGCACATAAAATTTCGACGCCAATTCTTTTGCGCTAGAATTGAATAATCGAGTTGGGACCCAATCGCTTTTCCTATTTATGACATAATCAATGCTCCTGCCAAATTTCCCGTTTCTATGACACCGGAAAGTGAGAAAATTACATTCCGCACGTAAAATTTGGACGCTAATTCTTTTGCACATAGAATTGAATAATGGAGTTGGGACCTATTAGCTTTTCCTATTTATGACATAATCAATGCTCGTGCCAAATCTCCCGTTTCTATGACACCGGAAAGTGAGAAAATTACATTCCGCACGTAAAATTTGGACGCTAATTCTTTTGCGCATAGAATTGAATAATCGAGTTGGGACCCATTAGCTTTTCCTACTTATGACATAATCAATGCTCGTGCCAAATTTCCCGTTTCTATGACACCGGAAAGTGAGAAAATTACATTCCGCACGTAAAATTTCGACGCCAATTCTTTTGCGCTAGAATTGAATAATCAAGTTGGGACCCAATCGCTTCTCCTATTTATGACATAATCAATGCTTGTGCCAAATTTCCCGTTTCTATGACACCGGAAAGTGAGAAAATTACATTCGGTACGTAAAATTTGGACGCTAATTCTTTTGCACATAGAATTGAATAATCGAGTTGGGACCCATTAGCTTTTCCTATTTATGACATAATCACTGCTCATGCCAAATCTCCTGTTTCTATGACACCGGAAAGTGAGAAAATTACATTCCGCACGTAAAATTTGAACGCCAATTCTTTTGCACATAGAATTGAATAATCGAGTTGGGACCCTTTAGCTTTTCCTACTTATGACATAATCAATGCTTGTGCCAAATTTCCCGTTTCTATGACACCGGAAAGTGAGAAAATTAGATTCCGTACGTAAAATTTGGACGCCAATTCTTTTGCGCATAGAATAGAACAATCGAGTTGGGACCCATTAGCTTTTCCTATTTATGACATAATCAATGCTCGTGCCAAATTTCACGTTTCTATGACATTGGGAAGTGAGTGATTTAGATTATGTACGTTAAATTTCGACACCAATTTTTTTGCGCTAGAATTGAATAAACGAGTTGGGACCCAATTTATTTTCCTATTTTTGAGATAATCTATGGTTCTGCCAAATTTCATGTTTCTACGACATCGGGAAGTTGGAGAACTTTTGGCGAGTCAGTCAGTCAGTGAGTCAGTGAGTCAGTCAGTCAATGAGGGCTTTCAGCTTTATATATGTAGACTAGCTGATATACCCAGCTTCGCCCGAGTTAATTTGGTACTGGTGTTTATCTGGTGTTCACACGGAAAATCTTATGAAGTCGTGCTTACTTTAGAGATACCGGAAAAACACATGTTCACCATTTTGCATAATTCTCTGCGTTACCCAGGAAACACCACGTGGAGGTAACCATGTGACGTTTACTTTATATAAAATGACATCAGGAAGTGAGAGAATTAGATTACGTACATAAAATTTGGACACTAATTCTTTTGCGCATAGAATTGAATAATCAAGTTGAGACCCATTAGCTTTTCCTATTTATGACATAATCAATGCTCGTGCCAAATTTCCTGTTTCTATGACACCGGAAAGTGAAAAAATTACATTCCGCGCGTAAAATTTGGACGCTAATTCTTTTGCGCTAGAATTGAATAATCGAGTTGGGACCTATGAACTTTTCCTATTTATGACATAATCACTGCTCGTGCCAAATTTCACGTTTCTATGACACCGGAAAGTGAGAAAATTAGATTCCGTACGTAAAATTTTGGACGCTAATTCTTTTGTGCATAGAATTGAATAATCGAGTTGGGACACATTGACTTTTCCTATTTATGACATAATCAATGCCCGTGCCAAATTTCATGTTTCTATTACATTGGGAAGTGAGAGATTTAGATTATGTACGTAAAATTTGGACGCCAATTCTTTTGCGCATAGAATTGAATAATGGAGTTGCGACCCATTAGCGTTTCCTATTTATGACATAATCAATGCTCGTGCCAAATTTCCTGTTTCTATGACATCGGGAAGTGAGAAAATTAGATTCCGTAAGTAAAATTTGGACGCTAATTCTTTTGCGCATAGAATTGAATCATGGAGTTGGGACCCATTAGCGTTTCCTATTTATGACATAATCAATGCTCCTGCCAAATTTCCCGTTTCTATGACACCGGAAAGTAAAAAAATTACATTCCGCACGTTAAATTTCGACGCCAATTCTTTTGCGCTAGAATTGAATAATCGAGTTGGGACCCATTAGCTTTTCCTCTTTATGACATAATCAATGCTCCTGCCAAATTACACGTTTCTATGACACCGGAAAGTGAGAAAATTAGATTCCGTACGTAAAATTTCGACGCCAATTCTTATGCACTTAGAATTGAATAATGGAGTTAGGACCCATTAGCTTTTCCTATTTATGACATAATCAATGCTTGTGCCAAATTTCCTGTTTCTATGACATCGGGAAGTGAGAAAATTAGATTCCGTACGTAAAATTTGGACGCTAGTTCTTTTGCACATAGAATTGAATAATCGAGTTGGGACACATTAACTTTTCCTATTTATGACATAATCAATGCCCGTGCCAAATTTCATGTGTCTATTACATTGGGAAGGGAGAGATTTAGATTATGAACGTAAAATTTGGACGCTAATTCTTTTGCGCATATAATTGAATAATGGAGTTTCGACCCATTAGCGTTTCCTATTTATGACATAATCAATGCTCGTGCCAAATTTCCCGTTTCTATGACACCGGACAGTGAAAAAATTACATTCCGCACGTAAAATTTCAATGCCAATTCTTTTGCGCTAGAATTAAATAATCGAGTTGGGACCCATTAGCTTTTCCTATTTATGACATAATCAATGCTCGTGCCAAATTTCCTGTTTCTATGACACCGGAAAGTGAGAAAATTACATTCCGCACGTAAAATTTGGACGCTAATTCTTTTGCGCTATAATTGAATAATCGAGTTGGGACCTATGAACTTTTCCTATTTATGACATAATCAATGCTCGTGCCAAATTTCACGTTTCTATGACACCGGAAAGTGAGAAAATTAGATTCCGTACGTAAAATTTTGGACGCTAATTCTTTTGCGCATAGAATTGAATAATCGAGTTGGGACACATTAACTTTTCCTATTTATGACATAATCAATGCCCGTGCCAAATTTCATGTTTCTATTACATTGGGAAGTGAGAGATTTAGATTATGTACGTAAAATTTGGACGCTAATTCTTTTGCGCATAGAATTGAATAATGGAGTTGCGACCCATTACAATTTCCTATTTCTGACATAATCAATGCTCGTGCCAAATTTCCTGTTCCTATGACATCGGGAAGTGAGAAAATTAGATTCCCTATGTAAAATTTGGACGCTAATTCTTTTGCGCATAGAATTGAATAATGGAGTTGGGACCCATTAGCGGTTCCTATTTATGACATAATCAATGCTCCTGCCAAATTTTGAGTTTCTATAACAGCGGGAAGTGAGAGAATTAGATTCCGTACGTAACATTTGGACGCTAATTCTTTTGCGCATAGAATTGAATAATCGTGTTGGGACCCATTAACTTTTCCTAGTTATGACATAATCAATGCTCGGGGCAAATTTTAAGTTTCTATGACATTGGAAAGTGACAGATTTAGATTACGTACGTAAAATTTTGACGCTAATTCTTTTGCGCTAGAATTGAATAATCTAGTTGGGACCCAATTACTTTTCCTATTTTGGAGATAATCTATGTGTGTGCCAAATTTCATGTTTCTACGACATCAGGAAGTTGGAGAACTTTTGGCGAGTCAGTCAGTCAGTGAGTGAGTCAGTGAGGGCTTTCGTCTTTATATATATAGACTAGCTGATATACCCGGCTTCGCCCGAGTTAATTTGGTACTGGTGTTTATCTGGTGTTCACATGGAAAATCTTATGAAGTCGTGGTTACTTTAGAGATACTGAGGAAAAACATATGTTCACCATTTTGCATAGTTCTCTGCGTTACCCAGGAAACACCACGTGGAGGTAACCATGCGACGTTACCTTCATATAAAATGACATCAGGAAGTGAGAGAATTAGATTACATACATAAAATTTGAACACTAATTCTTTTGCGCTTTGAATTGAATAATCGAGTTGGGACCCATTAACCTTTCATATTTATGACACAATCAATGCTTGTGCCAAATTTCATGTTTTTATGACATTGGGAAGTGAGAGATTTAGATTATGTACATAAAATTTGGACGCTAATTCTTTTGCGCATAGAATTGAATAATGGAGTTGGGACCCATTAGCTTTCCCTATTTATGACATAATCAATGCTCGTGCTAAATTTCACGTTTCTATGACACCGGAAAGTGAGAAAATTACATTCCGCAAGTAAAATTTGGACGCTAATTCTTTTGCGCATAGAATTGAATAATCGAGTTGGGACCCATTAGCTTTTCCTATTTATGACATAATCAATGCTCGTGCCAAATTTCCTGTTTCTATGACACCGGAAAGTGAAGAAATTACATTCCGCACGTAAAATTTTGACGCCAATTCTTTTGCGCTAGAATTGAATAATCAAGTTGGGACCTATTAACTTTTCCTATTTATGACATAATCAATGCTCGTGCCAAATTTCATGTTTCTATGACACCGGAAAGTGAGAAAATTAGATTCCGTACGTAAAATTTGGATGCTAATTCTTTTGCGCATAGAATTGAATAATCGAGTTGGGACCCATTAGCTTTTCCTATTTCTGACGTAATCAATGCTCGTGCCAAATTTCCCGTTTCTATGACACCGGAAAGTGAGAAAATTACATTCCGCATGTAAAAGTTTGACGCCAATTCTTTTGCGCTAGAATTGAATAATGGAGTTGGGACCCATTCGCTTTTCCTATTTATGTCATAATCAATGCTCGTGCCAAGTTTCACGTTTCTATGACACCGGAAAGTGAGAAAATTACATTCCGCACGTAAAATTTGGACGCTAATTCTTTTGCGCATAGAATTGAATAATCGAATTGGGACCCATTAGCTTTTCCTTTTTATGACATAATCAATGCTCGTGCCAAATTTCCTGTTTCTATGACACCGGAAAGTGAAAAAATTACATTCCACACGTAAAATTTCGACGCCAATTCTTTTGCGCTAGTATTGAATAATCGAGTTGGGACCCATTAGCTTTTCCTATTTATGACATATTCAATGCTCGTGCTAAATTTCCCGTTTCTATGAGACTGGAAAGTGAAAAAATTACATTCCGCATGTAAAATTTCGACACCAATTCTTTTGCGCTAGAATTGAATAATCGAGTTGGGACCTATGAACTTTTCCTATTTATGACATAATCACTGCTCGTGCCAAATTTCACGTTTCTATGACACCGGAAAGTGAGAAAATTAGATTCCGTATGTAAAATTTGGACGCTAATTCTTTTGCGCATAGAATTGAATAATCAAGTTGGGACCCATTAGCTTTTAATATTTATGACATAATCAATGCTCGTGCCAAATTTCCCGTTTCTATGACACCGGAAAGTGAAGAAATTACATTCCGTACGTAAATTTTGGACGCTAATTCTTTTGCGCATAGAATTGAATAATGGAGTTGGGACCCATTAGCTTTTCCTATTTATGACATAACCAATGGTCGTGCCAAATTTCCTGTTTCTATGACACCGGAAAGTGAAGAAATTACATTCCGCACGTAAAATTTGAACGCTAATTCTTTTGCGCATAGAATTGAATAATCGAGTTGGGACCCATTAGCTTATCCTAGTTATGACACAATCAATGCTCGTGCCAAATTTCCCGTTTGTATGACACCGGAAAGTGAGAAAATTAGATTCCGTACGTAAAATTTCGACGCCAATTCTCTAGCGCTAGAATTGAATAATGGAGTTGGGACCTATGAACTTTTTCTATTTATGACATAATCAATGCTCGTACCAAATTTCACGTTTGTATGACACCGGAAAGTGAGAAAATTAGATTCCGTACGTAAAATTTGGACGCTAATTCTTTTGCGCATAGAATTGAATAATCAAGTTGGGACCCATTAACTTTTCATATTTATGACACAATCAATGCTCGTGCCAAATTTCATGTTTCTATCACATTGGGAAGTGAGATATTTAGATTATGTACGTATAATTTGGACGCTAATTCTTTTGCGCATAGAATTGAATAATCGAGTTGGGAACTATTAGCTTTTCCTTTTTATGACATAATCAATGCTCCTGCCAAATTTCCCGTTTCTATGACATTGAGAAGTGAGTGATTTAGATTATGTACGTTAAATTTCAATGCCAATTCTTTTGCGCTAGAATTGAATAATCGAGTCGGGACCCAATTTCTTTTCCTATTTTGGAGATAATCTATGCTTGCGCCAAATTTCATGTTTCTATGACATTGGGAAGTTGGAGAACTTTTGGCGAGTCAGTCAGTGAGGGCTTTCAGCTTTATATATATAGATGAGGTAGACAGTTGTCACATGCACTACACAACCAGTACTTGCCAGAAATTCCTGCAGCTCCTTTAATGTTGTTGTCGGTCTCTTGCAAGCCTCCCAGAACAATTTTCTTCTGGTCTTTTCATCAATTTTTGAGGGACGTCCAGTTCTTGGTAATGTCACTGTTGTGCCAAATTTAATTCACTTCCTGATGACCGTCTTCACTGTATTCCATGGTATATATAATGCTTGGAAATCTTTTGGTTCCCTTCTCCTATCTGATAGCTTTCAACAATCAGATCCCTGTGATGTGTTATAAGCTCTTTACGAACCATAATAATAATCTTAATTTATATAGTGCCAACATATTCTGTAGGGATTACAAGACAGGGGAAATAAAACAGGACCACTGTTACATGAAGTTATCGATTGATGGAGACAGTAGGGGTGAGGGTCCGGCTCTAATGAGCTTACATACTACAGCTAATGGGGTGATACAGAAGGTAAAGGGGCTGGAGATGTGCATGGTAAGGCGAGGTGGAGAGTGAGAGATGCTATACACAGACAATAGTCAAATTGGGCCGTATAGTGGCTGAATCGGTATGACTGCAGGTGCCAGTTGATTATGGTTAGCAGGAAATTGCAGTCAGTAGGACAGGGAGCATGTGATCAGGCAGAGTAAAGAGGGTTTGGCTTTTGCTGAAAAATGCAATTAAGAAAATGTAAGGAAAATCCTAATAGAAGAACTGAACTTTTTATAGGGTAAATCAGCATCACTGTAAATAATGGCAACTGTCTACTGACTACTATTTAACATGAGTTTAAATGTGATTGGCTGATTCTGAACACAACCACATCCCTAAATATAGGTTCACAGTTATGCAACCACATTTTTAGTTTTCATTTTTTCACTCTAAGGCCTCATGTCCACGGGCCCGCACAGTTTCCCCATGCAGAATTATGCAGCGGATTCCACCAAGCCCGCAGACATGAGGCCAGAAAATACGATATACTTACCTGTCCGGATGCTGCAGGGCTCGCCTCCGTGCAGGCTGGATCTTGTTTCTACTGCACGGCAGATGTGCTTGGGGCGCTGGCGGCATGCCAGGCGCATGCGCCATGTTGTCTTTTTTTTTTTAACTCCTGCTTTCTCGCGGTCTCGCGGCACGGGCGCAGTCACAGCTGAATCTGTAGCGCAGATCCAGACAGCTTCCATTGGCTTCAATGGAAGCTGCAGGAGCCATTCGTGCGGTAAAAACGCACAAAAATTAAGCATGCTGCAGTTGTTTTCCCTTGCAGGCGATCCGCACGCTGGGGGAAAATGACATCCGCAGGTATTTAATTACCTGCGGGTGCCTAATGATTCCCTATGGGCGCGGGAGACCGCACAGTTTTTAAAATTCTATTTTTGCTGTGGACATGAGGCCTAAATGAGTTCAGTTTGCTCTTCAATGGAATGGTAGAGATAATGAGTCACATTGAAGGTGGAAAAAAATCTGAAATGATTTATCTTTGCCAGATTTTTTAACATTACAAAATCAAGGCATTTTAACAGGGGTGTGTAGAGTTTTTATATACACTGTAAATATATTTAAGGGATCTGGTCTGAAAAAAGGGGTATTCCCATCTTGGCAAGTAATTCCCTATTTACAGAATACAGGATAACTTGCTGATCGGTGGGGGTACAACTGCTACTGATCCCAAGATTTTACCACTGGCATGTCCTGAAGATTTAACAGTGGTGGCTGCAAATGTATGCCATTACTCCATTCACATCATTGGGGCTGCCTGAGAATAGTCTATGTTCTGATATAAATATAGTGGGTCTGGGGTCCAAATATATTTACGGGGTCTGGGGTCTACAATTAATTGGTGGGTCTCATCTGCGGTTTTGATAATATATTTAGCACTGCTCTTTTACATAGGAAATGGTCCTTAGAAATGCCACTGGGAGTGTGCTGTAACCTGCCGTTCAAATACCACCTTGTGTAGAGAAGTCAACTATGGCTCTTCCAGTTTGGCATCTCTGCCTGTAGTTTCACCACAGTGTCAAACCACGATTGCACTGTGTCTATCGAGATTAGTAGATTTTCTGTGTAATGTAAGACAGGACAGGTCTTCCAGAGAGAGATGCTCTTTGTAGCCGCTCTCTGCTTTGGTGCAGAGTTGATGATCCAAAACAAAAAATTCCCCCATTAAGTAAGAAATAAGAATTTAACTAATAAGATATGTGAAAGTGGATTTTCATAACTGGTTCTTGACATATTTGTTTTGCGAAAGGAGATGCAGCATTGCATGCCACATGTGCTAATGAGAATACAATATGATTGTTCTCAGCAAGAGAAACTAAGTAATCTTGTGGATATGATACGTTTTAATGGCTAACAAAAATACATCATGTTATAGGGAGCTTTTGAACCTACGCAGGGTTTTTCCTCAGGCTTAAATGGAATAGAAAAAACGAGGCATGTGTATATATATATATATATATATATATATATATATATATATATATATATATACAAACATACATATGACAAGGCACAGACATGGTGTGATTAATTTGCACTTAAAACAATACCAGAACACAATGACTAGAGGAGTAAATACTTAATTAGTTCACTGATAGGAATGTGAAAGTTTTATGGTCTCAATTTGTGCTAGGGGGTCACCAGGCCAGCGTGTTATCTCTGCTCCAGATTTCTCATATTTTCAAATGGTTCATTCCAGTCCTGACAGTGTCAAAAGTTCTTATAAATTTGTACTCCCAAATTCTTCTGTGACATTGGGATTTGAAATGGTCTTTTAATTTAATAACGTTCATATTTTCTATGTTGTGTCCATGACTAGAAAAATGCTTCGCCACAGGTAATTCTATCTCTCTCTTTAATTGTGTGGTGATGAGATTTTATCCTTGCTCTGTTTTTGTCCTGTTTCTCCAACATAAAGACCCCCAACAGGACATTCACTGCACAGGATCAGTGTTGCGGCAGTTGTGGTATTGCCGCCTTGCTGATAGTCCGGTGCTGGTTTTGGAGATGTTTCTACGTCATTTCTGTTAGATCTGCGAGTGACAGATCCAGCACGTCCAGGTTGGATGTAACAATCAGGTACACAACATTGGACGTGGAACATGTGAATATCCCAGGGATCTTAAAGTCCTGTTGTGTGTTGGGAATTTGTATCCTACATAGTAACATAGTATGTTAGGCTGAAAGGAGACAATGTCCATCTAGTTCAGTCTGTTTCCGTCCCCCATTGTTGATGCAGAGGAAGGCAAAAAAACCATGATGAGGCAGAAGCCAATTTAGCCCATTTGGGAAAAAAAAATCCTTCCCGACTCCATAATGGCAGTCAGAATAATCCTTGGCTCAACATTTGAAAGTTCCTACCTTTCTTCAAGACCCGGATTAACAAACCCGTTGGTTATTAAATGTCTACATTTTGTAATATCATAGTGCTCTAAAAAGACGTCTGTCTAGTTCCCTTCTAAACTCCTCTATTGATTTTGCCATCACCACATCCTCAGGCAAAGAGTTCCACAGCCTCACTGCTCTTACAGTAAAGAACCCCCCAATGTGTTGGTGATGGAACCTTCTTTCCTCTAACCGTAGAGGATGCCTTTTTGTTACCGTCACAGTCTTGGGTATAAACAGATCATGGGAGAGATCCTTGTATTGTCCTCTAATGTATTTATACATAGTTATTTGATCGCTCATTAACTGTCTTTTTTCTAGGGTGAATAAACCAAATTTTGATGACCTCTCTGGATATTCCAGTGTTCCCATTCCATTTATTAATTTAGTTGCCCTTCTTTGAACCCCCTCAAGCACTGCAACATCTTTCCTGAGCACCGGTGTCCAGAGCTGTACACAGTATTCCATGTGAGACCTGACAAGTGCATTATACAGTGGAAGAATAATGTTCTTGTCCCTCGCCCCTATACCTCTCTTAATGCACCCCAAGGCTTTATTTGCTTTTGCAGCAGCTGACTGGCATTGAATGCTCCAGTTAAGTCTACAGTCAACTAGTACCCCCAGGTCTTTTTCTGTATCACTTTTCCCTAGCAGTATCCCATTTAGTGTATATTGGTGACATCTGTTTCTCCTGCCCATGTGCATAACCTTACACTTTTTAATATTGAGCGTTATTTGCCTACAATATTGAACTTTATTTCTCTACCCAAGCCCCCAGTTTATCAAGGTCCATTAGCAGCCATAGATTGTCCTCCATTGTATTATCTTGTATAATTTCATATAGATGTTTTACTGTGCAGTCCCTATATCAGGTCATTGATGAATATATTAAACAGAATGGAGCCTAGTATTGAACCCTGTGGTACCCCACTAGCAACGGTGGCCCAATCAGAGTATGGACCATTTATTACCACCCTTTGCTTTCTATTTCTGAGCCAGGTCTTTACCCAAATACACATGTTTTCGCCCAGACCGAGCTGCCTCATTTTATATATCAACCTATTATGTGGCTTCATTTTATCCCCTTGCATCTTGTGTGACATTTCTTTTTCCTTCGCTAATACACCAAAGAAAAAAAACTATTTAATAGATTTGTCTTCCCCACATCAATTTCTATGATTTCTCCTGCATTTTTTGGTAAATGGCCAGTGCTTTTGATGCAAATTCTTTTACCGTTTATATAATTGAAAAATATTTTAGGGTTATTTTTGCTCTCTTTGGTAATCAGTCTCTCTGCCTCCTCCTTGGCAGTTTTGATGTTTTCCTTACATAATTTGCTTTTTTTTCTGTGTTTTTCTATAGCTAAAAACCTCTTATGCATGTATTATACCTATTAATTGCCATCTTTTTAAAAAATTACCATTTTTTGCCTTATACCATCCCACTTCAGACTTTTGTGGAATTTGGTTAATTTCTAAAAATGTTACCTTTAACAATTGAAAAAAAAAAATCACAAAATTCAGTTAACATAAGGTTCCTGTAGTATTGTGCTGTTACTTAGTCTTCTGCTTTGTACAGCTTGGGTTGTTCAGAAATGTTGTAAATTCACAAAGGATATAATGGATACAAGGCCAATGCACCAACAGAGCTTTCCTACCATATATTTACAAACTGTTTGACTGCAGCCACTATGACATGTTTTAAAAATGTTTTAATTTAATCCAAAAAGAATTTACAGTATTTTTTGTTCATTTTTTTGCAAACGAAAAATACTAATTACTCTCAGGGACTTAATCTGTCATGCAAAAGATTAGCCTGGATGTGTAGATATAAATATATCACAGCACCCTAAGCAGCTTGTGATGCAGACAGCTAAGAAAGGCACACACACCACTGCTGGAATTGTCAAGCAGAGAAAAACGTAAAACTATAACATATTACAATGAATAAGGCCCCCATCACGCGGGCATATTTGTGCATGCAAAATTTGCGCACAAAATGCACAGAGAATAAAACCATTCATTTCAATAGGATTGTTCACATGCATGTATTTTTCCTGTGCAATTTAGCACAAAAAAAGGCAGCATGTTCCATTTTCCTGCGCATTTGTGCACCCAAAGTCAGTGGAAATGCACAAATGCATGCAAAATATGCTAGAAGATGTGTGAAACAGCGCAGGAAAAGAACACATCTGGAACTAATTAGCCATTTAAAACAGTGCGTCTTTGTTTTCCGTACAGAAATGAACATGCCATAGGCCACTTGCACACAGGCGGGTCAGACCCCGCAGCAAGGTTCGATTCGATGCCCAGACCGTGACCCCAGCTTACCTCTTTGCCGTCTTCTCCTCCTCCGCGTATGTCCCGACCGGTGTGCTGGCTGGCACATGGGCAGTACAGAGGACGCTGTGCCATTGCTATGGCGATGATGCAGCTCCTGCGACCATTCTGCAATGACCGGGGAACGGAGGGCTTCCATTGACTTCAATGGAAGCCAGCCGTGTGTAGCCCACACAAAATCGAAGCATGCTGTGATTTCTCCCCTGCGAGCGGAAAATCGCAATTGATTTCCGCTCGTGAACAGGAAATCACGTTTTCTCATAGCATGCTATGGGCTGGATTTGATGCAGAAACCGGAGGCAGAATACCGCTCTGGATTTCGCAATGTAAATCTGCCTGTGTACAGAAGGCCTTACGGACGCAAAAAGGACAGTAAAATACGCCAACACCAAACAATAACACATCATTCAGTCCGCAGATATGCATATGCTCATGTGAAGGTAAGTATAAGTAAGCTATTTTTTCTAATAAGTAATGCTAAAAATAACTTTGTAATAGACTCCTCTTTTGTACTATTTTGTAGTTCTGTCAAATGCAGCCAATAATGTCGGTTATTGATGTTTTCACTTTGGTTGCTATTGTAATGTCTAGGAACATGAACTTGTAATGATGTATTGCACTGGGCCTCATTTATCAAAACGTCTGCCCATGAGAACCATTCAAAACTCAGCTTTCATTTCTATGGAAAATGCTAATTTCATTGCTATGGAAAATTAAAGCTACACTGCGATTGTTTGCTCTGTTAGCTTAAGACATTTTTGATAAATGTGCCCCATAGTGCAGCAGAAAAATACAATGGAGCCTCCCTCACCTGGTGTTCAGAGAAGCCACTCATCCTAGCACGGGTAATGAACAGTACAGAACATGTAGTACTGCACCTAAACTAGTCTACACATACCCACCTCTACTTTCTTTTTGCTGGCGTTCTGTTTAATGGCTGCAGACAGCTTATTGATGGAGCAGCACAGGCTGCTACAGCCAAAGTTGTATTTATCCCTACATCACCAGGAGCAACATGTGTGTGTATATATATATATATATATATATATATAGTGAGAGGGTGACCGGCAAAGTGCTGGAGGGCATATATATTTCGCCTAGGATGCTCTCCTATGAGGCTTTGGGGAGCACTTGGCCAGGTACGTGCCACTGAGCAGCCTGGGCTTGGTGGAGGAAGCCGGCAGTATGGTGTCAGTAGCATTAAGTTACTGACACGGTGTAGTATGTAAGTGGCTCCAAGCCACATAACCCGGGCCGACTTTTTCTGGAGTGACCAAAGTGAAGGGTGGGATGGTCACTCCCACGTACCAGGTGGGGCTGGTACCAGGCCATATAAAGCCTGGGCCTACAGGGCCTAGGGAGAGCATCTGGCTGAGGGCCAGAGAGAGCTGAGACCTTTGCAGGTCTGAGAGTCCTGGCTGGCTGTGTGCAGGAGCTATTTGTTACCAGTGTGTAGACAGGGACGCTACCTGTATAGTAAGTGCTCAGACGAGCAGGATTTACTTTGTGTTTGCCTGATGTTAAGGCCTGTATTTTGCTTTTGTTTGCTTGGAAATAAACCCAGGCAAAGCCTGGACTAAAGACTTTATCCTATGTGTCACTGTCTCTGACTGCTTATGCCCAGGTTGCTACCGATCCTAACCGCTAATCCCTCACAATATATATACACACACACACACAGAGGAGGGGCATTCATTAAAGATTTCCCCTGACTCACTTTCCGTGGACTGAGAGCAACAAAACTTGGCACAGTTATTAGTCCTTCTCTACATAGGTGCCACACTCAACATGACACACACTTCTCCCATCTCTTTAAGCAACTGTAAACACCTTGCATGTAGAAGGCGACAGGTTGTTCCAAAAGCTACGTTGTGACTTCATAAATCAGAGTCTCATCATCTGGAAAATGCTTGCCCTTCAAAAATGACTTCATTGTTGGAAAGAGGTGGAAGTACGATGGTGCGAGGTTGGGTGAATAACGGGGAGTGCGGTAGAATTTCATACCTGCAGCAGTGTACTTCCATCTGGGGAACATGCAAGTTGTGAACCAGGGCATTGTCTTGCAGAAGCTGTACACCTTCAGTGAGCATGCCACGTCTCTTGGTTTTGATGGCCTCTGGCAATTTCCGTGGCAGTGAAGCATAGTATGCCCCCGTAATCGTGGTACCCTTTGCTAGTAAATCAATCAAGACTACTCCATGCTGGTTCCAAAAGACTGTGAGCATGACCTTGCCTGCCAAGTGTTGGACACGTGCCTTCTTTGGAGACGGTGAGTCCTCATGCTTCCATTGCATCGACTGGACTTTAGTCTCTGGATCATAGTGATGGACCCTGCTTTCATCCTGTGTAATCAGTCTATTGAAAAAGTCCTCCTGGTTTCCATGGCACATCGTGAAAAGAACCTGGGAGCATTTGACTCGTTCCTGCTTCTAGAACGGTGTGAGCAGCCGTGGAACCCAGCGAGCAGATACCTTATGCATATGAAGATGGTCTTTTTCTACGGACCCCAAACTAATCTTGACATTTCGGGTTAGGTTCCAAAATGGCGGCCTCCACTTGCTGGATGGTGTGTTCATCGAAGTGGGGTCATCCTGGAATTGGAGCCGTTTCCACTGAAGTCTGACCACATTTGAATTGACAATGCCTGTTCTCGACTACATTATATGATAGAGAATCCTTCCCATAAACCTCTTTCATCTCATCAAACATCTTCCTTGGTGTGTGGCCTTTCAAGTAAAGGAACTTGATGACTGCTTTGTATTCCACTAGGTCAACTATCAGACCTCACACCACTGCAGCACCTGGAAAGAAAGACCATTATCAGTTCAGAGTTGCAAATTGACACATAACCTATAGAGATTTATATCATAACACCTGTGCAGTTTCAGCATCCTGCGATAAATAGAAGTGGCACAAGGGAAATCTTTAATGAACGCCCCCTATATGAAAAAACAAACATTTACACCAATAGTAATGAATCACTGCCCCACTAAACCATAAAGCCCTACACAGCTATCACCAGACAGCACTAAAACTGAACAAAACAGAACAAAGACAGGACTAAACCGAACAGACACAGACAAGACAAAGAAACCTTGGAATATTTTCCTTAAAGGAACTAAAACATTGGTGGGCCCCTGCCTGAAAGCCCCCTGATAAGGATGGCCCATATAGCATACCTACTGGGCCTAGGATGGAATGGCCTGACAAGGCCAGGCTGAATGAACAGGATCATGTTCAAGTGCCCACCCAGCAACAGACGAGTAGAAGAAACAGACATGGCCTGGGTGTCCAACCAGCGATTGGACAAGTAGATCACACCTACGAATAAACGGACTGACAAGAAAGAAAACAGGAGAACTACCAGACAGACTAATGGATGGGCAGACAGACAAACTCACAAAACACAGTATAGCATGCATGCATCACCATGGCAGACCAACTGGATGCAGACAAACAGAGATCAGAACAAACAGACAAAAAAGGAACCAGACAGACAGAACTCTAGCAAAGCTGCAGGCACACCACAGCAGACAGGCAAAATGACCCACACTAATGGCAGGATTTTATATCCTAATGATATCTCTTATTAGTCGGCTAGGGAAACCACCTCCAGAAAAACCAATCAGAACGTGCACTGCAGGGGGTGATGCAGCAGGTAGGAGAAGAGGGGAAACTGGAGGTATTCCGAACTGCCAACATCAGTTACTGCAGTGATGCTATGCTTCTCTTCTTCAACTTCGAGAACCACTGTTAATAGATGGAAAGGGGACTGGCTGGCCGGACTATGACAAAACAGATGAAACAAACGGACATATGGATAGTCCAGACTGCCAGCAAAATCACAACGTGACAGCAAATTTATTATTTTTCTGCATTGCCAGCATTGTTAGCAAAAAAAAATGAACTTGGAGAATCCCTCAAGGCCTTATCCACACGGCCGCCACGGGCTCCACAAGCAGGATACCACAGCGGAGTCCATCATGGCGCTCCCCCAAAGACCCCATACTTACCTACGGATCCGCTGCGCAAAGTCCCGCATGACGCTCTGGCGCGCATGCGCAGTACAGCGCATGATGCGCCGGCAGTGTCATATGACACATGTGCTACAGTGGAAGTATAGCGTGATGGGCGGCTTCCATTGACTACAACGGAATTCTGCAGCATGTACACTGAGCTATTAGGTTCAATAGAACCTAATAGCTGCAGTGAAACGCCGCAGCGGAAATCCGGCTGTGGGAATTAGGCCTTAAAGGGGTTGTCCCGCGCCAAAACGGGTTTTTTTTTTTCAATAGCCCCCCTGTTCGGCGCGAGACAAACCCGATGCAGGGGCTTAAAAAAAAAACCGCACAGTACTTACCCGAATCCCCGCGCTCCGGTGACTTCTTACTTACCTTGTGAAGATGGCCGCCGGGATCTTCACCCTCGGTGGACCGCAGGGCTTCTGTGCGGTCCATTGCCGATTCCAGCCTCCTGATTGGCTGGAATCGGCACACGTGACGGGGCAGAGCTACGAGGGCAGCTCTCCAGCACGAGCAGCCCCATTCAAAACGGAAAAGACCGGACTGCGCAAGCGCGTCTAATCGGGCGATTAGACGCTGAAAATTAGACGGCACCACGGAGACAGGGACGCCAGCAACGGAGCAGGTAAGTGAATAACTTCTGTATGGCTCATAATTAATGCACAATGTACATTACAAAGTGCATTAATATGGCCATACAGAAGTGTATACCCCCACTTTGTTTCGTGGGACAACCCCTTTAATTATAAACATAAGGAGAAAGTCTAACTATCCATCCGTCCGTCTTTCTGTTTGTCCAGCCGACGGCTGCCTGTCCATCCATCCATCTATCTGTCTGTCAGTCATCTATCCACTCTGTCTGTCCATCTAATCATCCGTTCAACTATCTAGTCCATCTATATTTCTGTCTGTCTATCTATCTAGTCCGTCTATCTGTTTATCTGTCTGTCTATTCATCTGTCGGTCTGTCTGTCCATCCATCTATTTAGTCTATCTATCTATATTAAAAAACTGCTTATTCTGCATAACGTAAATAATTGAGCAGTGTTAACAGAGTTTAGAGCCTTTTTATTGTGATATCAGTTCAGAATGGTCATAAACCTCACCAGTATAATCTTCCCACATGTATCTGTAACACATCAGAAGATGATGGTGTCAGCAGGAAGCGAATCATGTAAAATCTAATGCAAATCTGGTAGATTTTGTACAGTGAAGTATGCTTCTAATTAAACTAAGTAATAAGTTGGCACAAAATCAAACAACTTCTATGCCTTCTCTGACTACGTGCTGCATAAAGTAAACAAGCGAATAAATTTACACTGACAGCAGATGAAATACATAAGATCACTTCTTAACTATAGGTTTTGTATTTCTATGTTCCTTTTATGTAGTTGAGTGATAGAATAATCCTCCACAGCGTCACTTATTGGAATGGTAGCTATTCTAGAAATCAATATCCGATCTCTTAACAAGCCTGCAAAATGACTAGGGTTGCGAGTCGAACCAGAATATCCATGTACATATAACGGTTTTGGGGTCATCATCCCTAAACAATGTACAGTAGGATTCTGATTTAGTTAAATGAGAGGCTGGGGTTCATGAACATGAGTCCGGGGTCCAGGGCGATGGGTTTCTGTTTCTTCTTGTGGAGTGATGAAATAATCCCCCATAGGGCCACCCAGAGGCGTAACTTGTAGCTTCCGGGCCCCAATGCAAAACCTGTAACAGGGCCCCTAACTATAATGCTTTATTCATAGTACTAGGGTCCCTATATTGAGAATAGAGGCCTTATGGGCCCCCTGAGGCTCCTGGGCCCGGGTGCAACCGCATCCCCTGCATCCTCTATAGTTACGCCCCTGGAGCCACCTACCCCATGAGTCAGTATCTGAAACAGCTCTATTCTAGTTTGGCTCACATCGCTAGTTATATTGCAAGACCCGTTAAAGGGTCAAATATTGACTCATAGGGTAGCTAGCATTCTAATGGTGGTGCTGTGGAGGGTTATTCCATTACTCATTTGCATGGCTTTTCAGTTCTCTTCTCCCTGCAGCTCTGTCTCCTCTGATTGGCTCTTATGTATCAACACGCATCTATCACCAGTTCACCAGGAAGTCAATGCATGGAAAGTTTCTATTATAGCAAGAGTAGAATTAGTATTTCCATTATATCAGCGGCAGAATTATTGTAGGAAAAATTGCTAAACCAACAGCGAAAAAGGGAAGATTATCAGGTAATTACCATACATAAAGGGTACATGTGTACTGCGTCACGCAAATAAGCCTTAGAAAGGTGAATCCTGGAGAGTCGCTTTAATTTACAGTAGTTTTAAATTTCCTATTACTTCCCTAATAATCCTCTGTCTACGGCTGCTACTATACAGCTGGAATACAGGCAGCCAAGGCAACTGTGAGAAATTCAATTAACCTGCATCACATTAGTTTCTGCACTGAAAGGACGCAATTCTGGATATTCTTTTATCTCTTAAGGAGAGTATCACTTATCTTAAGGTTCACCAAAGGTAAACCTTAAGGTAAACACACTTTGCAGCATGCAGATTATTTTCCACCACATATTCACACCTACTGTTTAGATTGTGTCTGCCATCTAGTGCTGCAAAACTGAAATATCAGACAGTACACAGTATTTCAGATGACACTGGGGAGATTTATTGATGGAGTCTTAAAATACATAATTTTCTCTCACTTTGCTGCAATCACTCTGGGGGGAGTTTTGGAGGCCACAAGGCCTCAAAAACCAGCCAAAGCTCCAAAACCTAGGCCCTCATCTAGTGGCCATGTTTAATGTTATGAGAGACTCATTTTCCCTCCATCCATCCTCTACTTCTGCCAACACTGTGATGATCCACATGACAGATATGGACAATCTAAACCACCTCAATTACCGACCTATCTCCCTACTAAGCATAAATATTAAGCTTCTCTTGAAAGTTCTTCTTGTCTCTCGCATAAATACTTTCCTGCCTCCTCTTATCCATAGAGAACAAACTGGCTTCATACCGGGATGTCCAGCTGGAGAAAGAATATGTAGGGCTATGCATTTAGTCCACCTTATGTCTAAAAGAGGCCATGTGGGCTTTTTCCGTAACAAAATCTTTGACTCTCTGGCTTGGGACTATATGCACTTAGTTGTTCAAAGTTGGGGAGTTGATCCACACTTCTTCTAATGGCTCAACTCAATATATGCGAATCCCTCTGCTATAGTGCAGTAAGCAGGCTTCTGCTCTCTTATCTTTCCAATCGAAAGGATTATGAGGCCAGAATGCTTTCTGTCTTCTATTTGTGCTGGCCATCGGACCTCTGGACATAGTCACATGGGAAAATCCAAACATAAGAGGGAGATGTGCCGGGAGTCCACCATAACATTTATTTGCAGACAACATCCTTCCAACCTCAGACTTCTCTCCCCAATCTTGAAATCTAACTATACCTTTCGATGAGTGAACCTATTTCCTACCATGGTAGTTAATTAACTTCTTGCTACTCTTGACATAATTCAGACCTGTTACACTACGTTTATCTGAAACTGGCCTTAGGCTGGAAATACACATACAGTTTTTGATGTAGTTTGAGGTGAAGTTTTTAATATATGTTTTGACACAAAGATGGAAGACAGTGCAGCAGGTAGCAGTATAGGACTTTTTTATATTTCTCATTGATTTTGAAACCACTTCTGGCTTTGGCTCAAGGAACTGAATCAAAAACTGCATGTGTAATACCAGTCTAAAGGTCTCCATAGTGATGGTAGATGAAGCACAGGTCACTTTGACATTATAGTTTTCACTTTCTCTTGGAGATCTTGTTATTTAAAGCATTTCAACTATTATTGCTATTTCAAGGCTATTCTGAATTAACATTGAGTAATACTAAAGGGGTTCCTATATGTATATGCCCTAAAAGAAGTTATTAACTATCCACTAGATTATCTACAGGACAGGAAATAACTATCTGATTGGTTGTTGTGCAACCCATGGGACACTTACCAGTCACAAGAAGAGGAGTCCTGAAGTTTCCCAAATGAATGGAGTGGTTGTCATGCATGGGCATCGCTATTCCATTCATTTTTATGGGACTATTGAAGATTGCTGGCAGTTCCAATGTAAATGAGTGGAGCAGTAGTACGCATGCATGACCACTGCACCATTAATTCGGGGACCTTTGGGAGCCCAGTTCTCATGGTTAGACCCCCATTGATTAGATAGTTATCCCTTAGGCTAATTGCACATGGACAAATTGAAAAATTGCACCAGATATTTTTGGAAGCAACTCACATTGGAGAGCACACGGATGTCTAAAGTATGGGACTCCGCATATATACATGTGCTATTTACATCCGAGAATTAGACAAGAAAAGGACATGTTGCAATTTTTTTTGTACTCAAACTTTCTATTCGAGTAAAAAAAAGCTTATTTGCATATATCCATTCAAATGAAATATCGTCTGTGTGCATATACCCCTATCCTGTGGATGGGGAATAACTTTTTTAGGTGAGACAACCCTTTAATTATATTTACTTCAATTTCCCATCTGTCCGAGGTGGTTCAGTGATAGTACATAGCTAGGTACCCAGCTTCCCCATTCATGTGGAGGCTTTTTAGTCCAAAGAGAGGTGTCTGTAGAGCCAGGTACCCATCCATTAAGGTTTAACTTGGCGTCGAGGATGGGCTCACACGAATTTGATCAAATTGTGCACTAAGAACCTTGCATCTTTATGTAGTTAGTATAAATAACAGTTAGGCATTTTCATGCTGTTATTAACTGTGTATAAGTGCTGATGCATGTGCTTGTTCCTTAAAGGGGTATTCTGGGCTTTTACAACTGATGATCTATGCTCTGGATAAGTTATCAGTAGTTGATCGACCGGGGTCTGCCATAATTAGGAGCAGGAAATGTAATAGAAGCACAGTGCTCCCATTGATTTTAATGGGAGTGAAGCTGACTAGCATGCTTCCTCCTCTTACCAGTGATGAGGGTGCCTGGTCTCGGTGCACTCACAGTGGGCTGGACAATCAGTTGGTCAGTGTGAATCCTAGTCACAGAGCCCCATTGAACAACTAGTTTAAAAATACACTGTGAAATGCATCATACTACATAATGATCCACAGTGTGTATATATATATATATATATATATATATATATACACACACTGTGGATCATTATGTATATGTGTATATATATATATATATATATATATATATATATATATATTAGTGCAGTACACAGAAGGGCCTGTAGAAGGCTGCAGACAGGACTTCTGGTGCGAGGGTTAACACAAAGGGGTGGAGCAGGAACTAAAAAAGGGTCAGTTCCTGCCTGAATCAGGTGGGGAGAGGATCCGTGCAGCAGAGCTGAGGTGCTGTAGCCTGGTGGCCTAGCAAAGGCCAGAGTCCGACAGGGACGACAACCCTGGACTCATTTCTATGTATGTGGAAATCTTTGCATGACCAAATGTTTTCCTTGCAGGATAGTATGAGAAAACTGCAGTGTCTGTATTAGGTGCAAAAAAAAGTTCAAAAACCACATGGTGCATAATGTGTTGCATGATATGTTTGCTGTGCACGATGATACAGTGAAAGCCGCACAGTGTGTACAGACATTTAAGGAAGATTTGTCTAAAACTGTGTTGCCGATCGGGTGGTGCAAGAAAAGTCCATTAACCCTGAAGTGTCATGTGTGGGGGATGGTGGAATGCATTTTGTGCCTAATATGTGTAGATATGTTTCCCAAATGAAGTCAGGGTGTGAACAGGTTGCAATGAGGAGTGCAGCCAATGGCCATGTGGGAGTCAGGGCAAATATACCTCTAGTGAAAGAGGGAAGTAATAATGAAGATAGTGTGTGTAGGACTAGAAATGCAGGAAGTAGTACAACTATGCCTTTAGAGAGAGAGAGAGGATAGATAGTACTAAAGCTGTATAGAAAAAAAAGGCTGCTGCTAGTGAGACAAGTGAAGTTGTCAGGGCAGTTCCTGAGGTCCAGGGTGAGACAGCAAGAGAATACTTATTTAAAATCCAGGAGAGATTTGCACCAATGCAAGCTTATATAAAGTCTCTGGGGGAAGCATTGCAAACTGCTAATAAATGGTATGATGCGCAGTTGGAGAAAGAAAGCGCCAACTTGTGTCTACTTGGAGAAGAGCCCAAAAGGCCAAGGCTGTTAACAGAAGAGCAGACAGAAAGAATCCTAAAAGAAAAGAAAAGTATTCTCCAGGAAGCTGAGCACCCGAAAGCAGAGAATGCAGCTCTCTTAAAGGAGAATGAGCACCCTGGGAGATTGACTAAGGAGGAAGCTAAACACAGGGTGTTGCTGGAACAGAAAAATGTTCAGTGTGAACAGAGCTTAGAAGAGATGAGAAGTGAGAAAAAGAGGTATGAGGGGTATCTTTCAACAGCCCATGAAGAGATATAAGACCTCAGATGTAGCCAGAGATCAGGCTGATTGCAGAGTATGTCTGGAGGCACAATCTGTGCAGTATGAACAGGACTGTAAGAAACTGCAAATGAAAACCCAAGAGTTGGAGATGATGTGTTGCAGTTTCTGTGTGCTTGGATTCTGTGGAAGAGCAGAAAAGAGAAATACAAGGGGAATAAGAAAGCCACAAGGCAGCAGTATGAAGAGAAAACAGCCGCCTATGATAAACTTGAGAAGGTTAAAGTATGTCTTCAGCAAGAGTTAGAAGATGTTACTGTGAAGCTTGGTCACCAACGGGAGATTGTGTCCAACTTGAAGAAGAAACAGGAGAAGTTTGATCAGTTGCTTAGTGAGAAAGAAACCAAAGATCTCCTTGCAGCGCACCCTGGAAGAGGCCTTCGAAGTGAAGGTTGAGTTAGAAAGACTTTACAAGCAGTTGTGTTCAAGACTGGACAGGGAGAAAAAGAAGCAAAGAGAAGCTTCAGGATTTGCTTCAGAGAAAGTCAGAGGATTTAAAGGGACAGCGTGCGATCGTCCAAGCATCACAAGAAGACATAGCTCAGGTGAAACTCCAGCTGTCACAGGTACAAGCAAGTGAACGATTTGCAGAGTCTCAGGGCTTGATGAAGTATAAAGAGGCTGAAGTCCAGAGGTTGCACAGAAAATTAACAGACATGATGGTGGCCAACCAGCAGATGGAAGAGGAAATGACCCGTATGCAGGAAGAGCTTGCAGTGGCAGAGTGTGCCAGAAGACAAGAGCAAAAAGAGAGAGATAAACTCCCTGATGAAATTGCAAGTAGCAGTAGCGAAGAGGCTCTACATGTGGAAGAAGAGAGACTGTTAGAATCCAGTATAACACAACTAGAGGAAAATGAAATAACCGGCAGAGTGTTTGCGGTTCTCACTGTCTCATAAGTAGAGACCATTCAGAGTGGAACAGATCTCTGTATAGAGGACACAGTCCTGGGGGAGATGGAAAACACAGAAGTTGTGCAAGAGTCACTCCTGACAAATAAATGTGAACATGACCTGAAGTTCCCAATAGAGACAGGGCGAGAGTTCCTGAATATACACCTGGAAGGTGAGGAAAAGGCCATTAAAGGGTTCTTGGGCCATTCATTAATTGACCTGAGTCAGAAATATCAACAAAAGCTGAATGGTTTAAAAAGAGAGCTAGTAGGAAGTCTACAAGATGCTCTGAGAAAACAGGAAGCAAGGATCCGAGAGGAAAATACTGAATCGCCACCCTTGACATGTCCCCGGAAAGTGGTGTTAAAAGAAAAGGTGTGGTTTCCAAAGATTGCCCAGAAGTCAAGTGCAAAGATGAAACTCATGGAGTCAGATAGTTGTTTTGCTAGAAGGGAGGCTCAGAGACTAGGGCCCAGTTCAGACAAGTAAAAAGAAAGAAAATGCGGATGAAGAATTTTAAAAAGGAAGTAAAAACCGTGAAAGTAATTGAGAAAGTGAGAGTTGAACTACAGATGGAGGCTTAGCAGCCCTCTGAGTTACAAGAGGTAGTAAAAATAAAGAGACCCCCGAGCCTGGAGTTTTGACCCTGGAGGGCCATAAAGAAAGTGTGATACGGTCTACGGCCTATTTCAAAGGAAGAGGTGGGGGAGTATGTAGTAGTGCAGTACACAGAAGGGCCTGTAGAGGGCTGCAGACAGGACTTCTGGTGCGAGGGTTAACACAAAGGGGTGGAGCAGGAACTAGAAAAGGGCCAGTTCCTGCCAGAATCAGGTGGGGAGAGGACCAGCGCAGCAGAGCTGAGGTGCTGCAGGCTGGTGGCCTAGCAAAGGCCAGATTCCGACGGGGACGACAACCCTGGACTCACACCCAAGTTGGGGTTCTTATTTGGACTGTATACATTGACGTTGTGTGATGTGCTGTGAAATAAAGGCTGGCAGGAGCCAGATAAAGAAATCCACATCTCCTGAGCAGTTTCTACATGTGTGGTGCGCCATTTCCATGTAAGAGAGGTCAGCGATCCCGAGGCGAGTGACCCCCAACTTGCCACAAATACAAATATATATATATATATACACACACACGAGGGGCTGCTGATAAGTCTTTGGCTTTACCCAGAAAGATATGAGATAGGAAGTTGAAACTTTACATTTATTCCACATACTCTCCACTGATGTCAACACACTTCTTACATCGGTATTCCAAGTTCTGTAAGCCTTGTAAAAAGGAGGATTTCGGTTGTGCCTCAAACCAGTCATCCGTAGCAGCCATGGCATCAGAAATGGTGTGAAATTTGGTACCCTTGAGGTGTTTCTTTAGGTTTGGAAACAGATGAGAGTTGGAGGGAGCTAGATCTGGTGAATAAGGTGGGTGGTTAAACAGCTGGAAGCCTAGCTCCACCAGTTTTGCCGTGGTCGCTTGTGCAGTGTGAGCGGAGGCGTTGTCTTGCAGGAACAAGATTCCTTTGGACAGCTTGCCGTGCCTTTTGGCCTTCAGAGCTGCCTTCAAATGGTCCAAAAGTTCAATGTAATACCTTGCATTGATAGTAGAACCATTTTGAAGGTAGTCCACTAGCAGCACACCCTCCTTATGCAGGGACACAGACGCCATCACCTTACTGGCTGATTTTTGCACCCTGAACTTCTTTAGGTGAGGAGGAGAACCACTGTGCCTCCACTCTTTTGACTGCTCCTTGGTTTCAGGGTCATACAAATAAATCCAGGTCTCATGTGACCAGTCGATCCTGGAAATTCTTATCAGTCTGGAAACGCTGACGAATGGACCGGGAAGTTTTCACTCGCATGCTTTTCTGATCTGTTGTCAGACATTTGGGGACCCACTTTATAGATAGCTTCTTCTTGTTCAAATGTTCATGGATAATGACACAAACACGTTCACGAGAAATCCCCATGATGTCTGCTATTCCTTTAGCTGAAATTGGCCGATTCTCCAGTATGAGGTTGTGCACAGCATCGACGATCTCCGGAACAACCACCTCTCTCGGTTGTCCAGGACGTTCCTCATCATTGGTGCTGAAGTGGCCCGTTTTAAATTTGGCAACCCAGTTTTTAACTGTAGAATATGAAGGGCATTGATCCCCCAATGTCTGCGACATATCACCATGAATATCCTTCGCGGACTTTCCTTGCAGAAACAAGAATCTTATCACTCCTCTGCTCTCATTTGCTGTGAATATTGCCTTAGACTCCGCCGTTTTGTTTTCCCGCGTACCTAGATCATTGTTGCCATAAGCTACAAACGCGAAATTTTGAAAACATATATTAGACACATAAGGCTTTCATGTGATGTAACATTCGTTAGGTGTTCACTGCTTTGAGATAATACCTCAATTTATGCAAGTTAATAAAAGATTCGCAACAAAAACGTATATGAATATATTACATGTGTATGATAATTTTTGCATCCTTAGCTCCATTGCCTTCCATAATCTAAAACATATATAGCGCAGATATTTTTAGTCTAAACAGTAGTGTAAAGCCCTATGCTATATTTAAAAAGATATATTGATGTATTGCACTGAAAAGCCAGGCTCACACGAATGGGGCGGATTCTGTAAGCAGATTTCCGCAGCGGAATACCTGTGATACATTACTAAAAGTAATTGCGAATGATCACGGCAGATTGCAGATGCGATCATTTTTCAGCGCGGATGTACACCTATGCACCGCGTATTGTCCGTGGGAAAGAAAGATCTTTCTCTCGTCTCCATCCAGCATTTCCACCACTCATACGCAATGTTAAGTGTTGGGGCTGCGGATCACTCGCATCCATAGACATCTATTGAGGCAGTAATCGAGCATGCTGCTGTTTTGTATAACTTTTATAACCCACAATCATTTTTGTATGAAAATCTTATGAATGAGCTCACACTTATGATCTGAAATAGGAAGTGATGGTGCTTTGAAGACAGTGTGTAATGTCAGTCATTACACTATTCTTTGTTATCTAGCTTGTAACACTGGAACAAAGGAAATGATGAGTTTCCTGATTTCTGCAATGTGTTAATATGGCATTACATGTTTTTTCCTTACCATTAGCAGGTATTGCTGTACAGTCAGGTCTGTAGACTCCTACTTAAACATCAATTAGAACTTAGAAAAAGAGAAGAATACATTACAAATTGCATACAACATTACTTGATGTGTTTAATTCAAATGATGATGAACAGAAATCCACAGCATGATTGTGGTGTACATGGTCTTATAAAAACATGCCAATCCACCTTTGAGCACTCTTGCACATTTATTAGATGTAGTGCTGTCCAGAAATGTTTTTGTCCCATTATGTGGCCATGATTATCACGGCTGCATAACAGAACAAAACAAAACCATTGATTTCAATTAATTTCAGTGGTTTCATTTTCACTAGCGGATTCTCGCCCGTTAATTATACAGGTGTGAAAAGATAGGACCTGTCCTATCTTTCCGCACATTGTATTAACTATGTGTGGGAAAGCTAGGGCAGGTCCTATCTTCCTGCAATTTTTTTGAAACTCCTGCGCTAGAATTTGAAAAGCCTGAGAGGGGGAAAAAGATTGTTCATACACAACTACGCTCCGTACCAGCGAGTGTAGTTGCACATACGGCCTTCTGAAACCACCCTCATCATATACATTTGTACAGGCACATTTTCTGTGAAAAAAGTATGTGCGTAATACGTGAGCGACTTGCGCTCGTGTAAACGAGCCCTCAGTCATTCTATTGGGGAAAGATACTATGATTGTACTACGACAAGGGTGATGTAGTAGTGTATCTGCAAAAATGTAGTACAAATGTGAAATAAATATTTGTAACCAACATTTACTATTAAGTAAGCCCCATTTGCACGCAACGATTATCGCTTAAACGGTTAAACAACTGAACAAATTGACAACTTTTTGGCATAAAATAGAAGGAGAACTAGTTGTTTGCTCAGGAGGGCGTGTGTTTATGTGAGGGATTATCTGGCCAGCAGGATTCCATTGCCTTCTCTGGGCAAGGCATACAAAATGAGTACAGAGGCCTCATATGGTGCAGAGTGTTAAGGCAGCATAATGGAGTTTTAAGCTCTTATTCACAACCTGAAGGTTGCAGGTTTAATCCCTGAATAGTGCAGGTAGCCGGCTCAAGGTAGACTCAGCTTTCCATCCTTCCAGGGTCAGTAAAATGAATACCCAGCTTGATGGGGGGTGGGGCGGGTGGGTGGTAAATAAATTACCTGAAAGTGCTGTGGAATAAATTGACGCTTTAAAAATAACAAGTTTCTTTCCTTTACTCCCCCCAAGTTGTCAAGCCACTCAAAAGACTGAATGATTTCCATACAAACGGAACTAATTTTGAATTGCCTGACGACTATTTTTATGCTGGCTAAAAACCAGCACTAAATGACAAGTGAACGAATAGTGCACGACTGCCCGCGTTTACATGTAACAATTCGCTCAATTTCGGCCGTTTGAATTGTTCATCACAGAATACAAAAGGCCACGTATAGTCTGACATTTGTAGAGATATATCCACTCACTGGTCTGATATTTAACCATAATCCGGTGAACTATGTGGTTTACATCGATAGTTAGTCTGCTGCAAATTTATTACTTCCTCTTTTTTTTTTTTTTTAGACAAAATTCTGCTGAAATTAAAACCCCATTGTAGATTTGTGGTGTAGTGCTTTCCACTTTGTATTTTGTTTTTGTAACTTGTCTCTTCACACAGGTGCATCGAGCTCCACTTTACAGTCATCTCATAGTGTATATACAATACTGAGTGTGCACATATTTCTTATTATAGAGCTTTGGCTGAACCTTGAAGTGATTTTCCCAATAATTTATACAAAGTATGGTTTAACCCTTTGCAATCCAATTTTGGATTCAAGGTTTACTAGGGGGCTTTCTCTTTTTGCCATTTTACAATGGCGCCATCTGCTGGCTAGAGCCAGTACTGCAGTATGTGCCATGCTGGAGTGGCCGCCGACAACAGAGCAGCCAGTAATATACAGTATGAATATCCTGCCGGACGTCTTCCGATATCAGAAGCTGTACAGAATGTCTTCAGACGTCAGACAGTGGATTGGAAAGGGTTAAAATGTCAAAAAATGGGTCACATCCTGAGATGGAGCAAAAGTGAAAAGGGAAAGGCCATCTAGTCTTGAAAATCTCAAAAGTGTAAAGTTTTTTTCTATCATATTATAATTCTGTTTTATGCACATGGCTAGGGTATGGGCAAAGAGTGATAGGGAGCCACATGGAGACCTGGCCACTTTGTACTATAGAGTCATAAGCGCTTCATGTATTGTTGTATGGCGCCAGATTACAGAGTTCTTTTACCCTGGAATAAATTAGAAATATACTTTCAGGGCTTATTCCGACAAGCGTGGGTGCAATTTCTGTGCCTGAACGATGGGAATCCGTTCCCCGGCTTTTCAAACTCCCCACCCGAGCGCTGGTGTTTGAAAAAAACGCGGGATGAAGGGTGCCACCAGATCTTTCCCGCACATAGTGATAGTGAAAATGAAACAACTGAAGTCCATCGATATCAGTGGTTTCGTTTTATCCCATTATGCGGTTGTGATAATCACGGCCGAGTAAGGTGGTAAAACAACGTTCATGTGAATCCGCCTTCGGGCTGACTTCACTCGAGCTGATTTATGCATGTTTTTGCGCACACAAAATATGCGCACGCATTGCACAGAAATAGAACCCATTGCTTTCTATAAGTTTATTCACACTGTGGGTTTTCATGTGTGTTCCGCGCATGTAAAAAAACAACGCAAGATGTTCTAATTTTGTACCCATTTGTGCACCTGGGGCTCCATAGGAGTCTATGGGGGTGTGCACATACGCACCCGTTCCCCGCTAATTTGCTCAATGAAGTGTGCAATTTCGCAGGCAAATCGATAACACCGAAGAGAAATTACGCTGAACAGCCTTCTACATAAGATGTGTCCCATGTTGATAGAAACAGTCCCTGGCAGGGCAGAAAACACAGTAAAATAGGCTAACACACACGTGATAGCACGACCTTCACAGTGTAGAAGGTCGCACTATAGCGCATGGTTTTGCACATGTGGCCCTATGAAGCTGCATGCAGATGTAGATAGATATAGAAATGGGAAATAAAACAACCCCAGGAAATTGTAGCATATAGTGGTACTGATGGGTCCCTTAGATGGGGTGTGTCGGTCGTCAGGAGGCAGAAGGACCAGCGTGCGGTGTCACCAAATTTTCGTCAGCTGAGGGACCTAACGCGGAGCGACCTCCTTCTCTCTTCTCCCATTTCAGTAGCAGCAAATTGGATGAGATTTTGAAAATCTCATCCACAAACTGCAGAAATAATCCTCGCGAATCTCGTGTGGAAATTGACTTGCAGCATGTAATTCAGTTCCACACCATGTCAGTTTTATCGCCATCTGTGCTGCTCTTCTCAATGAGGGGGTGAATTCTGCACATAAATTTGCGATAAAACCCGCTTCAAAACCCGCAAAAAATGATGAGCTTGGAGGCATGCTTCCCGCGGCTGATCTGCTGCAGAACGCCCAGTGCAGATATTCGCTGGAAATCAGCCCTGTGTGCACCCTGACTTCTACTTCCAGGTTGCACAGAGCTGTAAAAACAGTATGCATGCTTGCACAAGTTCTAAATTTCCATCTGCAAAGTTTTGTTTTGTGCGTGACTCTACAGGGATTTATCTGATTTCATCTGTGTGTGTAGGAGGGTGGGGGGGGGGGGGGTCACGTAGTTTAAAGGCAACCACGGCTGGAGCTGCTAGTTCTGCAATAGTGTACCAAGTAAGGGAATTTGCAGCACCACATAATATGTAACGTGATTTACAAACAGAGCATGGATCAACCCCCTACAGTGCTTCTTGGTCACATTGAATTAATTTGGTATTCAGAAATATTGATGGGACGGCATTCAGAAGTATTTGCTGTATCAGAGTAGTTTCCATCCCTACAGCAGATCACAACATTATCTTGCATAGATTTAACCACAGCGGAGGTCTGTGAGAGACAAGGAACATACAAAATATAATGCTTTCATTGTGTGCTAATTACAAAGGCATATCCAATTTAACTACATGACGTTAGTGTTTATATGAAGTGGAAGCGAGGATTTAAGACTAAATGGCATGGCTGGGATAAAAGTCAAGCTCGGAAATTTAAGAGCACTCTGTTTATTGGATTCATATTTGACTTCACTTTGGTTGTTTTCAAAAAACAGATAACTGTTTGTGTGCCTGATTTCTGAAGCTAGAAAAGCAGCACAAAAAGGACTCATACAGATTTGGCAAATATTTTGTGTCTGTTTTTGTTTACTTGTTAAAGGGGTTGTCCCGCGCCGAAACGGGTTTTTTTTTTTTTCAACCCCCCCCCCCGTTCGGCGCGAGACAACCCCGATGCAGGGACGTACAGAAAGCTCACCGGAGCGCTTACCTTAATCCCCGCGCTCCGGTGACTTCTATACTTACCTGTGAAGATGGCCGCCGGGATCCTCTGCCTCCGTGGACCGCAGCTCTTCTGTACGGTCCACTGCCGATTCCAGCCTCCTGATTGGCTGGAATCGGCACGTGACGGGGCGGAGCTACACGGAGCTACACGGAGCCCCATAGAGAACAGGAGAAGACCTGGACTGCGCAAGCGCGGCTAATTTGGCCATCGGAGGGCGAAAATTAGTCGGCACCATGGAGACGAGGACGCTAGCAACGGAGCAGGTAAGTATAAAACTTTTTATAACTTCTGTATGGCTCATAATTAATGCACAATGTATATTACAAAGTGCATTAATATGGCCATACAGAAGTGTATAGACCCACTTGCTGCCGCGGGACAACCCCTTTAAGGACCATGCACCGTAAGGCCTCATGTCCACGGGCCCGCACGGTTTTCAAGTGTAGAATCTCACAGCAGTTTCCACCCGTGCCCGCAGCCGTGAGGCCAAAAATGACATTTAGTTACCTGTCCGGACGCTGCAGGGCTCTCCTCCGTCGTGGCCGGATCTTCTTTCTTCTGCCCAGCGCATGCGCTTGGCTTCAATGGAAACCGTCCTAGTGGGATCCGCAGAAAAATGGAGTATGCTGCAATTTCTTCATGCACGTGCAATCCACGCACTGGTAAAAAAAATCCCATCTGCATGCATTAACCCTTTCCAATCCAATTTCTATCCTGGTTTTCCTAGGGGGCTTACTCTTTTTCTGCCGTTATACAACAGCGCTGTATACTGGCTAAAGCCAGTACTGCATGAGGTGACATGTTAGATAGGCTCCAACAGCAGAGAGGCTGGCAATATACAGTAAGAGAACCCTGACGGACGTCTTCCAACATCAGATCTGTACAGCCTTAAATCATAATGTCTTAGGACGTCAGACACTGGATTGAAAAGGGTTAAATTGCCCTGCGGATGCTAATGCATCCCTATGGGCTTCTAGATCTGCAGATCTGCCGCGCGGAAGACACGCGCAGATTTTATAATTAAAATCCGCCTGTGGACATTGGGCCTAAATGTACGGTACGTGGTCCTGGGCCTCATATACCTGTGGTCATAAATGTATGTTGTGGGTTTAAATGTGCCTGCAATCTAGTAGGAGCAGGTTGGGTGTCCAGTTGTCTTCCTTCTTCATACAGAGGCATACCAATTCGATTAAACAAAATTGTGGCATGTTCCATCAGATGCTACATATATGGAAGTATTCTCCCTCTATGGGGTTTATCTGCATACACACAGAGCCTGTGTGGTTGGAAACCATTAGGCATTGGTACACAAAGAAAATTGGAAAATTGTATAAGTGGAATACTGATTTTAGGGTACATGCACGTGGGGTTTTTGCCATTCAATTTTGAAACCAAAAAAATTGTCCGAAAATCACATGGAAGTCATCTGAATGGGTGTATGCAACAAAAACTGCAACATGTCAAATATCCAAGTGCTGCCCAATACCGGCACAACTTTTAAAACATCTTTGTGTGGAAACATGCCAAAGTAATTGCCTGTATTTTTTACTGGTGCTTTTTAGTCACATGTTTTTTCTTTAGCGTAATTTTTCCTAAAAAGAAGCATATGGCAAAAAAAATGCCACATCCAGAGGGCTCTGCAATTTTGAAACCATGATCCTAAAAACGCACGAAAAATGAAAAAAACACTGCTACAAAAATACAGTATTTGTAGAGCTACAAATATTTTACTACCGACCAGCAAACATCTGCACGCAGCAGTTTTTGCCCAAAAAAACACCACTATGTTAAAATGGAAGTTTTTTTTATTGCAATAAGGACTGCATGTGAATACAGCTTTTAAGGAAACTCTGTTGCCATCTTTTTGTAGTACTCACTGAGAGTGCCATAAGGTAGTGCCTGTCACATTGATCACAGAGACATGTCTGCTGTGTGTATCTGTGTAGTAGTTTAGGAGAAACTTGCATTTTATTAATATCTGTCAGAACTAGTCCTGCATATTTATGAGCTGCAGACTAGCCACGCCCACTTTATCCTCCAGCCAATGATTAACAGCTATCTCCTATGTACAGTAATAGGCAGACAGCAGTCAATCATTGGCTAGAGGGTGGTGTGGATAGGACTAGCCCACAGCTCATGAATATTTAGGACCAGGGGCATAACTATAGAAGGTGCAGGGGATGCGGTTGCACCCAGGCCCAGGAGCCATAGGGGGGCCCATAAGGCCTCTCTTCTCCATATAGGGAGCCCAATACTATGAATAAAGCATTATAGTTGGGGGATCTGTTACAGGTTTTGCATTGGGGCCCAGAAGCTTTAAGTTATGTCTCTGTGCAGCATTGTTTAGGTATGGGTACGGGTACAGATACAGATAGAGGGGGGGGCCCAGCTCACGTTTTGCATCAGGGCCCCTGAGCCTTTAGTTACGCCCCTGTTTAGGACCACTGGCGTAACTATAGGGGATGCAGGAAATGTGGTTGTACCTGGGCTCAGTAGCCATAGGGGGCCCATAAGGCCTCCCTTCTCCATATAGGAAGCCCAGTACTATGAATAAAGCACTATAGTTGGGGGCTTTGTTACAGGTTTTGCAATGGGGCCCAGGAGCTTCAAGTTATGCCTCTGCGTTTAGTGGTTAAGAGAAGTTGGGTGGCGCCAAGATAAAGTTTTGCACCCGGGCCCATGAGCCTTAGCCATGACCCTGTCCAGGACTATTTTAAGTAATCTCCTATGCATTTGCTCCTACTAATAATATTAGGCGCTACTCGATTCAGGGGTGCACTCATATGAGGCACCCCTGTGAAGTACGTTCTTCACCATCTATAAGACAATTGTATAATCTAGAGCGCTAAGGCTTTTTATAGGTTTTTACCTATTATACTGTGTTTGATCATAGGAAGTGTTATTCCTTGCAAACATGAAAATCTGTGCAAACAAAAATTTAAAGGGGGGTTTTCTGGGACTTTTACTATAGTTAACTTATCCTGAAGATAGGTCAGCAATAACTGATTGATGGGGTTCCACCGCTAATAAGCTGTTCGCCAGGCCAGCTGTCAGTAAGAATACTTCTCTGCAAGAAATCGCAGCAGCCTTGGTTGGTACTGCAGGCACAACTCTCATTGAATTCGATAGGAGCTGTACCTGCAGTACCAGCCCTGACAGCTGGTACTTACCTGCTTCTTAAGTAGGAGAGCTACAGTACCAAACCAGGCCTTTGCTAAACGGATAACACTAGAAGATTCTTGGTTACCTGACTGCAGCTCTTATCACCTGATCGTTGGGAGTCCACAGTGGTAGATCCCTATCGATCTGCTATAGATGACCTATCGTAAGGAAAGGTCAGCAATTGTCTTTGCCTCTGAAACTCTAATACAGAGCAAACATTTTCACTTTCATTCAAATATCCATTGTGCATTACATACTGTAAAATAATTAGGCTTATAGTAGGAATCTACATAAAACCACATTTGTTGGAAAATGCAATTTATACGATGAACTTCCTGTGTTGTGTAATTTAAACTATGCATCTGAGCTTTTGTTATCGCTGCCTGCTTTAGAAACTTGAAGCAAGCTTGTAAAATATTCATTATCTGTGCAAGTAAGTGTCAGGAGCAGCTTCTGTCTGTGGTAGGTTCATTTGTCTGTCTGTATTAGGTGCCAAGGATTGTTATCACGTCTCACCACCAAGATGATTTACTACGACTGGTCACCGAGCATAATAGCACTAATTATCACAGTCTGATCTTTTCCTTCTCGGAAACAAAGAAAAAATAGAACTTTTAGGACTGAGGTTCCTGGACTTCATGTCACCCCTCTCTGCCTTGTGTTCATTTACATGTCTGTTATTCCCCAATAACCTCCCACTCAGAAGCCTCCAATTGTATTTAACCCTTTCCAATCCACTGTCTGACGTCTGAAGACATTATGATTTAAGGCTGTACAGCTCAAATGCTGCAAGACATCCGTCGGGGTTCCCTTACTGTATATTGCCAGCCTCTCTGCTGTCAGAGCCTATCCAACATGTCACCTCATGCAGTACTGGCTTTAGCCAGCATATAGCGGCGTTGTATAACAGCAGAAAAAGAGTAAGCCCCGTAGGAAAACCAGGATGGAAATTGGATTGGAAAGGGTTAATGGGGTTCTAAATGGAATATAAAAGACAGAGGAGACAGATCTGTGAAAAATAAGTTGCCATAACTTGATTCATTGTAATTTATAGGTTAATAATAATGTTTCTTGAGCTTTGGTGAATTCTACTGTAGCACAAATGCAGAGCTCTTCTCTCAAGCTATATCTGATCAGAAGGGACCTTACTGCCTTGCTAAGGTTAATTCTTGGAGGGAAGAACTGGCAGTTCCTCTCTAGATTGGTCAACTGGAAATATTCTGCAACTAGTAAAATTCCCTTGACCTGTTGCTCAGTTCCAGGCTTCTCACAATCAATCTTGCTACTGGTTCCAGGTTTTATGACTATTGGTTTTACGTAATCATGGTTTAAATGATCTGTAATGAATATTTTATACTGTTTCTCTGACTAATGAAGTAATTCAAATGCAGAGGCACAGAAAGGGACATATAAAAACAATCGCTGAAAATGTCCATATACTTACTGACACAGGAGGGCAAACGTGCACCAACCTCAGCATGCAGGCAGCTATACTGCCAAATGAGGGAGCCAATTACACCTGTGGAGGACACCGATGAGATAGCCACTCACACAACCTCCTATATAAAGGCTGGGGGGGAGGTGGGAGGGGGCTGGCTGCTTGGTATATACTCCTGCACAGAGTAAATACAAAGTATCAGACCATCCTGATAAATGTGGTGAACCATGCAAACAAGCAACCTATTAATGATGCCATAACAGTTCAGCGGGTTGCCCTGCACCTTAAAAAGTGAAGCACATTGGTACTGCCACCCTGGGCTCCCCCGGCTTTTAAAAGCCACACTGCATGTGAATAATACATAATAAGGCCTTAGTCAGACGGGCGTTTTTTTTGCGCGATTTGCGCATGCGCATGCGTCCGGCGATTTTTTTAAAACCATTGCTTTGCAATGGTATCGGACACATGAGCGCTTTTTATGCGCTCGTCCGATAAATTATAGAACAGAAATCGCAGATCGCACCTATCTGCGATCTGCGATTCCTGTTCTCTTCTCTATATGCGCTCAATGGGGCCGGCGGCAGCAGCGCCGACCCCATTGAGAACATATAGAAGACAAATCATTCTTCTCTGCCACAGCTGTAACAGCTGTGGCAGAGAAGAACGATGTTTGCCCATTGAATTCAATGGAGCCGGCAATACAGCCGCCTCTATTGAAAGCAATGCGCTGCGGGCGAGTGTGGGATGAATTGTCGGGAAGGGCTTAAATATATAAGCCCTTCCCTGCAATTCATCCCGAAATGTGTTAAAATAAAAAATATATACATACTCACCTGCTCCCGGCAGCCGGAGTTCCGCGCAGCCGGCCTGAAGTGGGTGTGAAGGGGGTGTGAGTCAGACCTGCCCCCTGATTGGCTCAGCTCCAGCCCGTTTCTAATGAAACGCGGCTAGGAGCAGATTTTCGGGCACTGGTCACGCGATTTGCGGATGCGCATCCGTCATGCGATCCGCAAATCGCGCGAAAAAACGCCCGTCTGACTAAGGCCTAAATGTGAGATATTAGTTGGATTTTAAGGTGCAGTGCAGCCTGCCATGTAGAATTGGTACCTATTACAATTTGGTCATTATATGGTGGTACCATTGGCGTAACTATAGAGGGTGCAGGGGATGCGGTTGCACCCAGGCCCACGAGCCTTAGAAGGCCCATAAGGCCTCTCTTCTCCATATAGGGAGCCCAGTACTATGAATCTTGCATTATAGTTGGGGGCCCTGTTACAGATTTTGCATTGGGGCCCAGGAGCTTCACGTTACGCCTCTGGGTGGTACTATCAGTCTTTGTTCCATTACAGAATGATAATATTGTAGAGTCACTATGTAGTGGTAATGCTGTGATCTGATCGTTTACCCTGGAAGAGTAATGGGCCACGTACGTGGGACATTTATGACTCAAAATTTGTTCAAACGGATTTGAGTGATAGACGTGCAGTGTAAATGCACAGAAATCACTCACTATTCGTTCACAGGTATTTAAGCTGACTATTTGGCCAACCTAAAAAACATAGCTGGATTGCGGGCTTGTCGTTCATTGAAAATGCTCCTCACTCAGTGCTACAAATAGGTGAAGCGCTCAGCGAGAAGCCCACGATCCAGCCGTTAAGACTTTCAGTGTAAACGCTCTGTGGTGACGTCAGCGCTCGTGCAGTCATTTAACAGGCTGTAAACGGGCCATTAGAAGTCAGTAATGTAGTTTTCTGCACACCACCTTCTGAACTGAATGAATATGACCGTTGTTGGTATAATATTACAGCATTCCGGGCCTCACCTTTTATTTTTCCTATTTATAATTTTTTATTTATTTGTCAAAAATTAACTCTGAAACCAGCAGCAACTTTTTTTGTACTTTGTAGGTAAGACTGTATCCTGGACTCTGTGAAAACTACTGGATTGAAGTTGGATCCTGGGATTAGCTGTAGGTAAAGCAGAATTCTTACATTTAGAGATGTTATGCTTATCCATATAATTTTTGTCATTGAATTTGATTTATATCTCAGTATTCTAAAGCCTACATGGGTCTAGTCATCAAGAGCAAACTATTCACTTACTATTTACAGTGTGATTCAAAAACAGTGGTGTAAAAGTAAGCGCCAGCCCCCTGTCCACGAGCGGAGAATCATTGCAATTCTCCGCTCGTGGCCGGCAATTGGCAGCATGCTGTGAATTGCCCCGATTCTCCACAGTCAGCCTATCTATCAGATTAGGCTGATTGGCGGAGATTCGTCTGGGCCTCTGTCTACGGGCATTGCGGTAGCCACCGCCTGGGAGCAGGAGCATTGGCAGATAAATGGTTAATGCACGGTTAATGCATAGATGTTCAATGTTGGCACCACTGGTGACACAGCAGATGTCCTCTGATATTGATTCCACTCCAATGGAGATGTGTTGTTTTAGGTTCTCTAGTGTCACCAACGGCGCCCACATTGAACATTTGTAAGGTGCATTAAAAACTAGAAGAATTCTATCTCTTCGTGTCATTCTGGCTGTTGTATGTCAATTCATATAGGAATAAATCAACTTTACTTTTGCACCGTTCTTTTTTAATTCCCCTGTACTTAGTTGTTAAATAGCAGATATTTAACATGTAGAAAACGTTCAGTGTAAACCGCAGCCAGTCACTCCTGAACGACTATCTGCTTGCAGTGTATGGAGGCGGGTGGGGGGAGAACGCTCCACGGCCTCCATGCTGACCGAGTGATCCAGCGATCCTCGTTCCTGTGTATCAGCACAGGAGCGAGTTTCACTGGGTCGTGCTATGTGGCATCATTTCCCTGGTAGCTCGTCCCGTGTAAATGGGGCTTTAGCCTAAATGGCTAATGGAGATTAAGGAATACAATGTACTCAGATAGGAGTCTGTTGTATTCCATGAACGGAACACTCCATCCATTTTTATTTCTCTGCCATGTACACTGGTGAAGGAAGGAGAGAGAGGATGGACGAGCTCTCCCCTCATGAATATAACAGATTAATAATTTACTATGTTTCGAAAAATGTTTTTTATGATTTCTGAATAAAATGTGTTCCTTGCAGAGTTTTGGGTTCTGATTCCAAATCTGTGCTCAGATTTTGACTGTCAGGAACAGACTTACAGACAATAACCTTAACAGTAGAACAAACAAGCGATCAAAAAGCGCAGATATAATTGCAATTAAATATGTCTTATAAATGTACTTCTAAACAGGAAGTCCTGAATAGGCGGACATAAAGTTCTAAGTATGACGTAAGATCACCAGGTGGCAGATGCACAGTAACAAAGAACTTCCATAACTGGCATGAAAACATGGGACGTTACATGCAATGTTTGCACAAGTCACTTATTTCCTTTATGTACGTCAGTGTTCTCCCTCGGAATACTTCAGCAGTCATCAGCCGGCATGAAAGCATACACTTTCCTTTAATTGCACATGTGTCCTTGTGAAATCTCTCACCATGCTCAGCTCTCTGGGAAGTACTACTGTTATGGCACTTTTACACGTAACGATTATCGTTCATAAAATTTCTCAAACGAGCAAAAGTGAACAATATCATTCAGTCTAAACACAGCTAATGTTTGAACGACGAGCGATAAATCGGTCACTTCGTTTGTTGTTTATTTTATGTAGGCAAAGAAATCATCATCGACTCGTTCACTAATCTTTCGGTTTAAATACCGATCGTTCAGTCATTCTCATTCACTGTAAAGTGAACGAATGACTGAATGATTTGGTTGAGCGAGCTGACGATGTATCTACCTGTATAACCAGGCTGCCCAAGCGAATTCTGACATTGTTCGCTCATTCAAATGAGAAATCGGCTCGTCTAAATGGACCCTTAGGCAGTTTTTATAAATGAGGCCCATGGTTTAATGGTCCATATACTGTAACAAAATGATACAATATTGAATCTTCTGCTTTCTTATGATGTCTGTAACTTGCCTGATAAACAAGTTTGTTTGCCATATTTGGATTCAGCCCACTGAATATAGGTAAGAACACGGAATTTACATGGGAAAATATCGGTTTCATTCAAATGTAGGGCTTATTCACGTTGCCAGCATGAACGTACATAAACCCTAAGTGCACAGTAACAGTCCGGACATAAATAGACATTAGACAAGACAAGTATACAACATGCAAATACATTGTTATAACAACAAGGAAACATCTGTCCCTGGTCTACATGAAGAGGGGAAATTGAGGGTTTTTAAAACTTGTAACATGCTATATTTTTTTTACAATTAAAAAAAAAAGCTTTTATGACTTATTTGTACATTTTTTTAATCCCCCTAAGGGGACTTGAAATTGCAATCATTTGTTTACTTATACCATATACTACAATACTTCAGTATTGCAGTGTATGATATTTCTACAGCGAACCTAATAAGATACGTCTTAATCAGGTAATCTGCAGGCTTGTCTTAAGAGGTAGGAATACATGACAACCCTGGCTGGATGCCTTCAGAAGGGGAGGCCATTTGGGACCTTCGATCAGGACATTTAAATGCTGCTGTCAGAAATGACAGCAACATTTAAAGGGTAAATATCCATGACCGTCACGAACTCTGATTGCAGTAGTCTGGTGTCAGCCAACACCAGCCATGTATTGAACAGGCTTGGCTTCCAACCCTGTGCTACATTAACCCTGCGCACATAGAACATACATGTTATTCTGATCCTGCCTGCTGAGTATCCTGTATAACCTGGTCGGCTCTGATTTACTTGTATCCCTGTTCAGTTTTGTTTGTATTTGAACATATTTAAACCTTCAATATGCTTACCATATGCAGATCTGATTTCCCTGCATTACCTAGGTATTGAGATTCTGGACTCTGCTTGTCTTACTGACTAACCAGTACCTACCTGCTTGTCTGACTTTGTCAGCAGTTTGTGCCATGAATCAGTGGCTACTCTGTTGATTCACTGCTACAAATTTCTAGGGTACACCACCACATCACACTTGGATGGGTTAAAGGCTGAAAACCTATGGTCCTAGGAGCTGTTCTGCAGTGCAAAGCTCTATTGTGGACACATCTTTGCTTGATAGCTCTTCCTCCGTTAAACAAAATCTGAAGCTTACCTGTCGTATGCGAATACGTTTTGGCATGTTACAGTCACGTCAGGCATTTTAATCAGTTGGTTCTGAAACAAAGGGGCATAAGTCATCAGATAAGCTATGTGCCTCTTCAGCTGTGATAAGCTTTGGTTGGCTCTCCTTGAATTTATGAGATCGCTGTACAGGCTCACGGAAAACATAGAAGTTCGCAAACCAATCTGCTTGTGTTGCTGATCACAGCCGAAGGGACAGAACACCAAGCTGAAAGCTTCTGCCCCCTTGTTTTAGTGATCGTTGAAGGACCTAGGACCCAGACCCTTACCAATCAAAACTTCTGACGTGTTGAGATATTTGTTTTATGTCTATGCAACATTGTTTTACATTTGTGTAACATTTCAAGTAATTAAACACAGACCAGGCACTTCATATTATGGATTTATTTAAGGTCAATTAAAAGCATACAATGTTTCATTGAAACTCAGACCACACCAACAGCTCTAACTGAGCAGCTGGCTTTAACAATAGTCATATTTTACATTTATACAGAAGATGCTAAAACGTGTATTGTATGGATCCCTATGTTATACTGCTCAACAAGAGAAGCAAAAAGCTGATACTACCTCTAATTTCCAGAAATTTAAAAAAAAAGTAATTGTAGATGGCATCACTGGTTTATTTACATCAATGGACCCTTAACCATCAAATGTTTTCTTAGACCACCGTTTGACTTGCCAGACACTGTAAAAGTCTGTAAGAGTCAACAGGCAACTACAGTGCACTCATATCCCTTGGCAGAACAATCCATTCACCCATCGGTGAATGCAACATTGTGAAAGAAGCCTAAGGGCGTCATTTCATGAATGACCTAAACTTGAAGTAGTATTTATTGTAAAATACACTATTTTAATAAGCAGCTACTATATTCCCCAGTTAAGAATATTCTATATACAGTAACATGTAGGAGGTTTTAAGGTTTTTGCCTGTTCCAATCACCTTTTCAGTGTCTAAGACAGAAACATGTTTAGTTGGGAATCGCATAAGAAGTTGGGGGTTACACAAAAATGTCAGTGTAGTATTACTGTATACATGGGAGTTCTTTTCAAAAGACATCTGATAGAGATTAAATGATTGGAAGAGTATATATCAGCAAGCAGTGTAGGCTGATACAGCGTTCCAAATAGGACAATAATGCAATCCTCTTCTCAATGAGAAGATTTAATTTTGATCTAATCACAAAACAAGTGTTTGGGGCCTTTTACACAGGCAGATGATCAGGGAAAAAACACTTGTCCGAACATTTGTTCACCCAACCGTTGCCCTGTATGATGCTGGCGATCAGCCGACTAACGAACAAATGCTTGTTTGTTAGGCGATCGCATCTTATGTGGCACCGAAAATCTTCTGTGGTTGGCAGTACATTGCACTGTGTAAACAGGAATGTCCCGCTGACAACAATGGAAATCTATAGGGACAAACGATTGAGCTAACAAAGCAGCCAATTGCTTCCTGTAAATAGAACTTGATCGAGCTCCTATTCCTGGCAGAAAAGGAGTCTTACATTCCTTGCATGATAAGATACAATTGCACATTATGTCTTCTCTCTGACAATGAAAGGGAGTGTTTCCTAAGAACACATAAAATATTTCAGAAGACAAAGTGCGCAGATAACTGATGAAAATTAAACAGCCCACTGTAAAAAAAAAACTGCGAAAAGTTTTATTGATGTTATGAGATCTTGCTACTAATTTTAAGGTTAGATTTCCCTTGCAGAGACAATGCTTATATAATAAAAACCATACGTGACAAATAAAAAGGGTTTGTATCTACAAAGATATTTTACAGATTATTTATATATATGTACATTTTTTTTTCTACTATACAAACATCATAAATATTGAAAAATAGGTTGCCTTTCAATGAGTCAGTGTTGTATAAATAGGACATACGAGTTCATATTTATTCATGGAAGACAGTGAGGTGAAAATAAAGTGAAATGCTTGCCTTGAAGAAGGGGGGCTGACACACATACCTGTATTACTTTTAGCAACAGTAATGAATGATGTAGTGTTCATAAATCAGGGTTTTTTTTTTAGTTCTAAGCATAAAGGTAAACCATGTGATTTATGTTAGAAGAGGTATGTGTTTAAACAAACTGACCTGTGTACCATATCAGTGACTTAGCAAAATATGCCTGAATCAGCATGTTGTAACTTTTAGGATGAGTCTATATGACAGGCTACAGCATTCCCTCTGAGAATACTGGTGGACTGCTAATGTTGCAGTAGCATAGCTGTTTACATGGCAGAGCTAAAGCTCTGTCCCCATGAGACAGCATCACTGATGTTACTGTCAAAGTGTGCGGCATAGCCTGAAATTGTATATATCAACACTGCCACGTAAATGTAATCCGTGAGGCCCAGGTGTACGCCTTGAAAACGCACTCTAGTAAGAGCCATATTCAAGACGGAATGAATATTCCCTTAGCAGTAATGATCCCATTGAGATGTGATGCAACATTCATAATTCTAAACATTGCTTCAGTCTCAAAAAAATGCTGGTTTCAATGGTAACATTTAATAGGAGCACTTCAGTTGATACTGCCCTAACCCTCACATAAAACTAGTGACGTAGACTTCAACATTTAACTTCCACCCATCACAAGAGTAAGCTATGATCAACGATAGCTTTTTAATGATACCTGTCAAATACACTGGCAGTGGAAATCAGTGTGACCTACAGAACTGTAACACAGACTTAGTAAAATGTACATGGTAAACATTTGATGAGTGAAACAAGGTAAACCTTGTGGTTTTGTAATTAAAAACTGAGAAAAAAAAACCTGTTCCTCAAGTAATTCAGTATTTTATAAATAAAGATTTAAATACTTGAAATAATATACATGATGTAAACTGCTGTGGGCTTCAATAAGTTACCCATTTAAATATCACACTTTTGTACCATGCTAAGAATATACCCGCAGTAATATAATACAGTTTTGGGATTGACACTGATCTTACTATGTGGATGATGATTCCAATGAATGGACTTCCCGTATTGCCTAGGTAAAAAGGTCTTATACAAGGCTTTTAGGTCAGTGCTAAATGTAGTATTTTGAACTTGTTCACAAAAGCTGATACCAGTAACCGGCACTTTCACAAGACGTTTGCTAGTGACTGTCTAGTACAAATCTCGAGCAGATACTTCTATCAGTCAAGACTTTTCATATTATCTTCTGCCATGTGGCAAAATAAATATTTAGTAAAATACTGATTATGTTTAAATATACTGAAGGAAACCAACAAGGATTTCTTAAACAGAAGTACATTTTTTTTGCATTCTTCCCCTTAGAAGTGCTTGACTTTGCTGAGCATTTTTGGTACATAGAAAGGGGATTTTGTCCATCAGCCATGTTAACACATAGCAGTGCAACATTTACTCACATCAAATGGTTCCTGTAGGCACATTCAAGTATTAACAAACAAGTACAAGTAACAGTAATTGACAACAGCCATCCATGTGGCTTCAGTAAAGTCTAGATAATTTGACCATTCTCCAGAATGGAATAAAATTACTTCCTCCTGTCAGAACCTTAGGAGTAAGGATGGTATTGTCCTTTTTGAGGCGTAGAACTAATTTTTCAAAAGTTCTCCAGTTCTACAAATATTGGTATCTTGAAGGAAGTGAAACTGCAAACATATGTTTTTCTTTCTCAGTAGAACGCTTGGAAGTGAACAGTTCCACTTTAAGAAAAGCGTTAGGTTCCTCACCAAGTCACTCAATGCCCACCAGAAGATTCAGTGTGCACCCAGTCCATGATAATGAGGGTCATGCTGCCAATCATCACCACAAATCCACTGATAAGAAACAGAATGGCCTAAAAAGACAAGACAAAAGACAAGTTGTTACTTTATATAAAAGACAAGTTACATGAGATTTCAAAGTGATCTTTAGAAAATAAAGCTTTTTTACATGATCTGTCTATAACGGCCCTTTTACACGGATGACAGTCGGCTAAACGACTGCGCGAGCGCTGACGTCACTGCTAAGGTCGTTAGCGCTTGTGCAGTGCTTAGACAGACAGACTGCAATGCTGGATCGCTGGGTTCTTGCTCAGTGCTTCTGCTTCTATGTAAGGTGCTGAGGAGGGATGAGCGAGTATACTCGCTAAGGCACTACTCGCTCGAGTAATGAGCCTTAGCCGAGTATCTCCCCGCTCGTCCCGAAAGATTAGGTTGCCGCCGCGGGGCGGGGAACTGCGGGGGAGAGCAGGGAGGAACGGAGGGGAGATCTCTCTCCCTCTCTCCCGCCCGCTCTGCCCCGCTCCCCGCCGCAACTCACCTGTCAGCTGCGGCGGCCCCCGAATCTTTAGAGACGAGCGGGGAGATACTCGGCTAAGGCACATTACTCGAGCGAGTAGTGCCTTAGCGAGTATACTCGCTCATCTCTAGTGCTGAGCATTTGCACATAATGAGAAGCCAGCGTTACTGTAAAAGTTTTTATGCTGACAAAGTCAGTGATAATGACTTGCATATGAATAGTGAGCGGTTTTGGGTTTTTTTTTGCATTTACACTGCACGATTAACAATAAAATTTGTTAGTTTGAACAAATTTTGAGCGATTATCATCCCATGTAATTGGCCCACTACTTCAGGGACTGGCAACTATTTACATTACAAGAAAAATAAATTTGGAGCGATGCAAGCCGGCAAAATAAAATGTTACTTCTCTCAATAAGTGAAACGAGTAATATTGTAGATATGATGCATTTTAATGGCTAACAATGGAAAATTATGTTAAAGCAAGCTTGCAAGGCTGCTTAGGCCTCTTCATCAGACTAGTATAAGAACAACCAGCCGGATGAAGAGGCCTAAGTAGCCTTGCAAGCTTGCTGTAGCATAAATTTTTTGTAGCCATTTAAATGTATCCTATCTACAAGATTATTTTGTTTCTCCTACTGTGAGCAATTACATTATATTGCAAGAGGCAGGTTATGAGCGGATTATAAAACGGTCATATGAAAGCTTTTTTTGGTCAAGTACATCCTACTAATGGATGATTGGATAGGGCTCTTCCCTTAAACTGTTAATGGATAAACTTCAGTAGTAGTGGCCCACATGACATGTTGTGCACTTAGAGAAAAGTCTAAATAATACTCATCAAGTTATTTCAGCATCAACATGGCGCAGCAATAAAGCAGACATTAAAATGTATCACATTCAGGATAAATTACTTTACGAGAACTAGAAGTGGAGTTCATATAATGCATATGAAATACCCATACATATGATTCAGAAAGAATCTGTATATTTATCTACAGTAAGAAAATGACTGTCTGTTTGGCCTAGTATTAGCTGTAATTATGAAGGTAAAAACACTTACCCCAATTTTTTGAACAGAATTCATGGATTCCTTCTTCACTAGCTTTATGTAAAAAGCAGATGGTAGGATGAAAACCAACATAGCCGCAGCAGAGGCACCTGTGTTACAAACCATCATGGTACATTAGACACTGATAAACCAAAAGGATTTTATGTATTGAGGCTAAATGTAAAGAAGCTAAGACTGGTTTTATATGGTTGTGACATAACTGCATTTAACGCTAAAATAGCCACAGGTAGTATTGTGGCTAGAGATGAGCGAGCATACTTGCTAAGGCTAACTACTCGAGCGAGTAGTACCTTAGTCGAGTATCTGCCCGCTCATCTCTAAAGATTCAGCTGCTGGCGCGGAAGTTGCGGCGGTGAGCAGGGGGGAGCGGGGGGAGAGAGGAATCTCCCCTCCGTTCCTCCCCGCTGTCCCCCACCCCCTGACGAATCTTTAGACGAGCGGGCAGATACTAGACTAAGGCACTACTCGCTCGAGTAGTTAGCCTTAGCGAGTATACTCGCTCATCTCTAATTGTGGCCATACTATGAACACTAAATTGCAGCTGTGTTACAGCTCTGTGAAAACGGCCTAATGATGATAACGAGCTACAAATGTTATTAGCTTACCAATGAATCCAAAGATGTCTCTTATGGTAGGAACGAAGATGACAAGACCATTAGTGAATGCCAGAATCAGAAGTGTGATCAGAATGTGACGCCACCATGCAAAGTCCTTTCCTGAAAACAATAGCTGCGTGATAGAGCTGCGGATCTGAAGAGAGAGAAGAAAATACATACAAAATCGGTTAATCTTTTGCTCATATCTAATCACAAAATGATGTATATAACAACCAGTGAAGGTGATGTATATTTATATTGTAGAGTCCAAATTTCAACATAATGCAGGAATGTTATGTTAGATGAGAAATAATTTCTTTAAAGTATAATCACATTTAAAAAAGGTTGTCCGATTAGTAAAATATTTGTGTTGATGGTGGTTGGGGAGGGGGCTAAAAATAATAATGACTATATCTTCAGCAATACTTAACTCACACACTGCCCACTAGAGATGAGCGAGTATACTTGCTAAAGGCAATGCTCGAGCGAGCATTGCCTTTAGCGAGTATCTCCCCCGCTCGAGACTGAAGATTCGGGTGCCGGCGCGGGGGAGCGGTGACTAGCGGCTGTCAGCAGGAGAGAGCTCCTCCGCAGCTCCATGCCCGCTGCCGGCACCTGAACCTTCCGTCTCGAGCGGGGGAGATACTCGCTAAAGGCAATGCTCGCTCGAGCAATTGCCTTTAGCGAGTATACTCGCTCATCTATGCTGCCCACTAATCCCCTTTTCCTGCCTGGTCTGTGTTTACATTGGCTGCAGCAGTGACGTGTTTGTTTACACACCACCTTTGCAGCTGAAACGGAACATCATCAATGACGTCCTATATAGAGACCTGAGCTGATTAACCACAAATCCACATGGGCGGAAGACTCAGTGACATCACAGGTCATGTGTTGTGGCGCCCAAACACCAAACGGATGCTCCAATAGTCAAAGGGGGTTTAATTAAAAAAAATTAAAATCACAAAACCCCTCTAAGTAAAAGAGGTGGTCCAGGACATAAATGGCTTCAACCCTGAGAACGTTCAGTTGTTACAATGGTGAATTGTTACCCAGCGTGGTGACACCAATGTCATCATAGCTGACAACAATTGACTGATTAGGTGATATGGTGAGTTGTCAGAATAGAAGACTTGTCTCATATCAGCATGGTTAAAGCTGGGGGGGAATAAGGAAGACTTGCCAATGCATAATTTTTTTTTTTAATTTTCAGCTATCAAGACCTTTGGGGAATGGTTATTTCTCTGAGAAGCTTCTTCTATCTTAGAAAGCCAAAGTTCTGAAAAAAAACAAAAAACTATATACTTACTGGGAAAATAACAATGGGAACAGTTAAGGTGACAGCCACGAGAACTGCTAAACGCACAACCACAAAAATGATTCCTCCTGCAATTCTTGAGTATGTATGGAGTAGCTCTGGTTCAACATTTCCTGCAGAAAACAAATTCAGTTACATTAAAAAGCTGAACATGCGCAATAATACACTATGTAATTAGAATAATTGCACAATCTATTAACTATGTCTGCTTTAACATGTTAAAAGGTAAAACTATTAAAAGAGAAAAAAAGTTTAGTGACAGGGCAAAGAGGGCAACTCAAATATATATACCTATATGTTTATTACCCTCCTCTTTTCTTTGTATATTGGAAGATTGCAAGACTTTGTGGGCAAAGCTCCCTTTCCCTATTCACCCTTTTGTCACTCATTTTGCTCATGCTTATTTCTTTACTTTACTTGCTACTTTTATGTATTTAAATCCCTCTTTACATATATACTGCACAGTGGAAGGTGCTATGAAATCAATGTAAAGCAACTGACTATCCTTTTATGCATATAAAATTAATTTCTGAGAAAGTTTTACAAGTTCATTAAATACGTATCATGTAGCTATTACGTATGGAAAAACTCATATTACTGCTCATATGTATGGTAACAGTAAAATATTATTATACACACAAAAATAATGTCCACATGTATACTAGCAAAATAATTACCATAAAATGTCAAGTATCCAAAGAGAGCCGCTAATAGATACATGAGAAACATGGCAAAAAAGGACACATTCGAAACATTCATCATCCTTCTACGACTGCGTCTGTAGATAAAGGGAAATAGTGTTTAGCACACTATTACTGGCAGCAGGGAAGGTTATTTTCCTGGCTTAAAATAGAATAGAACATACCCTTTTAGTTCCTGGTAAATGGGAAGGACAGCTGGATGACAGACAAAGGAGAAAGTCAGGATCGGTACAGCATACACCGTCTGGAAAGAAAATCCACATATTTTATATCATTTGCAACAAAAAAAAGTCTTTCAGTAGCTGTCATTCTTAAACAATAAGCCAATCTGTCTGAGGGATGGAAGTGTAGTTACCTGTGAGTTAAATACAAAGTATTTTGGCTTGCACATCTCATCATCATGTGTCTGATTGAGCTCTGAACCATGCATGTGGCCTTGTGTGGTCAGATGAGATATTGTGTTGTTCATAGTCATGTTAATGGCATCATTTTCAAGCCAGGAACCACATGGGATCTGAAATTTCTTGTAGATCACCTAAAATTAATAACATAAGCATTTATAGGATTACTACAACAGTGTAATTTAAAGGATATTTACTAGATTGCTGTAATCAAGTTTAACACGTTCAATAAAATAAGATGAAAGAATTTACTTACAACAATCAGGAAAAAGACCATACACATCAGGGAAAGGCCACTTGTGTAGCCCAAATATCCTGTAATAGATATGAAATAGAATGAAGAATAAATATAAATCCACACAATGATCTTAAAAAAATTGATTGTTCTAATTTATAGTCATGCTGTTTAGGCTGTGCATCTGGGACCTGTGGTTCTACAGCTTTCCTTGAGATTGTTGGTCTTTTTAGTGCTTTACTCTGTGTTAAGCCCACTCAGAGCTGGTGTGTGCATGCTTGTCTGAAGTGTCTCTCTCCTTCCCTGAAGACAGTCTGGACACCTGTAGTCCTTGTCTGTACAATATGCAGACCCCCTCTTCCCTTCCCTTTGACAGGTGCGGCCTCCAGACGTCTTCTGTGTGTCAGATGGGTGATGCCTGACACTGTTCCCTATGTCAGCACGGCTCTATTCCCCTAGCACAAGTACAGTTGGACTGGCTATGGTTTACTATCTGTATGCATGTGAGCTGTGGGTGGGGTTCCTGTTATATGTTGTATGCTCAACCTGATATGCAAGTGTGAACTTTATAGACATACGTGTGTTGTATGTCTGTTCAAGTGGCAAGACATGTGCTCTATGTGCAGTCCTATTCTGTGTGGTGTGCTTTACTCTGTATGTTGGTATGAACAGCGACGTGTTTTATATCTGTGCAAGTGGCCAGACACGTGCTTTATGTGCAGTCCTGTTCTGTGATCACTCCAGGCTCCTAATCAGGGATAGCCAGGTCACCAGATGAAGATAGTGGGGCTGTCCTTATCGGGACAATCACCCCGCTTTTAGGCAGGGGTCCTTTATCATTGCCTGGAGAGGTGCAGTTTGTAAGTGCAAATATTATATAAGTGTGCTTGCGGGTTTTAAAAGGACACACTTGTGTCCATTCTGAGGAGTGGTGCTTTAGTGTGCTGAGCGGACGTAACACCTGCACTGCCTCTGTAATGGATGTTGGGTCCCAGTGGTTCATGGAAGGGCCCTAGCCCCACCTCCCCCAATAATGTAACCTTAAAAGTGACAGGTATTTTAATGTTGAATTTCTAACTGCCACAACAAAAACTTACCCAAGTTTCTTAACAGTGACAAAGGAAGAATGAGGAACACTGAGACCATCACAACTAAATAATCTCCATTTAAGTACCATGCACTAGAAGGAAGGAAAAAAAATCTTAATTAGAAAAAGAAAGAACAAACAAAAAAAAATACACAACAGTGGCAAAAATAAATAAATCAAACATGAATACGGTATGGTCAAGAATAGAAATGTTTAAGTAATTATGCTACGTTTCAGAAGTCACAATGTAAATTGTTATTAAATTGTAAATCTTTAGAAGTTGACCGATTTCTGTATCTTGTATGAATCAATGTATTTCATAAACTAATATAACACTGGATTACAGCTAAAGAAAAAAGTTCTAAATATTCTGTAACAGCCTACTCAAAAGACTACTGTACTCCCCCCACGGACATAGCTGTGGAATGCACTTGGCAGGCATTGCAGTGTGTGAAGTCACCAAACAAACGTGCTTTTACCATCAAGAATTTCTACGAAATGTTCTGAGGCAGGGTAGCATGCAGATTAATTCAGAACATAGTCTACAGAGGTAGAATTGTTACTGCAAGAGATGACTATGGATGTTTTGCTCCAGGTATGATTTGTTTTCTAATTTATATGACGCAAGTAAAGTACACTGCCAAGGTCACAATATGACGACACTATACTTATGAGTGGACAGTTGTTTATGGCAAGTCAAAAGTGCTTTATACATAAAGAAGCCTTTGAGGTAACTTAAAACATTTACCCATTTGTCAGGGGAGATACTTTTAATACCAATGCAAAAAATATAGGTGTGTTGCTGGGTAATAGCAGATTTTAAGTATTAACACTACTACAGCATATCTTCCACTTATGGGATTACTTTAAAGGAGATGTCCCGAGGCAGCAAGTGGGTCTATACACTTCTGTATGGCCATAATAATGCACTTTGTAATGTACATTGTGCATTAATTATGAGCCATACAGAAGTTATAAAAAGTTTTATACTTACCTGCTCCGTTGCTGGCGTCCTCGTCTCCATGGTGCCGACTAATTTTCGCCCTCCGATGGCCAAATTAGCCGCGCTTGCGCAGTCCGGGTCTTCTCCTCTTCTCTATGGGGCTCCGTGTAGCTCCGCCCCGTCACGTGCCGATTCCAGCCAATCAGGAGGCTGGAATCGGCAATGGACCGCACAGAAGCCCTGCGGTCCATGAAGACAGAGGATCCCGGCGGCCATCTTCAGCAGGTGAGTATGAAGACGCCGGACCGCCGGGATTCAGGTAAGCGCTGTGCGGGTGGTTTTTTTAACCCCTGCATCGGGGTTGTCTCGCGCCGAACGGGGGGGGGGGTTTAAAAGAAAAAAAACCCGTTTCGGCGCGGGACATCTCCTTTAAAACAAAATATAGCATATACATATAGTGGGCTTGGTTTATGAAAAATGGTTAAAATTGGGATAAATATTTCAAAAATATAGCACAGATGCAGCAGCACTGCAATGAAAACATATGAGTGCCAATTGTACTAGCTTCTGAAAGGTTTGTCCTCTTAGGGTGCGTTCACACGTAGCTGATTTCAGCAGATTTTGGTGTAGATCTTCAATTTGAATTCAACTGCAGGGGTGAAACCTGCTGCAGATCTGCACCAAAATCTGTAACAAAATACAAAGCAAATCAGAAACCTGTTAATGCATCCTAAGAGCGTTATTTGTACAAAGGATATACACTTTGACAAACACAAAGTAAATAAAAGTATTTAGCTAAAGCAATATACATACTTAAGATCAACACTTGGGCCAATCAATTCTTTGATCACAAGCGGCAGTTCATATTTCACTATGTAGAGGTAGCTTGACATAGCTGCAATATACAAAGAAAAACGGTTTATGAACTGATCTGGTCCACCAATGAGGTCATCTTACAACAGTGCAAAAAGACAAACTTAATTCTGCAAAAAAAAAAAAGACAATTTACCTCCAATATTCTGCATGGTGACAGAGCCAGAAGCTGCTAGTTTTCCACAAATCCCAAAGGCTTTAAATCCCAATTGCTCATATAATAAGGAACCTATAAAAAGAGAACAGATTAATATCAGGAAATGTAATCCATGTGTAAATCATTAGATTTTTTTTGTAAATATGAAGAAAACAATTACCTCCTTCATTTGCAGTCTTCAGTAATAAATGAATGGAGTATAGAGAGAATATTGACACAAATGTCAATAGAATCCTGTGTATTAAAAGAGATAAAATGCTTTAAAATAATGCACATCTATCATTCATATGCTGATGACTTAACTAAATTCTGCAAAGGTCGTGCTGTAGCCTTCTGCAGGAACTGTAAATATACATTTAATTGCTGTCATTTATCACAAGTGTAGGTTTGGAACGCAAAACCTTTGTGATTGGAAAACATGATGGAAGGAAGAAGGGCAAGGCTTTACTTCAGTCTAATGATTTTATCTTTCTGTACTTGTATGTAGGCCAGAATTAAATAATGGCAAGTTAATATATGCTCCTAGCTTTTTTTTTTTTTTTTTATAATAAACTGCTGTCAAAAAAAGTCATAAACATTCAATTGTATAGAACTTTAAACCGTTCTATACAATATAGTTCAAACTGATAAATAAGAGATCAGACATGCAACTCCATACAGCGCATGTGCATATTTTTCCATTCAGGAAAAGCTGAAATTAACAACTTTATGTCATATATATGATTTAACATCAAAGCCAGCAGGAGATACACATTTTATTAATATTTTTTAAAAATTAGGCCGCTCTAACGCAGCGTTTTACTGTGATTTTGATTGGCGTTTTCAAACCACTATCATTGCGTTTGACAGCGGTTTTTTAAACGCACCCCATCACTGTGATGGGTGATAAGGTGCGTTAGAAAGCGTGAAAACGCAGTAAAAAAAAAAAAAAAAAAAGAGCAGACAGCGCTCGAAAATCTACGCGTTAAAACTGCCGCGCTCAAACGCTAGTCTGCGAGGCCCTATTAAATTCAATGGGAGTGTTGTACCGTGATTAGCGCGGCGTATGAAAGCTGCTGTAAAAAACATCCTGTGTGATAGTGGCCTAACAGTTTTGGATACCAAACAAAAGGCAGGATTGTGGTTGAACTTTCCCTAACAAGTATACAAGGAAACTCACTATAGAAGATACTTTGTGTCGTCAACCACAGATTTACATGTCCGTAGCAATACAATATAACCATTGCACAACTGAAACAATGTGTATGATTGTTTAACAATAAATAACTACTCCCTCTAGTGGTGATTTGAAAAAAAGCAGTTAAATAGATTAAAAATCATTTAGGAAGATACTTACATAAAAAGTGCTATTCCAGTGTTAGCCATGGCATACGAAAGACCTAGAATTCCACTTCCAACGATGGCATTACTGAGGTTAAATACTGACATGCCAAATGAGGTGGTGCCCGGGAGCTAAAAGAACAGTATCCGTTATGTAGGCTTCATATCACTAAATAACATTCGTATTATGCATACTAAACATCTGATAGTCAACTTACATATTCGGTCTCGCATTTTTTCTTTGCCATAGTAGGTTCAAGCAGAAAATTCTGGTTTTCTGGATCCATATCATAATGACTGCAATGGAAATCGCACACAGTCAAAGACCTATTCATTTTAAGGTTAAACTCATTCAATTGCAAAGGCGTTCCTTCCCCGTGATGACTAAGTCCTTTGTTGGGTTCTGCTCACAAGGTTACAATTACATATACATAAAACAATGTGGAGATTATCACTATAAAAGGTGAGAATTCCTGCGACATCGTTAATTAAAAACACATTGAGAAATGCATATAAATGAGCTAACCCTTTAATGGAGAGTTTCTTCGCTGGATATTCCGGATAATTGAAATCGTCGTTACTGTTGGAGCTCATACTGTCTTCATCCGGAGAAATATTAAACCTTCCCATCTCTTGTTTGGTCATGGCGGCGATTTTGCTTCAAAAAAAGGGAATCAAAGCAGTTGTTGGAATAACGTATCCAGGAGTTCCGCTGATGAAGACGGTGGGGCTGATCCTGCTGCTGCTGCTGCGCTTGGCTTCTTGCCTGCAAGGATGGTAAACGTCAATACTGCAGTGTGCAACATGAACCACGTGACGCTTCATGATCACGGGTTAGCTAGAATGGGGGGGTGGGAGACGAGAGAGTGGAAAACTACTAGCTATTCTCATCAGACACACTGCAAATACCAAGCACCGCCTCACCCCCTTCTGCTTCTCCCTCTCCACCCTCACTTGTCAATCACAGACATTCCAAGGCCATGAGCAGATATTCTAGCCCACCAAGTGCCGGCATTGTTTTCAGGACTTCCAATGAAAAAAAGATCATAATAATACAAAATCTACACCAGAAACCCCAAATGTATTCATCTTAACATTCAATTAAAAAAAAGGCCCAAAAACCCTCAAAGCAGTCATTCTATATAAATGATAGATTACGTGGCCGTGCCGCATTGTGCAGCAACATCTCAAGATCAGATACTGGATTGCAAAAGCTAAAACTACAGCCGTGCGTAATAAGACTAGTAGAATAAAGTAGCTGTGGGCTACGGAAAATGCTACCTAAATGGAGAAAACAAATTGAGGAAAAATTCATTTAAATTAAATAATTCTGTCCACTAGTTTAGAAAATGGAATAATGTATTAAAATAGTTAGAAGCGAGTCGTTATATTGGGAGCACATCGGAAAAATAAAATGGCCACGTACCAAAGTAAAAAAGAAGAAGAAAAAAAAAAAAAAATCAGACAGGATTTTCTGGGAGAAAACACCGGAGTCTAGAAAATTCTCTACAGGCGCTGAAAAGGAAAAAAACTAGAATGAGTAGGCAGCCGGCGGCGCATAGAGACAGGAAAGGTACATGCCACTCCTTCAGCCTCCTCCTCCTCATCATCAGCCTAACCTCCGCTCTAGAGGAAGGCAGAATCTGATGCAACAACCACATGCTATTGAAGCAGATCTCAATGAGACATCATCCCTCCTTGGGCATCACAGCAAGGCTTCAGTTGCAGGAGGTCAGAAATCACCCATAAAGGGTGCTTCGAGCCCCAAACGGCCTCCTGCTGAGCAGAGGATGCTGTGTGATGAACAGCGCAGTGTAGATGTGACAGATGTGTCGTCTATGGCGCGCAACAGTCCCCTTCCCAATATACTAAAAGGACATCATACACAATCAGGGATTCTCTTGCTGGTCCTTTCATATTTCTTCATTACTAGCCATCTCTATGGCAGAGGCGATCTCCCCCATAAGATACATTGTAGCAGCCTCTTCCCCCGCACAGTGACAGCTGCACACAGTCACATTGGCAGCCTTGTGAGATGTCACCCACACACACAGCAGCCGCTCACATCTCCGCTACTTACCTAATCAATGGCGCCTCACACACAAATGCCCCTATGTATATAATAATAGTCCAGCGGAGGTAAATAAATAAGACTGGCCAGAAAGAAGAATGTACGCTAGTATTATTGGCGGTGCGTCCTCTCAGGGTGGCGGCAGCTCGGTGACTGGAGATCGCCCGGGATTCTCTCACTTATGGAGGCTCCTGAGGCGGAGCCGGTGGGAGGCGGCGGGGCGGCCGTGCGTCATGTCGTCTGTACACACAGCATCGTGTTCCTTCTCTTTGTGTATCAACAGAGCTGGCCCCGCCCGCTGCTCGCCGGCATTATGTGCGGCTTGTTGTGTGTTGTCAGGGCTCCTGGTGGCCGCACACTTGTACTTGTCCCTCACGGGCTGCTTCTGTGAGGAGAAATGGCGGGCTGAGGGCAGCGGCCGTAGTAACGGGAGTCCCTCAGGAGTCCCTGCTGGTCACCTCATGGCAGAGATGTGGCAGTAGGATGCCACGGCAGTCAGGGCTCATTCACACCGGCGTCTGTGGATACGCAATATATTACACCCCTATCAGCAGGCGCTGATATGCTCACTGCTACGGGCGTATTAGTGCATGAACCGGGGGCACTTTTCGGACTATTCAATCTCCGCGCAAGTTTGAAAAAAATAGCGTGCAGATATGTCCGGCGCCGCCCTTCTCGCACGCAGTAATAACGCGTGAGAATCCCCATAGTGAAAGCTAAACCTTGTCGCGTTATGCGGCTGTGAAATTCATAACGGACTAAAGCGCGCCCGTCTGCTTCAGCCGCAAAGCGTGTTTCAGTCATGCGATACTTTGGTGCTGGGTATTAGGCCACATGAAAAAGGCTGTTTTTTTATGTGTGAATGTTTCATGCGTTTTCACTGCGTATTTGCGCAGTCCCATTCACATCTGTGGCCTGTCTCAGTCCGTAATATGGACCCAAATAGGACATGATGTGTTCTTCACACAATCGAAAGTCACGTGAAAATATTCACATGCAAATTAAGCCACTGAAATCTGTGTATTACGCATGTAAGATATATTCATGTAATATACAGTGTACTCACGTAATACATGGTGTACTCATGTAATATATAGTGTACTCATGTAATACACAGTGTACTCATGTAATATACGGCATACTCATGTAATACACGGTGTACTCATGTAATATACGGTGTACTCATGTAATACATAGGTACTCATCTAATACACGGTGTACTCATGTAATACATGGTGTACTCATGTAATACACGGTGTACTCATGTAATATACGGTGTAATTATGTAATACATGGTGTACTCACGTAATATACGGTTTACTCATGTAATACACGGTGTACTCACGTAATATAGTACTCATGTAATATACCGTGTACTCATGTAATATATGGTGTACTCATGTAATACATGGGGTACTCATGTAATATACAGTGTACTCATGTAGTACATTGTGTACTCATGTAGTACATTGTGTACTGTAATATACGGTGTACTCATGTAATACATGGTGTACTCCTGTAATACACGGTGTACTCATGTAATATATGGTGTACTCATGTAATACATGGTGTATTCATGTCATATATGCTGTACTCATGTAATATACGGTGTACTCATGTAATACACGGTGTAGTCATGTAATGCACGGTGTACTCACGTAATATAGTACTCATGTAATATACAGTGTACTTATGTAATATACTATGTACTCATGTAATATATGGTGTACTCATGTAATATACTATGTACTCATGTAATATATGGTGTACTCATGTAATATACTGTGTACTCATGTAATATATGGTGTACTCATGTAATATACGGTGTACTTATGTAATATACGGTGTACTCAGTACATGGTGTACTCCTGTAATATACGGTGTACTCATGTAATACATAATGTACTCATGTAATATATGCTGTACTCATGTAATATACGGTGTACTCATGTAATGCATGGTGTACTCATGTAATATATGGTGTACTCATGTAATATATGGTGTACTCATGTAATATATGGTGTACTCATGTCCAGACTCTGCATGCAGATCCGCGGCAAAAAGGTGGAAATTACCACAGAAAATTCAGATGCGATTCTGCTGTGTGAACATAGTTTCATGCCTCGCGGATGTTGACCTTTGATGGCACAGTCGCACGCGACGGGTTTGCCGTGAAACGTCCGCAGCGGAGGGTCTGCAGCAAATTCGCAGCTTGAAGCCTGCATTAAAACCTGCATCGTTTGGTGCGGATTTTGACGTAGTTTTTAATGCGGATTTTGGTGCGGAATTCACCCCCGTGTAGAAGAGATGGATTCTTCAGCGTGTCCGGTGCTAAAATGCGCACACTGCGGATTTACATTTTGCACCACATGTGAATTTCTGCACGTTTTTTTTCAGATTTCTTTCTGCAGCATGCGGATATGATTTTGAAAAAATCTTATGCACAGTCTGCGGAAAAAATCGTATGCACAGTCTGCGGAAAAAATCGGGTTCACTTTGCTGCTGCTGTAAACGCTGCAGATTTTCTGTGCGAAGGGTCCAGACAGAAAATTTGTGGCAAATCCACCCCTGCTTGAACACGCCATAACAGGGCAAATTCCCTACGCAGATCTCCGCCCAAAACTTGGTTTTTAGAGGTTGAGTTCACCACTGAAGGGTCACATGGGCATATATGCACAGGTATCCACGTGTGTAATACGCAGAGAATGGAACACATTGATTTCAAAGGGTTTGTCCACTTGCACGTATTTTTCCTACGCTTTTGTGCAACAAAAGTCCCCATAAAAGTCAATGGGGTTGTACAAATGTGCGCAAAATATGCTAGGAGATGCGTGAAACACTGCGTAGGTGTGCATGAAAAAGAACACATCTGGAGCTCATTAGACTAATTAGCCATTTCAATCGGTGCGTATTTAAAATTAAAAAAGTACAAAAAAATACGCCGATGCATGCGCAAAAAGGCAATGTTTGTCCCACAAAAACGCTATGCTCATGCACGCCCAAATACACATGTGCTCATTTGAATCTGGCTTTAGGGCGCTTTCTCATGGCTAAGAAAATCGCACGAGATTTGTGCGTCGCGAGATTAACAAATCTCGCAGAAATATGAACCCCATTCTTGTGAATGGCATAATATACATGATTCATTGTTTCCCAGTACCGTGATGCCTTGCGTGAAAAAAATCACGGTGCCAAAAAATCGGGTTTCTCGGAATACATCGCCCATTGTTTTCAATAAGACAGGACAATACAGAGCCCTTCGTGCAATGCCAGGTGTCTCATTGAAAGCAATGGGAAACACTTGCCGATCCTCCGACTCGTTTCTGCGACCGCAATGTGATTTGTGAGAAAAACACATCACATCTCTGCACATCCGTTTTTCCGCATGTGAAAATCACGTTTTAATAGGAAAAATAACGAACCGCATTGTATTCGCATTTATATCACATCCGCATGCTAGTGCAATACAATAGTTTTTTGCTGCCATAGAGAATAATGGGCGATATCACCCAAAAGTAGGGAAAGCTGCGACTCTTCTATCTTGCAGCATCGCTGCTAGAGAATAATCACCCATGTAAAGAATGGGTTATTACAACGCGCAAGCTCTGTTCCCCTCACAGTCATACAGAACTTGCGTGTTTTTCTCTCCCATGTAAATACGGTCTTATTCTCATACCTGTCACATGGCCTTCTTCAGGGGTACAATATCTGCTGTCGGCCCCGATCACTAGATCTATTTTCTTTGGAAATGTCCCTGTTCACATAGATTAGCATTAATAAATGATTACGGCACAACCTGGCAGTCCGCTCCCTGAAGCGCTCCATAGACATTACCTGGTAACATCTATGTTTTTGTGTATTGAAGGGTCATAAGAAAAGGGCCACACAGAGGCTGGATTCACACATGCAGTTTTGTCGCAGTTTTTATGTGTCACATACAGGAACATAGATACAAAAGGATGAAGAATACAGATAATTCCACATGTGACTTTCAGATTCTGCTGCAATCGGCATCAGAACAAAGCAGAATGTAACATTACTGTATTGTAATATTATGTCATGTTACATCTGATAATGTAGATGTGTTTACATACATGTGTGCGTATACATATATATATATCTACTAAATATAGTCTAATGTGAACATTTGGATCCATCATTGTTATATACATTCTTTATATATACATATATATATATATATATATATATATATATATATATATATATATATATATATATATATATATATATATATATATATATATATATATATGTGTATGTGTGTGTGTCTGCACCTTCCTTGCTGCTGGGGAACAACAGCTCCCAGCATGCCCTTTCCAAGCCTCTGCTATTGGGCATGCTGGATGTGATGGTGGTCTCACAGCTCTTCCATATAAGCCCTGAGCTCTACCTCCCATGGAGGTGTGGAACAATGGAGCCACAACTCCCCAAACTACTGCTGCAGCATATTACTTGCCAGAGATAAAGCTGAGTGGTTGCCTGGGAAAGCTGGGGCTCCACTGAACCTTGAGACTATCACACCCAGTGTGCCTTATAACAGAGTCTTGGATATTATGCTGGGAGTTACAGGTTAGGGGCTAGTCTGGAAACTTTGAAGCCACCACTCCCAGCATGCCCTACAGCAAAGTCTTGGACGTCACGCTGGGAGCTGTTGTTCCATATCAACAGGAGTGATACAGCTATGTGGTTACTTGGACAAGCTGCGTGGCTGCTCAGGAAAGCTGGGACTAAACTGCAGCCCTGAAGCAACCACTCCCAGCATGTCCTATAAAACAGTGTGATATAGGACAGGCTGGTTGCTACAGGAAGGAAGTACCAAGTTTGGAAATTCTGCAACCACCACTCCCAGCATGTAACAGTCATGGGCAGCGCATGCTGGGAGCTGTTGCTTCATATTACTATTTGGTTACTTGCTGAGACTTCCCTGCAAGTGATAGAATCACTCTCAGCATGAAACGCAGTCACTGTAGTTTATATTCAGTCGTGTCCCTGGGGGTTTGAGCCCTCTCTTCACCCTGCAGTTATGTCTTCCTTCTTCTCAGTTGTCCATACATGGGACTGTACATCCCTTCCCTCCCCCGCTGGTGGCTGCAGAGTCCTCTGAGACTGCTCTGCCTTTCTCTCTTCTTCGGGATCTTTCACACGGGACGGAATTAGGACACGTGGACGTTTCTGCATCACAATGTTATCTCTATGGGGCTTGAATTGCGCACCTGTTAAGATCTGCGCGTCTTTGCTTCAGCATTGTTGTTGCGGATGTCTAATATACAGGAGATGTAATTCTGCAACTAAAGTCTGTGGAATAAAATACAATACATTCCGCAAGACGTTCCGCAATACAAGTTCCATAGTTAAAATGCAACTAGAGCCACACTAAGGCCAGCTTCAAACGGCCGTGAAAATCATGCGAGATTTGAGCATTGCGAGATGCGGAAATCTCGCACAAATATGAATCCCATTCTTTTGAATGAGGTCATATACACAAGCGATTTTTTTTCCTGCATAGCACCACAGTGTGATGCTATGTGAGAAATAAATCGCAGCATGTTCTATCTGGCTGCATGAACTTGCATCACAGCCCCGTTGTCTGCAATGGAGCCGGGGGCAGCAGCGCGACCCCGTTAAAAGCAGTGTGAAAACTCCACTAGAATTCCCTTCATCGCCTAAACTGAGGCGAGGCCGTTTTCACATAAAAACACCTTGTATCCATGGGGCCTTCATATGGATGGCGAGTGCGATATGGGGCGGGATTCACAGCCCCATATCTCGCTCACCTGCGTGAAGTTAGTCTAATTGACAAAGTCTGCATCTGTGCTGTGAGCAATTCCATCCTGCGTAAAAGGTCCCTTTCAGCTTCTTGCCAGAGGTCTGCAGACAGGATTGCTAACCTAACATTTCTTTTGGACAACTTCTTCCAAAATCAGGGACAGACCCCCCCCCCCCTTTTTTTTGTTTTTTACAGACACAGGAGAAAAGTATCCTGTATTTACAGACTGAACAGGAATATATGGGCTGTTGACAACCCTGACTGCAGAGTCTCTTCATATGTGTCGGCTTTTGGGTCTTTCACACATTGTGCTCAGATAACCTTTTTTATACTATTTTTATGTGGCAAACAACTTCAGTTTTGTGACTTTTCTTAAAGAAACTAGAACTTGAGTATAAGACATGTAGAAAAACCATTTCACTCCCCTCTGCTGGAGAGCATTTGTATCAATGATGTGTTTCTCCTGCACAGAGGGGGTCACAACGTAAGCAGCAGGGTAGTGCTCTACATCAGAAAACTTGGTCACTAGAAGGGTGCTTTGACACGTGGTGGAAAATTCCACTTCAGTAAAATCTGCATCTCTTACATGCAGATGTGCTGCAGCATTGTTGGAGGTTTGCTTAGGGCGAAATCAGAAGCAATTTTGTAGCAAATTCCCATCAAATCCACTTATAAGATTTTTGTGTAGTTTTTGCCATAGCTGAAATGCTCAAATGAGTAATTTTAAGCAATAGTTGTCCCATGTGAGAAATCGCTCATTAGTTCCCTACTGAAAGGAATCAGCCAGTGTGTGTCTTCGTGTTCAGTATAAACAGACAGTCATGCATCTTTGAATGACTGCCTGTTCATAGTGAATGGAGGTGAGCAGCTAGAAGAGATCTCTTGTACGGATCGAGTGACGCTCAGGAGGGAGATCCGCATGGGATCTGGGAGCGTTCTGGTGTTATACAATAGGTTTATGTGGGACCATAATGTATACTGCTATGGTGATTAAAAGGTTAATGAACTTGGTTCTCAGGTCATTCTGTCAGGTAATAGTTGGTAATGGTCTCCCGCTGTGATTGGCCGGGGTGTCGTTGCCAGGCTGTTTTGAGGTAAAGCTGGCAGCGGGCGTTGATTGGTGGCCTAAAAAGAGCGGGCAGCTCTGCCCGTTGCTGGGCAGGAGTGGTGTGGTGGGAACCTATGTGATTGGATAATGGGAGTGGAGGGGGCTGTGAACAGAGGGCATTTAAGTAATCAGCAAAGAAGTACCGGGCATCTTTGGCTGTAAAGCAGCTTCCCTCCCTCCCTCCCTGCAGGCTGTCGCGGTTGATTGATGGGGATTTGTAGCCCGCATTAGGCGGGTGGGCAAGGGGACTTGGGGATTGTGGTTGGTTTTAGCGCGTCTTAAAGACGGTATTTATTATTAATGGTGTTGTTTCATTTGATCCCCAAGTGTTAATAAAATCCCATCAATAAAGACCGCGGCCTTTTTGTTCCAACCTGGTTGTCCGTGTTTTATTTATCTATTATTAAAGGTTTAAGTTGGTGAGGATGTTGTAGCAAAGGTAAGGTAAGGAGAGCGTAAGATTCCATGCACTTTCCGCCTCCATTCAGTCAACGACTGTTGCTCCTGTGAGAAAGCAAAGGAGCAATAGTTTTTGGGACAACTGTCAGCACTTGTGCACCTGACATTCATCCTGTGTAATGGTACATTTAATGTCATAAAATCAGGATAAATTAGAAAGTTTCCTTTCTAATCAACATCATCTTCCCCCACCCAATCCTTGTGTAGCTGTATATCACACATCTTTTTCTCACCGCTGTTAATTTCATGCATAGGTCTCTCCCCACATACGTACTATCATTTGTTTCACCGTCCATCAGTATACCCGATTGATGGACTTTGCGAGAATCTCAGTCCACCAGATTACAGTGTAATGTAATACACTGCAAGTGCAGAAGATTAATAGCATTCAATTACAAATATGCTTTTTAGGCAAAAATCCATGGGTTTAAAGAAAAAAATAAGCCTGGAAGGTATCTATAGCCTTTAAAACAAACTGCTGGAAAACAAGAGAATCCATTTTTCTAACACTTAAAATTAAAGTTCTGCTTTCAACCAATGCAAAATTTGTACCACAAATATAGGCCACCTTCACATGAGCGTATCGGTGCACACTATAAATAGAGAATAGAATTCATTGATTTCAATGGGTTCATTCTCATTACTCTTTTTTTGCGCGCACAAAAAAAAAAAAAACAGGATGCTCTAATTTTCTAAGATCCTCATAGAAGTCTATGGGAGTTGTGGAAATGCTCACTCAATATGCTGCGTAATGCTGCGGGAAAAATAACATATCTGGAACTCATTAGGCTAAATAGCCTTTAAAATCACGATAGGGGTGTATGCTTGGGCCCATGTAAACTGGCCCTGCAAGCACCAAAATTACAGTAATAAACTCAAAAATGCACTCAAAGAGCATAGTTCATGGCGCAAATGCATTGCACTTACGCAAAGGTTTTTGCACATACGCTTGTGTGAAGAGGCCCTAACTGTGCTGTACCATTGTGTTCACTGTGTAGGATCTATATATATGACAGAATAGAGGTCCCCATTTGTATGGTCATATAGCTCTGACTACAGTTACCATAGGCCATTGTTATGAAGTTATCATGCTATGTCATCACTGCCCTTAATGATGCTGCTGTTATCTTATGTGATAGTTTGGTAGAGGAATCCTCTCAGAAACACCATAACTTAAGGGCCGTTTACACAGAATGATTATCGTTCAGAATTGTTCAAATTCCCGTGCTCCCGCAGAAGTTTGAGCGATAGTTGTTCCGTGTAAATGCCTGCAGTGACTGAACGAGAGTTGTTCAGTCGTTCAGATTCCGCTTACAGAAAACTCAACGACGAGCAACTGCTGTTTACATTGCAAGACTATCTGTTTAAATTAAATGGAGATGGCCTGCTCCGCCTCTATGCTGGCAACACTTTCAGCGATGCCACCAATACTCACTCCTGTGTAACAGCATAGGAGCGGCCATCACTGGGACCAGCTGCCGGCATCGTTTGCCTGTTTACATGAGCCGATCTTCGTTCATTTTTGCTGCCCGCCTAAATTGAGAGACGAATAATAAACAAATGAATTATCATTCATCGCTCAGTCACTGGCAGCATTTCCACTGAGTAATTATTGTTTAGATTCCCGTGATCCAGCAAGAATCTGAATGATGACATTCAGTGTGAAAGGGTCCTTAGGAGCCACATGCTGAGAACACATGAGCCATGGGTTGCTCTTTGTCCCCAGCCTGGGCAGCGCTGCCCAGTAGTCCTGCACGTTTCCTATACTTAGTACGCTCACATCAAAACTAGTCTAACCATGATGAATAGCCTGTTAATAAAGAGGCCAAACAAATACGAAGAAATGGGAGAGAATACGGGTATTACAAATAAATCAAGGATCTTTATAAAATTATATAATTTGTAAGTAAGACTACTCTAAAAGGACTCAGTTAGGGCTGTCCTATGTGAGAGTATATCACCTCATATTACACACACAGGTTTTGCATATGCAGTACCAAACTTACATTGACTTTCAATTGTGGCTCTCACACACCGCGTATAATATGTACGCGCAAAAGAGAACGTGGCATGCACTATCTTGCTGTGTATTACACATGCATGTACACCAGGAGAGTGTATGGGGATTGTCGGTACGCAGAAAATACGCATGTCATTGCATATTTGCCGTTTGCTCCCGCTCGGGAGATACACTGTAAAAAATTGCTGGTGTGAGAGTCCTTTAGGCCTCATGTCCACGGGCAAAATATGATTTTAAAGAATTGAGTACCTTTTAATGTTATTCTGTCTCAATTTTTACCAGGACTTTATCTGTGAGAACATAAGATGCAATGATGGACAGAAAAATAGCAACAGGTAAGAACAAAAAAAAAACTAACCAGAACAATCTAACTAGCTCAACAAAAGTAATATAACACAAATAGTTTCTCCAAATTCAACACAAAAAGCCACTTTTAAGGACTACTGCAGCCTCAGAATTATTCAATCCCCTGAATAGAATCCCTCATAAGGGCATATATTTGCATATCACGTGTATTCTCAAGCACACCTGATGCAATTAATCAAGGACTTCATTAGTTGCATCAGATGTGACAGTTCTTAGGCTGCATTCAGACGAACGTATATCGGCTCGGTTTTCACGCACACTGACTTCTTTTGTACTAATAAACAAACAAAACTGATTTCTTTAGTACTAAACTCAATGATCTCCTGATGACCCGCCACTATTAGCGGAGAAACGCGTTGAGAATAAAATTACAAGAGATTATACAGTACTGAGAGAGAAACTACAAGACATTTATAAAAAAGTGCAACAGTGCCTATATCAGAAATCTTAATGAATTAAATGTTCAAGGGCTGTTTAAACAGTCCCTTGAAGGAGAAAAAGTGCGTCCATTGACATATATACTGGACCCACAACTTTCCTTTTCCCTTTCTGCTCGTAGAAATCTAAACAATAGAGGGATCCTAGAGGGATCTATATGTCCATGGACAATGATGTAAAGACTTGTATCACCACAGGATATACATCATTTACCTTTCCCTACACCATAACCCTCTAGAAACCTATTCTCTGCCTAAGACTGGATTATGTCTATCATCAATTCCAGCCTCACTGCTAGGATTACTCAGTGATATAGGCTAAGCTGTCCATCTTCTTGACAGTGAACCTTTTTTCCTAGAACCAAGAGCACGAGAAAGGGATATTAGTAAAGAATCTGGTCCAAGTTCTTATTAATTTTTTGTTAATCAAAGCCACTGTATTCGTTAACTATCTATAATACGCTGTTCCCTTCTGCTATAACTGTTACAAAGAGGGAAGTAGCATAGTATGTGGCGATAAAGTCTCCGAAGAGACTTCTATACCTCTGCTAACCCAGTGGTTCTTGTGTTGTGCCCTGTGTTTGTCCAAACAGGTTTTAAATATAATTAATAAAAGTTATTATTTTTAAATTTGTCTAAACTGTGAAAGTGCTGACACTCAGCGGGCTCAGCCAATCCGAGTAATTTTGCTGGAGGCGGGGTCTTCAAACTCCGTCACTAGCAAAAGATCCTCTGTCGGCGATGACAAGTGGCAGGAGCTTCGGGGAGCAGGGACCCGGACAGCGCTAGCTAGGTGGGTTTTTTTCTCAGCATCCTTGGCTGCGTTTAAACGCAGTCAAAAGGTTGTCAAAAATGCATGACAACGCTGCTGAAACAGTAGTAAACGCAGCATTGAAAAACACTTTGGGATATAGTCCATTGTTATTCCTACAGGATTCATCTTTTTTTATGATCTTTTTGTAAATTTAATAAAGCTATACATTTTATTTTTTCAATATATTGACGTTTTCTTTATTGGTTAATTACACTTGTTAGGGCGCCTACCCACTTGCATTGCCGATTTTTGCGCATGAAAAACGCGGTGTTTTTGCGCGTTTTTTGCGTGTTTTCCGCTGTGTTTTTTGCGTGTTTTTCGCGGCGTTTTTTGTAGCCCTCCATTGACAATCATGGGTGCATTAAGAGAAAAATAAGGAGACATATGCAACTGACAGTTCCTATGTGAAAAAACCCCACCAAACGGAAAAAAACCCCAGATGGACAAGAACACATTCTATACTAATTGCTCTTGAGAACAAACGCAAAACATCGCAGGAAAAAAAATCGCCAGTGGGTAGGCGCCCTTATATAAGTTTTGTTGCGCTATTTAAAAAAGGTTTGCAAATTTGGCAAATAAACCTAATTTGCAATGGGGGTGAATACTTATGTAGTGCATTTTACTAAGCATATGACAGCAGCTTATTAGACTCTGCCAAAGGCAGGGTCTAATAGGCTGAGTTACATGGCAGACATGGAGATTTTTGCCTGGCTTCTGGCTGCCATGGAAACCCATTGGTACCTTGTAATAACACTGTGGAGTGCTGATTGGTGACAGCAAGATCCCACTCCCTATGGCATCTGCTTACATGCTGCAGTTGCTATTGATTGGGGCATGAAAGGGGTTATACTGCCCCGATCTGAAGTTTCTCCGCTACTAGTGGTTAGAGCATTTGCCTGGATATCAATAGTCAGCCAAGCCACCGCCTTAAAAAGATGTGCAGGTATGAAGCCCATTAGTAAAGTCAGTGAAAATGTGTAATGGCTGTTAAGGGGTTAAACTAAGGCTCCTTACATACTAACGCTATGGGTTCCATTTTTTTGCTTCATTATGGGAGCATGAAAATGGAATCCACTATCTGAACAGATCTGCCTCAGGACGAAGCCAAATACCGCCAGACGAACTCCTTTGGCTATAATAGGGTTTGCTCGGTTTCTGTACGGCCGACCAGCATTTTCTCAAGTGAAATAGTGCAAATCAGTGCTGGAAGTTCTGAGCAGAAATTCTGACAGTGTGAATAAGGCCCCCTTCACACGGGCAGAAATTCCGTGGCGGGATATCCCGCAGAATTTCTGCCTGTAGCCGCTGCCATAGGATTGCATTAGAAAATGCTCTACGCATGTGCTGGCTGGCAGCCGGCACATCAAAGAGCCGGAGCCGCGGGAGAGGTGAGTGCCGCGCTGGTCCCTGCAGGGGCTCGGGTCTGCTCCCAATGCGAGAATTTTCGCAGCGGGATACGACCCGGCCATCTGCAGGCGGCCTAAAGCTTAATACACAGCTTGATGAGTGAAGGCCCTGCTCTCAAGAACTTACAATCTATGAGGAATGGTCCAGTCATCTTTTGTATAAATAAGGTGGTATACATAAAGCTGTATACCAGCAAGTATCTGTGTGTATGTGAAATGCATTGTACATGAATTGTTCAGTCACTCAGTTTCTGCATGTGGAAGACTGAACGACGAGCCACTCAGTGTAAAGAGCAGTCAGTCACTTTTGAACAACTGCCTGCTTACTGTGAATGGAGTAGAACGCTTCCTGGCCCACTCTGCCTCCATGCTGGCCGCGCTGTAAGTGATGCCAGTGATGCTCGCTCCTGTCTGACAGCACAGGAGTGAGCATCACTGGGATAAGTGTCAGGCATTGTTTACCCACAGCTCGTTCTATTTAATAGTACCTTTAGGCCGCCTGCAGACGGGCGGAAATTCCGCGGCGGGATTTCCTGCGGAATTTCCGCCGCTGGAAGCTGTCATAGGATTGCGTTAACAAACGCAATCCTATGCAGACGGCCGCGATTTGGCCGCGCGAAATCACGCACGGCAAACAAATTGCGGCATGCTCTATACAGAAACATCACTCACCGGCCGCCGGCTCCGCTCTGCGCATGCGCGGCTGCCCGGCAGCTGGCACATGAAAGAGCCGGGGCCGCGGGAGAGGTGAGTGCCCGCGCTGCTCTCTGCAGACGCTCGGATCCCGCTGAGATCTGACCCGGCCGTCTGCAGGCGGCCTTACTTTTAAAGTGTAACTCAGATTTTTGTAAGACAGGGCTTTGTTGACTCTTTTTACACATCAATACATACTGCTGAGAGGCTAACAGGGTTTAATCATATGTTGGTTACTAACGTACATAGAAATGAACGCATGTGCTTTCTCCTTAAATTGGTGTACAGAGAATATATGTATATATATATATTATATCCCCTAGGGATTGGCAGGAATATTATAAAGTATGTTTTATTAAATATAGTTTATACTCACTGTCCACAAAAGTAATTGCAGCTAAATGTGTTTTCTTATCTGATGAAGGTCACTTTCTGACGGCAGTGTTATGGTTTGCATTTTATATCAGTATTTGTAAGCCTAAACTAGAAGTGGAACATAAACACCAAAACCTATAATGGAAAGTTTTGCATTTCTTCTGTATTTTGGATCAACTCCTAGTTTTGGTTAACAAATACTGATGCAGAATACTGACTAATACTGCCGTGTAAAGTTGGCCTAATTCACAGCCTAGTCTCCTGGAGCAGGTACTCACCTTCAACAGCCCCGATCTCTTGCACATCTATGTATGATAAAACATTGGTCCGCACAATACATGATCATGATGATCTGCCATTTTACAACCTAGTCACTTTTTCATATTCATATTTGTCAAACATAGAGGTTGCCTCTATAACACTCCTTTTCAGTTTATTAGACCGGGCTCACACGGGCGGATTCCAATTGCAGAATCCATGATCGGCGTCTGTGCGGAGGTTCTGAGACAAAATGTCGGCATTCAAAAGTATATACTTTCGCTTTTTCATTCACACTTGTGGATATAAATTGCGTATTCTGTAAGTGGAAGAAAATTGCAGCATGCTTTATTTTGCCGTGGACAACCTCCATTGAAGTCGATAGAGGCCGTCCGACCCGTAGCCCATAAGCAGATAACTTTGCATATGGGCTTGTGGGTACCCGCATCATCGCTTAGCGATGGTGCGTGAAATACAAACATTGAAAGAAACAAAAACTATACTGCGTATGACCATCTGTATTACAGAAACCGCAGGTATGCAGGGTCACCGGCTAGGCTCATAGCCGGAAACCACTGCGATCCTCCCATATACGGAATCTGGTCCGCCCATGTGAGCTCAGCCTTAGGCATGTCAGCATGATCCATTGATGATACAGATCAGCATATATTGGCATAGATAGAGTCGAAAATGAAAATACACAGAAATGCAGGAGGCAGATGTGTAATTTTCTCCCCCTTTTCTCACTTTATAATTAAATTGGAGGATTTGTCACGCTTTTCCTTTGCTATTTATGTCCTAACATGAAAGAGAATATTATATTCACTGTTTGCACTGTATAAAATGTTCCCATAAACCAAAAGTTAAAAAAAGGAACTTGAATAATTCACTTCCCAAGGATCAACTGAAGAGTGTAGGTTATTCTCATGCGTGCTCCTAAAGAAGAACTCCCACAAGCTTCAATTACAATGACTCACATCATAAAGCTACAAGAATGGCGAGAAGGAAAGAACGGCCAACTCAGAAATGATTTAACCAGCAAACTGCCTAATTAGAATAGCTTAAATATCAATTCTGAGAATTGTTTTCTGCCATCACAAGGAATGTCTCATAATGCAGTCTGCTCAATTCATAATTGCTATTTCTTGTTTATTATACTTAATGTAGGTGCAAACCTTGGAGGTGGATAAACTGTGAACACCTGGCGTAATAAGTATTCAGTATTTTAAAACAAATCTATAAAACTAAATGAAGGATCGCTGCAATACAAATATAACCCTGAGTCTTATCTGTAAATACTTACATTCTTGACCGATGACTACTATTTCCGGAACGGTTTCACAAGAGATAGTGTACCGAAAATGTGAACTTACATGATGCAACCAACAAGAGTATTACACACATGTCATAAGGTACACGCCTGCACTCAGTAATCTTTATTAGCAATGCAATGGAATTGTATCCTTCTTTTTCTAGGATTGCTTGTCAACTAACACAGAAAAAGTACTGTACAGTGCGGTATGAAGCTGTCAGGACAAAATTAGAGATTTAGAGTCTAAAGTGCAAAGTTTTTTTTAAAAAACGACAGTCAGCAGATAAAGTTAGGATCATCTTTGGATGCAGTATATTCCTTTAAAAGGGCTATACTCTTTGAATGATGTCATTTACTAAACCTTTTCTGCTAAAAGTGGCTATTGCACACATTTGTTGCAGCCTTAGGGCTCATGTCCACGGGGAAAAGAAGAATTAAAATCCGCAGCGGATTTTAACTCTTCTCCCGCGCGCGGATCCGCACCCCATAGGGATGCATTGACCACCCGCGGGTAGATAAATACCCGCGGATCGTCAATAAAAGTGATTTAAAAAAAAATGGAGCATGAAAAAATCTGGACCATGCTCCATTTTCATGCGGGTCTCCCGCGGGCTTCTATTGAAGCCTATGGAAGCCGTCCGGATCCGCGGGACACAAAAATCACATTTTACTTACCCGCTCCGGTTCTTCTCTTCGGCGCCGCGCCATCCTCTCTCAGCCGCGGCCGGATCATTTTGCTTCGGCCCGGCGCATGCGCGGGGCACGTCACCGACGTCATCGTGCACATCCGCCGAGCCGAAGAATGAAGATCCGGCCGCGACGAGAGAAGATGACGCCGCCGCGAAGAGAAGAAACGGAGCGGATGGGAGGTGAGTTTATTGTCATTTATTCTTATTTTCAGCGCTCATGTCCACGGGGCAGGAGGGACCCGCTGCAGATTCTACATGTAGAATCCGTAGCGGGCCCGATTTTCCCCGTGGACATGAGGCCTTAGGGCTCTTTTCCATGTACATATATTGACCGCCATTTTCACGCCGGACGATATACGCTACGATCTGATGCATTGGATTTCAATGCATCAGATCACACAACCATATTCCCGCACGTAAAAGCGCCTGGCCGGGCTAATATAGCGCCGGGCGCTTTCATGCCAGGCTGAAAAGATAGTCCTGGAACTATCTTTCATGCGTAATATGTCAGCCGCTACATGGGCTCCTATGGGAGCCAATGACAGCGGCTGGAGAAGGGAGGTGGGAGGGAGTTTAGAAGTGTGACTGCTAAACTCCCTCCCTCTTCTCTCCTCCTCTCCGGCTGATTGCAATGAGAGGCGGCGGGCTGTGGGTTGAGCTAAGCAACGCCCCACCCCCTCCCATTGCTGTCTGTGGACAAGGGGTGGGGAGGTGGCGGGAGCTTAGCTCGGCCCCCTCCCATTGCACACAGCCGGACGGGAGGACAGAGGAGGTGAGCCGGAAAAAGAGGAGGAAGGGGAGGCCTAACGGCATTGCAGGCTTGGCGTGTGTGCGCACGTAAAAACGCCTCCGGCTGTGTGTAAGAGCCCATAGCCATTGATCCTTCCATGGAAAGGAATCAGACATTACGTGCACAAGACTTCCTTGTTTCCTCTCATATCTAAAGTGTTTGCACCCAACATTAATTGTTTAACTGATATATATATATATATATATATATATATATATAATGAAAAATGGATTTTACACCATGATGTACTTTCCTATATTTGCATTTAAAAGACAGTGAGACAAGTAATGCAATTAATTTATTCTAATTAATGAAATTGCTTTACTCTCATGTTAATCTGCCTTCCTCACACTCTGCTTATAGTGTCATCATCTCTATTTTCATTTACCTCTTAATTTACTTTGGCAGAAATGAATATGAAGATTTCAAGCATGATGACCTTGGGATGTTTTACCTTCTCAGCTCAAACTTTTCCATATAATTATTTTGCAATGTTAATCTTCCCCTTCAAACGTGCTCATGCAAATTACCTACAGGTTATTTTTATATTCAAATCCTATCGGAAAACATAGTGCCTTATACTTTGCATTTTATGAGGGAAATAAATTGTGGCTCCATCTATCAATGTCATTTATGAAACAGTGAAATGAAGCAGCATGGCTACAATCACATCCAGCTAGACTGAATATACAAGGCTGTTCCAATAAAACACGCTATATTTGTGGTGGCTGCTCACAAGCTAAAGAAAGCAGCATATGACTTCAGGTGTCACATGCTTGCACAGGAACATCTCTAGCTTTAATCTGAGGTGTCAGATTATGTGACTGGCTGTAACAGTGCTACCGCTGTAAATCAATCTAACCTAAGACATAGCCTGCGTACTGTATAAAAACGTGGATAACATTTTATAAAACGTTTCCTATTTATGTTGGATTCTCCAGAATTGTCCAAAAGCTGCACAGTTGCATTCATTCTCCCATTTTAGGTCCTCCTGGTCTTTGTTTTGGAATGACTATGACCTGATAACTGCAGCCAATTGTAGGCTGTAGCAGTCAGATGCTGTTTTCCTGGCATCATTGCAATCAGCATCTGAGTGGTGATGCTAGAATGGCACCTGACCATTGCGGTTTTTGATTGGCTGCTGCATTCAAGTAGTAGCTGTTCCAAAACAAATACTGGGAGGACCGCAGGGCTGCAGAACTGAATCACTACAGTAAAGGATGGGTATGTATCAATGGTTTTATTGTTTTAACAGATTTGGATTGAGTTTTTAAAAAATCATACCCGGACAACCCTTTTAAGACTAGAACATTTTTTTAAAGGAATATTGGCACAATATTTCCTCATCTTTTATTTTACCTGATTATAAGTTGATTTATATTCACATGTTATAATTGTTATGGAGATCAGCAGATACTTTTATAAAGGGATAGTCCAGTTTAGAAAATGTATTTTTCTTAGACCGGATCTCCAATGATAGGTGGATTACAGGGTGTCCCATTTCTTGGGCCCTCAGCAATGTACTGTAACCTGTAGGAGAATCAGTAGTAAGTGCCAAAGTCCCTGCAGTGCCAACACAGGTGTAGTGACCCAGAACAACATCCTGGTCCCCTCCATAAATGTCATACATGTTGTGTCTTACGTTGATGCACTGTGCAAACCTTGTCCTGTCATATCCAGTATGTGTGTTGCACAGCTGCGACGCTTGAGAGGTTAACAGTAATAAAATCACTGCCTACATGTAAATGTATCAGTTTGTCTTGTCATGTGGCACAAGTGAGGTTATAAATGTGAGTATTTGAGAGCGGGAAGAGGCCTTCCATCTTGCCTGCTACAGAATGTGAACACAGAGCCACATGGAAACACCTTCAGCTTCCATGTAGGTGATGATGGAGGAAGAGGAGCAACATCCTGTAGCATTTGGAGTGTAAATGGGAAGGAGTGAGTCCCACAATTAGAGAGAGAGACCCACAAAAGTCCCTAAACAAGGTACAAATTCACCCTACAGGCTGTTTGTTACCATGTGGCGCTTGCTGGTCCTCCTGGGGTGGCGGTGTGTGTGGTCCCGCAGTCGGGGCGCCCCCCCAGCTTGTTGTCCCGTTGATGGGGGCGTGAGTGGCGTTGTGCTGGTGGCGCGTGGCGCCGTGCCCGCGCATACCTGTGAGTGCAGCTGCCGTGCGCAAGCTCCCTTTTGGTTTGTGTTCTGTTGGGAGTGGGCTGTCTCCCTCTCTCTGTCCCTGGGCTGAAGCTTTTATTTAAAGGTCAGGCAGAGACTTGCAATCACTGCCAGTTATTGGATTCCCTCAGTGTGCTACCTAGTCTGCCTCTGTTGGTTCCTGCTTCTTTCACCTTGTCTGCTATACTTTGCTATTATCTGGCAGCTTTTTCCATCTGCCTCAGTTCTGCTTAATATTGTGTTGTTGGTTATTTACATCTGCCTTTTCTGTCGGTATTCTTCCCTCTCCATCCAGGTACGCCAGCGTCCCTTTTCGATCCCTATTCAGAGTAGGGACCGCCGCTCAGTTGCCCGCCTGGGATTAGCCAGGAGTGGAGGCAAGTAGGCAGGGACAGGGGTTGTGGGTGAGATCTAGGACACTCGGGCTGGGGTATCTAGAGTAGTATACCGTAACGTAATAACTGGCCCTTAAAATTGTTCTCCAATGGTGGCTATCAGTACCCTCGCAAGTCAGTTGCAGGGTTTAGTGGTCGTGATCCAAGACCTGTCCGGTCGTATGCTGGCTCAGGGGCAGCGGGAGTTAGTGCATGTTTCTATCGACCCTTTTATTCCTGAGCACAAGTGTCCTCTTCCTGAGGTATTTTCAGAAGAGAGGAGCAAGTTTTTTGTTTTTCAGCAGGCATGTAGATGGTATTTTCGGATGTGGCCCCGCTCCTCCAGCTCAGAATCCCAGAAAGTTGGATTGATTATATGCTTACTTCGGGGCTCCCCCCAGACATGGGCCTACTCCTTACCCGAGGGTTCGGCTTGCCTGCAGTCAGTTAATTTGTTTTTTCTTGAACTTGGAGGTATTTTTGATGAGCCGGACCATGTGGGGTTGGCGGTATCTCATCTCATGTCTCTACGTCAGGGGCAGCAGTGGGTAGAGGACTATTGCTCAAAATTTAGACTGTATGCAGGTGAAACCTCTTGGAACGATAGCGCCGTTAAAGATGTGTTTTTGTTGGGTCTTTCTGACGCTGTCGAGGATCTACTCATTTCTCATCCCACTCCTGTGACACTCAATGATGCGATGGAATTGGCGGTTAAAGCTGAAAGGAGGCTAAGATCCAGAAAAGAGGAACATCAGGCCCATAAGGCTAGGGAATCCAACAGACCCGCTCCCACTTCTCCCATGCCAACTTCTGGTGCCGAGCCTATAGAAGTGGACCAGCTAAGTCCTGAGGAACGGCAATGGTTCCGGATGATTCATCGTCTCTGCTTCTATTGTGGGAAAGACAGACATCGTGTAGCGACCTGTCCTCAGAAGTATCTACAACATCAGTCCGAACCATCGGGAAAACTTCAGATCCTAGGCGGTCTTTGGGAGGATCGCCTAGGATCACAAGTACCCCCTAACTTGTTGGTGCCTTGTCGGATTGGCTTCCGGAATTTCACTCGGTCCAGTCAAGCTTTCATTAATTCGGGTGCTGCCGCCAATTTGATTAGTTTAAGTTTTGTCAGACCTCTGATGACTGAATTCTCGGTGTTAAAGATTCCCATACGCTTCACCAGTATTGATTCTATCCCTCTGTCTGCAGGTGTTGTTCAATGGAGGACTCCCATTTTACAGTTCACTGTGGGTGTTCTCCATTCTGAGAATCTGTCGTTCTTGGTAATGGAAAGGATGTCCATTGATGTAGTGCTTGGTATGCCCTGGTTGGCACTGCACAATCCCCGATTTGATTGGTCCACTCGGGAATTGACACATTGGGGGTTGTCCTGTCATAGTCACTTAGCTACTATATCCATGTGTTCAGCAGATACCATACTTATTCTTGAGTATTTGTCTGATTTTCATGACGTATTTTCCAATAAAACTGTCTGAGACTCTCCCTCCCCATAGGGAGTGGGACTGTGGTATTGATTTGATCCCCGACAGTCCCATCCCTAAGGGAGCCATTTTCAATTTGTCGGGGCATGAGCACAAAGCCCTTAATTCCTATATTTCAGAGTTCCTGGCCAAATGACATATCAGGCCATCCAGGTCCCCTGCCGGGGCAGGTCTCTTCTTTGTAGAGAAGAAGGATGGGACATTGAGGCCTTGTGTGGATCATCGTGTTTTGAATAAAATTACGTGAAGAACCAGTGCTCCTTGCCCCTGATTCCTGATTTATTGAATCAGTTGGTAAGGGCCCACTGGTTTTCCAAATTGGTCTTAAGGGGGGCTTACAATTTAATTCGCATCCGAAAAGGAGAGTGGAAGACCGCATTCAACACCTCGTTCGGACATTTTGAATGTCTAGTTATGCCCTTCGGACTTTGTAATGCTCCGCTGTGTTCCAGGGGTTTATGAATGCGATCTTCAACGACTTTCTGGGGGTATTTTTGGTCATATATCTCGATGACATTCTGGTGTATTCCCCAGACTGGGATTCACATGTGCGGCACCTCAGGATGGTTCTGACCCATTTACGTGAGTACCAACTTTTTGTCAAGTCGGTGAAATGCATTTTTGGTACTAAACAAGTGTCTTTCCTTGGTTATGTGATTTCACCCACGGAGATTCAAATGGATTCTGATAAAGTGGCAGCAATCTCCCAATGGGTCAGACCAGAAAACATGAAAGCTCTCCAGCGGTTTTTAGGTTTCGCGAATTTTTCCCGTAAGTTCATTAAGAATTATTCTGTTATTTCTCAACCCCTGACCGATCTTACCATGGGTGCCGACTTGGTAAGATGGTCGCCTGAGGCCCTGGAGGCTTTTAGTCGTCTCAAAAGGGCGTTTACTGCTGCCCTGGTGCTAATACAGCCTGACGCAAGGCGACCGTTCTTCATTGAGGTCGATGCGTCTGAGGCTGTTTTGTCTAAGGAGGTCAGCGGGAGATCTGAGTATAGGCCATATGCGTTCTTCTCACGGAAGTTCAGTTCGGCGGAACGTAACTACGACGTAGGTAAGCGTGAGTTATTGGCGATTAAGTGGTCTCAAGAAGAGTGGCGTCACCTGATCCTAAAAACTTGGTATATCTCGCCATTGCTAAGAGACTCACAGCTCGCCAGGCCAGATGGGCATTGTTTTTCACCAGGTTTAACCTCGTCGTTACATATATTCCAGGGGAGAAGAACGTGAAGGCAGATGCACTCTCACAGAGTTTCGGTGCACCGGAAAGTGAGACAGTGGCTCCCGAGAATATCTTGGCACCTGGGGTGGTGGTGGCAGCTGTTGTTCCTTAAGAATCTGATCTCATTTCTCATCTACAAAATTGTCAGCAAGACGCTCCCTTGGGGGTGCCGGAGGGCAGATGGTTTGTGCCAGAGACCTTGCGTCTTAGAGTCATTGAAGAGTCCCACTAATCTGTTCTCGCAGGCCATCTGGGGGTTCAGGGGACTCTGGATCTTTGTACCAGACACTACTGGTGGGCAGGCATGTCTCGGGAGATCCGCGACTTTGTTAAGGAGTGCTCTATCTGTGCACGCAGTAAAAGCCAGCGGCGTCATCCGGAGGGGCCTCTGAGACCGTTACAGCTGATGTCGCCACAGATGTGCTGCAGGGGGTATGGAAAGAAGTATAGAAGAACCTGGAAGCAACGGGGTCTCGTATGCAGTTGCGTAGTCGGACGAGTCTATCTGTATCTGAACCTTACAGGATGGGACAGAAGGTATATTTGTCTTCTAGAAACCTCAAATTGAAGGTTCCGTCTTTAAAACTGGCACGGCGTTACGTGGGTCCCTTTGTCATCACGTGTGTAGTAAGCCCGCTTGCTTATGAACTTCATTTGCCAGCTACATGGAGGGTTCACAGGATTTTTCATAAGGCATTGTTGAAACCTTTTGTCCCTTCGGTGAGCTGGCCTACAATCATACACTGGCCTTGGCTGCGTGTCATCCCTCCAGGACCAAAGCATGGTAAGTGCCACCGTGACAAGTCAGCACTTATCCCTCCCAGCTCTTCACGTTAGCCAGCTGCCCAGAGTCACCCCAAATAAAACATTGCACAAGTCCTATTGAAATCAATGGGCTGTGTTTATAAGATACAAGCTGGGTCTTTTAGAGTGAGGGATGCTTTAAGTAGCTGCTCCCCACTCTACATAAGGGTCCTGAATGGGGAACTCCCCTCTGTTAACTTAGTGTTCTTTTTACACAGGCAGACTTTATCAGTCCAATGTAACATTTACTTTTCATGTACACGTGTCAAGAATTTCTTGTGGGATCAAATGATCGTAACTACGATCATTCATCCCCATAGTTCCGTCGATTAGCGATCATTTTTAGACTTTATGAAAATTAACAATCAGCTGATGAACAAGTGTTTGCTCGTTCATTGGCTGATTGTTGTTCCTTTTGCACTTGTGCTTATAATCGGGCCATGCAAAAAGGACTTTAGAATTCCCTAATAAAGTATTAAAAATTAGTTTTTAAAGGGTTCTTTAAGGACGGTCTCAAACGAACTGGTCGGATTCCGAATGCGGGAGCACACAGTGGAATCCGACCCTGTCCCCAGCCAGCGTCCGCACGTATCTGAATAATCTGTACTGTGGGTGGTCTGCATGGCTCGCCATCAGATATTCGCTGTACAGATTGTTTTTTGAATCCCTGCTTTTCCCACGACATCACTAGATGATGGCGCGGAATCCATGACCTTTCCACAATGTCAATTATGGAAGGGCTGAGGGTCGGATGGCTTCCATTGACTTCAAGGGAAGCCGTCCCCGCAGAATCCATGCAAAAATAAAGCATGCTGCAATTTGTTTCCGCGAGTGAATGCTCTATTTGTTTGAATTTGTGCAGGATGCCGCAGATCGTTATTGCCGGTGACTAATGCGATTCCGCAATTCAAACCTGCTCAGTAGATAGACGCAGAGCAGGTTGGAGCTCACCTCCTGCCACCCACCTACATTCAGAGTAAACAAATTGAAGATGAACTACTATTTGAACGGGCCGATTGTCGTTGGATTTTTATGACCACACTGAACAAATTATCTTTCATCATTCAGTCGCTGGCAGTGTTTACACGGAACGATTACTGTTCAGATTCACATGATCCAGCTGTGTAAAAATGCACTAAGGTTTCCTACACATGGAGTGCGATATCGGGCTGTGAAACTCGGCCCAATATCGCACTTGTGCACAGGTGAATTACCCACAGATGCGAAACATTTTTCTGTAAAAAAAAAAAAAAAGGCCTCCCTTTACTTCTTTGAGGTTGCGATCTTTCAGCACGGCATTCAGCCGCATCGGGGGATCGGCAAGTGTTTACTATTTCTTTCAGTGGGAAACCTCACATCACACTTGTGCAAATCGCATGCTGTGTGTTGTATTTTCCCGTCCCATCTCGCAACGCACAAATCTCTCGTGATTTTCATGGCTGTGTGAGAGCGGCCCAAGTCAAACAACCCGTTTGAGTAGGTCTGATGCATTTTTTGGTAAATAAGAGAGATTTCAACCCTATCTGTTCATACACATCAATTTACATATTGGATTAATTGAACTGTCTAAAGTTGCATAATATAAACTACCGACAGAGGATTAAATGGGAGACATGGGAGTACACATCCTTGTATAAAGGCTCTTTATCACTGAATGATAATCCTTCAGATTCTCGCTGGATTATGGGAATTTGAACGATAATCATTCAGTGTAAATGTCATCAGCGACTGAATGATGAACAATGTTTCATTCCTTGTGCAGTTTCTGCAGACATGTAAACCATTGCTGGATCGCGGGCTTGTCGTTCAGGGTAAACGCTCCCCACTCAGTGCTTCACATAGAAGGTGAAGTACTGAGCAAGAAGCCTGCGATTTGGTGGTGGTCTGTCTGTCTAAATGTTCTGCACGAGAGCTGAAAACCTTAGTGGTGACGCCAGCGCTTGTGCAGTAGTTTATCCGACTGTCATCTGGTGTAGAAGGGCCATAAGATACAATATCTTGGGATATGTACAACAAAAACCTGACCTAGTCTCTTTTTCTAACCTAATAAACAGACAATAGCTAATGTGATAAGATAAATCTTTGAAAAGACAAAAAAGACTTTACCTAATTACTGAGGACGTTTGTAGAGAAACATTAGAACGTAGGGCTGCAAAGCATTATTGCACTTTAAAATCTAATACGAATGCTCAGTATTTTGCAATCCTCTGCTTTTCATTACTGGTCTTTGTCGCAAAATTTAACTGCCTTGGGTTACAACAAAACAATACATATTTTTCCCCACAAAAAACTTTTTTTAATGGATAAAATAACAAAGTAGATTTTTAAGGAAGCAGCACATAATGGGTGTTACCATTAACGACCCAGACAATGAAAATACTTTGTTATTTATTGCACATAGTGAAAGTAATGCCAGAATTGCTATTTTGTTTTGTTGACCTGCAAAAAAAAAAAAAAAACAATCCAAAAGTCACATGTACATCAAACTGGTACCATTAAAAACTAAACTCTTACAAAAAAACAACACCTCACATAGCTCTGTTGCCAGAAAAATAAAAATGCTTTGGGTCTTAGAATGCAGCAATGTCAACGAGTTATAGCTCTGGCAATATGACAATGAAAATCACTTGTTCTTTAGGGGTTAATACTGTTTGCTGTAATGTCTGATTTTGTCTATAGATGTACTCTTTGATTTGTAGAGTTCTGCAGAATATGCTGACGCTATGTAAATAAAGATCATTATGATTCTGAAAGTATTACAGCAACTTCTACCTGTCAAGCCTATTCATACTCTTACATTTTTTAACCGGTCATTTAATAAATTCCTTATTATTATTTAGGAAAGGTCACCTTGACTGTCAAGTGACAGCCTTGTAACGAAGGTCATCGTAGTCATCTGATACTTTACTTCTAAGGGAACGTTGTGCACAGATCACGTAATATAAATGTATAAATAACTGGGCCTTCATTACAGTGCACTGGTTGAAAGAACACGGATGTGTGTAAGTTAATTTTGGCTAATCTGTGCTTTATTAAATAGTTTCACTTCTCAACTACAAATAGCAGCCAATTATTTAAATCCGATTTGGTATTCACATAACACAAAGCTGTTAATGAGTTTGGAGCAAGTTGCATTGTCATGCTTAACACACAATGTAGTACAGTACTAGTTTCCTCCTTGTTCCAGCCCTGTATGACTTTGCAGTTCTTTACAAGGAAATTTCCTTTTTTCAAAGAAGCAAGTTTAACATGAACTCGAAGAAACTCTTTCACCTTTCATAAGCCCCGGAAATTAAATTAATGGATCTAAAGTATATGGGGTGCTGAGTTCTCAGGTGTAATTGTTATAGTTTTATTCCCTCTTCCCCCTGCTGCGTGCCCTCAAACCTGCAGCTTGCTGCATAGAGTCGACTGCTGAGTTAAGGCATGTAATGAAGAGGACTAATGCTGCGTTTACACTGAACGGATCATTCAGGAAATTGTTCAAACAAGCGAAACTGAACAATAATCGTTCGATTTACATGCAGGCAACAACTGGACGACAAACGAGAATTGTGAGGTTCTGGCTTGTTGTTCCTTTTCAGACGGCTCTTTCACTCGTTGGGCAGTTTAAACACTGCTTGTTTAGTGTTTCGCATAGGAATGTGAAGCACTGAATGACAAGTGATCGAGAACTGCATGATTCTCAAGGCCACTGTGCAGTCTAATAAGGCAGCCCAAGCACAAACGAGCTGCTGATGACATCACCAGCTCGTTTGCTGGGGCAAACGAGAATCATCCCGTGTAAAAGGGGCATCATCAACTACGCTGTTTCCCTGAAAATAAGACATACCCTATGTCTGGCATTACTTGTTTGTTACGGACCCATGCTGAATCTGGTTATTTACTCCATTTTTATCCAAGTACTCGCATACATGCTGTTTAATAATTTGTTCAAAGCTCTTTCCCAGTATAGAAGTCAGACTCACAGGCCTGTAGTTTCCTGGATCCACCCTCTTCCCTTTAGGGACAACATTTGCCCTTTTCTTCTGGGACTTCTCCTGTTCTCCAGGAATTTTCAAAGATTATGGCGAGTGGTTGAGCAATTACCTCCGCTGCTTCCTTTAGTATCCTAGGATGTAATTCATGTGGACCTTGAGACTAGAGTTTATTTAAGTTAGCTAAGTGTTCTTTCACCAACTCTCTGCTTATAGATAGCCTGCATTTTTTTATTCCCCCAATAGCACAGGGAAGATCAGTTGATGTCCCATCTACTTTCTAAGAGAAAACAGATACAAAATAGGAATTCAAAAGTTCGGCCTTTTCAACATCATTCTTAACCAATTCACCATTTTTATTTTGTAAGCATCCAATAGCATCTTTGACTTTTCTTTTGCTTTTGACATACCCCCCAAATCCTTTTTTATTGCTTTTGGCCTCTGTTACAAGCCTGAATTCATTATTAGCTTTAGCTTTTCTGACACTTGTCCTACAGTTTCTGCAGACCGCATTATATTCTTCTTTAGATATACCCCCCTCTTTCCATTTGATAAATATATTTTTCTTCCTTTTTAACATGCATGCAAGTTCTGTGTTCATCCATCCTGGTCTCTTTAAATGCTTCCCATTCTTCCTTCTTTCAGGGATTGTTAACGATTGTGCTTTGAGAATCTCATTTCGCAATATTTCCAAACCTTCTTGGATATTTCTGTCCTTAAGAGCATCCAGCTATTGGATCCATCCTACCCTCTTTCTGAATTCATTAAAATCTGCCTTTCTGAAATCCAACCTTGAGGTCTGAGTTTTCTCAGGTTTTCCTCCTAATTTTATCCAAAATTTAAGGATAGCATGATCACTGCCTCCTAAGGTCCCAGCCACCCTTACTTCCTCAACCATTCCCTCCCTTTTGGTAAGAATTAGGTACAAGATAGCAGATCCCCTTGTTTTCTCTTCTACTTTTTGGAAGATAAAGTTTTTAATGATTAAAAGTTTGTTTTTGATTTTCCCTTTGTCCTGAATTGATCTGGTAATGTTTTGCTCCACATGATGAATATTTGGTCCTGAGGCTTAATAAAATGGATCTACCTTTTCATCACTATGTATTTTGTACTCTGGACCACTCTGCTTCCTATACAGGTGTAATGCTTATCCGCTCTGTATTCCCAGATCTGTTCATTTCTTATATGGTTGCTGGCCACAAACTCCATATGGACTTGGTACAAACAACAGCAGTATATAGCTACCAACAGCTTACCTTGACATGGAGATGCTGCATGTTGATAGGTAAGGATGCCTCATGGCTGTATTTGCTTATATTGTATATGAATTCTTTTTTTTTTGGCTTGAACCAATGTATGAAACTTTGAACTAGTATACCCATGAGGGTGTTACTGTTACTATTAAAGGGGTTGTCCCGCGAAAGAAAGTGGGGTTCAGCACTTCTGTATGGCCATATTAATGCACTTTGTAATGTACATCGTGCATTAATTATGAGCCATACAGAAGTTATTCACTTACCTGTTCCGTTGCTAGCGTCCCCGTCGCCATGGTGCCGTCTAATTTCAGCGTCTAATCGCCCGATTAGACGCGCTTGCGCAGTCCGGTCTTCTCCCTGGTGAATGGGGCCGCTCGTGCCGGAGAGCTGGTCCTCGTAGCTCCGCCCCGTTACGTGTGCCAATTCCAGCCAATCAGGAGGCTGGAATCGGCAATGGACCGCACAGAGCCCACGGTGCGCCATGGGAGAAGACCCGCGGTTCATCGTGGGTGAAGATCCCGGCGGCCATCTTGGTAAGGTAAGTAAGAAGTCGCCGCAGCGCGGGGATTCGGGTAAGTACTAAACCTTTTTTTTTTTTTTAACCCATCCATTGGGTTTGTCTCGCGCCGAACGGGGGGCCTATTGAATAAAAAAAAAAAACGTTTCGGCGCGGGACAACCCCTTTAAGCCTGTTACTATTGAAAGAACGCTTATATGGGTTCCCTTTTTTCTATTTATTTAACTGTTTATGGATATGAGTCTTTTCAACAGAAGGATAATCAACACTGCTCCTCACAGACAATTTTAATTCCAGAGCAGGACCCACAGGATGTTTAGCAGTGCTTGGTATATAATTGCAGTCAGTATCTAACAACCAACAGGTAAATGTCAGACATGTTGCATTCATCAAATCAATTAAAGGGCCACTCCAGTGAATTTTCTTTCATTTATTATGTAAGTAGCCTGCAGTGTATACAAGTCAGCTGGTATTACCTTGTTTAGTTATTCCTTTCTATTTGAAAATTTCTGGAGTCTGTCTCTTCATTTGGGTCATGTGATCTCATTGTGACTGCCTGGGATTAACTTGTCCATGTGTCTCCTGCAGAAAACAATCTTAGTCATCCAGAATTCCTATATAATGAAATCACGTGGACTGTAACACACAGGCTCTTCACAGGAGTGGGGTTGGTAGGGAAGACTTAAACTCATATCACAGTTACTGATAATTATTAAAGACTCATGTCACTCATTATAATGAAGGAGATGACAGTTCATTCCCCCTGACTGTATAGTTATACTTATTTGGGAGAATATAGAGGGTAATGATAATTACACTGTTCTCCTAGCAAGCAGAGATGGTACTGGCTCTGGCTGCTCATATGATGCTGTGCTGTTGCCACATAGGATTGATAACACTGCATACATAGAGTGAAAGAAGGAAGAAATCTAATAACCAAGACAGTGTCTGATAAGTATCAGACAGGAGGCTGCACTGCATGGAAGTGAGTACAATCAGAGACATCCAGAGTTTGACAAACAATCAGGTATAATAATTAATGCTGGAAAAATGTGTTTTCTTTGGAGTGACCCTTTAAAACTGTGCTTTATTTTTCCTTTAGGCATATAAACAGTGGGTGGGAGCAGGTACAATCAACAGGCGATGGCTAAGTCATGTCACCTCACATTTCTTCAGGCCTGCTTTCTGTCTGGTACTGACATTTGATACTTTGTTGAATAATGTGGTACCCATAAGGGAGAAAGAGTTCTTTCTATAGTCACAGCCAGCCTGTGACTATAGAAAGAACCCTTTTATGAATTGCATAGTCATCTCTTTATGGACATGAACTGGCTGCTTCTCATCAATTGACATTGGCTGCTATCATTGTCTTCTTCATTGGTGAGCAGTGTAGTATCTACATGGGGATGTCCAGCAATGATTTTTTATTATACTTAATATAATTATCGACATATCAATTCATTGAATATTGGCTGTTTTATGAACTGTGTTTTTTATTTGTTTTTTGATGCATCAAACTCACCAAGATGGATTTATTATTATACCAGGGACTGCACAACTGCACATTATCTATGAAATATCAAGCCTGAGTTCCGCTTGCAGTGAAAATATGGGCTATCTAAACTCTGTGGGGCATAGTAATTTAATTTAAAAAGCCCTCTAATTATATTGTATGTCTATTATGCAGAGTTTATTTGAATAGACCGTCATTATGAATTTAGCTTTTGGATTGTTTGACTTGTAAACTATTTCTCAACTAACTATTGTTTTGCATATTCTACATAAATATGACGTATTAACAGACTTTTATACATTTTGTGGGGGCCATGTTAATCTTTGTGCAGGAACACCTAATTAATTATTTTTGCGTTTAGATTTGGAATTTAATAGGGATATTAAGAAATGTAACCATAACTGAGTGCCTTTTTCTTGTTTTTCCTCTTTATTTTCCTTTTTTAGCCAATGAAGGGGTTCTCCACTTTGGCCGCTCTCTGGTTGTTAGACGGCCCCTTTGACAATAACCTTATCACAAGTGTTCTCCTGCAGGGACCCCAATTTATCAACTGTAATCCATGGGGAAACCTGCTAGTATGTGTTTATTTTCTCTGCAGTGCCACCACAGGATTAATGAAGCATTACAATATATCCATTTTTACGTATGTGTTCTAGAGTCATGCAACCAAACATCACCCTGTAGCACTGTGACATGGCACTGCCATTGAACTCAACGGAGTTGGAGTGAGAGTCGCTCGTAGACAATCTGCTTGAATTTTTTACAACAGTCTCAGCAACTTGTGACTCACCTAATTCAATGGCGGTACAATGTTGCAGTGCTAAACAGTGATCTTTGGTTGCGTGACCCCCATCATGGCCAAAGTCACCGTGTATCCCTAGCCTAACACAGGGCAGGCAGGACAGGGACTCCAGGGTGAAAGATGATTTTTCTTATAGCTCTCCATCTTGGCTGTGAATTGAGGATTCTGAACTTAGGATCCCCTCTATCAACTTGGAATTCTCTAATAGGTTATATACAAATAGGTTTTCTAAACTGGAAATCCCTTCATTAGCTTTATATTAACCCTGCGAATTTCCACAGGATCTACTGTCAATCTGATCTGAGTGAGTACTATAACTTCTGCTGTTAGGAGAAACAACATGGCTCAGGCAGGTTGGAATTAATCCTTTAGGCGTTGATGGCTGATATCTGAATGATGTCCAACTTCATTTGAAAAATCAGACTCAACTGCCCAGAATCTCATAAATAAAAAAGATAAAAGATGTATGCAAGTGTTAAAAATATATAAAAACGATAAAAGAAATTTACTGCCAAAATTATTGCTAGGTAATAAAATATCCATACAATCATCCACTATGTAATGGATGTAATGTTTTTTTTAAGTCTTCATGAGATTATACTATATGTATTTGCATTGCACAGAATGTATATTATGCCAAAACAGTTTAGGCATATTACCGGTAATTGCCCTCAATCCTCGTAGCAACTGGTGCTCTTATATTGCACATATTTATCATGATTGCATGATACATGTTTAGGTGTATGCCCATTTGTGGATGTAATGTGTGATCCTCTAAAAATATTACTAGCTATATCGCATTTTTTAAGCTAATATTATCATTATCTGGTAATGTTACTAAAGACTACAGTCAGTTTTTAGATTACAGCAAAATTTATCAGTCCAGCATCTTCTGGTGTTTCCAAATCAGGATCCATCTTTACAGTATCTTCTCCTCTTCTCTCCTATGAAAGAAGTGCTTCTTCTTGCATCTTTGCTTGAATTCAAGTAACCAAAGCATTCAACCTAGTAGGCAACAGGAATTGGGTCATGCTATTAGATGGTAACCACTTACTAGAATAAAAGAGAGCCTGGTAAGTTACAGGCGTTATGTGATACAATGATAGCCATTGAATCCACTGATTTTAACATAAAAAAACAAGGTTATAATTAGAGATGAGCGAACGTACTCGTCCGAGCTTGATACTCGTTCGAGTATTAGCGTGTTCGAGATGCTCGTTACTCGAGACGAGTACCACGCGATGTTCGAGTTACTTTCACTTTCATCTCTGAGACGTTAGCATGCTTTTCTGGCCAATAGAAAGACAGGGAAGGCATTACAACTTCCCCCTGCGACGTTCAAGCCCTATACCACCCCCCTGCAGTGAGTGGCTGACGAGATCAGGTGTCACCCGAGTATATAAATCGGCCCCTCCCGCGGCTCGCCACAGATGCATTCTGACATAGCTCAGGGAAAGTGCTGCTGGTGCCGGAGCTGCTATAGGGAGAGCGTTAGGAGTTATTTTAGGCTTCAAGAACCCCAACGGTCCTTCTTAGGGCCACATCTAACCGTGTGCAGTAGTGTGGAGGCTGCTTTTTGCAGTGTTGCACTTTTTTTTTTTTTTTTGTATATCGGCCGTGCAGAGCATTGCGTCCTGCAGTGATTTTACATTGTCCAGGGCCAGTAGTGGTGAGGCAGGGACAGAAGACATATTTAGTGTATATAGGCAGTGGGCCTTTCCAAAAACATTTGGGGAAAAAAATCTATTTGGGCTGCCTGTGACCGTCCTCAGTGTACAGGATCTCTGCTGGGGGTAGTTGTCCTAATTCATACGCAGCCAGCTAAGTGTTACAGCAGGCTTGCGCAAAATTCTTTCCTGCCTCTGTGTTGCCTGTTACATCACCGCTGTATTCCTGTCCACAGTGAAACAGTCTGCAGTAATTTTACATTGTCCCGGGCCAGTAGTGGTGAGGCAGGGACAAAAGACATATTTAGTGTATATAGGCAGTGGGCCTTTCCAAAAACATTTGGGAAAAAAAATCTATTTGGGCTGCCTGTGACCGTCCTCAGTGTACAGGGTCTCTGCTGTGGGTAGTTGTCCTAATTTATACACAGCCAGCTAAGTGTTACAGCAGGCTTGCGCAAAATTCTTTCCTGGCTCTGCTGTGCGTTCCATAAGCGAAGTCAACCTCCAACCACAGGCCAATAAGCGGCACATTTAATTACAGTGTTCTGTTTCTGCACTACTGGTAATACAGCATGCTGAGGGGTAGGGGTAGGCCTAGAGGACGTGGACGCGGGCGAGGACGCGGAGGCCCAAGTCAGGGTGTGGGCACAGGCCGAGCCAGTGCGGTGGCCAGGGGTAGAGACAGGGCCAGACCGAATAATCCACCAACTGTTTCCCAAAGCGCCCCCTAGCGCCATGCCACCCTGCAGAGGCCAGGGTGCTCTAAGGTGTGGCAGTTTTTCACAGAGACGCCTGACGACCGACAAACAGTGGTGTGCAACCTTTGTCACGCCAAGATCAGCTGGGAGCCACCACCAGCAGCATGCGCAGGCATATGATGGCCAAGCACCCCACAAGGTGGGACGAAGGCCGTTCACCGCCTCCGGTTTGCACCACTGCCTCTCCCCCTGTGCCCCAACCTGCCACTGAGATCCAACCCCCCTCTGAGGACACAGGCACGAGTGCCTACCGGCCTGCACCCACACCCTCACCTCCGCTGTCCTCGGCCCCATCCAGCAATGTCTCTCAGCGCAGCGTCCAGACGTCGCTAGCACAACTGTTTGAGCGCAAGTGCAAGTACGCCACCACGCACCCGCACGCTCAAGCGTTAAACGTGCACATAGCCAAATTGATCAGCCTGGAGATGCTGCCATATAGGCTTGTGGAAACAGAGGCTTTCAAAAGCATGATGGCGGCGGCCCCGCGCTACTCGGTTCCCAGTTGCCACTACTTTTCCCGATGTGCCGTCCCAGCCCTGCACGACCACGTCTCCCGCAACATTCTATGCGCCCTCACCAACGCGGTTACTGCCAAGGTCCACTTAACAATGGACACGTGGACAAGCACAGGTGGGCAGGGCCACTATATCTCCCTGACGGCACATTGGGTGAATTTAGTGGAGGCTGGGACAGAGCCTGGGACCGCTCACGTCCTACCCACCCCCAGAATTGCGGGGCCCCAGCTCGGTGCTGGTATCTACGGCGGTGTATGCTTCCTTCACTAAACCACCCTCCTCCTCCTCCTCCAACGCAACCTCTGTCTCGCAATCAAGATGTGTCAGCAGCAGCAGCACGTCGCCAGCAGTCGGTGTCGCGCGGCGTGGCAGCACAGCGGTGGGCAAGCGTCAGCAGGCCGTGCTGAAACTACTCAGCTTAGGAGAGAAGAGGCAGATGGCCCACGAACTGCTGCAGGGTCTGACAGAGCAGACCGACCGCTGGCTTGCGCCGCTGAGCCTCCAACCGGGCATGGTCGTGTGTGACAACGGCCGTAACCTGGTGGCGGCTCTGCAGCTCGGCAGCCTCACGCACGTGCCATGCCTGGCCCATGTCTTTAATTTGGTGGTTCAGCGCTTTCTGAAAAGCTACCCACACTTGTCATACCTGCTCGGAAAGGTGCGCCGGGTCAGCGCACATTTCCGCAAGTCCAAGACGGACGCTGCCACCCTGCGGACCCTGCAACATCGGTTTAATCTGCCAGTGCACCGACTGCTGTGCGACGTGCCCACACGGTGGAACTCTACGCTCCACATGTTTGCCAGACTCTATGAGCAGCGTAGAGCTATAGTGGAATACCAACTCCAACATGGGCGGCGTAGTGGGAGTCAGCCTCCTCAATTCTTTACAGAAGAGTGGGCCTGGTTGGCAGCCATCTGCCAGGTCCTTGGAAACTTTGAGGAGTCTACCCAGATGGTGAGCGGGGATGCTGCAATCATTAGCGTCACCATTCCTCTGCTATGCCTCTTGAGAAGTTCCCTGCAAAGCATAAAGGCAGATGCTTTGCGCTTGGAAACGGAGGCGGGGGAAGACAGTATGTCGCTGGATAGTCAGAGCACCCTCATGTTTATATCTCAGCGCGTTGAGGAGCAGGGGGAGGAGCATGAGGAGGAGGGAGAAGAGACAGCTTGGCCCACTACTGAGGGTACCCATGCTGCTTGCCTATCATCCTTTCAGCGTGTATGGCCGGAGGAGGAGGAGGATCCTGAAAGTGATCTTCCTAGTGAGGACAGCCATGTGTTGCGTACAGGTACCCTGGCACACATGGCTGACTTCATGTTAGGATGCCTTTCTCGAGACCCTCGCGTTACACGCATTCTGGCCACTACGGATTACTGGGTGTACACACTGCTCGACCCACGGTATAAGGAGAACCTTTCCACTCTCATACCCGAAGAGGAAAGGGGTTCGAGAGTGATGCTATACCACAGGACCCTGGCGGACAAACTGATGGTCACATTCCCATCCGACAGCGCTAGTGGCAGAAGGTGCAGTTTCGAGGGCCAGGTAGCAGGGGAGGCGCAGAGATCAGGCAGCATGTACAGCGCAGGCAGGGGAACATTCTCCAAGGCCTTTGCCAGCTTTATGGCTCCCCAGCAAGACTGTGTCACCGCTCCCCCGTCAAGGCTGAGTTGGCGGGAGCACTGTAAAAGGATGGTGAGGGAGTACGTAGCCGATCGCACGACCATCCTCGGTGACGCCTCTGCCCCCTACAACTACTGGGTGTCAAAGCTAGACACGTGGCCTGAACTCGCGCTGTATGCCCTGGAGGTGCTTGCTTGTCCTGCGGCTAGCGTCTTGTCAGAGAGGGTGTTTAGTGCGGCTGGGGGAATCATCACGGATAAGCGTACCCGCCTGTCAACCGACAGTGCCGACAGGCTTACACTCATCAAGATGAACAAAGCCTGGATTTCCCCAGACTTCTCTTCTCCACCAGCGGACAGCAGCGATACCTAAACAATACGTAGGCTGCACCCGCGGATGTAAGCATCGTTCTCTATCACCATCAAAAACGGGGACCTTTTTGCTTCATCAATCTGTGTATTCTATTCATCCTCCTCCTCCTGCTCCTCCTCCTGAAACCTCACGTAATCACGCCGAACGGGCAATTTTTCTTAGGCCCACAAGGCTCAGTCATATAATTTTTGTAAACAATTTTTATACGTTTCAATGCTCATTAAAGCGTTGAAACTTTCACCTGAACCAATTTTTATTTTAACTGGGCTGCCTCCAGGCCTAGTTACCAATTAAGCCACATTAACCAAAGCGATTAATGGGTTTCACCTGCCCTCTTGGTTGGGCATGGGCAATTTTTCTGACGTACATTAGTACTGTTGGTACACCAATTTTTTGCCCCCCCCCCCCCCCCGCCTACAGTGTAATCCAATTAATTTTTTGCCCACCTGCATTAAAGCTGACGTTACATCAGCTGTGATTGGCAATGCAATGGGATATATTTATGTACCGCCGGTGGCTTCCTGGCACCCACCCATGCTGTGGGTCCACAGGGAGTTGTAACTGCATGTGTCCACTTCTAAAGAATCCCAGTCTGACTGGGGCATGCAGTGTGGGCCGAAGCCCACCTGCATTTAATTGGACGTTACCTCAGCTGTGATGGGCACTGCAATGGGATACATTTATGTACAGCCGGTGGGTTCCAGGGAGCCACCCATGCTGTGGGTGCACACGGAATTACCATTGCGGAGTTGTACCTGCCTGTGACTATTTATAAAAAACCGCGGTCTGACTGGGGCATGCAGACACCTTGACAGAATGAATAGTGTGTGGCACATAGGTTCCCCATTGCTATGCCCACGTATGCAGCTCCTGATGGCGGTGGCACAGGATTATATTTCTCATTGCTTCTGTACAGCATTGTGGGCTATCGCCCCTTTTAAAGAGGGTCGCTGCCTAGCCGTGCCAACCCTCTGCAGTGTGTGCCTGCGGTTCCTCCTCATGGCAGACACACTTATAAATAGACATGAGTGTGGTGTGGCATGAGTGCAGCTGAAGGCTGCGTAGGGACACTTTGGTGTGCGCTGTGGACACTGGGTCGTGCGGGGGGTTGGGCAGCATGTAACGCAGGAGAAGTGGCAGCGGAGTGTCATGCAGGCAGTGATTGTGCTTTGTTGGAGGTAGTGTGGTGCTTAGCTAAGGTATGCCATGCTAATGAGGGCTTTTCAGAAGTAAAAGTTGTTGGGAGGGGGGGGGGGCACTCTTGCCGCTATTGTGGCTTAATAGTGGGACCTGTGAACTTGAGATGCAGCCCAACATGTAGCCCCTCGCCTGCCCTATCCGTTGCTGTGTCGTTCCCATCACTTTCTTGAATTGCCCAGATTTTTACAAATGAAAACCTTAGCGAGCATCGGTGATATACAAAAATGCTCGGGTCGCCCATTGACTTCAATGGGTTCGTTACTAGAAACGAACCCTCGAGCATCGCGATAATTTCGTCCCGAGTAACGAGCACCCGAGTATTTTGGTGCTCGCTCATCTCTAGTTATAATCATTACACATCATGGCAAAACGGGTTTATAATAATAGAAAAAAATCTTTGCAGTGCTTTTTTGAATTTTTAGTTGTAATGCTTTACAGGATTATATAGGTTTGTTGTTTCATTGCATCTGTTTTTTATACTAAAGAAGTTCGTAATTTGAAGGTAAGCTGTTATTTCACTTGACGTGTAGATCCAAAGCGAAATTTACTGCGCAACTTGCAGTGCATATGCCAATCTGGGAATCTGATGACATACCTGAGCATTCTGTAAATAATTGTTTTCGGTGTAATGGCCTTTTTACATGGGCCAAGAATCTTACAATTCTTGTTTGTCCAAGCAAACGAACTGGTGACATCATTACCAGCTCGTTTGCTCTCATACAGCCTATTTAAACTGCATGATTCCTGTTGAGAATGGTGCAGGTCTCAAGCACTAGTTGTTCAGTGTTTCACATTTCTATGTAAAACACTGATTGATCAGTGTTTAAAGTGCAAGAAAAGTGCGTAAGCCGGTGCTGGTTGTATGCCGGCGGAAACTGAAACACGAGCGAAACGCTCATGACTCTCATTTGTCATTCAGTTATTTGCGCACATTTAAACTGAACGATTATCCTTCTGTTTTGCTCATTTGAACGATTTTTGAACAATAGTTGTTCCGTCTAAATGGGGCTTAAAGCCCTTTCGGATTTTAGATTAGGAAAAAAGATATGATAAAGGATTGTATATTTTTACATTGTTGGATATTACAAATATAGCACATTAAACCATCCCTATTATTAATCTATGTTCTATTCATCTGCAATACTGGATTCAATTTTCATTATTCCCCCTTCTCTTTAAAGAATTGGGCTAGCTGAAGCAGTAGATATACAAATCAACAGTGAAGACTATGAAGTGCTTTCTAAATCAGTGGTGAATTGAGTTTCAGAGCTTAATAGCAGACAAGTACTAAATGGTCTTCACACTATGCTAAATGATAAAATATCACTTATCGCTAGAGTATGCCATTATTTTCTGATTGGTGGTGGTCCGCCAGCTCTCTGTTGCACAGTGACATGACAGGCACAGCGGTATTCACTTGAAATGGGTTCTAGTGCACTTCTCTATACAGTTAGTGGCCTGGGCTGCACATTGCAGGAATAAGCTGAAGGGCCCCTGGTCCTTTAAGTATTGTAATCGTCAGGGGTCCAAGACATCCAATCATAATATTATGACACATCCTAGTAATTTATTTTCTCTAATGGTTTATGTTATAATGTGATTCACAATACCGCATTCAGTGATAGAATGAACCAAGGGGGGACAATATGATATCATGACTTCACTCATCGTGAAGCAATATTACGCTTCTAAATAAAAAATTTAGGCATGGATTGTTTACTATAGGTCATAATCTTGGTCAATGTGATTCAAAAATATCAACTGGTGCTCTTATATTGCATGTATTTATCATGATTACATGATGCATGTTTAGGTATCTGCTTTTCTCTAACAATGCTTTGGGTTAAAGTCAATTACATAGTCAACTTGTAAGAGAAAATTTTGCATCAACTAAATAATAAAAAATAGGTAATAACATGGAGAATCATAGACTACATTATCATAGTCCATAGTCTAAAATTATAGCTCACTGTAAATGTGCCAAATATATGCACAGAACACATGGGCAAAACCAGCAGTACACCCTGTATTAAATGATTTGCCTTTCTCTTGTGTTTGAGTGCACTGAGGGGTGGCAGGGGGAATAAAGCCTTGTTTTCCTAAAGCTGGACATTTGTGAACAGCCAATCTGTGTATATGTAGTAAAAAGAAACAAAGTCTGAAAGTTAATACCCTTGGCGCCAAGCACATATCTGTGAAAAAAGGAATGGAAAACCCAGACATTTCCATGTGCACTACATTAATTCCTAATAGTCGCATCCTCTTATATCAAAGGTCACAACGGTTTTATAAACCCAAACTCGGTCAGCTATGAAACACTGCTTGCTTCACCATATTTCGAGCAATACTGAATCACTTTGTTTTAGCTAAGTATAGATAGTCACCCTGATGAGATCTGTGGACTATTAAAATCATTATTGACTCAGACTGAATCAATAGACACTTAAAAGGCCCTAACTTGTTCTTTAATCTTTTGCTGTAATGATTTTGTAACACATAAAAGATCAATATATACCTCCTGCTGAATACATAATGAGTGCTTTATTGCCATGGCATTATATGTCCTGGAAACTAGAAGGAATTATATTACATACAATATTTACAAAATCTTGTTGAAGAAGACCACAAATGTTGTTATAGGGTAAAGGGAACCTGTCACATGCCTAAAGCACCATAAACTAAGTTATGGTGCTGTTCATACTCACCTGCTACCCGCAGTGCCTGCCTGTGAGGTCTGCACAGTGGGCGAAAGTCTGACCCTTAATAGAATTACATGCGGGCAATCTCCTACACAAGTCTATGGGAGAGCGTGCACACGGGACTCTGAAAAGGTCAGATTTTCATCTGGCATGCAGACTTAACAGGCAAGGCACCCCCAGAATCAGGAAGAAAGTGAGTGTGAAAAATACAGCACCCAGCTCTTAGTTTATGGTGCTTCAGCCAGGTGATGGGTTCCCTTTGATTCCATATTTAGTTAATAATAACAATACTCATTATCGTAATAGTACAATATAAATATTTAATAAAATGAATTTGGGCTGACTTAGCAAGTTATGACGTATTACTAGGATATGCAAACAATAATTGGTATGGTTCTGGCAGCACGGACCCCCAATGTTCTGAGAAATAAAGGGGTCTAGGGCTTTCTGGTACTTTCACTAGCACCACCCCTGTCCAGGCATTGTACGGAAAACTACAACTCGGCTCCGATTATGTGAATGTGATTAAGTTGCAGTACCTAAAAAATGACTGCATCGGAGTGGCACCTTCAGGGACAAAAATGGGAACGTACAGCAGACTTTTTAATTTTCTTTTTTTAATAAGATCATTTTTAAATCAGCTATTTTACACTAGAAAACATTGAGGGTCCCATGAGTAAGACCTCCACAAATCAGCAAATGACAGCATGTTGTCATATGCTTTAGGTTTTTAGTTGGGGGGAAGACCTGTATAGCTTCAATCTAATGGACCGACAACTCTTTTCCAAAACTTGTATACTAGTACTTAACATATTGTTTTTTCTGAGACTACATGCTAAAATCGGACTTCTTTTTGATGCTTGAGTCCAAGTATGTACATTGATTTTGGTGGGTTAATGTCACTGGCAGATTGTACTATGCTGATGTAATAAAATGCTGAATTAATGTTCTTTACAAATTTAGAACACATTAACCCCTTTCCTTCTCCAGCCTGTAGATTTACATCCTAAATGTCAATGCCCTGTGCAGCCAGGGCATATATCTAAGTCTAAACTGGGTTTACACAAACAGATTTCTGACCAATCAGACTGATGATAAAATAGATCTGTGTTGGATGTTTAAAAATATACATTTTGTTAGGTTAGAAACAATTCTCGTCTATTGTTGTCTAACAATATAACTCTTCTATTCTCTATACAGAGTTGTATTTCAGATGTTGTTTACATGCTATAATCATTGAGGTTCAGAGACAGATTTTTAAAAATAATAAAACCAGTTTTCTGGAAGATGAGACAGATTGAAATATATCAATTAGCTATTTGCACACACCAGTTTAGATCAATGTTCATCTGATTGGACATAAGCTGATATCAGGACTCAAACCCAGAACCTCCTGTGTCCAAGGTAAAAGCTATTCATAGTGACCTACTGGTGATACCAGACAGCTCCTTTACTAAACGAGCTCTCTGCTTCTTGAGATTCACATCATCTTCTGGAAGCACAATTTGTCAAGTAGGGCCTACATCATTGGTCACTTCACCCTGCAATACAGCACACCTGCATGAAAGATCAGCTGCTCTCACTACTAGAGCAGTCCATTTCCTGAGAGTGCTAGTTTCCCTTAATGAGCTAACTTCATATTGTCTCTACTTGTTTGTCCAACTGCTGCTTGCTCTTCCACTCTTTGGTGATCAGGTCCAGCCCTGGATTTGTACCGGGCATTCCATTTAGGATTGGAAGATTCACCTAACTATAATAGGCCTGCACTGTCCTTCTGTAAATTGTCAATACATTTGCTGCTTCTATCTCTAAATCTTCATCACTGGGACCACTGGTCACTAACAATGGATGTCATGGTAGCAGGTTCGAAGTCCAGCTGCTGAGACAATCTGGATGGGTGCTGTCAATGAAGCAAGCGTAGTCAATAGTTCTTTTTTGGTACACAGATAAGCAATAGTAGATTGTAGTATGATAAAGGAATATAGTCAGAAAGTAATTCATGTTTGGTTCACAGATAAGCACAGTAGTTTGTAGCAAAAGGCAGTACAATAACAAGAGCTAGACTAATGCAGTAAGCATAATGATATGGTAAAGAGAAAGTGCTATAGCCAGGCCTATATGGAAAGTCCAGAGTTGGGGCGAATTAGGCAATAAAGTCAAGCAGGCAAGAAACTAGACAATATATTTAGTACAGGAGCTGCCCAGCATAGCCAGTAGATCAGTGACACAGGACTGCCTGGGACACGAGTTTTAAGGGTTTGAACTCTGACAGTACTCTCTTCCAAGATGACCTCTGAATAGCATGCGTCTTGGTTTTTCAGGATATCTGTTTATGAAATTAGCAGAATGTCTTGGAGCATGCACATTTTCTTCTGGTTGTCAATAATTTTCCTTAGAGCCATACCTCTTACACTGGAACAAATATTGCAGTTTTTTTGATGGAGTCTAGAGTCCAATATGTTTTTAATAGAGATGAGCGAGCATACTCGGTAAGGCGATATACTCGAGAGAGCATCACCTTTTTTGAGTACCTGCTGGCTCGTCCCTGAAGATTCGGGGGGGGGGGCGCGGGGGTGAGCGGGGGGTTGCAGATGGGATCGAGAGAGAGAGGGATCTCTCTCACTCTCCTCCCCGCTCCCCCTCGCTGCCCCGCGCCACCCCCGACCCCCACGCCCCCCCCCGAATCTTCAAGGACGAGCCAGCAGGTACTCGAAAAACGTGATGCTCTCTCGAGTATATTGCCTTACCGAGTATGCTCGCTCATCTCTAGTTTTTAATAATCTATTTTTTTTTTCATCTTTACTATTGATGGGAGAGGCAAATTGCAGCCTGCCAAAGGATTTTCGTGAAATAGCTTTAAGAGAGAGCAATCAAAAAACGGATGCACCTTCATTAACTTCATTAATTTAAGCGGAAATATGAAATGACCCAATATATTTCTGGCACAACTTTGGTGAAGGCACTTGCAGTTTTAGATTTTTTTAAGAAAGCAACACTTTGTCCTCTACATGCAAAGTAGGGGTCACTTTTCAGTCTTTGTCAGTAGACTTTTTAAATAGTTATTGAATGCAAAAACTCCACAATCTTTTCTTGAAGCTTTTGTAATGTTGTCAAGTGTTCAGTTACTGGAAAAGAGGTTGATATTAGTAAGACTGGAATGATGACCTGTATTATCATAGAAAGCACTATGTGATGTTAAACTTTAAGTTATTATATGCAAACTTTGGGAAAATAGTTTGCATATAATAACAGTACCTTCAATGCTGATAGGTTATCCTTAGTCATTCTGATGATAACTCATCAGGCATTGAATGTACTGTTCAAGAATTTGATTAGTTCTTATAGTTTGCACGTTGAATTTAAGAAAAAAGCAAATGACAAATTTATTGCTATTCCAAACAAAGAGCAGAAATTTTCAACAATTAGGAAGTGAATTGTACTCCTAGATCTGAAACCACATGGTCAGGGATTCCATGTAAATTTTAATACTTCCCAAATTATCATTTCATCAGTTTCATCTGCAGTGGGTATTCCCATAGTTTGGATACTCATAAAATGAGTCACCTTTGTGAGATGGTTTATGGCAACCAGAATGATGTTCAATCCTTTGGAAGGAGGTAGTTCAGCTATAAAATCCATGGAAATTGAGCCCCAACGGGTGAGATAGAATGGTGAATGGCTTTAGGAGAAGCACATGAAGTTTTATTTTGAGCACAAACTGATCCTGAAGGAACTTATTCTTGAACATCTTTCTTAAAGCTTGGCTACTAAAGGGAAGGGGAAAGAAGTTGGTGAGCTACCTGTTTGATGCCTAAATGTCCAACCAGCTTAGAATTGTGGACCAGTTTTATTTCTGGTGCATACAATCAATGAAGTTCCATCCAGTACTCATCTTTGAAGAAGACATTAACATTTTTCAGAAAATGATTAAGCATCAAGTCATTCTTATATCCATTCTAAAGTAGCTCTGGGAATTTACTTGAATTAGCTTTCTGTAGAGATTTACAAAAACAATAAATCTCTGAACTTTCTTTTCCTTTGTTTTGTTGTCCAATTAACAACAGGCTTGGTTTTACCAAGATATATACTAAAATACAACATACCCAGGAAATTGAATACAGTAGTTGTCTGTTCAAAGTCCCATTTTTCAAGTTTAATGTATAAACAGTGTAAACAATGTCTTAATGTCATAATGTGGTTAAGACATGTTTGTGATGATCCTCAAGATTGTCTGAATAAATTAATATGTCATCCAGGTAGACCATTACAGATTGAAACAAAGAGTCCCTGAAAACATTACTGATAAAGTGTTGAAATGTGGCTGGGGCATTAGAAAGTTCAAAAGACATCACAAGATATTCAAAGTGTCCATACTGAAGGCAGTCTTCCATTCATCCTCAGGATGAATTCAAACAGGGTTATATTCTCCACTTAGATCAAAGATAGTAAATATTTTAGTTGTAAGAACCTTTTCAAATATTATATAATTTCAACTATAATAATATAATCAATGCAGGGATGTAAGGTGGAATCTTTTTTCTCAACAAAGAACAAAGGTGCCCCATCAGGAGATGTATATAGCCAGATAATGCTAGTTTTTGTATTTTCATTCAAATATTTCCATATGACTTTCAGTTCTGGTTCAGAAACAGGAGAGATACAATCAAGGTCTATTTTAGCTCTATCTAATAGTTCTGCTGGGCAATCGTATAGACAACATGGAGGTAGCAGTTGTTTTTATCCTGAGATTCTCGTATTCAGGGAGGTAATGAGTCTTCGACAGAGAGTTCAGAAATTGATTTGCTCTCAGATAATGAAGATGTAGGTTTAGTTAGACAATTTGAGCTGAATATTTAGAGCGAAAATGTATACAGTGTATTTCCCAGTTAGTAGATGGATTATGATCAGAGAGCCAATAAATTCCCAAAATAACTGGAAACTTTGGAGAAGTATTTGGTGAAAAATTAAAAACTTTAAAAACTTTATGATGAACAGGCTTGATGAGTACTTAAAGCTGCACAATCTCATAAGTGACAGGCTCGCCCTGACGATAGCGAGCACCCATTAAGTGTTTCTGTGTTCAAAGGTGCTTTGTTAACAATGCAATATTATTATCATGAGCAAGTACTATGTCCATGAAATTTCCACCAGCCCCTGAGTCCAGAAGAGGAAATCTCATGTGTGGATAAGTACTGGCACTATAAAATGAAACTTTGGTGCCAACATCTTTTCTTCACCCTGTGCCATAGGAGTAACAGAATACTGTTACCATGCGGCGGTTGCTGGTCCTCCCGGGCGGTGGTGTGCGGAGTCCCGCAGTCGGGGCGCGTCCCCCCGTCTTGTTGTTCGGCTTCCGGGGCGCGGGTGCCTGGCCGGCGTGGTGCTGGTGGCGTGCGACGCCGGGTGCGCGCACCTGTGAGTGCAGCTGCCGTACACGAGCTCCCTTTTTATTATTTTCTGTTGTGAGTGGGCTGTCTCCCTCTCCCCGACCCTGGTGGAGGCTTTTGTTTAAAGGTCGGGCAGAGACTTGCAATCACTGCCAGTTATAGGTTTCCCTCAGTGTCCTAGCTGGTCTGCTCTGTTGGTCTCCTGCTTCTGTCAGCTTGTTTGCTATACCTTGCTATTATCTGCCAGTTTTTTCCATCTGCCTCAGTTCTGCTTAGTATTGTTCGTGTTGGTTATTTTCATCTGCCTTTTCTGTCGGTATTCTACCCTTTCCATCCAGGTACGCCAGCGTCCCTTTTTCAGTCCCCAGTTAGAGTAGGGACCGCCGCCCAGTTGCCTGCCTGGGGTTAGCCAGGAGTGGAGGCAAGTAGGCAGGGACAGGGATTGTGGGTGAGATCTACGGTACCCGGGCTGGCGTATCATGGGTAGTATACCGTAACAAATACCTTTTTGAGTCTAACATATGTTTCCAGTTTAATCTGTTCTTTTGCATCAGTGACAGCTATTTTCCTACAGATCTTGTACAAGCAGTTAACAGCATAATGCCCTGAATCCTCACAATAAAGCCATTCTTTTTCTGTACGCCTTTTCTCTTTTTCTGCTTAAGTAAGGGGTTTCCAAATAACTTCAATTTGCATAGGTTCTGATATAGATTCAATAATTTGGTTGGTCTTCAGAGTCGATTGGTTGAGAAAGAAGGCAGGACTATTCCTTAATGCACACAGTTTTTTCTTCTTCTTTCCATAAATCTCTAATCAATTCGAGTACACCATTGAAGTAGGTCCTGCAATTCATCTGGGGTTTCCATTCTGGCAAGTTCATCCTTCTTAGTCCTTGCTGAAATTGGCTCTTCTGGACTTCTAGATTCCACATGGTCTTGGCTACCAAATGGCGACATTCTGCTGTGTATTCAGCGCCTGAAAGTTCTCCTTTCTGTAGAGTATGTAGTTTAGCTTTAGCTGCGGCACAGCAATTAGAACAAACTTGATTCATAGCAGTGACAAAGTCATTCAAATCATTCAAAAGAGCATTATTTATTCCCACACTATGGCTTCATCTGTCAGAATATTGATGGTACACAGTATCCTTTTTATCACTAGAAAATATATGTAATATTGATTGAGTAAATCTTGGCAATAGAAATGTTCACTGCTAAAGGGACCTTTTTTACGAAATGATTATTGTTCAATTAATTGTTGGATTGTGGAAAACTAAACAATAATCGTTCAGCATAAATACAATCAACAATTGAATGAACAATAGTTTGTTTCCTTTTTGTTTGTCGTTCATTTTAAGCAGGCATAAATAGGATTGTCTATCAGCCTGTGTATCTATTAACCTCTGCCCGTTTACTCTGAATGGAGGTGAGTAACCAGAAGAGATCTTCATTGCTCTCCACCTCCATTCAGTGAAAGCACAGGAGCAATAATCTTTCGGACAGCTGTTGGTCTCTTAGGCACTCGATAGTTGTCCTGTGTAAAATCACTCTAAGGGCTATTTCACATGAGTGTACGTGTTTTTACGTTTGCTTGTACGCGCCGTAAATTCACATGAATGGACGATTTCCCATTGGACGTTGCTAAACTGCCTCCTACTCCCTTTTTTCCAGCTCCCATAGGAGTCTATGGTAGCTGCCAGGGTATATCGGTTGAAAGATAGATTCAGACCTATCTTTTCACACAGCGTATAATAGCAGTCACCATTTTCGGTCGCGTGTGTTCTATTTTTTCCGGTGCTAAGTTTTTACGTGCCGCACAATCGCCCATGTGAACGAATGCATTGGAATCCAATGCCTCAGATGGTTCCATTTTTTGGCCAGGCGTGAAAAAGCACAATATTCTGGCAAGGAGGACGTGCTACATCCAGGCTTATATATAAAGTCATTGGTGGGGTTAATTAGGAAATCAAGGCAAATAATTTAAAGAGGCAAGGAAGTAGGTCAATAGATTTTTCAAAGGAGCTGACCATTGTTGGGTTGTGTTGCTGGAGTTTGTTGTTCTACAGGGTTCCAGGAGCATACCTGCACAGGTGAGGAATAATTTGACTGCTGGGTGTGGTTAGCTCAGTTCAGCCAATCCCCAGGGTCTGGGTGTATATATATATATATATATATATATATATATATATATATATATATATATATATACCCCTGCCCCTCTGCAAGAGAAGGCTGGTATTTCCCCTGTCTGGTGTTTGTAAGTCTGGTTGGTTTGTGTATGTGTCATGTCTCTCTGCAGCTTGCTGTGTGAATAGTGTCTTGTTATCTTGCTTCGCAGCTTGCTGTGTGTTCTGTTGTGTTTGGTTTTCAGGCTGTGTGAACTGTGTACTGTGCTGCCTGATCTTGCTAGTGTAGGGACCGCAAGACATGAGGAGCCTTGTAGCGGCCTTGCGGCTTAAGTTCATTGGCCAATGCACAAACTAATCCCTCGTTTTTATATTCAGCTTTATCATCTGCTTTAGCATGCAAGGTTGTATGGTAAGTGTGTTTGTGCATTTCCTTTGTTCATACTTGTCCTGTTTCCGTGTACCACCTATTCTGGGAGAGCCAGGGCCGAGGTTCCAGCATGGGACCTAACTTTTCAGGGCGGCGTAAAAGAGTCGGCTGGAATACACACTGTATCTTTTTTGGCCAGCCATTTTTATGCACCGGAAAATCATTCATCTGAACTGATGCATTAAAATCCAATGCATCAGATGGTCGCAATTTTGCCAAGATAAAATGCAAGGCAGCCTTGGATCTCACTCTGAGATTGAATTCTGATATAAGGCCACTGTTGCTCAGCAGTCGATTTGCAGTCATATGCAGACTAGTCAGCATATAACAGGTTCATTTCTATGAAATTAAAAGATCAGGACCTTGAGCCCCAAGGCATATGTCATGCCCTCCCCCCCCCCCCCAAAATAAATAATAATAATAAAATGTTTATATGCATATATAGTTGCCACATTGCTGTTGCTATACCAGGACCAAACATAACCACCATACAGTAATTAAATGTACCCATCATACTGTTATTGAACAAAAATACTTTACAAAGGACAATAATACCACTATGCAATATTATCGTTATGAGTACGTAGTAACTGAATAATACCACCATCCTGTCACTAAATGAAATGCACTATATGAAGATCAATATTACCGATAATATCACTATGCAGCGCCCAAATAATATTGCTAAACTGAGACCATTACCTCTACATATTAACTAAATGATATTACCACACTGTTAGTGAATAAAATTCACAGTACACAGACCAATATTACCTCCATACAGTGATCTTGGTAGATACCAGTGCTACACGGGCGCTCTACAGACACTATAATTGATTGCAGTGCAGTTACCTCCAGAGTCCTTTTCTTTGGCTCAGACCTCCATGATAACTTTTTCCACCTACAACTTTTATCTGCAAAGTTTGCAACAAAGACATTTTTGTCTCCTGCTTTTTCCAGCATCTCTCCAACCTTTTTCCAATCTACACAAACTCCCTATCCTGCTGCTACCCCTAAATGTGTACCTTTTCCTGTCCTATCTATTACTATTACTGTACTTGTGTGAAATAGTGCCCCAAATGATGAAAATACCCCCTGTAGTGCCCTTATTAAGTAATAATTAGAGATGAGCGAACGTGTTCGGCTCCGCCCCTTTTCGCCCGGACACCGAACTTCGCGAGGAATTCCGTGTTCGGGCGAAAAAAGTTCGGGGGTCGCCGTGGCAGCGCGGGGGGTTGCGGCGGGGAGTGGGGGGGAGAGGGAGAGAGAGAGGGCTCCCCCCTGTTCCCCGCTGCTGCCGCCCGCGCCACCGCGCCTCTCCCCGCCCCCCGGCGCCCCCCGAATACTTACGCGCGAACACGGAAGTCCTCGGAAAAGCCGGTGTTCGGGTGCGTAAGTGTTCGTTAAGAACACGTTCGCTCATCTCTAGTAATAATCTCTCAGGAAAGTAATAACGCCCTCTGTGTGAACTCCTTGACAATAATAATGCCTGAATGTCCCCTTAAAAAGTAATAATGTCCTGGGTGCCCTGTAAAAAGTAAAAGTGTCCCTTTGCAGGTAATAATTCTCTGCAATGTCCCCACTCAATATTGGTGCTCCTTAGTTCCCCCAATTCGTTGTATTGCCCCCTTAGTGCCCAAATTCAGTAGTGTTGCCCTTTAAGGCTTACACACACAGTAAATGTGCTCCCATTTAGTATGTGTCCCCTTGATGTTTTTCTAGAGGGGAAGGATATTACGGGAATATACATTTTAGGTGACCAGCAGGTTGTTGATCCAGGTATACAGACTGGTAGGAACTATTAGAGGTTGATCCAGGGATTAGTCTGATTGCCATTAGGGAGTCGGAAAGGGATTTTTCCCCCAAAAGGGCTAATTGGCTCTTGCCTCTTGTTTTTTTTTTTTGCCTTCTTCTGGATCAACAATTTAGGAGGTTAAACAGGCTGAACTATATGGACATTGTCTTCATTTGGCCTTACATACTATGTTACTATGTAGTGCTTCAACTCAGTAATAGTGCCCCTTAGTGCCTTAGTTTAGTAACGGTGCACTTTGGTGCTCCCACACTTACTTATTGTGGCCCCCCCAATCAGTATTGGTGACCCTTTAGTGCCTCCAACTTATAATGGCGCCCTTGATTTGTCCAGTGAGTTATAGTGCCCATTTATTGTCCTCAAACTCAGTAATAATGCCCCAAAGTCACTAATGGTGCCCCTTAGTGCCACACACTAAGTTGTTGCCCCAATATTCCCCCTTAGTGTCCCACCCAATAATGGTACCCCAGTTAATTATTGTACCCATATAGTGCCTACTGTTAGTGTCGCAGTAATAGTACTTTGTCTAAGGCTAGGTGAGTAATATTATTTTCAGTATTGTGAACTACGGAAATAAGCTGTTGACTAAAGGCCCATTTACACGCAATGATTGTCTTTTGAACGAAACAATGACTCTTTTGCTTTCAAATGATGAGCATTTTCATGTAAAGATAATTTGAAATCCTCACCATTTTGCTGATTACCTGGGTCATTTGGTAGTGTTTATTTGTAAAGTGGACATAGATAAGATAAGATCAGATAAGTGGACAATTGTTTGCTCAGGTGGCAGGAGGTTTTTAATTAGTGCCAAGAAAAAGCCATTGTCTACTGCCACATGAGTCATTTTGTTTAGCTGGTCAAACAATCATCCCTCCCCTCAAGTTGTTTGAAAGACTGAACGACTGATGTTTAAAGGCCCTTTTATGCACAACGATTATAAGTCAAAATTTGTCCACACGGCCAAAAATGAGCGATAATCGTTACATGGAAACATGTTCATCATGCGCTTTTTGTTTGAACAATGGATTTTGGTTTGCTTAAAATCAATTGTTCAGCCGCTGAAAGACTGAAGCAAATACATTCAATTTTAATGTATTTCGCTCATCTTTAAATAGACTGCAGGATGTTCTCCCCACAGCATGTTTACACTAGCCACAGGGAGAACAATGGAATGTACCTACAGCTGTTTGCACAGCTGTGCATGTGATTAAACACACACTGAGCTCTGCAAACAACCCATAGAGGTCTGTTTACATGCAAATGAAGATGATAAAGTTTTAATTGCCATTAATGATCATTAAAACTTAATGTAAAAAGATTGCTAAAACTTTCAAGCTTTAGTTCGTTTGAAAGACTATCATTGCATGTAAAAGGGCATTAAATCTAACGACAAGTGAATGAAATAACTATTTTTATGCAGGCTGAAATGCAGTGATCAATGGCAAGTGAATGAATAATGCATGATGGCTTCACGTTTACACATAACGATTATTGCTCATTTTTGCTCGTTTGAACGAATTTTGAGGGATAATCGTTGCATGTAAATGGGCCTTTAGAGAGAAAGAGAATAATGGAGCAGGGAGTTAACAGTTCCCTGTTCAGCTATTGTAATCAACTGCATTTGTGTCCATGTTTTATATTCTGTGAAGCCTGACAAAGGTCATCTGAAGCCAAAACATTGCTGTCTGTAACCTTCCTTTATGATGATTGAATAAATGCTATGTTTTACATGGATACAAGTGGTGCATGGAACTTAAACCACGGTTCTGGTGAATCACAGCTGGATCCCAAACACCTGAAGAAAGTGTGTCGAGCACAGAATATAATGCAAATGAGGCGCTTCTGAGGAACAGCTTGCAAAGAACACAGTGTGCTAAATAATTCACTAGGATACAAGTACAATCAGGTAATGGATGTGCATGAAAAAAGAACTAGACTGAACAATACTCAAGCAAGGCTTAGGCCTACTGTGAAAACATAAGTATGTCCAAACAGGAGACAAGATTTTGAAAAGAGGCAACATCAGCCATGTTGCTTAAGGGCAAGCTAATAAAAAAACAGCGCCCTCCAGTGGCAAGGAGTAAAATTGCAACATAACACTCAAAAGTGTGAAACAGCAGCCACTAGTTGTAAATTCCTGGAAAGACAACATAATCCTAACAGATGCTCTTCTTGCTGTCAAATATGATGAAACTGCCAATTTGGGAACTGTAGAAAATCCAGAGAACTTGAACCCCCAAGTGGCAGTACAACTGTGACCTAAACTTCATGTAAAAAATAGGTTGTCCAGTTGGGATAACCCATTTATAAAGTAAATTTAACTTGTCACATGAACATTGCTAACTACTAGAGATGAGCGAACGCGTTCGTCCGAGCTTGATATTCGTGCGAATATTAGGGTGTTCGGGATGTTCGTTATTCGTGACGAACACCATGCGGTGTTCTGGTTACTTTCACTTCCTTCCCTGAGACGTTAGCGCGCTTTTCTGGCCAATTGAAAGACAGGGAAGGCATTACAACTTCCCCCTGCAACGTTTAAGCCCTATACCACCCCCCTGCTGTGAGTGGCTGGCGAGATCAGGTGTTCGCCTAATATAAAAGTCGGCCCCTCCCGCGGCTCGCCTCAGATGCGGTGTGAGTTAGATGAGGGACAGTGCTGTTTATACCGGAGCTGCTGTAGGGAAAGAATTGGTAGTTAGTGTAGGCTTCAAGACCCCCCAAAGGTCCTTATTAGGGCCACTGATAGCTGTGTGTTGGCTGCTGTTAGCAGTGGGATTTTTTTTTTTCTCAAAGTCGCCTCTGCAGACCGTTGCACCTGGCATTAGGGACAGAAGTGCTGCATAGGCAGGGAGAGTGTTAGGAGTGAGTGTAGCCTTCAAGAACCTCAACGGTCCTTTCTAGGGCCATATTTATCCGTGTGCAGTACTGTCCAGGCTGCTGTTGGCTGTGCTGCATTTTTTTTGGGCTTCTCAAAATCGCCTCTGCAGAGCATTCCACCCTCCATTGATACTGCAGGGAAAGAATTGTATAGGCAGGGCCACAACACAGTTATTATTCATAGAATATACGCAGTGCTGCCTGTTGGTGGGAAAAACCTGAAAACAAATCTATTTGTCCAGCCTCTGTCCGTCCTAACGCCTGTGGACACGTGTGAGCTGCGTGAAAAACATTGCTAAATCATACGCACCCAGCTACGCTTTACTGCTGGCTTCGCCATTTGCTTTCCTTAATTGGGAAAAAAAATACCTGCTCTGCCACAGTTAATAACTCTGCTACCCTCACGTTCTGTGACACATAAGCAGGGACACAGCGCAGTTATTAAACTTCGCAGGTTCATTGAATATACGCAGTGCTGCCTGTTGGTGGGAAAAAACTGAAAAGAAATCTATTTGTCCAGCCTGTGTCCGTCCTTACGCCTGTGGAGACGTGTGAGCTGCGTGAAAAACATTGCTAAATCATACGCAGCCAGCTACGGTTTACTGCTGGGTTCGCCATTTGCTTTCCTTAATTGGGAAAAAAAATACCTGCTCTCCAAGAGTTATAATAACTCTGCTACCCTCACGTTCTGTGACACATAAGCAGGGACACAGCGCAGTTATTAAACTTCGCAGGTTCATTGAATATACGCAGTGCTGCCTGTTGGTGGGAAAAAACTGAAAAGAAATCTATTTGTCCAGCCTGTGTCCGTCCTTACGCCTGTGGAGACGTGTGAGCTGCGTGAAAAACATTGCTAAATCATACGCAGCCAGCTACGGTTTACTGCTGGGTTCGCCATTTGCTTTCCTTAATTGGGAAAAAAAATACCTGCTCTCCAAGAGTTATAATAACTCTGCTACCCTCACGTTCTGTGACACATAAGCAGGGACACAGCGCAGTTATTAAACTTCGCAGGTTCATTGAATATACGCAGTGCTGCCTGTTGGTGGGAAAAAACTGAAAAGAAATCTATTTGTCCAGCCTGTGTCCGTCCTTACGCCTGTGGAGACGTGTGAGCTGCGTGAAAAACATTGCTAAATCATACGCAGCCAGCTACGGTTTACTGCTGGGTTCGCCATTTGCTTTCCTTAATTGGGAAAAAAAATACCTGCTCTCCAAGAGTTATAATAACTCTGCTACCCTCACGTTCTGTGACACATAAGCAGGGACACAGCGCAGTTATTAAACTTCGCAGGTTCATTGAATATACGCAGTGCTGCCTGTTGGTGGGAAAAAACTGAAAAGAAATCTATTTGTCCAGCCTGTGTCCGTCCTTACGCCTGTGGAGACGTGTGAGCTGCGTGAAAAACATTGCTAAATCATACGCAGCCAGCTACGGTTTACTGCTGGGTTCGCCATTTGCTTTCCTTAATTGGGAAAAAAAATACCTGCTCTCCAAGAGTTATAATAACTCTGCTACCCTCACGTTCTGTGACACATAAGCAGGGACACAGCGCAGTTATTAAACTTCGCAGGTTCATTGAATATACGCAGTGCTGCCTGTTGGTGGGAAAAAACTGAAAAGAAATCTATTTGTCCAGCCTGTGTCCGTCCTTACGCCTGTGGAGACGTGTGAGCTGCGTGAAAAACATTGCTAAATCATACGCAGCCAGCTACGCTTTACTGCTGGCTTCGCCATTTGCTTTCCTTAATTGGGAAAAAAAATACCTGCTCTCCAAGAGTTATAATAACTCTGCTACCCTCACGTTCTGTGACACATAAGCAGGGACACAGCGCAGTTATTAAACTTCGCAGGTTCATTGAATATACGCAGTGCTGCCTGTTGGTGGGAAAAAACTGAAAAGAAATCTATTTGTCCAGCCTGTGTCCGTCCTTACGCCTGTGGAGACGTGTGAGCTGCGTGAAAAACATTGCTAAATCATACGCAGCCAGCTACGGTTTACTGCTGGGTTCGCCATTTGCTTTCCTTAATTGGGAAAAAAAATACCTGCTCTCCAAGAGTTATAATAACTCTGCTACCCTCACGTTCTGTGACACATAAGCAGGGACACAGCGCAGTTATTAAACTTCGCAGGTTCATTGAATATACGCAGTGCTGCCTGTTGGTGGGAAAAAACTGAAAAGAAATCTATTTGTCCAGCCTGTGTCCGTCCTTACGCCTGTGGAGACGTGTGAGCTGCGTGAAAAACATTGCTAAATCATACGCAGCCAGCTACGCTTTACTGCTGGCTTCGCCATTTGCTTTCCTTAATTGGGAAAAAAAATACCTGCTCTCCAAGAGTTATAATAACTCTGCTACCCTCACGTTCTGTGACACATAAGCAGGGACACAGCGCAGTTATTAAACTTCGCAGGTTCATTGAATATACGCAGTGCTGCCTGTTGGTGGGAAAAAACTGAAAAGAAATCTATTTGTCCAGCCTGTGTCCGTCCTTACGCCTGTGGAGACGTGTGAGCTGCGTGAAAAACATTGCTAAATCATACGCAGCCAGCTACGCTTTACTGCTGGCTTCGCCATTTGCTTTCCTTAATTGGGAAAAAAAATACCTGCTCTGCCACAGTTAATAACTCTGCTACCCTCACGTTCTGTGACACATAAGCAGGGACACAGCGCAGTTATTAAACTTAGATAATTCATTCACTAGAGGCAGTGGGGCCTTTCGTTTTCCAAAAAGGGCAAAAATTATATTTGGCCTGCAGTCTTGCGCCAATTTATTTCCTGCCTGGGAAATCTAATCACTGGTAATACAGCATGCTGAGGGGTAGGGGTAAGCCTAGAGGACGTGGACGTGGACGTGGCCGAGGACGCGGAGGGCCAAGTGAGGGTGTGGGCACAGGCCAAGCTCCTGATCCAGGTGTGTCGCAGCTGTCTGCTGCGCGATTAGGAGAGAGGCACGTTTCTGGCGTCCCCACATTCATCGCCCAATTAATGGGTCCACGCGGGAGACGGTTATTAGAAAATGAGCAGTGTGAGCAGGTCCTGTCCTGGATGGCAGAAAGTGCTTCGAGCAACCTATCGTCTACCCGCAGTTCTGCGCCGTCCACTGCTGCCAATCCGAATCCTCTGTCTGCTGCTCCTCCTTCCTCCCAGCCTCCTCACTCCACTACAATGACACCTGCTCAGGAGCGGGAACACTCCCAGGAACTGTTCTCGGGCCCCTGCTTAGATTGGGCAGCAGCGGTTCCTCTCCCACCAGAGGAGTTTATCGTCACTGATGCCCAACCATTCGAAAGTTCCCGGGGTCCGGGGGAAGAGGCTGGGGACTTCCGCCAACTGTCTCAACAACTTTCTGTGGGTGAGGAGGACGATGACGATCAGACACAGTTGTCTTGCAGTGAGGTAGTAGTAAGGGCAGTAAGTCCCAGGGAGCAGCGCACAGAGGATTCGGAGGAAGAGCAGCAGGACGATGAGGTGACTGACCCCACCTGGTGTGCAACGCTTACTCAGGAGGACAGGTCTTCAGAGGGGGAGTCAAGGGCATCAGCAGGGCAGGTTGCAAGAGGCAGTGCGGTGGCCAGGGCCAGGGGTAGAGGCAGGGCCAGACCGAATAATCCACCAAGTGTTTCCCAAAGCGCCCCCCCGCGCCATGCCACCCTGCAGAGGCCGAGGTGCTCTAAGGTCTGGCAGTTTTTCACAGAGACGCCTGACGACCGACGAACAGTGGTGTGCAACCTTTGTTGCGCAAAGCTCAGCCGGGGAGCCAACACCAACAGCCTCACCACCACCACCATGCGCAGACATATGATGGCCAAGCACCCCACAAGGTGGGACGAAGGCCGTTCACCGCCTCCGGTTTGCACCCCTGCCTCTCCCCCTGTGCCCCAACCTGCCACTGAGATGCAACCCCCCTCTCAGGACACAGGCACTACCGCCTCATGGCCTGCACCCACACCCTCATCTCCGCTGTCCTCGGCCCCATCCAGCAGTGTAGTTCAGCGCACCGTTCAGCCGTCGCTTGCGCAAGTGTTCGAGCGCAAGCGCAAGTACGCCGCCACGCACCCGCACGCTCAAACGTTAACCGTCCGCATCGCAAAATTCATCAGCCTTGAGATGCTGCCGTATAGGGTTGTGGAAACGGAGTCCTTCAAAAGTATCATGGAGGCGGCGGCCCCGCGCTACTCAGTTCCCAGTCGCCACTACTTTTCCCGATGTGCCGTCCCAGCCCTGCACGACCACGTCTCCCGCAACATTGTGCGCGCCCTCACCAACGCGGTTACTGCCACGGTCCACTTAACTACGGACACGTGGACAAGCACAGGCGGGCAGGGCCACTACATCTCCCTGACGGCACATTGGGTGAATTTAGTGGAGGCTGGGACAGAGTCAGAGCCTGGGACCGCTCACGTCCTACCCACCCCCAGAATTGCGGGCCCCAGCTCGGTGGTGGTATCTGCGGAGGTGTATGCTTCCTCCACTAAAGCACCCTCCTCCTCCTCCTCCTCCTCTGTCTCACAATCAAGATGTGTTAGCAGCAGCATGTCGCCAGCAGTCGGTGTCGCGCGGTGTGGCAGCACAGCGGTGGGCAAGCGTCAGCAGGCCGTGCTGAAACTACTCAGCTTAGGCGATAAGAGGCACACGGCCCACGAACTGCTGCAGGGTCTGACACAGCAGACCGACCGCTGGCTTGCGCCGCTGAGCCTCCAACCGGGCATGGTCGTGTGTGACAACGGCCGTAACCTGGTGGCGGCTCTGCAGCTCGGCAGCCTCACGCACGTGCCATGCCTGGCCCACGTCTTTAATTTGGTGGTTCAGCGGTTTCTGAAAAGCTACCCACGCTTGTCAGACCTGCTCGTAAAGGCGCGCCGGCTCTGCGCACATTTCCGCAAGTCCCACACGGACGCTGCCACCCTGCGCACCCTGCAACATCACTTTAAGCTGCCAGTGCACCGACTGCTGTGCGACGTGCCCACACGGTGGAACTCTACGCTCCACATGTTGGCCAGGCTCTATGAACAGCGTAGAGCTATAGTCGAATACCAACTCCAACATGGGCGGCGCAGTGGGAGTCAGCCTCCTCAATTCCTTTCAGAAGAGTGGGCCTGGTTGGCAGACATCTGCCATGTCCTTGGTAATTTTGAGGAGTCTACCCAGGTGGTGAGCGGCGATGCTACAATCATTAGCGTCACCATTCCTCTGCTATGCATCTTGAGAAATTCCCTGCAAACCATAAAGGCAGCTGCTTTGCGCTCGGAAACGGGGGCGGGGGAAGACAGTATGCCGCTGGATAGTCAGGGCACCCTCCTGTCTATTTCACAGCGCGTACAGGAGGAGGAGGAGGATGAGGAGGAGGGGGAAGAGACAGCTTGGCCCGCTGCTGACGGTACACCGGCTGATTGCCTGTCATCCTTTCAGCGTGTATGGCCTGAGGAGGAGGAGGAGGAGGAGGATCCTGAAAGTGATCTTCCTAGTGAAGACAGCCATGTGTTGCGTACAGGTACCCTGGCACACATGGCTGACTTCATGTTAGGATGCCTTTCTCGTGACCCTCGCGTTGCACGCATTCTGGCCACTACGGATTACTGGGTGTACACACTGCTCGATCCACGGTATAAGGAGAACCTGCCCACTCTGATTCCCGAAGAGGAAAGGGGTTTGAGAGTGTTGCTATACCACAGGACCCTTGCGGACAAGCTGATGGTAAAATTCCCAGCCGACAGCGCTAGTGGCAGAAGGCGCAGTTCCGAGGGCCATGTTGCAGGGGATGTGCGTAGATCGAGCAGCATGTACATCCCAGGCAGTGCAACAGTCTTTAAGGGCCTGGCCAGCTTTATGGCTCCCCACCAAGACTGTGTCACCGCTCCCCAGTCACGGCTGAGTCGGCGGGAGCACTGCAAAAGGATGGTGAGGGAGTACGTAGCGGATCGCACGACCATCCTTGGTGACGCCTCTGCCCCCTACAACTACTGGGTGTCGAAGCTGGACACGTGGCCTGAACTAGCCCTGTATGCCCTTGAGGTGCTTGCTTGTCCTGCGGCTAGCGTGTTGTCGGAGAGGGTGTTTAGTGCGGCTGGGGGAATCATCACCGATAAGCGTAGCCGCTTGTCAACCGACAGTGCCGACAGGCTAACACTCATCAAGATGAACAAAGGCTGGATTTCGCCAGACTTCTGTTCTCCACCAGCGGACAGCAGCGATACGTAAGCAATACGTAGGCTGCACCCGCGGATGGAAGCTACGTTCTCTCTCACCATCCAAAACGGGGACATTTGTGCTTCATCAATCTGTGTCTAATATTCCTCCTCCTCCTCCTCCTGCTCCTCCTCCTGAAACCTCACGTAATCACGCTGAACGGGCAATTTTTCTTAGGGCCACAAGGCTCACTCAAATAATTTTTCAGAACAATTTTTATAAGTTTCAATTACCTTAAAAGCGTTGGAACTTTAACTTGAACCAATTTTTCGTTACACTGGGCTGCCTCCAGGCCTAGTTACCACTTAAGCCACATTAACCAAAGCGATTAATGGGTTTCACCTGCCCTCTTGGCTGGCCATGGCCAATTTTTGGGATGTACATTAGTACTGTTGATACAGCAATTTTTGTGGGCCCTCGCCTACAGTGTAATCAAATTAATTTTTAGCCCACCTGCATTACAGCTGACGTTACCTCAGCTGTGTTGGGCAATGCAATGGGATATTTCTATGTACCGCCGGTGGCTTCCTGGCACCCACCCAGGCAGTGGGTCCACAGGGAGTTAAACCTACATGTGTCCACTTGTAAAGAACCCCAGTCTGACTGGGGCATGCAGTGTGGGCCGAAGCCCACCTGTATTACGCACGACATTACTACCTCAGCTGTGTTGGGCAATGCAATGGGATATTTTTGTGTACCGCCGGTGGGTTCCAGGGAGCCACCCATGCTGTGGGTCGACAGGGACTTCACAATAGGGAGTTGTACCTGCCTGTGTCTATGAATTAAAAAGCCCGGTCTGACTGGGGCATGCAGACACCTTGACAGAATGAATAGTGTGTGGCACATAGGTTCCCCATTGCTATGCCCACGTGTGCAGCTCCTGATGGCGGTGGCACAGGATTCTATTTCTCATTGCTTCTGTACAGCATTGTGGGCTATCGCTCCGCCACTTTTAAAGAGGGTCGCTGCCTAGCCGTGCCAACCTCTGCAGTGTATGCCTGAGGTCCCTCGTCATGGCAGACGCAATTCTAAATAGACATGAGCGTGGTGTGGCATGAGGGCAGCTGAAGGCTGCGCAGGGACACTTTGGTGTGCGCTGTGGGGGGGAGGGGGTGCGGTTGGGCAGCATGTAACTCAGGAGAAGTGGCAGTGGAGTGTCATGCAGGCAGTGATTGTGCTTTGTTGGAGGTAGTGTGGTGCTTAGCAAAGGTATGCCATGCTAATGAGGGCTTTTCAGAAGTAAAAGTTGTTGGGAGGGGGGGGGGGCCCACTCTTGCCGCTATTGTGGCTTAATAGTGGGACCTGTGAACTTAGGATGCAGCCCAACATGTAGCCCCTCGCCTGCCCTATCCGTCACTGTGTCATTCCCATCACTTTCCTGAATTGCCCAGATTTTCACACATGAAAACCTTAGCGAGCATCGGCGAAATACAAAAATGTTCTGGTCGCCCATTGACTTCAATGGGGTTCGTTGTTCGAAACGAACCCTCGAGCATCACGGGAAGTTCGTTACGAATAACGAACACCCGAACATTTTGGTGTTCGCTCATCTCTACTAACTACTAATACAGGTTGAACTATTGACCAGAGAACTATGTTTGTATATTGATTTTATTGTTTTAATACTTGGTTGCACAAAAGATAATTATAGGTTGGAATTGTTTTGCCCATTAGTAATACAAGCTAATGTGAATGAGCAAATGAACAATGTGTAATTTCACTTTCTTGTCTCTATTTTATAAAGTGTGATTCAACAGAATGTGACCTAAATTATAGGTTTTACTTTCAGTATGCATTTTATGTGTAGCCTTTTTGCAAGCAATGTCATGTTATATCGCTGTTTGTAGCTTGTTGTGTTTATACAGCTTAAGTACATGGCTTATTGCTCAGCTATTTGACCTGTTCCTTGAGTAGTATTAAGCACACTATTTTGTGAATATGTGATTTTTATTTTAGCTGCAGAAAAATATGGATATTCGTTGATTTATTGCAGTGTTTGAGGAGCAGGCCCTCAGCCGAGTAGACAGTGGGGTAGAGAAAATAACCTAGTCAGAGGGCTTTACTATCTCCTCACTATGGGTGGCTAGGAACCTGACCTCGTTACCACAGGGGAATAACAACAATTGTTACCTTAAGTCCTGTTTTTGTCATGACGCCAATGTTCCATGGTCTGCAGCGGATCACCCAGATTGAATAAAGTAGTCCACACACAGAGTATTTTCTGAACAAGAACCGGGAACATTCAGTCCCGTCCGTTTACTTAAATTCTTCAGTAACAACAAAGAACAGTTCTTGCATACAACAATCCACATAGTGTTGAAGTAGTGAGGATTCCCAGGGCATTATGCATCCACAGTCTTAGTTATCTGCAGGCTTTTCCTCCCAGTCGAACACTCTCTCTAACTTTTGTCAAACACTCACTTTTTCTCGCACACTTGCGGTTTCTCTCTTACTCTGGTTACATGCGGTTTTTATGCTGTACTCCTATGCAGTGCCAACATGTCCGGGCTTCCATGCTTAGTACAGGTAACTTCTAGAAGGAGGGTTTCTGGCATGGCTGTGCCCTGGCATGGACAACAGACACATGACTAGATAAAATTATACATTTTCCAGACACTCACCAGACATGACTAGACATTAACCCTTTCGTGCCTGTAAACTCCAATATACATACTTCTGATGCATTCCACAGTTAAGACAGTATCACAAGACAAACATAAGACATGTATTCTGAGGTGCTGGAGGGGACCCCTAACTCTGGGCCACTACATTAGTAATAGTGTTGCTTGTCTTAATTGACCAGGCAGTACTTGTGGAATAAAGGGAAGTAAGTTACGCTGCACAAAACAGGGACAGTTCAGAATACACATTACGTATTCTCTGGCCTCATGCTCTCACATATCATGATGCCCTGGGATTGCGGCATAGTAGGAGGTGGTGTTTTTTTGTAAATATAAAACAAAAGATAAATACCAGACAGTCGAGCAGCAAATACACATGGTGTGTGTCAGTGGCCTCAGATGTTGTTCAAAGTCATTAGTCTGACCGATACAAATTATTTCAGGCATTACACAGCTACCTATCAGGCAAGGGGAAGTAAGTGAAGCTGCACAAATGGGGGACAGTTCAGAATATACAATATATACTCTCTGGTCTTCTGTTCTCACGTGTCATGCCACCCTGGGATTGTGGCCTTCTAACCCTAGCTATTCAATGGGGAGGGTTGGACCAACTGGAGGCCTGACCCTGAGGAATGTGGGACATCATGCAGTTTGAGGCATATCAGTGCTTTTATGCTGCAGTGATTGCAGAAGGATCGTCACATAGCCCACATCAAAACATCAGAGCATTACTGCGTGGCCACCCTTCTTGATCCCTACTACAAGGCCAAAATGATAAATCCTATTCCTACAGTAGAGACCTTAAAATGCAGCAGCATCAGGACAGAATGTTAAGCAGCTTGAGTAGAGAATTTCCCCATGGAATGGAATCCATCTGCAATCACAGCTCTGTGGCTCATGGTGGATGAGAAGGAAGCCGTTGCAGCAGCACTACCACCGGTGGCCAGAGAAGTCTTACAGAGGTGTGACATAGTTTTTCCAACCCGTTGCAGTCTGCAGCGACAGCATAGGGTAGAACTCATGGTCACAGGCAGCACTTATCCATGATGGTTTCTGAGAAAAGAACTATTTTATGTATTATGGATTTTCTCACAGTTTTTCATGCTTAGAATTTAATATTGAAGTTGCGACCCCTTTACTTTTCCTTTTTAGGATATAAACAATGGTCGTGGCAAATTTCACGTTTGTGCGGTGTTGCTGGTTACATTATATAGGAGGTCGCTTACTATGATGCTTAGAATTTAATTATCAAGTAGCGACCCTTTTACTTTTCCTATTTACGAAATAAAGAATAGCCATGACAAATTTCACTTTTGTGCGGTACAGATGTCTGTTGTTAGTTGCATTAGGCCGCCTGCAGATGAGCGGGTCGGATCCGGCGTAGAGAATTCTCGCCGCGAGACCCGACCCGAGCGCCTGCAGAGACGAGCGCGTATTCACCCGCGCCTGACGGCCCCGGCTCTTTCATGTGCCGGCTGCCGGGCAGCCGGCGCATGCGCAGACCGGAGCCGGCGTCCGGGTGAGTGACGTATCTGTGCGAGGCTCTGCGAGCCCTGCACAAATATAGGACATGCCGCGGTTTGTTTGCTGCACGAGATTTCGCGCGGCCAAACCGCGGCCGTCTGCATAGGACTGCATATTGTAATGCACTCCTATGCAGGCTTTGAGCGGCGGAAATCCCGTGGGAAATCCCGCCGCGAGATTTCCGCCCGTGTGCAGGCGGCCTTACATAGAGGTTCACTTAAAGGAGATGTCCCGCGCCGAAACGTTTTTTTTTTTTTTTTAAACCCCCCCCCCCCGTTCGGCGCGAGACAACCCCGATGCAGGGGTTAAAAAACCCACCCGCACAGCGCTTACCTGAATCCCGGCGGTCCGGCGTCTTCATACTCACCTGCTGAAGATGGCCGCCGGGATCCTCTGTCTTCATGGACCGCAGGGCTTCTGTGCGGTCCATTGCCGATTCCAGCCTCCTGATTGGCTGGAATCGGCACGTGACGGGGCGGAGCTACACGGAGCCCCATAGAGAAGAGGAGAAGACCCGGACTGCGCAAGCGCGGCTAATTTGGCCATCGGAGGGCGAAAATTAGTCGGCACCATGGAGACGAGGACGCCAGCAACGGAGCAGGTAAGTATAAAACTTTTTATAACTTCTGTATGGCTCATAATTAATGCACAATGTATATTACAAAGTGCATTATTATGGCCATACAGAAGTGTATAGACCCACTTGCTGCCTCGGGACAACCCCTTTAAGATTCTTTTACATGCAAAGATAATCTTTCAAAAGGCTGAAAGATCAAAGGCCCTTTTACACACAACGATTTTTGCTCAAAATTCGCTCAAAAGCCATCTTTTGAGCGATAATCGTTGCATGTAAATGTGCCCATCTTTTACTTTTCTGACAAATGATGGTTTTATGTTTGGCATAAAATCCATCGTTTGTCAGAAGAGCTGATAGCAGGGACTTCATGCTGGGTTCTCTGCAGAGAGCTCTCATAACATTGTCTTAGCTGTCCGCCCCGCTGCAGAACAAAGGACATGTATTCAGTGAACAGACCAGAAGCTATTCTCTAAATATAGCTCGTGGCATTAATAAGCTACTAACTGGCATTATTACTAATAAGTAGTTTATGCAAAATGATTGCTCAAAAGCCATCTTTTGAGCGATCATCTTTGTGCGTAAATGGTCCATTAGCAATGTATTTGCATAAAGTGTAAATTGCTTTAATGTCCATTAACACTTTAATCTACTTCATTTGTATGTAAAAGGGACTTTAATCATCTTCTTTGACTTCAATGGAAGCCGCACAAAAATGGAGCATGCTGCGATTTTTCCTCTATGTGTGCAGGAAAACGCTATTTCCCATATAATTCTATAAATAGTATTTGCTGCAGATCTGCGATGCGGACGCCTGCCATGGATTTCGCTGCAAAAATCTGTTTGTGTGCAAATGGCCTATCATGGCCATACAGCAGGGAACCACACAGACACCTGTGGCTAGATGACATGCTCAATTCACCGCATATCCACCTCATGTACTGAGCAAGAGTTTACACTTGTTAGTGCAACCTATGAAAAGTTAGCTCCAGGACTGATGGAGGTTCAAACAGCCCTAATTCGGCTACTACAACAAAAGATAATATTGTACTTTGCAGCTGTGTTTTTGCCATCCTTCTCCAACAAATTATTTTGAGTGGAGGAGAACCCCTTTGTTATCTTTGTGTCTGATATTATACACAACAACAATAGGTATCAAAGTCAGATGAATGGTTATCTGATATCCAACTCAATTGTTGCTTCAAATGAAAAATACTCCTGCCAAAATAATATTGAGGACATCAAAAAAGATGAGAAGCTCAGTCATTCATGCTAAAAGTAACAAGCCTCTGATGTCTATGATACAAAAATTCCACAGGTAGCAGCCTTGGCTGTTGGGATTTAGGAGTGTCTCAAATACTTGGGATGTCTGTCTCGATTGTTGAAAAGTCTGTACTAACCGAATTATTTAATTTGTTTAAGAATTCAACTAGTAGTTATTTTCTCAGATACCAGATCAATGTTAATTTTCCACTAATTGCCATTTATCTCAATAAAATACTTTTTGGTTACCTTTATGTAGCTCTATTCTAGTGTGTAATTTCAATTTAGTAAAACAAAAAAAAAAAGGTGGGGGGTGGTACCGTGTAAAGGCCCATTTAAACACAACGATTATAATATAAAATTATATCAAAAGCCATCTTTTGAGCAATAATCGTTGCCTACCTTTTACTTTTCTGCCGAACACTGAATTTCAGTTCGGCATGAAATCCATGGTTTGGCAGAACAGCTAATAAGATGGACCGCACGCTGTGTTCTGCCCAGGGAGCGCTAATTACATTGTCTCAGCTGTCAGCCCTGTGGCAGTACAAAGGGAATTTATTCAGAGAACAGCGGGTGGTCTGTTCTCTGAATACAGCTCCCGGCAGCTCACATGCTACTAATTGGTACTAATAGGTATTAGTACCTTAAGCTGTTTCACTCACATTTGAGCATATGCATTGCATAATACTCGGGTGCAAAAAAGAACACAGCATGTTTATTATTACTGGAAAGCTTATTGTTTCCTATGGGTGCATAATCAATGCCGCCCATACGCAATGTAATTGCGTATATATGTGCCGTTGCAAAGTGACAGTGCGGGATATTTAATCAAAAAGAAAAACAAGAAGACTGCGCATGACAGCATGCGTGAGATACGCTGTCATGCGCAGTACAATATTGCGGCCATACGTGGTGACCGGCCGGCTCATTGACAGCTTCACGGTGGTAAGATGCTGCGTGATTCACACAGGGTTTAATACATATGATCATGTGAGCATGGCCTAAGTTGCATTTTTGTTGTAAAAACATGTCATTGTGTGGAATTCTATGGGTGCTATGGCAGCGGTAAAATGATGCTCCACATGCACAAGATTTGCCTCCTCATGTTGTGGCTTGTCTGGTTTTTGGAGCTTTTGCAAAAATGTGCAGAACGTGATATTTCACCTCAAAAACACGGTACTCGAGTCAATTCCATTTCCTTCCCTGAAAGTTTTGTGCCATTTTCCGGCCAATAGACATGCAGGGAAGGCATTACAACTTCCTCCTGTGACGTTCCAGCCCTAACCCACCTCACCCCTGCAGTGAGTGGCTGGCGAGATCAAGTGACCGCCAAGTATGTAAAGCAGTCCCGCCCGCTGCTCGCCTCAGACACACGCTGGCAGAGATTAGGAAGAGTACTGTTCCTGCAATAGGGAGAGAGTTAGGCTGTTAGTGTCTTCAAGAACCCCAACGGTCCTTCTTAGGGCCACATCTGACCGTGTGCATTACTGTTGTGGCTGCTGGGAGAAGTTTTGCTTTTTTTTTTTATATCGGGCGTGCAGGCTATAGCGTTCTCAGGCTGCAGTCTGTACTACATACTATAGGGGCAGTATTGGTCAGGCAGGGACAGTGGGTAGTGTGGAATCCTATCTACAAGAACCCCAACGGTCCTTCTTAGGGCTACCTGTGACCGTGTGCATTTAACTCCATGGCTGCTGGGAGTTCTAGTACCTCACTATTGCATATTGCACAGCTAGGCCTGCTTGCAGGCTTCTGTATAATTTTTTTTTCTGGCTGCAGTTTGCGTAACATAAGCGCTGTCTCCCTCCAACTGCATGCCTAAGGTATGCCTTGCTAATGAGGGTTTGTCCGAAGTAAAAATTGTTAGGGGGGGCTCACTCTTGCCACTATTGTGGCTTAAAAGTGAGACCTGGGAGCCTGAGATGCAGCCCAGCATGTTGCCCCTCGCCCGCCCTATCCGTATCTGTGTCGTTTCCATCACTTTCGTAGGTTTTGAAGATTTGCAGCATTTTGGTGCTCGCTCATCTCTATTCACAATACTTTAATGACTCAGTCCGAAATAGGTAGGAAATTATTTATAAATCAATCGGTGGTGTCCTAAATAAAGAAGTGACTGGATTTGGGTCAGGACATGACAGTGAACAGAAAAAGGCACTGTGTGAGGAAACAAATCACCAGTCTAAAGGTGCATTTAGACACAAAGATGATCGCTCAAAAGATAGCTTTTGAGTGATCACTTTGCATAAACTACTACTTGGTACTAATGCCTAATAGTACCAATTAGTAGCATGTAAACTGCCGGGAGCTGTATTCAGGGAACAGACCACCCGCTGTTTGCTGAATACATTCACTTTGTTCTGCCACTAGGCTGACAGCTGAGACAATGTAATCAGCTGTTATCAGCTCTCCCCAGGCAGAACACAGTGTGCGGACTTATCATGCCAAATTGAAATCCATAGTTCGGCAGAAAAGTGAAAGATGGGCACATTTACATGCAATGATTATCTCTCAAAAGATGGCTTTTGAGCGAATTTTGAGCAATAATTGTTGTGTCTAAATGGGCCTTTAGGGATGACTGAATACTTCTAAAACTGTGCCAGAAAAATTAGAAGGCATGCTCAAATGGAACAAAGTGGCGTCAAGTTAAGCTGTGCGACAGTGAGGAGGTGGCTTTGCAATGTAGGTTACCAAGCTTATCGTTCCAGGAAGAAGCAGCTTTTGACTCCACAAATGAAGGCTAAACATCTTACTTGGGCCAAGTAGTTTAGTAATTGGAATTCCAAAACTTAGGAAAGAATGTGCTTCTCTGATGAGTCAATGACTGAAACAATGAACGAGTTGACCAAAAATGTAATCATTCAGGCAAATTGATGGTCTGGGGTGTCCTACCGGTAAAGGGTCCAAGTTGTCTGCATACAGTAAAGGGAATGGTAGATCAGTTCCAGTATCGGAATGTGATTGTTACAGTACTAGTAGTGTGCACAGGTACGCACGGTGTGGGACTCTCTGACCCTCACCCATGCCAATGTCCCTTCCTGGAGGTAGTCCTGAAGGTGGACAGGTCCAGGCCGCCAACACTGACCCTATGCTGTCTAGTGGCAGGACAGGGAGGAACCGCCGTACCTATGCAGATGACAACTTACTAGTACTGACAGGCTAGGCAGATGGAACAACCAACAGGACAGGAAAACCATAGAACACAGGCAGAGCTGGATCGAGACAAGGTAACTTCCTTTGGAGCAGGACTGAAGTCAAGCACACAGGGAACTGAACCAATAACAGGCAACTGCTATCAGCAGCTGCCAGACTGTATTCAGGAGTCTCCACCCCTTGGGTGAAGACCAATCAAGCCAGCTGACCGGAGCTCCCAGCCAGCCAATATAACTCACAGAGATAGCGCGCGCACCTCTTCTAGCAGGCCATATGCCGCGTCCACACACCGGAGCATGGCGCCACTGCTCGCAAACCAGAACGTGGGCGCAGCACCATCCCAGAACACCGCGGCGAACTGCGCCACTGCCACCTGGGGTCCCTGACCGGTCTCATGGTAACAGTGATGGGGAATCGCCTGTTTAATCAGCACAGTGAATAGTTTGTGGATTAGAATTGTAAAAAAGTATGATGCATGTTTTTAACGATTCTGGCCTCGAGGTACTTCCATGGCCGGGCAACAGCCTCGGCATGAGACCAATACAGAATGTTAGGTGCAGACATATAAACAAAAGTAATGCAGAAGGACCTGCAAGTAACAAAGTTAAACTATTTGACAGACTGCTGAAAGTCTGGTGCAACAATCCCAAAATATAAGACATTATCATAAAATCTATTTGAGGAATGCCATCAGGGTGAAAGTGCTATTAAAAGCCAAAGGGGGTCACACAAAGTATTAGAATAGGGTATTAGTATCCATATGAATGTAGTGGCAGTCGAGCATGCCCAGTCCTTAAACTACGGGATCATTGGTGATAACTAGAGTTGAGCGAACGTACTCTGGCGAGCTTGATGCTAGTTCGAGTATTAGCGTACTCGATGGTGCTCGTTACTCGAATGAGCATCAAATCGTGCTCGACCCCGTCCCAGTTTTTGGCTTCTTCCCACTGTGACATGCCTGTTTTGGCCCCTCCCTGCCGCAACACAGCGTGCGTCATTGGCAAATTTTTTGTCTGGCAGGAAGGGGAGAGAGAGAGAGGGAGAACCAAGAAAAAAAAAAAGCTCGGGACCCAACATCCCACATACAAAAATGCTCGGGTCTCCCATTGTAGTCAATGGGGTTGGTTACTCGAGTAGAGCTCTCGAATTTTACGAAAAGCTCAACTCGAATAACACGGACCCGAGCATTTGGGTGCTCGCTCATCTCTAGTGATAATGGAATGATGTACTTGTCAATTTTTGGTAGCTCCATGGAGTTGAATGGAGGGGAAGACTACTGCTCCATTCATATGGGAAAGCAAGAGACCCCCATTTTTGAGCAGTCGGGCCGCCATCATTCAAACACATCCTCAGTCCTTTGGGTAGAGGATAAATTGTAAACTGGGCACAACCCCTTTAAATCTCTGATGATTGAGCAATGTAAAATTGTATTAAGGCCCGTGACCTGGTCACCTAGAGTCCTGGAGGTTGCACTTCCTACTATGTCATGAAATATATATTGCCTTGAGAATATATTGCTATTAAAAGCCAAAGGGGGTCACACAAAGTATTAGAATAGGGTATTAGTATCCATATGAATGTAGTGGCAGTCGAGCATGCCCAGTCCTTAATCTATGGGATCATTGGTAATAACTAGAGTTGAGCGAACATACTCTGCCGAGCTTGATGCTAGTTCGAGTTTTAGCATACTTGATGGTGCTCGTTACTGGAACGAGCATCAAATCGTGTTCGACCCTGCCCCAGTTTTTGACTCCTCCCCGCTGTGACGTGCCTGTTTAGGCCCATCTCTGCCGTGACGCAGCGCGCGTCATTGGCAATTTTTTCGCATTGCACTGTGCTGATGCGATGAAACAGACATTCATGCATACAAATACGTTACTTGTTTTATCAATAAAACTTTCAGATTTGGAACAGTATACAACTGTCTTTTACACAGCTTAATCTAAGACATGTAACAAGCGCCGATCAAGGAGATCAACGTTCATTTTCCTGACCTTCATACAGGCCAGTATGTATGGAGAATGAATTATTGTAAATGTGATTGTTTGTCCAGTTTCATCACAGTCGCCAAAACATTCTCTATTCATATGGAGAGATATGCTACCTGTGGTAAACAATAGCAATCTATTCTTGATAGCAGAATCAGTGGTACCGTTACTTTTACTTGACACACAGTTTTAGAGAATTTCAATGCTCGAAAATTAAACGTTTGCTAGTGTGAATGGTGGAGACAGTGGCTACTGTATGTTAACTCTACCACAAAATCCGAATAATGAAAGCATATATTTTAGCTAACACACATGCATGTATACAGTAATACACATATCCATACCTATAGACGGTTAATTAGAACAATAATTTTGATCAGTGTCCTCTGGCCTGATTTGCTTTCATCTTAGTTGTTTGTTGATTTAGCATTTCTTTTGTAGGCTGGGAAAAGACTCTTCTTAGCATTCACATTGATGCTTGAAATTTTCAGATTATTTTTACTGGGAATTAATGACATTATCTCTCTGGAATTCATTGGACAGTAATATGCTCAGATGTTCGGCTGTGGAAATTTACAGAAAAATTATGATGAGCCAGTCTGAATATTGCTAATAGATTGTCCTGTAAAGATATTAAATTGACATCATAACAACAATCACTACTTACTTGTTTTCTTAATTAAAACTATGATTGAATGTGAAACAAAAGATATTTAAAGGGGTTCTGACATGAAAAAAAAAAAATTGTACTCACCTTGCCTGGCCTGGCCCGATCGCCAGGCATGTCCCCTCCAGCCGGCATCTTCTTCTGTGCCTTTAAAGCAGAGCAGGAGCGGTCAAAAAGACCGCTTCCTGCTCTGGTCCGTCCGTCAGGCACTTCCGAGGTCAACGGACGGACCACCACAGCAAGCACGTCACAAGCAGTGCTTGCTGTGGGCGGCCCGTCCGTCCGGCTGAACTCCGGAGTGCTGCGCATGCGCAGTGGAGACGCAGCCCGTCCTGACTCCTGTCAGAGGGCACCTCTCCACTGCGCATGCGCGCGATCCCGGAGCGGCGCGGCTGCTGGAGGAAGAAGACTGCCTGCCGGGAGGCATACTAGCACTTTCTGCTTAGGTTAAGCAGCGCTGCTGATTAGAGCCACCTGATTGGCTCTTCGGCACCACGTGACTGCACAGCGTGCACCAATCAGGTGGCTCTAGTCAGGCTGCTTAACCTAAGCAGAAAGTGCTAATATGCTGCCGGGAGATGACCCCCCGATGTCAACAACAACAGGAGACAAGGTAAGTATAAGATTTTTATGCTTTAGCAGCCATTAACCCATGGGTTCCCTGGGTCCATTAGGCAGACCAGGGAACAATGGCTGCTAAAGCATAAAAAAATTATTCATGTCAGAACCCCTTTAAACTAAATTATCAATGTAAGTATTCTATCGTGAAGAATATCATGTTATGATTAGAGTTTAATCCGATCATGCTTATTCATTTTTCCAGAATTGAACAGTGCATTACTATTCAAAAAAAATTAAAACCTCAAAAAACACATTGCACTGTGCTGATACAATGAAGCAGACATTCATGCATACAAATAAGTTACTTGTTATATCAATGAAACTTTCAGATTTGGAACAGTACACAACTGTCTTTTACACAGCTTAATCTAAGACATGTAACAAGCGCTAATCAAGGAGATCAACGTTCATTTACCTGACCTTCATACAGGCCAGTATGTATGGAGAATGAATTATTGTAAATGTGATTGTTTGTCCAGTTTCATCACTGTTGCCAAAACATTCTCTATTCATATGGAGAGATATGCTACCTGTGGTAAACAATAGCAATCTATTCTTGATAGCAGAATCAGTGGAATAGTTACTTTTACTTGACACACAGTTTTAGAGAATTGCAACACAGTTTCAATACTTAGGTATTGCAGCTTTACTACTTCACACTGTCTCATCTTGTCAGTCCTTGTAGAATTAAGTCTCAGTGTCTTTAAATGTTTACAGCTTCTCTGATCTCTCTTACAATACCGGCTTCCAGCTCTTCTCTTATGGTTCACGACATTGCACCAATCTCTTGTACTTGCTGCTTACTCCACCATGGCAGCCAAACACAAAAACAGATTGTATTCCACACCCCATCTTTTATACCAAATACAGGCACCACTACGTATGGTGAGATAAGCCCTCCCATTTGTCCATCAGATCCACATGCTCCACCCAGCATGATGATCAGTTATGCAGACCTCCAATTGCCTCCAGGACTGGGATTGGAACTAACATGTCTGCACAGGCCGCGATAGAGACTGTTACACACAATAACTGCACAATTACACATTATCATCAGAAGTTGTATAATTACATCAGTCCTAGTTACTTCTCACAATAACCCTCATTATCACATTTTACCTGATGATCCTAAGAATTTGCAGTTAAACATCCATAACTATAGCACTTCTCCCAATAGACACCAGCATTTTAGACTTTTACTCCATTTAACATCAGTATTCATAACATTTTCCCAATAATGATCAGCATCTTATAATATCTCACTAACTGAACTTGAGTGGTTACAGCATTTACCTGACTACACAAAGTTAAATTTGGTCACCCCATTTACATACCAACAATGGCTTTTTGTTGCCACACAAAAGATGTGATCAGTCCATGAACAAGCATTTACTCATTGGCTGATCAGGTGCATCTTCACATGGCTTGGAGCTTTCCTGTAGTTTACTCCAAATGTGTTCACATAATCTGATGTGAACACAGGCTAAAGGCCCATTTACACATAACGATTCGTTCGATTAAGCAAAAGTGAGTGATAAGCATTCAGTGTGAAGTGAAGAAATCGCTCACTTGTCATTTGCGGTTGTTTAAGCTGACTTTGCAGTCAGCTTGAAAAACCTTTTTAGCACTTGCTGTCTCACTGGCTTCTCATCCTGTGTGACAGCTCCTCATTCAGCGCTTCCCAAAGGAAGCGCTGAGCGGGGAGCGAGAAGCGGACAGGAAGACAGTGAATCGCTGGCAGGGCTTTCAGTTTGAATGCTCTGCACAAGCACTGATGACCTTAGCGGTGACGTCAGCGCTCGTGAGGTCACTGAAAAGACTGTCGGCCTGTATAAAAGTTGCACCACCATCATGGATGCCTATAGGCTTTGAATACATAGAAAGCCTGTAGATAGGTAGGAAAGCTAATTACTAGTCAAATTTTGCCAAAAAGTTTATAGCCTGTATGGAAATGAAAAAAAACCAAAAAACTTTTTCTGCATTCTATAGCATGTAAGATATAACATCTACAGCATCTTAAACTTCAGGATTAGCCTTACTGTAAACTGTACATGTTTTGGCATGTTGTACCATTCATCCTGTTTCTGAACTCATTAGGTGGGGTTAGATTCCCAAGTTTTGATGATATTATTCCACATGACTAATGAATAATTGTCATGACTTAGTTGACTCATCTTCATAATTAACTGAATTACCATTTTAAATACAATGGTATACATACAACAGTTGCGAACCTCCTTATTTTAATCAGCTGATTGTTTACATAGCTGATAAGATTGAAAAAGATCTATGAGGTGCATGAAGTTCAATCTATAATCCTACTCGGTTGATCTAGAAGAAACCCGAATTAGAAGTATGACAATTGCCTTATATTAGGGTGACAAATTCTTTCTCAATTCCAATTATGACAATCAGAATAAATCCCCGGATCAACACTCTATCGCAAAAAATCTTGTACCCGTAACTTGTCATATTATAGCTTTTAAGAAAGGCAATCAGGTTCATCTTGAACTTGCTGAATGAATTAACCATCATAGCTGTTAGGCTGTGCTGCTGGGACCTGTAGTACTATGGTTTCTAGCAGCACAGCCCCACAGGTGTGAAATGATTGAGCTGGCTTGGTGTGGTGCTCTCCTGTTAGCCAATCTCACGGGTCTTTGCTCACATATGTATATACCCAGCTCCTGTCAGTGTCTGTTTGGTGTTCAGGGTGAGCAGTCATGTATTCTTGTCTGTTGCAGCTTAGTGTGTGTTTGGTTTCTTGTTGGTTCATGTCCATTCTTGCACTTGTCAGTTTTCTGTTGCTTTGTTCTGCTGAGTTGGTTTGCCATATCTGGGCTAGGATGGCTTTAGGGTCCCCTGGTACATGTTGTCTTGTTAGTGTAGGGACCCGCAAGACAACGAGGAGCCTTGATCGTGGCTTACGGGCTTAAGTATTTTGGCCAATATACGAACCAATACCTCGTACCTTTATAGCTATATCATCTGTTTATGTGTACAGGTATGTATGGCGAGTGTGTGGTCATTGGTTCCCTGTTTGTGGCTTCTGCCAGTATGTCCAGTCTGAGTCCGATGCCTGACACTGTTACCAGTGGTCCCTAACCCCTTCTGGGTCACGTTTGTGTGGGCCCGGTGCTTAATTGCCCACACGAACGTAACAATAACATTTTGTAATAGAAAGTTCCATAGTCTCACTGTTATTACAGTAAGAAAATCCCCGATGATGCTGAGCTTCTTTTGGTACTCCAATCCACCCATGCGCTTATGTATTTTGATCATCATCCTCTGCACCCGCTTTAGTTCTACTAGCTCCTTCTTCTACACAGGCACCCAAAAGTATACACAATATTCCATGAATGGTGATTAAAGTAGCAAGAGTTTGTAAACAGCACTTGATACTATGATCATGCAATCGGAATTAAATGTCAAAAAGCTTCCTGACAAGTTTTCATGTTAATCAATAGTTGTATCCATATTTGTGTGGTTAGTTTTGTACTTAGAATATATTATACAATAGATTACAGTTGTATTTTAATTCAGTTCCTGCCTTTTTCCTTGTATAATCAATTTTGAATATAAAATTTGGCTTAGATTTGCCTTTTTAAGTCAAAATACATCAAAAGTATTGGCAAACCAATGAAGTAGTGTAAATCCAAACTAAAAATTATGTTTCTCTCTAGGAAACTAAAAGCTGTTATCATTTGATCACTTATAGAATGCTTTAAAATATATAGCATAACAAAATATTACTGCTTTTCACAGTTATACTAACAGGCAATCTATCAGGCAATGCCTCTAGCACAGCCCCTTCAAACAGCAGATCGACAGTGGTGCTGGGAGTCAGACCTCTACTCATCAGATATTGATGGCTGATCCAGAAGATAGGCCATCAATTGTGAAAACCTACTTTAAAATTGAAAAATATTTTCCCACAGATAACATGAAAAAAAATGTAATCTATTGTTATCTCAATGAAATCAATGAAATCTGCCAACAGATCTGTTCCTTTGCATTTTTAATTAACCTGTTTAGGACCAGGCACTGTAAATTTATGGCACCTGGTCCTGGGTTTAAAGCACCGCAGTATGTAAAATTACGGCGGCGCTTTAAGCCTCCTGTTAGTGACAGCTGATAACCTGGAGGAGGCAGGAGGGGTATTTAACCCTTTCTGCCTTCTACTTCCCCGAGTACACAGTGCTCAATGGGCACTGTGTACTAGAAAGTGAAAGTAAAATGTAACTTTCACTCCGGGAGTCGAGGGGTAATGTGACCGCCAGGGTTCCCTGCTACAGCAGGGCTGAAGGGTCATACTAGATCCTGGCCAGCTCTGCCAGTGATTAATGTCACTACAGGGGTTGCTTTCCCCTGTAACTGGGGCTCCTATGGATGCCCCAGCTACAGTGGCAAAGTATCAAATAAAAAAAAATGAATGTTCCTTAGAGGCCTTACATGACATCACGGGGGACATAGATGGTAAAAAACATAATTACATACATAAGTAAAGCAAAATTCCAGAATAAAACAACAATACAAAAGAAAGAAAATGACCCAAAACCGACACCAACCAAAAACGTCGCTATAAGCGCCCTGTAATCCAAAACCATACATACAATATATCAAAACGTCCGAAACAAAATTAAGAATCTGTTGCCATACTGTATTTTAGTGTAAGTATACTAATTAAAAAAAATAACTAGAAATGTTAAAAAATATTTTTTTTAGCTTTTTACCCCCAGTAAAACTAAAAAACAGAAAAAAAAGTTAGTGAAAAACATATTAAAAAATTGCCCTATATGTCACGAAAAAAAAGCACAGCAAAAATAATTTTGATAGGTAAAGGAAAAAAAATAGAGCAGTAAAACCACCACATGGGTAAAATCCCTAAAAAGTGTCTGGTGCTTAAAGGAGATGTCTCGAGGAAGCAGTGAATTTTTTTTTTTGCCCAGTCCCCCTAATTAAGCAAACATTACTAAGCCCCCCTGTAAATGACTTTTCTAGCTGGTTTCTACTTACCGTTCCAGCGTTTCAGCAACTTATAAAAGTCTCCCCAAGATGGCCGCCAGCTCTTTTCCCGTCGCTTGCTGCAGCCCGACGTGCACGCTCCCGAGACGCTACCAGCTGTGTCTCCATGGCAACCAGATGCCCCGCAGCCGCCGACCAGTCACCCACCGCCAGGCAGCAGGTAACCGGCGCTAGCCCCCGGCTCCCCAGCGCTACGCTCCCGTCTCCCCAGCGCTACGCTCCCGGCTCCCCAGCGCTACGCTCCCGGCTCCCCAGCGCTACGCTCCTGGCTCCCCAGCGCTAGACCCTGACAACAGACGAAGGCCCCGGAGCCCAGCGCTAGGTTCCGGAGCCCAGGTGAAGGCCCCGGAGCCCAGCGCTAGGCCCCGGAGCCCAGCGCTAGGTTCCGGAGCCCAGCGCTAGGTTCCGGAGCCCAGGTGAAGGCCCCGGAGCCCAGCGCTAGGCCCCGGAGCCCAGCGCTAGGTTCCGGAGCCCAGCGCTAGGTTCCGGAGCCCAGCGCTAGGTTCCGGAGCCCAGGTGAAGGCCCCGGAGCCCAGCGCTAGGCCCCGGAGCCCAGCGCTAGGTTCCGGGGCCTTCACCTGGGCTCCGAAACCTAGCACTGGGCTCCGGAACCTAGCGCTGTGGCCCGGGACCTTCACCTGTTAGAGAAGATCACCCCCCCCGACCCATCACTTACCTGGGCGGCTTCTCGGGGCTACTGGGCTGGGCTGGGCTTCTCCGCTGGGCAGCTCCAGTTTCTGCACCTTCCTCTAACAGAGGATGGTACAGAATGGCCGCTCCAGCGCGCTCCCGAGCAGTGACAGCTCGTCTGCGCATGCGCAGAAGAGCTGTAGCGGGGAGCATACTGAAGCGGCTCGTGCTGAAAGGAGAAGACCGGACTGCGCAAGCGCGTCTAAAAAAGCAAGCTGCCAGCGAATTTAGACGGAACCATGGAGACGAGGACGCTAGCAACGGAGCAGGTAAGTGGAATAACTTCTGTATGGCTCATATTTAATGCACGATGTATATTACAAAGTGCATTAATATGGCCATACGGAAGTGTATAACCCCACTTGGTTTCGCGAGACAACCCCTTTAAAGGGGTTGTCCCGCGAAAGCAAGTGGGTCTATACACTTCTGTATGGCCATATTAATGCACTTTGTAATGTACATTGTGCATTAATTATGAGCCATACAGAAGTTATAAGAAATTTTTCACTTACCTGCTCCGTTGCTAGCGTCCTCGTCTCCATGGTTGCCGTCTAATTTTCAGCGTCTAATGGCCAAATTAGACGCGCTTGCGCAGTCCGGGTCTTCTTCTTGTCTCAATGGGGCTCCGTGTAGCTCCGCCCCGTCACGTGCCGATTCCAGCCAATCAGGAGACTGGAATCGGCAATGGACCACACAGAAGCCCTGCGGTCCACCGAGGGAGAAGATCCCGGTGGCCATCTTCAGCAGGTAAGTAAGAAGTCACCGGAGCACGGGGATTCAGGTAAGCACTGTGCGGTGTTCTTTTTTAACCCCTGCATCGGGGTTGTCTCGCGCCGAACGGGGGGGGGGGGGTTGAAAAAAAAAAACAAAACGTTTCGGCGCGGGACAACCCCTTTAAGGTACAAAACAGCTTGGTTCTTGAGGGGTTAAAAATATTAACAGTAAATAACTTTAGTGTAAAAGAAGATACACCTTTTTTTGCATTATATGTTGTGTCTATATATATTCCATGTATTCAATGCAGGAATGCAATAATTATGAGGCAATGCAAAGTCTTCTCATTTTGAAGCAGTTTATGGCTAGAATTCTGGCAAGATAATTTATTTTTTATCAACCAGGCTTGTAAAAATAAGCAGCCAAGGTACATAAAGAAGTGTTCCAAAGTGACCACTATGTTAACATTTAGTCATTGCAAAAGAACACCAGTGCTTGGCAAATGATAGGAATATACTGTACTGCCTTAAAGGGTCTGTTTTCTCAATTATGATCAATATCAACTTCTTAAAGTTATTCTAAGAGGCTCCTTGCTATTCTAGAGCCTAGCTGTGTATGAGTTTTTAAGTCAGAGCCTGTGGACATGTCTAGTTAGGATTTTGGAGAATTTGGAACAGTGCATCTGAGACCACGCTAACTACCCAATCAGCTGTTAGCATGTGCAGTAAGCTGCTAATTGTATTATAGGTCCTAGATGCTATCTAATCACTATTCATGAGCAGACATTTTGATTTTAAATCAGATAAAAGAAAAATCACACTAAAGCCCCTGTAGCACAGCGGGAGTTAAAGAGCACTCCAAACCGTCACCTTTCGTTTCTTTTGGTTTATTTACACCGTCTTTAACAAACATAAATAACTGGGTCTCCAGATGAATAGTAAATGATAGCAACACAAAAGTCTCTGTTCATGTTTAACCCTCCTCAGTCCGGAGGTGACACAGGTAAATCCTCAGCTGAGGAAACCATACAAGTCCTTAGAGGTGCACAGACCTGTGGATGTCCAGAGCGCCGCTGGTCCTTATGCCTTCAATCTCTCAGGCTCTAGTCCAAGGGCAGGCATACCCCTCCAGGGGTCCTGCTGCAACCAGGAGCGCCTCGTCCACAGCGCCTCTCTCTGTTCACCGTGGAAGTCACAGAGTACTTGCAGCCTGTATCTCCCAGGCACACACACACACCCCTCTACCTTCCACCTGTCTCCTTAAATGGCAGGCTGGACAGGTGGTAAGATCTGGCCTGGAGTGAAAGAAGACCGGACTACCTCACAGAAGCTAATAACCTCTGTGACACATACCTTCCACTCCAGACCATTCCTCTTACCCTGTTAGACCCCATTTACACAGGTAGAATGTCAGACAAACGATACCCAACACTTGTCCCCACATGAACTCCCTTCCGTACTGTTGCACAGGATCGAGTATCGTTGGCTTGCAGCAGGGTGGCTGGAGGAGATTTCACTTCTTGCTCTTCCCCGCCCCTCTCTATTCACTTAACACAGCGGCCGTTCAGTACTGAATGGCTGCTGTTTACACTGAACGATGATCGTTCATCTTTTTTAGGGCTCCCACACACTTGCGTTTGCAGTCAGAAAAGTGCAGTTACCAGCAGCATTACTCCATTCCAAACCTTGTGGCAGGACTTAAATCATACTGTCTACTATATATCATGGGGAAATAAAAAGACGCTTTTACACCGACAACCTGAATGCTGCTGTCTTTATGCATTATCACACACTTGCGTTTGCGTTTTTTGTTAATGCGATTGACAATGGGACTTTCTAATGTTAAAAACACAACGCAATGCAATGCAACTTGTGTTTTTGGTGCATGGCGTTGCGTTTTTAACATGAGAAAGTCCTATTGACAATCGCGTTAACAAAAAACGCAAACGCAAGTGTGTGGGAGCCCTTATGCCGCATAAATGATGAAAGATGAGCTGAACGATGATCATTCAGTGTAAACGGCAGCCATTCAGTACTGAACGGCTGCTGTGTTAAGTGAATGGAGAGGGGCGGGGGAGAGCGAGGAGTGAAATCTCCGCCAGTCGCCCTGCCCCCCTGCTGGCCGCTCTGTCAGAGAGCCAGTGATACTCGCTCCTGTGTATTACCATGGGAGGGAGTATGTGCGGGGACGAGTGTTGGGCATCATTTGCCCGACATTTGTCCCGTGTAAATGTGTGTAAAGGCTTAAGTTAAAGGGGTTGTCCCACGAAAGCAAGTGGGGGTATACACTTCTGTATGGCCATATTAATGCACTTTGTAATATACATCGTGCATTAAATATGAGCCAAACAGAAGTTATTCACTTACCTGCTCCGTTGCTAGCGTCCTCGTCTCCATGGTGCCGTCTAATTTCAGCGTCTAATCTCCCGATTAGACGCGCTTGCGCAGTCCGGTCTTTTCCCTTCTGAATGGGGCCGCTCGTGCCGGAGAGCTGCTCCTCGTAGCTCCGCCCCGTCACGTGTGCCGATTCCAGCCAATCAGGAGGTTGGAATCGGCAATGGAACGCACAGAGCCCATGGTGCACCATGGGAGAAGACCTGCGGTCCACCGTGGGTGAAGATCCCTGCGGCCATCTTCGCAAGGTAAGTAAGAAGTCACCGGAGCGCGGGGATTCGGGTAAGTACTATCCGTTTTTTTTTTTTAAACCCCTGCATCGGGTTTGTCTCGCGCCGAACGGGGGGGCTATTGAAAAAAAAACAAACCCGTTTCGGCGCGGGACAACCCCTTTAATTGAAAGAAAAAAGACAACACATGTATTGCATGATATGTTTATTACATCATCCTAAATTAATTCATGTAAAAACATCATTTTGATTAAAGATGTTCCTTAAGTACTTATTCTTTCAGCTGACTTTACAGAATCACCTGTTATATGCGTACATAAGGAGTAGTACTATTTCTGACCATTATGTGACTTGCTTTTTGAATGAATGAGCAGTTTTTTCCTCTGCACGCTCCATCTCTAATTCTCAGTTTTCCCTGAGCTAGTGGGTGGGGACTATCTTCTATGATGTCTCCCATACACTGCACACATAGAGAAGAGGAGATTCTGGTTCCCTATCATCTTCTCTTATGTATAGAGAAGCATCAGTAGCAGCATGGAGGATATTATACAGAGGTACTTAGCAGTGAAGATATGAATGTGACTAGTGGAATGTTGTGATGGTGCGGTGGTTACAGACGTAGACAGTTCATAACAGCAATAAATAATTTTTACTTAAAGGGGTTCTGTCATTAAAAAAAACAATCAATACTTACCTATTCCTCCCCAGGCAGCCTTCTTATCTCAACTCCTACTCACCTATATTCTTCTGGCTTCTCCAGTCCCCCGGGTCACTTCACCTCCAGCCGTCTGGATCCTCTTCTTCCTGTATTGGAGAATCCATTAGCTGCAGTTCACTTACTGCAGGGCAGTGAACGCCATGATTAATATAGCATTCACTGCCTAGCAGGGAATGCCAAACATATCGGCAACCTTCTTTAGAACGCATGCGCGAAATCTCGCTGCTAGTGTTTCATATAATATATGAAACACTAGCGGCAAGACTTTGCGCATACACAGTCACACTAAAACAGGCTGCTGAGCATTCGGCAATCCCTGCTAGGCAGGGAACACTACGTTACTAGTGATGTAGCGTACATTGCCCTGCAGGAAGCAGAATGCCGACAATGTACGCTTCGTCACAGGAATAAGAGGATCTGGTCGGCTGGAGGTGACATGAGCCAGGAGAAGATCGGTGAGGTGAAGATGAAGTAAGTAGACTGCCTGGGGAGGAACAGGTAAGTATAATTTTTTTTTTATGATAGAGCCCTTTTAAACATAAATCATATATATATATATATATATATATATATATATATATATATATATATATATATATTATGCAGTATGATCTGTAGCATTCCATGGGAGGGTATGAGCACTTAAACATAACGTTCATAATATTTCTGATCACTATAGAACATTCTTCCTAAAGCGACAATCACATATATTTTTACCCTTTCCATTCTTTCGCAATTAGCATTTTAGACATCAAACATTGGTTTCTCCAAAGTGGCAGAAAAAATGGCATCAGCAAGGCATGTATTGTTGTGGGCCTTCACCATATATGCCTGAACTGGCTGGTATTTAGTAACATAGTTCTCAATATTGATGATGCCTATACATGCAGAGCTCTAGGTAGAGTTTCAGGTACTCTTCTCAAAGTGGCAGTGGGATTATGCATTCAGCCTCTTTCTGCCCAAGTTGTGTGGAAGCTGGTTAGTTTCGCACACTTAATACACACTAAACATACCACATACAGGGGCTTAACATATCCCTGTCTGCACACAATAAATGTACGAAAGCCTCCATTTAAATATGCACTTCTCATAACTTACTTTGATTTAACCCTTCAGCACACACTTCTCAGAACCGCGGGGAATGCATGGAAGTCTTTTCTGGTACATTGCTGTCCACGGCTTTATCACTGGGTCACGTATGACTCAAAATATGCAATGTCATTCTCTATCAGTCTTTACTTTTGTTATATGCAAACTGTCTTGCTGCACCATAATAACTTTAACACACATGAAAATATTACTTTATCCTATTAACTAACTGTGCACTAGAGATGGCATCATGTCTAACACCATTCAGTAGCATTAACCCTTTCAGGTAATACCATACCTTTTTGTTTTTCTATGACACCTGCCTTGGCAGGGTGCTGCCCCGCAACTTTTGCCTCTTCCTCTCCTTGCCCTGTGAGCTGCTATGATGATTTTCCCTGCCACTGTATGTTAGATTGAGTACGTCATCCTCTTCCATCTCCTATTCGTCGTCCCTTTCCTCCTGATTGGACTCTATATTACAGCGAGCATCGGCAACGGACCTCCATTTCTGCATCCTCCTGAATACACAGAGCTGACCACGTGCTCTACCCCACCCTCATCTTCCTTTTTTTTTCGGAGGTAAAAATGGTTGGGCATCAGTACATACAATGTCTAGGTCTTCTTTCTTTGGTTATTTGGACTGCCCAGTTGACATCCATGGCACTGAATAATCAAACAGCTCCAAAAAAGCATGTGATGCTGCTTCTTTCTCTGGTCCCTCCAATGTTACTTCAGTATACAAGCTTTCACACCAGCAACAATATACCTTCTGTGGAATTGGCTGTTTGCTGACCTCTGCAGCAGGCTTTATAGAAGATTTGATTTTCCCACATTTTTTGCCAAAAATCAGTTCAGACTAACCCTATTCAATTTTGTGAAAACTGGGTCGATCTATCAAGATGAGCAGCAGTAGTCATTATGCACACATGTATTCTGAAATGTTTTCTATGAAATATAATACTGTATTAATGTCATGCTGAACCTGGACAGATGAATATAAAGTCACTGTTAGTGCTGTACTCGACCTTCATAAACTTGTATCTTTTTAAAAAAAAAATATAAATCTATGTTAACTATCAACTAATGAAAAATGTTTCCTTTGTTTCCCTTTCAGTTGACAGCAAACAATTGTTTCTTCCTTCCTAGTAGAAGGTCAAATTGTTCTGGTCCTCCTGCTCATTGTCTCGTTGCCCTGGGCATTTTATATTTGTGATGGGTCACACAGTGTGCTTTCTGCCACTTAGCAGGTCATTTCAGTTATAAAGTAATGTAAATATCGGTACAAGGTCATCCACATAATTATGTCTAGTATGAAAGCATGTCAGTAGATCTCATTTCTTCTCCTCACATACCAATAAACGTCTTTAACTAATGCTTCTGAGACGTAGTTAGAGTTTAGCTGGATTTTTCTCATCTCAATGAAATTTTCTTTGTTTTCTTATAAAATAATACAGTATATACAAAACATTCTTGGCTGCAATCTAAATGGACTTGTATAAAGTATATAGGTAGATTATCAATGGGCCACTAAAATGCTGGAATATTTTTGTTCACAAAATGTGAGTAATGATATTTTTAAAACCTGGAAAACATTTCTACGTAGAAATTCAAACACATTGGTGCAGATCCTATTCAATATATGCCTTTTAGGCCTTAGTCAGACGGGCGTTTTTTGCCGCGATTTGCTGATCGCATGACGGATGCGTGACCGGTGCGCGCAAGTCGCCTGCAAATCGCCCGAAAATCTGCTCCTAGCCGCGTTTCATTAGAAATGGGCCGGAGCTGTCCAGCGCATTGCATTCAATGGAGACGGCAATACAGCCGTCTCCATTGAAAGCAATGCGCTGCGGGCGAGCCCGGGATGAATTGTCGGTAAGGGCTTAAATATATAAGCCCTTACCTGCAATCCATCCTAAAATGTGTTAAAATAAAAAAAAATTGCATTCTCACCTTCTGCCTGCAGCTCCGGGCAGCCGTCCTGCAGTGGGTGTGAAGGGGGTGTGAGTCAGACCTGCCCCCTGATTGGCTCAGCGCTGAGCCAATCAGAGGCATGCCTCACTCACACCCATTCATGAATTCATGAATGGATGTGAGTCAGACCTGCCCCTGATTGGCTCAGCGCTGAGAGGCAGCAGTCACTCACCCATTCATGAATTCATGAATGGGTGTGTGAGTGAAACCGGCCTCTGATTGGTCAGGCTGTGACCAATCAGAGCAGATCATTCAGCAGGCGGGGATTTTAAAGCCTCGCCGGCTGAATAGTGCCGAGAAGCAGTTCAGGAGAACTGACAGCGGCCGCGGCTGGACTCCGGCTGCAGCGGAAAGGTGAGTATACAATTTTTTTTTATTTTAACACATTTTAGCATGAATTGCAGGGAAGGGTTTATATATTTAACCCCTTCCCGACAATTAACCCCGCGCACGCCGGCAGCCCATTGCTTTCAATGGAGCGGCTGTATTGCCGCTCCATTGAATTCAATGGGCAAACATCGTTCTTCTCTGCCACAGCTGTTACAGCTGTGGCAGAGAAGAATGATTTGTCTTCTATATGTTCTCAATGGGGTCGGCGCTGTTGCCGCCGGCCCCATTGAGCGCATATACAGAAGCGAACAGGAATCGCAGATCGCAGATAGGTGCGATCTGCGATTTTTTGTTCTATAATTTTTCGGACGAGCGCATAAAAAGCGCTCATGTGTCCGATACCATTGCGAAGCAATGGTTTTAAAAAATCGCCGGACGCATGCGCATGCGCAAATCGCGGCAAAAAACGCCCGTCTGACTAAGCCCTTAGTGTCCTGATTGAAATGCTGGAATAGTCAGATTGGAGGCAAATTTTCCATCTGTAGCCATCAATACATACAGCAACACAGAGGCCTCATTGCCAGTTATAGGTAATTTCTTCCTAGTGTGGCTTGTATGTGGTTTGCTTTTGAAATTGTCTGAGCACTTTAATGTACAACTCCCTAAAATAACGCATACAAGACTCTGATAAAGTACCAAAACATTGGCCCATCTGACTACTCTTCAGTACTAGTCCCTACGGTACCACATATCTGTATCTATTTGACCTCTGTTGCCAGACCTTCTCTTGCATTCTTACCCAGGATAGCATGACTCTCGTTGATGATGTTCAGACTGCCCAACCACGCTTCTATTTTCTTATCTCTCCGTGCTATACTTTCCTGAAACATTTTTGAAACATTCTTATGTTTATAATTGTCCATGGCAACTGTACCTCCAACTACTTCCATTTGGTCTGATCCTCCTCCTGCTAGATATTATCAAGGAAATCAATCAATCATTGTACCAGCTAGATAAGTCCAGGGATCAGGTGTCTATGTTGACGCTAACCAAAGTTGCAGGAAAAATGGGTGCTATAGGTACTACTGTGCTGTCAGACTCAGGACTCAGTCAGATGAGTGTTTTTGATCATGCATGTTAGGTGTGTTTGCGATTTGCATATATAAGAACCAATGCTTTGCAATGAAAGTGGTCACATGTGCGTTTTTTACATGTGAATAAAATTTGCACCTGCAAAAGATAGGACATGGGAGTTCGTTCCAATGCACCCGGTTACACAAATTTTGGGGATTTTTTTCCTGCACCTCTAAAGCATGAAAAATTGGCTCGTCTAACGGAGCCCTCAGAATCTTACAACTCAGAGATTTTTATTCTCAGTTATCACCATCATTTTCTTGTTCAAGAAGAAAGAGATTAGTCAGCGGCAAACCGTTGATAGCCACACGGTGGGGAAGAAACCACAGGTTTGGTGCCAGCTGCCAAATGACCGTCAACCCCCCAATCTCCAATGATAAATCCAGCAATAGTAGAAGGTGCGGCACTCAGGAACTCATATCGACTTCAGGTAGTTTAGCAAAAAAAGTCCAAAAGCTTTATTTTCACTCCACAATACAAGATAGATATGCGACTTTTCGACCTACACGGTCTTTGTCAAGCATAAGCATATACATCCAAAAACACCAACATATATACACACAATAGAACTGTCACAGACCAATAGTAAAAGACATGTGGGCCAACCCCGTCCTCTCTCACCGCCTCATAGGCCAGTGGGTCCCCTGCCAGGTGCCTCCGCTCACATTGCCATGTTAACATCCAACTAGGAAATCATAGGTGCACACGATCAATGGGATGCAACCATAGTACCCCCCGCCATGCATCTTTTGAATGATTATCTTTGCGTGTAAATAGGCATTAACTGTACACAGGACAGGTTAGCATAATGGTTCGCTAAATCAAATGTTTAAATCATAGTGCTAAATGCACATGTAACATGCACTGACATATTATCATATATGAAAAGAAAAATGTGTACTACATTATGATATTTACAATGATCTACAGAGAATGGAGAAACCTTTATCAAACCAGGCTGATTCAGCTGTTGTAACTTTATTTTATTAAATTAAAAAAGTCTTCTACAGCATATTTCTGATACGTTTCTATTCTCTCTAGAGTGATTGTTGGGTACAGATAACCACATTTGAGCTTCTGTCCAGAGGTTCAGTTTTGTGTTATGCTGCAAATTCAAAAAAATGGATTGGAACAGAACCCCTGGAAAGAAGCTATCACTGCTATTCACTCGTACTTGGTCATAACACTAAAACAAAAGGTGGTCATAAACCTTAGATAGCTGTTGGCCGAATAACTTTCACCTTCTTCACATCCCCATGAACATCTGCCTTGGTCAAGCATGCATGTGTTCTGAATGGATAGAGGGGCCAAAACCCTCTACTAGACTCCTTGAGTGGTGGCTTATCTTCTAGAACAACAAAGGATCTAATGTGCCTGATTCTTCTTTCTCCTGACATATACTGTCAGGAGGAGAGTGAAGACTAGTAATGAGCGATTCTTATAATAATCGGTACTCAAGCACAAGCCTGCTCAAAGGAACAACTGTAAAGCCAACAAACATTATGCTACATGAGGGCGAAGTCAGAAAAGCGTTTTTTGCGCATGCCTACGGGAGCAATAAAAAAGCGTGTCTGATAGAACAATTGGTTTGCCATGGTGTGTTCACATGTCCATCTTTTACAGGCACAAAACACTTGCACCTGCAAAAGATAGGACATTCGTGCGCTGGGAAGGTCCGTGCTACGCGTAAAGATTCACCGCGGGGAGTCCCCTCATCACTGTACACTGTGAGAGCACTGTCACAGTGTACAGTGACAAGGGGCTCACCACGGGATGAAGGAATCCCCTGTCACAGCTGTGGCAAAGGACTGCGATGCCAGCCTATTGCTTTCAATGCAGCCGGCGCCACTGTCGCCGGCCCCATTGAAATCAATGGGATGCAGGCATCCCCCGCATGTGATTTTCAGGGTAGAGCTTGAAATATAAGGCCTTCCCTGAAAATCATCCCTAGCTGCTGTAAAAAAAATTATTAAACATCACCACTCCGCCGCTGCAGCACATAGCTTTGGTTATGCGCATTTTTAACATGGGAGGAGTGCATTTTTTTGCTCACATAGGTACGCAAAAAAATAAAAACGCTTGTCTGACTGAGCCCTGAGACAGCAGGTTTGCTACTTCTTTTAAAAGCAATATTATAAATTTGGCGAGGGCAAATTCTGCCAGGCGAACACAACATTCAAGCACGTGCCTCCTATACCTCCCAGGAAAAGCAGTAGAGTTACCAAAAATTATGCCAAGGGAGACAGCATGTGTAGTGCTACAGTTGTTTCCTTGTGCTTTAGAAATGTTTCATTTTTGGAGAAGGAGGAGGAGGGAGCATGGTGCAAGCAGGAGGAGAGCATCAGCAGTTCCTTGTGGAAACATGAGAGCTGTAGCTCTGTACTGATATATTGACACAGTTTTCATTTGTAGGGGAAGTAGAGGGGGGAAACATGGTGGAAGCCGGAGAAGAGGAGCAGTAGTACCACAACATCTCATACTCCTTTTTTTTTCCTCATGTGTCCTTTCTATTTTTTTATGTAGTTCTTTTTTTGTTTACTTTTTAGTGTAGTTTTAGTTAACTTTTTAACCCAATTTGTAGTTTTTTAGTAAGCCCCTGCTAGTTGCGTAAGGCCTGCAAAAAATTCTTACTAGCCATACTTGTGACTGAATGACTTCTGAGGCCGCTGCAAGCTGTGTGTATTTGATGTTTCCGTGTTTGGTTTTCTTTTTGTTTTATATTAACATAAAGCACCGTCAACTAAATAAGCTGCAATACCTGGGTGGCATGATATGTGAGAACAGAAGGCCACACAGTACAGCTTCTATATTTGTGCACTGTCCCCTTTTTGGCATAGTGTAATTGAATTCCCCAAACCCCACTGTTAGCTGTGTAAGGCCTGCAAATTTGTAGTAGCCAGACTGGCGACTTTGAAGAACACTTGAGGCCACAAACAGAGAACTGCAATACTATCCATGCCAAAGCATAGTTTGTCTGTCTGCTTTGCTGCTATATATGTTGACAGCAGCAGAAATAAACTCTCTACCAATATACAGACCATGTTTTGTATAGGCCTATAAATGTGATGCAGCTTCTTTCTCTAATCCCTCCAATAGAACACCATGTAAGTTCTCTGCTAGAATACAAGGTTTCACACCAGCAGCTATATATCCTCTGTAGAATATCTGGCCCTAACAACAGACTATGTTTTATGTAGGCATGTAATCATGATGCAACTTCTTTCTCTGGTCCCTACAATATATTCCCAGTATACAGGCTTCCACACCAGCAACAAAATATCCTCTATGGAATATCTGGCCCTAACAACAGACCACATGTTGTATAGGCATATAAATATGATACAGCTTCTCTGTCCCTTGCTCAACTGTCAAATGGGGCTGGTTACACTGTGCCTATGTTTTAGGTCATTATGTAAATACAGGTTCAAGCAGCACATATAAATAACTCTACTCCTGTGGTTGGATCCTTCAATTTTAATGCAACAGCCACTTGTGGATTAGACCAGTTCCAGATTGCATATCCAAAGTCCAGAAGAATGTGGCAGCATACACGGGTGTATAAAAAGATAAGAAAACTCTTTATTCTCCCATGATAAAAACGATGTTTCAGTCCAGCAATTGGACCTTTGTCAAGCTCACTTACATCTAGCACATATAACCTTTAAATAGTCTCTACTACAAAAGATAACCCCTCCTACTTCCGGTTTCCAAATAAGGAATACATATGTCCACATATATACATACATACCATATAACGCACACATAAGGATTTGGTGCACGCCATTGGTCCTATTCATAGCAGGTTTCCAGATGTAATCATGCCGTCTGTATCCACGTCTTGAATGATCTACTGCGCATGTGCGAGATTTACTTAGTCTCGCCTAATCACGCGTCATGGCCGCTGCAGTGCACATGCGCGAGATACCCGCGATCTCGCATTGCTATGCGCTCCGTGACTCCAAAGAATCAAGTTTCCAATGCGCATGTGCGGAGCCCATCCAACTCTATTATACAGTGTCTATTAATAGAGGACACCCAATTTACCGAAAAGGAGCGGTACAAAAACCTGTTATAGTCGCACTGGATCAAAAATAATGTAAAGAAGGAGGATGATACTAAGTGGTCATAACCACCCGGTGTGATTAATCTATCCGCATATCAAGGGGTTAAACCCCTAAGACCAACAAAATATCGCCCAGGCTTTATATGGGTGCAGTTCAATATAGATTAACAATCACAATGCCGGCACACATATATAAATCATGGCCATCTCTATACATAGAAATATACATTACACATACTGGTCCTCTAATGCAAAAGATGAATATAGACCTGGCATAACACTAATAATAAAGTACTCATTGAGTGTTGTCAAATCTATATATGTGCATATAGTATTATATAATATAAATGCATATTTTACAAAGGGACTTTCTTATATGTATTAACTCTTATCATATAGTACGACTTAATAAAAAGGGGGGTCACCACTCAATTAGAAAAATAATACTCCGTACTCTAGAATAATGCTCAAATAATGTATTTATTCAAAATTGACAAAAAAATGTTTTTGAGAAAAAGAAATATATCGATGATACAGGACACCTGATAAGGAACAGCAACAGCATGCAAATCCAAATCTGGAGAGAAACAAACAAAAAATCAATAAACTATACAAAACAGTGCTAATAAAACCTATCACGTTATTGCAGAATGCTTCAAGGATATTATTCAAATATAAGGTACATAATGATACTCTTGATTTAGTCCCCTTAGCGACATCGTATCCAACTCGTAGATCCAATACAATTCCTTTCTCTTTAGGAGAGCTATCCTATCCCCTCCCGTAGGTGACAGAGGGACGCTATCTATAACACAGAACTTTAGTTGGTAAATCCCATGATTTGCCGCTTTGAAATGTTTGGGTAATGGCAAATCCTTATAATTCTTCCGGACCAATGGCATGCACCAAATCCTTATGTGTGTGTTATATGGTATGTATGTATATATGTGGATATATGTATTCCTTATTCGGAAACTAGAAGTAGGAGGGGTTATCTTTTGTAGTAGAGACTATTTAAAGGTTATGTGTGCTAGATGTAAGTGAGCTTGACAAAGGTCCAATTGCTGGACCGAGACGTCGTTTTTATCATGGGAGAATAAAGAGTGTTCTTATCTTTTCATACACCCGTGTATGCTGCCACATTCTTCTGGACTTTGGATATGTTTTAGGTCATGTGATGCAGGCGTCCAATGACACTGCTGCTCATATGCAAGATGAAAGATATATTTGGTGACATGATCAAGGCGCCATGGTTACCGATTAGCTGCACACTGACCTCTGTAGCAAGTATAATAGAAAAGTCCTTGATCTGATTTGGCGAAAATCAAGACGATTTTATCACCCGGCTGATCAAGTTGAGGAACACTAGTGAAGACCCCCTTTTTTGTTAGCCATTTAAAGGTATCATATCTATGAGATTACTTTGTTTCTCTTACTGAGAAAAAATCTCAAGACACCCTCATACACATTAAAGGGGTTGTCCCGCGGCAGCAAGTGGGTCTATACACTTCTGTATGGCCATATTAATGCACTTTGTAATGTACATTGTGTATTAATTATGAGCCATACAGAAGTTATAAGAAGTTTTTCCCTTACCTGCTCCGTTGCTAGCGTCCTCGTTTCCATGGAGCCCGCCTAATTTTCGGCGTCTAATGGCCAAATTAGACGCGCTTGCGCAGTCCGGGTCTTCTTCTTTTCTCAATGGGGCCGCTCGTGCAGGATGCCGGCTCCATGTAGCTCCGCCCCGTCACGTGCCGATTCCAGCCAATCAGGAGGCTGGAATTGGCAATGGACCGCACAGAAGCCCTGCGGTCCACCGAGGGTGAAGATCCCGGCGGCCATCTTCAGCAGGTAAGTAAGAAGTCACCGGAGCGCGGGGATTCAGGTAAGTGCTGTGCGGATTTTTCTTTAGGTCCCTGCATCGGGGGTTGTCTCGCGCCGAACGGGGGGGGGGGGGGGGGCTGAAAAAAAAAAAACCCGTTTCGGCGCGGGACAACCCCTTTAAATGGTTGGCTGGTCCAACATTAATATGTATTGGGGACCTTTATAATGAATTCTCTCCAAACATTTGCAGATCAGATGATTAAAAATAAAGCACCCAAACACGTATTGTTTACCCTATGGAAAAAAAGTAGGAAAAACAATTCTAGAAATAAACTGTTTCTGCGTTGGTGAGATAAGCATGGCATAAACATGTTGTCAAAGCTTTGACATGGATAAATTATATTTGTTGCAGATAACCTTGTTTTCAAGTATTGCACATCTGCAGTCACAGTAAGTGCAAGCCTATTGACATATGTAGAATCACTGGCATTGGAGGAAAATGATCACTCCTTTTTACATGTTAGTAGCTTGAATTCAGACAGAGGTCAAAGGAATGTTATTTTGTAAGTTAAATACACAGAAAATGTTCCTGGAATAGATTTCAACAGTGCTTTTATGCTTTACTGACAGTTACACTTTAGTAAAGTCCAATCAATTAGACATAATAGTCAATGCAACAGATTTATGAAAGCTGTCTAAAAGAAAGTCTTTGTTGCCCATATCAACCAATCACAACACAGCTTTCATTTCTTATACTACTGAGGTAAAATGAAAGCTGCACTGTGATTGATTACTATGGGGAACAAAAACTGATTTTCTTTTAAACACCTTTCGGAAATCTGCCCCATTATTTAAAAAAAAAAGAAAAAAAGCTGTAAAACATTTGTTTAGTTAACCTTTTTAATGCACATTAGGCATTAATCAGGATTCTAAGATGCACTCTGTCATAATGGGGTTTAATCCTATGTGGCTCTTGTAAGGGCAATTGCTTTTTAATTAGTGTGTTGCAGGTGAAATGCTATACTATTAGGCACATGTCTCTCTCTTCTCTTAAAGTTCAAAAGGGGCCTGGATGTCTCTTTTAAAAACATATAAAATTAGATTCATTCAGATATATTTAAATATCTGCCATATTTGGATTTGGGGAGGAACTTACCCCCCTAGTATGGGACAGCTAGCATCTACTTCATAGGCGATTTTGCCTTCTTCTGTATCAACGCTAGAATTATAGGTTGGACTTGATGGAGCTGCAATTTTTTTTCACACTTCTCAATTATGTAACTATGTTTACATTGCTTTACCTTATTTTGTTTCCTAGAATTTTATACAAGCAGTCAGACCAACATTTTGTATGACTGTGTGTTTTTCTGTTCCCTTAAAGGGGCTGTCTGGTGACTTAAATTATCTTTTTTTAATGAAGAATGTTGTAAAATAATAAATCAGAATATACACTGCCATTCCGGTTCCCATTGTTTTCCACTTACCCCCTGGCAACTGGTCACATGCCATCCAATCACGTGACCCCTGTTGTCAGTCACTGAAGCACTGTGGTCATGTGTTTGATCAATTAATAATGCCCAGTCATTGAGGCACTGTGGTTAGTTAATGATGTGGATAATGGCGTTCAGTGATGAGGGGACTGCAGCGGGGATGAAAGAATTCCCGACCACAGCTGTCATAGCTGTGGCAGAGGACCGTGATGCTATCGCATTGCTTTCAATGGGGTCGTGCTGCTGCCGCCCCATTGAATGCAATTGGACGAAGGCAACCCCTGCAGGGATTTTCAGGGAAGGCCTTGAAATCTAAGTCTTTTACCTGTAAATAACCCCTAGCTGCTGGAAAAGAAAAAAAATACATCACCTAGCAGCACTGTCAGGGCTCTGCAGTGTCTTCTCCCCAACTCACCGACACTCTCCTGGATCATTTCTTCTGTGCTCAGCCAATCAGAGGCAGAGCTTCCAGGAGGTAGGGACTTTTAAATCCCTGCTCAGAAAAAAAAGATTCAGATGAGTGTCGGGGAGCCGGGGAGAAGACGTGCCAGAGCCCTCCCTGACAGTGCTGCTAAGTGATGTATTTTATTTTATTTTTTCCAGCAGCTAGGGGTTGTTTTCAGGGAAGAGCTTATATTTCAAGCCCTTCCCCGAAAATCCCTGCAGGGGTTGCCTTCATCCCATTGCTTCCAATGGGGCAGCAGTGCCGGCCCCATTGAAAGCAATAGGATAGCATTGCAGTACTCTGCCACAGCTGTCACAGCTGTGACAGGGGATTCTTTTATCCTTGCTGCAGTCCCCTCATCACTGAACGCTGTAACAGTGCTGTCACAGTGTTGAGTGATGAAAGGACTCCCTACTGGGCTTAACAGAACCCTCGTGAGTCCCCTCATTCTGCGGGGACTAAGGCGTTAACAGCGGGACATTTAAAAGGTGCTTCTGGCCAGAAATACCTTTCAAACCTTTCCAATCCAATTTGTATCCTGGTTTTCCTAAGGGGCTTAGTCTTTTTCTGCTGTTATACAATGGTGCTATATGTTGGCTAAAGCCAGTACTGCATGAAGTGACACATTGGATAGGCTCTTACAGCAAAAAGGCTGGCAATATACAGTAAGAGAACCTCGATGGATGTCTTCCAACATCGAAGCTGTACAGCCTTAAATCATAATGTCTTTAGACGTCAGACAGGGGATTGGAGAGGGTTAAATGTCCTGCAGTAAGCAGCAGGAAATTATTCCATGTTTCCTTTAACTCCTGCTCCCATAGGAGTCCATGTAAACTCCGGCAAAACGCGCACTTATCTTTTTTCGGTGCTGCTAATTCCGCTCATATGAACGCTTCTATAAGAACCAATTAGTTCTTTTAGAAGCGTGCATTATGCCCGTGCAAAACGCGCTCGTCTGACCGAGCCCTAAAATGTGTGTCATTTTCTGTTTTTACTCATAGTAATTCCATTGGGTACTTGCTGACACTGTCCTTATTAACCCCACCCACTTTTTTCACCACTTTCAAAAAGCAGTAAGTATTGAGAAAAGTCACAGCTTTGAGCACAATTATGACATGATTCTAAATTTGTGACCTTTTTGACACCCAAAAATGGCATAAATGGATTGTTAAATTTACCCCTAAGTTCATTCATTGCTTTGCTACAATTATTGTCATTGTAGAGGGTTAACATCAATAATTATCATTCCTCGTATGGTGTGCAGCCTAAATATTTTTTTAAAATCCTGCATTTTAAAGCTTCTTAAATGATTTGATCCTGGAATGCCTGGCCATTCCAGGGTCAATTATCTTCTTTGCTTCAAATCAAACTCCTCCTTGGTTAGAGAACATTTGAATAGTATTTCCCTGAAATGTAAACCTTCCGTTGTCAGTGGCATCACCGTTTTAATTTTCCTTCAATTCATATAGGTACATGTTTTATAACAGAAGCGTATGGCTATCAGAAGACAAAATAATATTCATAAAGCTTTTTTTTTTCTCATTCCTTTTCACCTACAGTTTTGGTGATAAGAGTTTTAGTTACTTCATAATTTTTTTGAAGAACAGTTTGCTGAACACTTCAAGGTCATAGAGATATCTCATTAACCTCTATTACATACAGTCATACCTCTACTTTCATTGCCTTCTTCTTTCGCTGGTTTTCCAATTTCGTTGATTTTTCCAGGCGGAATTTTGCCTCTACTTTCGCCGGCTGCTTCTAGTTCCGCCAGCGGCTGCTGGCCTACGTGGCCTCATTGTCCAATCACACCATTCATGAATTGCTCCAATCACAGCCACTCATGGATTAATGGCTGTGATTGGAGCATCCAGCGCTAGTTGTGATTGACTGAGCGGGCTGTCACTCAGATGACTCAGCCAATCAGAGCAATCTCTTGCTGGAGGCTGGGGATTTCAATCTCCATCACTAGCAAGATGTTCTTCCGGCTTAAAAAGTGCCCAGCAACCTGCATGGAGGCCCCTGGAACACCGTCGGCACCTGCAAGGTAAGTATTGTTCTTTTTTTAATCTCAGGTAGTATAGCTAGGGCATTTAGCTCTGCCAAAAATGCGGTATCAAGTTGTGCTGCGTTTTCGGCAGCGCTGAAACCACTGCCGATTAATTTCAATGGGCGACACAGGGCCGAAAAAGCTTGTGTGAACAGCCCTATTGCAATGAATGGGAGCGTTGTACAGCGTTTAGCGCTGTGCTGAAAAAGCTGCACTAAACGCTTTACAAAAATGTAGTTTGATGTGTTTTTTGGAATATCTAGAATAAATTAATTGGATTCACATTGATTCCTATGGAAATAATTGCCTCAATTTCATTAGTTTCAAGTTTAGCCGATTGCTTTAGGACGGATTACCAACAAAACTAGAGGTTTGACTGTACCTCTCAGTTCCCTGCTAGGATGCTTAAAAGAATATATGTCTTAGAAGATACCCTATATAACCTTATATGCCCTGTCTTGTTTATGAAATAAGCTCTAGTTTAAATAAGGATTAAGAGTACAAACACTAAATAGGACATTTTTAAAATAATCTTAAATACTCATTGTGAAAAGTATATACCTTATGGAAATAAAAAGGTTAGAAACTGGATTAAACCTAAACTTGGACTGGCGAATCGGGGAGCCCAAGAATCCCTGAGGTCCCTGCAGGCTGCTGGGTCTGCAATAGGCAACTTCTCTCACAACCCCATGCTGAACTGCACGTAAGTCATTAAACCTTCTCTGCTACGTGTTGCAGTGCGTATGCCATGATGACATGACATCTTGTCGTTGGCGTTTGTCCTGTATGATTGGCTCAGCAGTGGGGCCAGGACCCATCTACTCACGTCATGTGGACTCATCCCCTGAACTTGTGGCATGGCTGGGACATAACTGTACAGCTCTGGAAGCATGTTCCCACTTTCAGCATATCTCTGGGGGAGTGAAGTGCAGATTACAGCAGCAGGGTTTCAGAGACAGAGAAAGACAATCCTGCTCTGATCTCCTTTCACAATGAGGAAAAATCTTGGAGAACAAATACCCACCAGGTAGCAGGCTGAGACTGCAAAGGAAAAGTCTCCTCCAGAACAAAAAAGTATTTACAGTTAAAGAATTTCAATTTACTCTTCCAAATCCAGTGACTGTCTTCATCTTCCCCTTGGGAACTACAACTCACAGAATGCCCTGACAGCTACTAACCATCAGAACGTGCTTGTAGTTCTGCTTTCCCTTACAGACAACTGCCTGCACCATGACTTACCAGTGAAAACAAGGAAAAAATATCCAGCTCCATGGATGGTAAATAGCAAATCCTTTAGTAGGGTATGTTCACATGTTGTGGAATTGGTGTGGATTTTCCGCATAAAAAACTGTGTCAAAATCTGTGCCAAAAACCGCATAAAAATCCGCACTCTTTCTTTAGCGGTCCCTGCTCTGATGGCTGGGATCAGATATATGATCCTAGATGTCTAACTCTTCAGATGTCACAATCATATCATATCAGCGTAATATAAAAAGTATAGTATTTATACTGCATGGTGTTAAAAAAAATGACAATGTACTCAACCCTTCCCGAAAAATGAAATAAAAGTCAATCAACCAATATATATATATTAAACTTCTAAAACAAGAAGGCTGTGAAGGAGTATTTAAAAACTATAAGGAAAAATAAATAGCGTTAAAGACAGATAACATCAGCAAAATTGGGTACAGAGAAACTAATTGCCAAAAAGAATAAAACAAATCCTAATATATTATTCAATCAAAGAAACGGTGAAAGACTGACATTGAAATTTTTGCCCCTTTAAAAACTAGTGAGAGAAGTATAGTAGAGGGTAAACAGGAGAAAGCAAATCTATTAAATAGCTTTTTCTCATCTATACTTACAGAGGATAATGAAATGTCAGATGCCAGGTGAAATGCAGAGCGATAAGGTAAACTCTCCATTAAATGTCTAACCCAGAAAGATGTGTATCCTTATTTCTGATACTAAGTAATTCTAATTTAAGAACACTATAGTGACGGAGTGTCTTCCACAAGACTGACACATAGCAAATGTTTTGCCAGTATTTGAAAAGGTCAAAAAACAAGTCTGGGAACTAATAAATCAAACCTCTATTGTGGGTAAAATGTTTGAAGTGATGATATCCTGGAGTATCTCATTGAAAATAAATGTGTAACTCCATATCAGCATGGGTTTATGAGGGATCAATCCTGTCAAACAATTCTACAGCTTCTACGAGGAGATATATTCTAGACTGAATTGGTGAATTTATATAGGGGACTTGTACCATAACACCTATGATCGCTATAATAAAGCACTGCAGGACAGAAGTCCTGAAATGCGTTATCACTTCTAACAGCGATGATAGGCAATGGCAAAGCAGGACACCTGTACCTTGCATCCTGTTGCCATGGCAGCTTGTTGACCCACCGCAATTACTTCGCCGGGGTCCGATGACGTCACAGAGGGAGTCCGCTCTCTATGTGAACCCTCTAGATAGCGCGATCTATGCAGATCGCGGCAGTGAAGGGGTTAAACAGTGGAGGTCGCTGTCCCGATGCACCCCCGCTGTTTTTAGTGCGAGGCCGACTATCACTAACAGCCGGCTCCCGCTGCCGGATAGCGCATGATCTCTCCTGATCTCACGCTATCCACAGGTCGTAAATGTACGACCTGTTGCGTTAAGTACCCCACAGCCAGGATGTACATTTATGCCCTGTAGCATTAAGGGGTTAGGTATATAACTTTTATTTGAATCACCTAATAGTATATTAGACAGAATGGGGAAAGCTGCAGTCTAAGGGCTTATTCACACGAGCGTATATAGGCCGGCATTTTCACGGCCAGCCGATATATGCTACCATCTGATACATTGGATTCCAATGCATCAGATCACACAGGCATATTCCCACACTATTCCTGGCCAGGCAGGAATAGTCCTGGAATAATCTTCCTGGCCGGTTTATGGCTACTGCCATAGACTACTATGGGAGCCAATAACAGCGGACTTAGAAGTTAGATGGGAGGGAGTTTGGCAGCGTGACTCCCTCTTCTCTACTCCTCTTTCCTCCTCTCTGGCTGTTGGCAATAAAAGGGGGTAGGATGAAGGTGGAGCTAAGCCCCGCTCCATCCTACCTTCTCCCATTGCTGCAGACAAGGGGAGGAGGGGGGAGCTTAGTTCCGCCCCCTCCCATTGCAAACACCCGGAGGGGATGTGGGCACAGTGACTCCACCAGCAGCATATGCCTTCGGGTGTCTTCCCCGCACGACAGCACATATGGTGAGCCCGTGCATCAGATGGTAGCGTATATCAGCCGGCGTGAAAATGCCGGGTGATATACGCTCGTGTGAATAAGCCCTGAAGCTGGGAATTAAGCTCTACTATTACATAATAATTGTATTGTAAATAAATGTTAATGTAATAGAGCCTTAAATCAGACCCATATTTTCCTTCCATAATTAGAAGAATGTTTTAAAAACAGGAAACAATGATTTGGCTTTTACCCATTAAAATATCATTGTCAGATTTCTGCATTACTTAATTTCCTCGTAGTTTCAAGAACAGTTTTATTTGTTTATTGCCTTGAACACTATGTAACATGCAAGATGATAACACTGGAATTCTGATGAATGTCTTAAAAAATGCTTTCGCTTAATTGGCTTGAAAGTAAAAAATGCAGTACATATTGTATCCATTAAGTGTACATTCTGTGCATTTAAAAGGACTGCATGATTAGAAAATAACCAGGACCGGAGTACTGGGGAACAAGAGTGCCTTGTCATTAGTATGTGAGTATAGATCAGTTTATTATTTTAAAGCACTCAACACTTTTAGAATTTTTTTTGACTGGACTTTAAAGGGAGTCTGTTAGTTGGAACATGCTGTCCAAAATGCAAGCATCATGTCATGTAGCAGGAAGAGCTGAGCAGATTGATATATAGCTTTATGGGGAAAGATTTAGTATAACTTGTATTTTATTCAGTTAAACCTCTGCTCATTCTTAGCTGAACAGTCCAATGGGTGGTCCCATCAGTGTCTGACAGCTACTCCTGTTTGTACAGTCATACTCAGACTGACTGCTGGTTTGTTTGTAACAGCATCTTGTATGGATAAGTGATTTAGTAGATACATGTTCAACCATGAGAAGTTTAGAGATCATATTTCACTTTTGTGTGTGCTTTTGTGGGTTTAAAGGGTTTTTCCACAAAAGCAAAACATTCTTATATGCATATTGGGGGAGGGTTGTGCAGCAGCTTCATCAGTTGGCGCACATTTTGCGCATAACTGACAGCAGATCTCACAACCAGTTCATTGTTGTGTTCCTCTAACCACTCCTTAGTGATCTGAGCTTGATGAAAGAGAGCATTGCCCTGTTGAAAGATGGAACTGTGTGTTAGGGGCAGCGAGTGAGGACCCACTGTGCCAACCAACAGCCTTGACTTTGGGCTAAACCTGAGGGAGTTATCCTACTGACTCTCCAGTTTTCACCCTTTTACCCCTGTACAGGGATCTGGCCTCCGATGCGGAGAGCCGATCAGGCTGCTACCTCTTGGAGTAGTCCCTGCATGGTTGGCAGCTGACCTTTGGGGGTTAGAAGCACGGGTGCAGGCACTGGGCAAACAGGCAGTATGTTCAGCCAGAAACTGGAGCAGAGACAGGTTCGACACAGAGCAAATGGGTAGGTAACGGAGCAGGGACAAGGACAAATAACAAGGCAGGGAATGGTGCAGACCCACTAGCAATGCTGAGGATCTGTGCTGGCAGCAGAAGCAAAACACATCAACACTCAGGCAATGATGGAGGGTTCCCAGCTCAGCTAAATAGGGAGGAAATTGTCCATTACCCTACAGCTGAGCTGGATGCACTGAAGAAGGTAACCCCTGCAGTGCTGGAAAAAAGTGTGCAGCAGTTCATACTACAGAGCAAGCAAGATGATGCCCGCGTCTCTCAGAAATAGGAGGAGTCAGGCATGTATGAGTAACTGGCGTAATACTGTGATCACGGAAGACTTTCTGAAGATATGAGTGCAGATGGTCAGATAACAGGTCTCTGCAGTGCTTATCATTCAAGGATTGTGGTATGATGACCAATAGTCCTAAGCCATGCCCGGAAAATGCTTCCCAGACCAAGACACTATGATTTTGATTGATGTTAGTGTAGGGACTCACAAATAAACGAGGACCCTTGACGCGGACTTGTGAGCTTGTGTATTTAGGCCACAATATTAACCATTACCTCGTATTTATCAGTATGTATCAGTAACACACAGTGCGGCTTTAAACGCTGAGGGAGCCCAGGGTGCCTGCTGGATCCAAATATGGCATCATTAATAGGCTGTAAGCCTGCATGATGCACTGCATGTATTATGTGGCCTGACGCCCTGTATATGCCTTTTTTTGTACAAAAATATTACTTAGCAGTTGCCCCCCTCAATATAAGGAGGGTGTGTGAGTGACTATTTATTGGCACCTTGCACCTGTGCAATTGGTCCTCCATTTAGCAGTTTGGCCGTCTGCATGTTGAGAGATGTGATGTTTTACCTGCCCTCCTGTTAATAGTATATCAGTAAGTATGGCTGCTTTCTGTGAATTTTTTTGATGAAACAGAGCGTTGTCCTGATGAAAGATGGCACTGTGGTCAGGGAATACTTCCTGAAGATATGAGTGCAGATGGTCAGATAACAGGTATCTGTAGTGTTTATCATTCAAGGATTGTTATATGATAACCAATAGTCCTAGGCCATGCCAAGAAAATGCTCCCCATACCATGACACTGCCACCACCAGCCTGTTGAACTGCAATTGTGTACACATGGGATACGGCTTCATGCTGTTTATTCCAGGTATGGACCAGGCCATCTGTATGGTTCAGCAGGAAATGGGACTCATCACTCCCGATAACCTTCTGCCCTGTGTCCAAGGTCCACTGATATTTTTCTTGGGCCCATGTGAAGCATTGTTTGTAATGAAGCAAGGTGATCAGGAGCACCCTTGTCAATCTTTTGCTATTTAACCCTACGCGTAGAAAAAATATTTTCCATTGTTGAAATTTGTCTAAACTTCCTGCTGTTCTACTGCTGGGTCAGTTGCTTCACTGTGGCAAGTTATTGCTAAAATACTAGACGTGTAGCCCAACACTTGCCTCTAGGATCAACTGTACGTGGCCTGCCACTGTGTGATCTTTTGTCAGATGCCTGTCCATGCATCAACCAGTCTTCCACACCTCTCGGCACCAAGAATCCGCCCACCGTCAAAGTCACTTGTCACCACATTTACCCATGACTGCGAAATGTTTCCTCGTGCTGTGCAGAAGAGTAGTCAGCACATTATCTGAGAGCAGATCATGATGCTGCCATCACATTGTACTGCTTTACTGATCACAAGATGTCAAGCGCAAGCTGTAATGCCATGATCATTCTGTGTATAAATGGACCAGGGACTTTATAATCATGAGTGTCTGAGATGTAATAACCTATCCATAGCATGTGGTTATGTTCTCCTAGCCACAGTGAAAATCTGATGTACTTGAACATTCAAACAAAGTACATATACTGATTGCTATATATTATATACAGACAAAATACAATAAGGTGTAGTAGAACTTACAGCAACATTGTATTCTGGCTAATCAACACATTCTAAATGGTAAATGTGTGTTTTTCCAAAATCAGTAATGTTTTAAACATCCCATATTCTCTGTTGAAGTACTAGAAGTACAATCAATAACCAATAAGTCTTATGTCATTGCTAAATGAATGAAATAGAAGTAAAATTCCACAGAACCATAAAGACAAATCTCATAACATTCTGGAAAATGCCAAAAGAATTCCAGCATGTTTATTCACTGATTCAGTCCACGTCTTTTTGGCTTCACCCGTGCAACATTATTTTATAGACATGATCAGACAGATTCTTCAGATGCTCCATGCCAGCTGTGCCAACACACCATATCTGGGTTTTTGTATTCCTTCATTTGCCAGTTTGTGGCTCTGCCAAGGAACTTGAGTTCTGCATGATTAGGTTTAATGGAATGTTCCTACTACTGCTTTGTACCATTTTGAGTGGAAGCTAGAAGATCCAAATTCCCAAGCGAAGCAGGTGTAATCTTTGAAATCAAATGGGCATTATCTTTTTTTCTAAAGATTACTGTTATAATAAATTAACAGGAGACTCAATAAAATGTTATTACAGAGTCTTTCTATATGCTTTTTACTTATCCATTTTGTAGGCTTTGTCAGCATGTTTTATGAAATTTTTAAACGGGCTTCCATACATGATCACATTGACATAGCCACATTTATACATTTTTCACAGAGTTTTTTTTGCCATTAAAGTGAATATTGAAAGAAACACCTTGGATGAGTTTACTGTTCACAGAAAATTGCAGATGGCACTGGCTACCACAGTAGAAAGAACAGCTTATGTAACTCCATGGCCCCTGTGTCATGGCACATTGGCTGCGTCAATATCACGGCATCACGGCCACGGGTCCAGGATAGTATTGTGATGTCAGCCCAGAGCATGTGAGATTGGCGCTAATGCATACACCATGTTATTGAGCGTTGGACACCGATGAGTCTACATCAATCCGATGATATGTGGACTGATTGGTTGTCAAGGAGGTGTTGTCTCCAGCAGGCCAATCAACCACTGTTATAATATATATATATTCAGGCCCATCATCTCAAAGGATGTCCATTATTCCTCTGTGTTAGTGGAGTTCTAATTCGATCCATGTCCCCCAGATCTCAACCTTCAGTCAGATAGGTTCCTGGTGTTCATACTTAATATAGTGGTGTTACATTTGCTTCCTATACTGTTGTGACTATTACTATTAACATCTGTATATTGTCATTCCCTCATCTAGGGACAGTTTAGGAAGTCCACAGGTTCTGTTTGTGGGGCCACACTTGTCAGGGCGATTGCCCCTCTTAAGTCAGAGTTTTCTAGTCTTATTATAATAGGGTACAATTTCCCCTTTCCACTTTGTTTAGTTTCATTATTGGTTGTTTTCTATTTATAGTGTGAATATCCGTCCTTTTTTGACAACTCTTACGTCTGATCTGTACAAGGTGTTTTTGACATCCAGCATCCTGTATATCCTACATATAAAATATGAAAAAGCCCTAATGGAATGATTTTTTTTCTCAACTTTTGCATTGAGGAAGTTGAAGGAGTTCTCAGGCATTATAATATTGGCATCCCAGATCTAATCAGCACAATGAAAGAGCTACCTTTATTGTTTACATGCATCTAAGATAAACAATTCCCTGATTCCCAATTAAATAACTTGTCTTCATTAGAAATGGCTAACATTTCTGCACTACTGTATTTGTTTGACCAATATTATATAATTGGTCAAACACTCACAGTAATGCAGGAGCTTTTTCCCCTTCTAGTCCCTATGTTCTATGAACCAGGTCTGAAACCTTCAGTATCTCCATTGTAGCTCTCCCTGCCTGCCTACGACCTGCTGGGGATTGGTGTTTGTGACTATTCCTAGAGGCTTACTTGGACCTTCAGTGTGGAGACCTGTCATCCAGATGGGTTCCCGACACCAGGTGACTGCATTTCTATTTACTGTAATATTTGTTCTTATTGATTCCTTCTTGGAGTGTGGATACAATCATCCAAGATATTTTTTTTGGATTTTGCCATGCTGCTGGACTTTCTTCTCTTTGATATTTGTGCTGGACTCTGCTCTACCCATAGGTAGAGAGAGGATTTTTGGAGGAGTGAGCTTACCTATGTTTGCTTCATTGTTTACATATATACTATAGTAACATAATAATAGTAATAATAATAATAATCTTTATTAGTATAGCGCCAACTTATTCCATAACATAGTATGTAAGGCTGAAAAAAGACACACATCCACACAGTTCAGCCTTTTACCCCCTTCTCCTTCCAATGTTGATCCAGAGGAAGGCAAAAAAACCCCAATGAGGCAGAAGCCAATTTTCCATATTTAAGGGAAAAAAATCCTTCCACTGAGTGTCCTGTCCTGCAGTACTATGTACAGCTGCTCATAGAGGCAAACCAATGTGCCCATGCAAATTGCTAATGTGGTACTGGCAGCATCGCCACAACCCCTTCACGGTGTTGGTCATGGAGGTCTTTGAAGTTGGACACACTGATCAATGTTATAATGCAAGGCAACCAATTTAATGAATGATATTTACATGGCACATATTTACCCACACCAGAGAATATGTATTGGACCTTATCATACATAAGCATCAGTTGATACAAACAAATTCTAAAACTCAGAAAAGATTAAGAGCATGATAGTTCGAAATGACTTTGCTAAATCACAAAATATAGAATTTATAGACTTCCATGTATAATTTTTTTTAGCCCTATCATCATTATTATCCTACAAGGATGACATCAATGAAGATCTATATAAAAACATATATTTTTTGCTTACTAAGAGATAGCATTACTATGACATTGTTATTAGTATAACTGTTATATGTGTCATATTCTGCAGTTCCTCTATTTATCTATCCATCTGTGTATATATGTATTCTGTATACATGTGTGTGTATACATATTTATCTAGATCTATGTAACTATATAAACAAATAATAATATGAGGCAGGTTAGACCAATTGAGTTTTATTAATAAAATGACACTTTCCATGTTGTAGCCTGGCAAAACCTTTATTTATGTTAATAACTCTCAAACTGTTATGGGAACATGAAAATGTGTGACGCTGAAGTTTCTGTTTCTCACACTGATAACTAGAGCTTGGTTCAAAAATGTACAGCATTCAGTTTTTTATAGTGAAGTACTGATAGTACATTTGCCAGGTACATTTTGTTCTTTACATTGACTTTTTCATAAATGGTAAAATTATTATAGAATGAACATAAAATATACATTGCAGGTTAATAATGAAAATGTGTAAAAGCTATTTTTTTCTGATTATGTCTATAGCCTGATTAAGCCAATATAGAATTAACATCTTTACAGACATATGGCTTCAGCAGCCTGGGCAGCATATGACACTGCAGCAGTTATTAGACAATCTGCTTGTGTATTTGTGTTCTTCTGCCCTTCACTTTTCCATTTGGGTTTAGGTAATAAAGATTGAATATGAATAAATTAAAGGGGTAGTAAGAGATTAGAAAAAATGTATTTTATTTTCTCCCCAGAACAGCATTGCTCTTGTCCATGACCTGTATCTTAAATTCTGTTGAAGGGGCTGAGCAGCGATAATAGATACAGTCCATAGAAAAGAGTAGCACTGCTACTATAATTAAAACAACAGACTTTTTTTCAGAAGCCCTCCTAATTTACTTGTTATACAAATTAAAATGTCACATTTACCATAAGGTGGGCCATGGAAAAGTAGCCCGCCTCCAGTCCAGACACCACACGTTTTGGAGGAGGTTTTAGCTGCTTTCACCATGTCTGATGATGTTATGTTGCCCTGTGTGCAGTTTTCTAACTTTGTTTTACCCTGCTATTTAGTTCTTCTGTGCATGTCGCATCAGAAAGATGGTGTTCTTCTTGCCACAGCAAACAGTTATTGTTGAAGGCTATGTGTAAAGCGGATCAACTACAAGAAGCCTTCACCTACAAATACCCAGGTACATTATCAGCTGCTAAATATTGTATTCAGAGCCTTGTTCAGAAATGGCAGCAAATTGGGTATGTTGCAAACATGTATAAAACCGAGGTCTCCATCAGTCTGAACATCTGAAGTTGTCCTTCAGTTGTCATTCAATGATAGATTGCAAAGCCCTTGAAGCCATCCATATGGCACGTTATTGTATCACAAATGACGTGTTGGCAAGAGCTGAAATCTCTGAATCTGAAACCATACCAAATAATGTGTACAGGTACTGAAAGAGCTCAACAAACCTGCACAGAGAAATTACTGTAAATGGTTGCTGACTATCATTGCTGGAGGACTTTTGGACCCATTACATGGTTTCATTTATCAAGTCACCAGAATTCACAAAATATGAGATACTGGTCTACTGAAAATGCTCTCCTGATGCAAGAAATACCACTGCTCAACCAGTGTCAGGAACAGAAATAGTGGGCCCAATTTTCTTTGAATCAACTGTGAATATAACATTTCATTTGGACATGTTTGAACACAAGAAAGAATGTACTGCTTTTCCAACAAGATGGGGCAACATGTCACACCTGCAACTCACTGGAACAGATTCATAGACTGTTTACAGAAGAATGAGCTGTGAGCACATTCCTCGGACTTGTCCATGTGCAGTTTTTATCTGTATGGAAATTTAAAGCAGAGAGTGTATGCCAGTAATCTACATACTCTGAATGAGCTCAAGGAAAATATCATGCATGCTATCTGCCAAATCACTATTGAAGAGCTGCAGGCAGTATCAGGCAACATGTTGCGATGTGCCACAAATGCATCGAAGTGAAAGGGGACCACTTCCAGCTTATGTTGCAATTTGGATTAATCAATAAAGCTTTGTGAAAAACAATCCAGTTGCTCATTCATCCTAGCAAAGTATTGTTAGAGGTGGACTACTTTTCCATGGTCCACCCTGTATAATAAAAAAATTGACTTTTTCAGAACAACATTAATTTAATTTTAATTTAAAGTAAAACATTTACTTTATTTCATTCAAAGATGTTTTTGTTTGAACTTTCTGGTTGTTGATATCCTATCGTTAAGGATTTGTGATGTTCATAGCCATCCAATTAAGGTGATATGACTTACACATTTTACATTCTCATTTCACCAAATTCATGTAATTGCAGCACTGTAATGATTGTGATTATATCATTAAGTACAATTGTGCTTACAGGTAACTGTCTAGTTTAGGCTATATTCACACGCATTTTATTGCAGCAATTCTGCCGAAATAAAACGATGGCCAAAAATGACGACCGTCTGATGAATTGGATTCCAATGCATCAGTTCAGATGGTCGATTGTCCAGTGCATAAAATGGCCCGGCTGGAAAATATAGGTCTGGACCTATCTTTTGGCCAGAATACGCCAGCCCATAGACTTCTTTGAGAGCTGCCGGTAAAGGGAGGTGGGAGGAAGTTTAGCAGAATCTCTGCTAAACTCCCTCCCTCTTCAGTCCCCCTCTCTGCCCCTTGCTGGCTGTTGGCAATAGGAGGGGGCGGGACGGACCAGGAGGTGAGCACACTAGTTTCCTTTCCGTTTCACCCCCTCCCATTGCAGGCAGCTGGCAAGGGTCAGAGAGGGGGTGAGAGTTTAGAACACTAGGTCCCACCTAGTCTTGCCCCATCCCTTTGCTGACAGACGCCAAGGGGTGGAGAGGGGGAGGGAAGGGGGGGGCAGTTTAGCAAAGCTAAGATCTCTACTCCCTCCGACGGTATCCTGGGCTGCGCTGTATATACGCCATAGGCCTGGTCGTCTGATTGGGCATTAAAACCGGAGATGCAGCCATGACTTGGTCACGGCTGCCTCTCATTAACACAAATTTCAGCCGCGCTGTGGCCTGTGACGTGGCCGGCCGTGGATCATAGCTGGAAAATAGACCCCGTTGTTTTCAACGGCTCTATTCACATGAGCGTATTTTCTCTCGCAGTGATGCTGCCAGATGGAGACATCGCAGTATGTCCTATTATTGTGTGAGTCTTGCATGAAAATAGTACATGCAAATTTGCTGTGTCCCGCACATCACACAGAACATGGATGCGTTGTCCACGTTCTATGAGAGGCAAGTTGAGCCCGAGAATCTCAGGCTCGACAGCCTTATGTATTTAAAATATCTCTGCTTATGTAATTCTGTAAATTTTAATTTAAGCACAGTCATAATGTCAGGAATCTGACTTAATGTGTCATCACTGAGATAGGAATGTATCAGCACTAATGGACTTACTATTTGCATCAAGTTTTTTATGTAAAAAACCATGTTTTGCTGGCATTTTCATTTTCTGTGTGGCCATCTATATAATAAATAAATTGTGAAATATTGCAGCCTTCACACTGCCCATTGAGTCTCCCAATTGGCTGTTGCTTCCAGTCACTTTCCAGCTGTGGTGTGTACACCGGCAGCAGGGTAGGCAGGATAATAAGTCTTCAAACAGCAATATTACAATGAAATGTACTGTAACTAGAGATGAGCGAGCATACTCAATAAGGCAAACTACTCGAGCGAGTAGTGCCTTACTCGAGTACCTGCCCGCTCGTCTCTAAAGATTCGGGTGCCGGCAGGGGGCGTGGAGCAGCGGGGGGAGAGCGGGGAGGAACAGAGGGGAGATCTCTCTCTCCCTCTCTCCCCCCCGCACCCCCCTGCTCACCGTCGCAACTCACCTGTCACCCGCGCCGGCAGCCGAATCTTTAGAGACTACTCGCTCGAGTAGTTTGCCTTATCGAGTATGCTTGCCCATCTCTAACTGTAACACAAAAGGGTAGGTTCACAGATGGCAATATTGCTGCAGACATTTCTGCGACTGTCAGCTTCTGTCCCTACATCCCACGTCCTGCACAATGACTACCTTCACAGAACATGGCCACAGCATTCTCCCATGTTGACTAGTTTTATGATTTTGTTTTAATTAGTCCAGGTATTTGCTGTAAATATCTGCAGCTGTTGTGATACATTTCCTCTACAGTAATAAACAATAAAATATTGATCATCATGATTATATTTTCCATTCACTGAGATTACTTGCAATGGATTTGAATAGATGTAAGAGGATTTCCTCCTTTTCTCACATGAAATAGATACCCTCCACTGAAAGACAGACTTGCAATGGAACTGATAGCTCTGACACAGTTGGCATAATGACTAAAGGATCTTATTTTAGATCTTGCATAAAAGTGACTACATCAGCTGTGGTTTGATTAAAAAAGCTTAGTGTAATCTGGTGCATAAACAGATGCAAGTAAAAGTCAGGGAACCCTTTGGAATTACCTGATTTCTGCGTTGATTACTAATAAAATGTGGTCTGATTGAACCCTTGAGTTTAATAACTACTTAGAAGTAATTACCTTCCTAGATTCGCAGAACTTTGAGGAGGAATGTTTAACCATGCCCCCTGCAAATGTGTTTCAGTTCATCAATATTTCTGAGATGTCTTGTCTGCACAGGCTTTTTCAGATCATATCAAAGTATCTCCTTAAGGTTAAGGTCAGAATTCTGGCTTGGCTAGTCAAAAACACAAATCTTCTTTTTCAACCATTATTTAGTTGTGCGGTCATTGTTTTGTTGAATCTGCACTTCTAAAAAAGAATAGACAGCAAGTGCTGATTCACCTGTCAGCTCTGTGGTGAGCGCTGCCAGGGTGCTTACCATAGGCTCCTAAGGGAGCTGTGGAAACAGGTTGCCCGCACCACGTACATGTGAACAAGCTGCTCCGTGGAGCTAGGGGCAGCTCAGTCACACGCATAATCCCTGCATGTCAGCAGCATGGTTTACACGTTGCTTAGCAGCGTGTAAACCACGCTCGTCTGACAGGAGCCCTAAAAGTACATATATGTGTACAAGGCAACACAAAATATTTTAACCTATGTGTTTCTGACTGTCCTTAAGCTTAATCAAACACTTAGAGGCACATTTATGAAAGGTTTTACGCCAGTTTCTGGTGTAAAGAAAAGTCACAAACGTTTACACAAACATGTATTTGCACAAAAACATGCAACTTTTCTCGTTTCTGTGACAGCCCTGTCACTTCTTTAAAAGTAGATGGGGCTTTCAGAGGAGCTGTGTCCACTCCAGGCTCACAGATTTATGCATAATTTACAACAGAAACTGGCGTAAATTATACCAGAAATGTATGCCAGGTCAGAACTGGCATACATTTCTGTCTAGGCGTACGGAGCTGTCGGGGATGCACTGAATACATGAAGGCTAGAGATCAGCGAGTATACTCGCTAAGGCACTACTCGCTCGAGTAATGTGCCTTAGCCGAGTATCTCCCCGCTCGTCCATAAAGATTCGGGGGCCGCCGCAGCTGACAGGTGAGTTGAGGCGGGGAGCGGGGCAGAGCGGGCGGGAGAGAGGGAGAGAGAGATCTCCCCTCCGTTCCTCCCTGCTCTCCCCCGCAGCTCCCCGCCTCGCGGAGGCACCCGAATCTTTCGGGATGAGCGGGGAGATCATCGGCTAAGGCACATTACTCGAGCGAGTAGTGCCTTAGCGAGTAAACTCGCTCTTCCCTAATGAAGGCCTGTGTCTCTTCATGTATTCAGTACACTGTGCACCCAGGGAAATTGTACTTAGACCAGTGCAGAAAATAGTGGGCTTAGAAAAATTTCCCTCTTAAAGTTCATCAGCTGACCTTACTACTCAGCCAACATTATGAAGGGAGGAGTTACCTATTGGCTAGTCTCTGTAAGGTTGCTGCTCTTCTTCTGACGCCCTCATGTGGTTCCGGGCAGCTGCTAGCATCCCTCTGCTCTCCTTGTCTGCTTTCATCCAGCACTGAGAGGGCTAACCAGTACTGAGTGGGTTAAGCAGCTCTCTGCTCACCTGAAGGGTTAATTATGCATTACTCCCCTATTGCTGAGCTTATGCACTTCCTTGTCACCTCTGAATTGGTGTTTCTTAGTTCCTGACACTCAGCTTTCTTTGGTCACTCTGCTCTGTCTTAGTTCTGTGTTTGCAGTCTGAGTCCTGTCTGATCTGTGTCTTGTCTGCCTCTCTGTGTTGGGTCTGTTTCAAGACATTCCTAATTTTGCATTTGTTGATATGTACTTTATTGCAAGTCTGGTTGTGTGACACTATCCAGCTCAGCATTAAAGGGGTTGTCCCGCGGCAGCAAGTGGGTCTATACACTTCTGTATGGCCATAATAATGCACTTTGTAATATACATTGTGCATTAATTATGAGCCATACAGAAGTTATAAAAAGTTTTTTACTTACCTGCTCCGTTGCTAGCGTCCTCGTTCCCATGGAGCCGACTAATTTTCGCCCTCCGATGGCCAAATTAGCCGCGCTTGCGCAGTCCGGGTCTTCTGCAGTCTTCTATGGAGCCGCTCGTGCAGAATGCAGGCTCCGTGTAGCTCCGCCCCGTCACGTGCCGATTCCAGCCAATCAGGAGGCTGGAATCGGCAATGGACCGCACAGAAGAGCTGCGGTCCACGGAGACAGAGGATCCCGGCGGCCATCTTCAGCGGTAAGTATTGAAGTCACCGGAGCGCGGGGATTAAGGTAAGCGCTCCGGTAAGCTTTCTTTACCTCCCTGCATCGGGGTTGTCTCGCGCCGACCGGGGGGGGGGGGGTTGAAAAAAAAAAAAAAACCCGTTTCGGCGCGGGACAACCCCTTTAAGTCCTAGGGGTAATCTGAGTAATGGGAGACACATTTATTAACCAGGAAAAGTGGCTGGTAAAGGTAAAGTCAAATTCTGTCATTTAGTGTCCAGCTGACATCATTGCAGGATCGCCTTTTGAACTGGAAGGGTCATATTGACTTGATAGACAGTTGTAAAAGGAGGACAAATGTATTCATTTATGAAAAGTTTAATTTTGGAAATTACATGATAAATCTCTTAGCATTTCCTTCAAGGTCAGTGTAGAAGACATTTTCAAAGCAAACAAAAGAAAAAAATAAAAAACAATTACTTTTCTTTCCAAATAAGACCAAACCTTACTCTCATTGAATAAATTCAGATGAAGCCTAGATATGAATTAATCTGCTAAAACATACTTTTTTTTCCTATTTACAAAATTTCATTAGAAAGGATTTGGACATCTGCTGCAAGGGCTTAGCCCTGGTTAATTTCAGAGATACTTGTGTGGTATTTAATGTAACGTGACTGATCATTTCAACCTTTTTTGCTGGGTTTATCTTTTTATACAAATGTTTTTAAACTTTTTTTTATTTTAATAGAAAAACAAAAATTTCTCGATGGAAAGACCTTTTACCCTCACACAAATCGGAATACCCGCGACAATTCTGCAATGAATCAGCACTGGCCAAATCAACACTATTTAGAGTTGAAATTCTGTAGCAGAAATCTGCAGCATAAATAGACATAATGCGGATTTAGAATCTGCAGCGATTTTAAAAAATGCTGCGGATTTGTCATGGAAAATTTCCACAGTATGTGAAGGAGATTTCTCCCTCTAGCTGTTACCGCTCTGAAGGCTGTCACGCGTTGGGCAGTAGAATGTCATCTATTCATAGATAGGAGCTCATGTTTTATTCAATGACAACATGTATAACAGTGGGCCAATAAGTAATAAGGGTTACATTTTTGGATGGTGGTATGTCGAGTGTTATATAAGGGTTACATGTCATTCCACAGCATTGGTGTTCACTGCAAAAAGGATCTTAAATGCAAATGTGTGTATTGCACTACAATTTACAGCTGGCGCTGTGCATTTGTGTCTGTAACATGGAGTGGCTGGATAGTGTTATCTTCAGCATGGGGGACTGGGGTTCAAATCCTGGCTGAAACTTGCCTTACTGGTGTTGCATGTGTATATTTATTTGGTCTAAATGATATGCCATCCCTGAATTCCTCACTAAAATCCACATTGCTAACTACGGAATTGCCAGCAGGATTCTGCTATATTCAAATCCATACTTTAGCATAGCAGATTTTGGGGCTGAATACTCTGCAGGAGGGCATATACTGCAACGTTGTTGTAGAATACTCCGTCCCACATGAAAGGTCCCTTAGTTGCTGACTTTCTCTGCTACACTTTAACTACCTTAATTAGTTTTATTTAGCACCTTGGGATACTAACTCTATTGGATCTATGTATTCGCTTTATGGCTGGATGCACACGGGCGGATTTGCATTGCAGAATCTGGAGCTGGCATCCGCTTCCGGGTTCCGTAGCAAATACCATCCATAGCATGCTATGGAAAAGTGATTCTTCCTGCACACAAGCAGAAACCAATTGCAGTTTCCGCTCGCAGAGGAAAAATCGCATCATGCCCCATTTCTGAGTGTAATCCGCACGTATGGCTTCTATTGAAGTCAAATGAAGCCGCTCGACCCGCGGTCATTCTGCAATTGTAATTGTGGGAAGGTTACGGATTCTGCATCATCGCTAGGCATAAAAAAAAAAAAATGTACTGCGCATGTCTGACCCGTCCCCGAAATGTGCAGACCATCTGCAGTAAAGATGAAGAGATAGAAAGACAGGTGCACGCGGATGCCACTGCAGCCAGGGCCAAATTCTGCTGCGAGATCCCGCATGTGGAATTCGGCTCTGCAGTGTGCAAGTGGCCTATATGATGTTTTTCCATATCAATATGGTTAATATTCAACTATGGATGCATTATTCTACATGTATGATGCACCTTTAGTCCATTCACCCATTGATAGCCTGGTAACAACTCCAATTGCATTTTATTAGCATATTCAATTTTCCATCTGTTCAGGATCTGCTCTCCGCAGTAAAAATAACATCCCTCATAGAATAGGAAGTTGTGAGTAATTTAGTAACCAAAATAGATTGCTGTTCATCCATCAAAACATTATGAATCAGGAAATAAATGGAAATGCCCACTGCCTCCCCTTCCATGGAAATCCACAAGATACTTATGACCTCAACTTCTTCTCATTAGGGAATTGGCAAAAATTGGTGTTATTTCCTGAGAAATATTACAGATAAATACAAAAACACATCTTTTTTCCAAAAATGTTTTTATTCATACTATAAAAATCCCATAAACTATAGTATTATACAAACTAATATAGCAAAACATCAAAATTCCGATTTGAAAAATCCATCCAAATCAACCTAGAGCATGATCCCTGAAATTTGTTTTTGAAGATATCAACACAATGACCCTGATCTATCAAGGCAGGTGCTTCCTATGTCTGTCTTTATATAAACTCCGCTGGAGTAAGAAGTGAAACATGTTTTTTACAGCAGTCCGTATGTAATAAACCAAATCTACATAGATTTGTGCCATAATTCATGTCAGTTTCTGGTGCAAATTATAATAAACATGTTGGGCTGCAGGAGGCCATGCCCCCTCTAGCTAAGTCATGCCCACTTTTTGGAAAAGTGGCTTTAATAATGAAAATGTGTCTTTTTTGCGCAAAAAAAGTGCATTCCGAAACGTGCAAATATTTTACTCCAAAAAACTGATGCAAGTGTGTTGATAAGTCAGGGCCAATGTCTCCCAATATATTAATGTGTTGAAAAAAATCTAGAGTTCAAGTTACTTATACCTAGTAAAAGCAAAGGCAAAGTGAAAGATACATTATACAATATTGTTAGAGTTAAGAAATACGGTATATACAAAGAATACCAATAACAGAGTATAAACCATGACTTTTCAGGGACTACAGTACAAAGACATTGGCTTGGCGTTATATTTGAGAAGATGTTTGAAAGCATTATATGAGGTATTTTCTGATAGCAAATAGTATAAAACAGTCAATTTTAGAGATGAACAGGATCATTTTAGAGATATTAATGTAGCATAAAAAAAAATTCAAATTGGGGTTTCCAAAGTGTTTTGAAAGACTAATAATAATCAGTGGGAACAAATGAAATATGCCAAGCTGGCCATGGGATACATTTTATGAGCAATGGGAGGAAACTCCTCCTTTTTCTCTGAAAATTTCAGTGAATTGAGTGAGAAGAAGAAAGTGCCCATCCCCCCCTCCCCAGGGAAAAGTGATGAGTTTGGCAGAATCAATTTACTGTACAGTCAAAGCAAACTGTAGAATTAAAAACCACTTCTACACTGAGCTTTAACATGAGTAAAAGAAGTCATTGTTGGATGGCACCAAGCATTCTTAAAGGGAACCGGTCACCAGGTATGAGGACCATAAACTATATGGTAGGTTCCCTGGAGTGCAGGGAGGTATTTCGCATACTTACTGGGCTCCCCGATTCACTCCGAAAGTCATCACAGATCCATTCATTGCTATAGGCATGCGCGCGCACAGTGTGCATCCAGCAGTCCAGCTGCACAGTCCGCCCTGACCTTCGCTGGATCAGTTTATGGTGACAGAATCCCTTTAAAGGCTGCTATATATGCATGTTGCTCCAATGCATCTAAAACAGGCTACCTATGCAAAATAATCTAGACAAAAAAGATTCTACAGTTTTTTGTCCATAGCTCCTAGGGAGATCTACCTGTTAAAAACAAACCTTGTGTGTAGTCTCATAGTAAGCTGAGAGGAGAGGCAGATTAAAGGCAACGACACATGACTGCTGGATTAGAGTGCACACAGGGTTTGTTTTTAGGAGACATAGGCTGTCCGCAGACGGCTGGGTCAGATCCCGCTGCGAAAATTCTCGCAGTGGGATACGGACCCGTGCCCCTGCAGAGACCTGCAGCTCACCCGCTCCCGGAGTCTCCTCTTCTCTGTGATGTGTCGGCTGCCACCCAGCCAGCGCATGCACAGAGCGGAGCCAGCGGGTATCTACTGATATTTCTGTGCATGCCTCTGCGAGACCCACACAGAAATAGAACATGCCGCGATTTGTTTTCCGCGTGTGTCTTCACGCGGACAAATCGCAGCCGTCTGCATAGGATTGCGTGCCTGCATGCAATCCTATGCAGGCAGGCAGGGGCGGAAATTCTGCGGGAAATCCTGCTGTGGAATTTCCACCCATGTGCAGGGGACCTTAGGAGATGTTTAACGCTATTTTGTATAGGTAACATTCTTAGGGCTTTTTCAGATTTAGTCTCATTATGCGGGCATGATAATCACGGACGCATAGCGAGATGAAACAAAACCATTGATTGCAATGGCTACGCTTTTATTAGCGGTATTCTCGCCTGTTAATAGTATGGGCGAGAAAAGACAGGGCAGGACCTATCTCCCCGCAGGTTTTTTCAAACTGACAAGCTATGATGTGGAGTTTGAAGGGCCTGAAAAAAACCAAAAACCCCTGTTCATGCACAACTACGCTTTGTAGTGGCGAGCTTAGTTGCGCATATGCCCATGTGTCTTTGCTCTTAGGCAGCAATTACGCAGGCAAGCGTGATATCAGTCTGATAAACTCTGACCAATATCATACTCTTGAACCCAAGCTTTTCCCTTCAAGAGTGATGCATTTTGCAAGAAAAACGCATTAAATCACGGGGTACATGCAAATTTCACGCATGTTTATTACGTGTATGAAATTCGCATGTTGTTTTATTTTTTTTTAAATTGCATCGCACTCACATGCAACTTGCACATAGCAAATAAAAAGCAACGTTTTCTGTGAAATCGCAAAAAAATAGGATAAGCTTTTACTTTTTCCATCTCGCACCATCAGTATGAGCGAAAAAAACACTCGTGTAAACTAACCCATTGGGAGTAATGGGTTAATACAACCTGCGAGTTCTGTGCATCTTGCAAATGCACAGAAGTCGTGTGATTTTCTCGCCCGTATAAATAAGCCCTTATACTTGGAGCATTAATTTAAACTGACGCCACAATAATCTAAAACAGGTTTACTTAGCATATTCACATAGATTACAGTGGTTATATATAGCTTCCAAACTTTTTGAGATGAGATGGTGGATTTAGTTTACTATGGGATCCCTTAAAACTCCATTCTACCATGCTGAAAGAAATGTATATCATTTAACCCTTTGCAATCCAATTTTGGATTCAGGGTTTCCTAGGGGGCTTTCTCTTTCTGCCATTATACAATGGCGCCATATGCTGGCTAGAGCCAGTACTGCGATGTGTGACATGCTGGAGAGGCCCCCGACAACAGAGTGGCCAGTAATCTACAGTAAGAATACCCTGCCGGACGTCTTCCACCATCGGAGCTGTACAGTTTTCAATCGGAATGTCTTTGGACGTCAGACAGTGGATTGGAAAGGGTTAAATGGCAGTGAAATGTAGGTAAAGAGCTGCAGTGCATGATGTTCCCGAGCCCAATATGATACAGCTATATGAAGCAGATAGGGCCAGTGCTTGCTAGAAGTCATATTTTTCATATCAACACATGCAGGACTATTGAACTAAAATGAAGCTGCATTTTACGGGCATGCTCAAAATGCAATGAATCACAAAATGCAATAGATCTGTTGTTTTTTTTATATCATAAGAGGTTCCTAGTCTGCTGTGAAATGTAACAGAAGCAAATCCTCTAAAAAACATAGCTTTAAGGATATTAGCATGCTAATTAGAATAAAAGAGTCTAGAAGAATACATGTACATTTTCCATCAATGTCATCTAACAGAATTCTCCTTTATCAAATATTGTACTACTTTGCTGTAAGTATAATAATCAGTACAAAAACTACAAAACTACTTTTGGCTGATTTTAAAATCCATGTACTTGCCATATTGTGCGAACAGTGTCCATTAAACAATAGGATTTCTAGCTACCGGAAATATTGCTTATATATATTTACAATGAAGAAGGAGCATGAATCAAACTGAGTGTCCAGTCATTGTAAATCACCTCCTAATCACCACATCCTAAGTGCTTTCAATACTCCTCATTCAGTCATACTGGAAGACATGGCCATACAGTGAATGGACATTGTTCAGAGAAAAGTCATTACAAACTAAACACCCAGCACCAAATATCATAGGACTATTCAATAAACCAACCGAACAGGAATTCTGCTTGGGAAGCTTAGCATGGAACAGTAGTAAATGAACTACCATGTATTATATTATATACAACAGGCCATGTGTTAAAGTTATCAATTTAGGTACCTAAGAAAATGAGTGAATGTAGCTGCTTTTAGAGCATTGTCTAAAGTGTCAAATGCTATTTCAAGAGAACATTATACATGTTGGCTAATATAAAATATGTATAGTTAAATCAAGAGAACTTTTTGTACAGTATTGGTGTTGAATTTGTCACTGGGATAGACCCCTCTAACACATGCATGCCATAAGATTCTATACATATATACTGATTGCTCTCTCATATATACAACTGCAATCCATTAAAGAGTTTGTCCCACTTTGAGCTGTTTTGCTGCAGTAAATAGATAGCTCTGTATATTGTGCAGTGGCCCGGGTTGGTGCATTAGGCTCAGTCCTACTCAAGTAATTGGGAGTTAGCCTGCAGTTCCAACCTGAGCCACTGCGGAATATACGGAGCTGTCTAGTTCCTGCCACAAAACTGTTAGATGTGGGACAACCCCTTTATAAGCACACCTGGTGAAGAGCTCAGGCCACTCTCCCCTATAGCACTGAAGCCTTAGATAAAGGATGTTAACTTTTTGAGATTTAAGAGACAGAGCATGCTGCTTCTGGAACCCAGACTGACTCTATGGGGGTCCAAATAGTGGATGGAATTGCATACACTATTTTTGGCTTTGATGTAACATTTTTTCCCCTTAAACGTATGTATTTTGCGCTGACAAGTATTTTTGCAATAGGGTTGAAAAAAAAATTTTGCACTGCTTTTGTTCTGCAGCTTCTACATATCACTGAAATATAGACACTGCAGACTAAGGGTAATTTTGGACATGATGATGTTTGGGCCCTTAAGTCATCCCAAAGATTATCGCTCCTGTACTTTCACACATGTACGATAATCATTCAGCAAATGGAAGCAGGGCAGGCCAGAGATTCCTTCTGGCCACTCACTTCATAGTATGATCAACAATTCCTGTTTACACGGGCCAATCGTTATTTGATTTTTATGCCCGACTGTCCAGAGGGACCCGTTTATAATGAAATCTGGTTGCCTTCAGCACAGCTAGGGGGCGTTTATGAGGTTAATATGTTACACTCAATAATAAAACTGTGTGAAGTATGGGAGTGTTCCCACAGTATTTTTTACTATGCTGTGGAACCCCATCAGGGGATTGTGTCACAGGTACCGAAAACAGCACTGTGACAGAACCCCCAAATGGAAGCGAACAGAACCATTCACTGTCATTAGTGAAATGAATACCACTTTTGTGTCCAATTGACAGGTTTTCCTTTTTTTAAAATATTTGGAGTAAGGAATAACATAGTCAACTATGTTATATCATACTCCAAATATAACTTAAACTAGTCGAACCATTGTAAACCGCACATTAAAGTAGCGTCTGTTTCATTACTATAAGTAAACGTTTCACTTCCTTTTCGTTCAAGGGTTCCATCACAGTTCTTTTTTCAGCAGTCCTAATGGAATACCTTGATGTAATCCCACAGTGAAATAAAAACTGCAGTGAGAACACTCCCTAATCCCACCTACTGGTAATTGCAAGCAGTTAAATTTTAGTAATTTAACTCTACATCTATGCAGGTTATTTGAATCTCCCTCCCCCCAAAAAGAAAAAAGGTTTCTGGCTCCTATAAAGATATATTATAAAATTAATGGCATTGCACGGTGGGCATTTACCTTACATTTTCCACATCATCTTTTAATTGCATCAGGATGTGTTCCCTATTAGTGACTCATGAACAATGGTGCTATGGTCATTTTTGTTTAAACTATACCAATCATACTTACGGAGTATTTTATGTTATGTATGTCTGAAGAATCTAACAAAAAAAAACATAGAAATCAGTGTCACTGTTTCTCAAGAAGTTTCTCTGGAAAATTCAGATAAGACAGAGGAAAGGAGTGCCTCTTGTGGAAAGGGGGCCTGCCAAAGCTTGATACTGCTTCTTTACTAAATGTATAGTATAAAAAGAAAACCTTTACATATACCAGATTACAGCTCTAAAAAAGTCCCAAAGTTGATAAGTAAAGATCCATAACACTTCGAAATTTCCCCAAATCAGTCTCTTCTAAAAAAAAAACCCAGTAATAATACAGTCATGGTGCAGTCCATCTTTACCAGTGTCCTCCAGTATTAACAGCAACTATAAGATTTTAAGGTTTCTAATAATACACTTAAATGTGTAACTGCATAAATAATAAACGCTAGTATAAAAAGAATTTTCTATTCCACATTTTGGTACCAGCAACAGTCTTTGGATTCATCTAGCATCGTAACTTCCAGTCATCCACACTGGCTTCCAGAAAAAGGATATATATATATATAGAGAGAGCAAGGGTTAATGCTGCTTGGAGGAGGAGAGTGGGTTGTGGATCCAGTCGGATATAATAAGTGACATGCTTCCGATCATGAATAAGAAACCGACCAGAAGAAAAACAAGAGCCTGTGGGATGAAATACACACGTTACAATGAATTTATAATCATTTCATCATCAAGCTGCTTCTCTGTCTTTCCCTCTATGTATATATGCTTGCCCTATCTGTGGAATATAGTGGCATTATATTGATAAGGTATAATAATATATAGTCACTGTTTTACCATAATATTTTGATTTTGAGTCTATAGACGGAATAAATATTGATTTATTATTGAAGCACAGCGCCCTCTATTGTTGTAAATTCACATTGACACAATCTATCTTTTCCACTGTTCGGAGTGATGACTAATTCCTGAAAGGTTGTCTGTACATTCTTTGGGTGCATGGCACAATATTAACAAGTTTGGACACTGTTAATTGGTTGAGAAAAGTATGATAATAATATGAATCAGAAGTCATATTACTTGATAGAACATGTGCTCATTAAAGGGATTGTATCAAAGGATAGTGGATAACTTTATGATTAGTGGGGTCCGACACTGGTACCTCCACTGATGCCAAGAACTAGGGTCCCAGTGATCCAACATACACGCCGCTATTCCATTTATTAAAATGAAAGCACCGGAAATTGCTGAGTATAATCACTCAACAATGTCAAGTGAAGACCAGTGGGGCCCCCATTCTCAGTATTGGTGGGGGTCCCAGCAGTCAAATAGTGCTGTTTGTCTGAAACACTCAAAGGCATAGCTATATGGGGTGCAGAGGTAGTAGTCGTATCTGCCTCAGTGCCTGAAGAGGACCTGAAGGCTTATCCCACACAAACGAAGATGCCAGTGTTGATAATGCCACATGGTAGAATGAGTTACAAATTTTGTACTGGGGCCCAGGAGCTATAAGTTACGCCTCTGGACACACTTGTCAGTATTGCTAACAAATATCCAAAAATATGCTGTGAATTTACCATATTTTTACATTTTTTCAGAGTTTTTTTTCCAATTTTTAAAAAGATTTAACGTAGAAATACTATTGATGATCTATCCTCAGGATAGGTTATCAATAGTTGATCGGTTGGAGTCCCAAGCGGCCGACCCCGACCGATCAGCTGTGTAGGTGCATGCTGTCAGCGCCACAATAATAGAGGTCAGAGCAGAAACCTCCGTACCAACCTCCCATGTAGTGGCCAGCACTTGTAACTGCAGGCACGGCTCTCATTGATTCTGCTCTGACCTCTGTGTTATTGCGGCGCTGACAGCATGCACCCGCACAGCTGATTGGTCGGGGTCCCAAGCAACGGACCCCGGCCGATCAACTATTGATGACCTATCCCAAGGATAGGTCATCAATAGTATTTCCATGGAAAACCTCTTTAAGGCACAGTACTCCCTCTACTAGTCACAAACTTGTGCTACAACCTGCAGCCTATGCAAATGGATAATAACATTGCTTTAATCCTAAAGAATGGTAGATTAATTAATTAGTCTTACTCCAATTTTTTGAGGTGAACGGAAAGGTTCTTTCTTCACTATTCGCAAATAAAATGCTGCAGGAAGAATGAAGATCAACATGGTTGCCGCTGACGCACCTATCAGAGAGATGAAATAGTTCTTTATTAAATATGGTGAGAATCATCTTTTAAAATATATCTTATAACTGGTTAATAGCTATAAATAATTGGCGTTTAATTAGTATAAAGAGTTGTTCAGTAACTCAATAAAATGGCTGTCATCCGTGCATTCTGTGGAAACCCTCCCTAGAACAGGAGAATGCATCTCTAGACTGGATGGGGCATGGTTGGTGATGGAGCCTAATCTACACTGTTCCTTCTTGTAAGGCTTACCATACAGCCTAAGGCCTTAGTCAGACGTGAGTTTTTTCGCACGATTTGCGGATTGCATGACGGATGCGCATCCGCAAATCGCGTGACCGGTGCCCGAAAATCGCCCGAAAATCTGCTCCTAGCCGCGTTTCATTAGAAACGGGCCGGAGCTGTCCAGCGCATTGCATTCAATGGAGCCGGCAATACAGCCCGCTCCATTGAAAGCAATGCGCTGCGGGCGAGCCAATCAGGGGGCAGGTCTGACTCACACCCCCTTCACACCCACTGCAGGCCGGCCGCACGGAACTCCGGCTGCCGGGAGCAGGTGAGTATTTATATATTTTTTATTTTAACACATTTCTGGATGAATTGCAGGGAAGGGCTTATATATTTAAGCCCTTCCTGACAATTCATCCCGCGCACGCCGGCAGCCCATTGCTTTCAATGGAGTCGGCTGTATTGCCGGCTCCATTGAATTCAATGGGCAAACATCGTTCTTCTCTGCCACAGCTGTTACAGCTGTGGCAGAGAAGAATGATTTGTCTTCTATATGTTCTCAATGGGGTCGGCGCTGCTGCCGCCGGCCCCATTGAGCGCATATAGAGAAGAGAACAGGAATCGCAGATAGGTGCGATCTGCGATTTCTGTTCTATAATTTATCGGACGAGCGCATAAAAAGCGCTCATGTGTCCGATACCATTGCAAAGCAATGGTTTTATAAAATCGCCGGACGCATGCGCAAATCGCGGCAAAAAACGCCCGTCTGACTAAGGCCTAAGTGGGATGAACAGCAGTTATATGCTACTGTACAGGCAAATAGTTGCAGATGTATTCAGTGCCAAACAAGTGAGTGTTAACTACTGTGTTTAGTAACTTACTCATATAGACTTTCCTGAAATTGCGCCAGTGTGATTTTCGCTGAAGCCACGCGCCATCCACTCAGCCGGCCTTTTGAACGATGGTCAGTCCATAAGTTGGCAGCCTTTGGAGGGACATGTGACCCACACATCATCGTATATTCTCACAGTGCACTCATTCCTGGCATCCAGTATCTGGGCATGCACAGATGTCAGGCGCACTGTGCTCAATGAAGGAGGCATTCTGTCATGTGTATCACATGCCCATCCATATACGGCTATCTTATGCACCGGAGTGTTGTCCAGAGGAGACAGAAGGCTGGCCAGGCGTAGGTGGTCCGGCTTCAGTGATAATAACATCAGGCATATTTTCAATAAAATCTGTATAAGTTACCAAACACAGTAGTTTACACTCATTTGTAAAAACTCCCATAAAAGTGATCAACCCTTTTAAGCTATTTCTTTTCTTAGGCTAGATATAAACTGTTTTTCATGGTTAATACTTTATTTATTTATTTTATCACAATATTCATTTATTTTAGCACTGGTTTTCTGATTAATACTTATTTTTAAAGACCCCCTAAAAGTAGTCGATCACCTTTGGGCCCCCTGCACACGGCAGAGCCGGATTCCATATGCGGAAACCAGCCCTGACCGCGGCTGGTGACCCTGCGTACCTGTCAGTCGTCTTATTTTTCTGTACTGCAGACGGCTCGCTGTAGGATATGCGCAGTACAGATTTTCCTGCGCTATTGCTAGGCGATGAAGCGGGTGCATGCAACCTTTCCGCAATGCTAATTGCAGTAGGGCTGCGGGTCGGATGGCTTCCATTGACTTCAATAGAAGCCGTCCACACAAAATCCAGAGAAAAATGGAGCATGCCGCGATTTTTCCTCTGTGAGCAGAGCAATTGATATCTGTTCGCGTGCAGGAAGAATCACTTTTCCAAAGTATGCTATGGACGGTATTTGCTGCGGAACCCGGGGGCGGACACCCGCCTCTGATTCCACAAATGCAAACCTGCCCGTGTGCAAGCGGCCTTAAAAGCTCCTAGGCCATAGGCCAAAGGCAGTGCAGAAGAGATCATACAGCACACATTTGTTATGTCTCTTTTTTGGAATCACGGGTAGTGGATGTAAATAAATATGCCAAAGCTAATCTTGTAGCTTTATTCTTAAATTAACCTTTAATTCCCTTCAAAAAGCAGTATGCTGCAATGTATAATGAAGTCAATAATATAGATTGAAACTTTTTAGAAAGTGAAAACTTTTTATTTAAAAATAATTAGTTTTTTCATGAGCAGCAACTAAAAATCCCATCCTTACATCCCAATGCACTTGTTTCTGTATCACATGAAATTTCTGCAAATATTCTACATGTAAAAATACTTTAAATGCTCAAATTGCTTGAACTGTATGTAGCAACATGTAATTGTATAAAACATATAAAACATGAGACTTGTGATAACCAACCTATGAATCCGAAGATATCCTTAATGGTGGGCACAAATATAACCATGGTGTTGTTTAAAGCCAGCAGAATGAATGCTATTAGAAAATGCCGTAGTAGACTAAATGCTCTTCCAGGAAATAATAGTGTAGTGATGGAGGAACGAATCTGGAAAGACAAAAGGAATTTGTTGTGCGGAGATCTCATGTGCGGAACATTACTGATCTCGAAGAAATCGTATATCAATCTTTTACAACATAGTCACATTTTAGCAGATATTTTCTATGGAAGCCAATATTCCACATGATGACAAATGTATATGCCATTGCTCAGCAGCCAGGGGGTCCAGAAATGACATTATTATAGTAGTCACCATGCTTCAAGGATAGGGAGCTGCTGCCCACGATGAAGTGAGAGAACACAAGTTGCTATGAAATTCTGCTAATGAGCTTTTCAAGCAAGGACTTTGTTATACTAAGGTGGGGTTCACACAGGTTGGATTTCCCATGACATTTCTGTGTGGACCCTCCGCCCGCACGGAAATTCCACTACATTTACAGTAGCAGCAAACTGGATGAGATTTTGAAAATCTCTTTCCACAAGCTGCGGAAATAACCCACACAAAACCCGTGCGTAAATTGACACGCGTTGCGGAATTCAATTTCAAAGCATGTCAATTTTATTGCCATTTCTGCTGCGGTATTCACCTCTTCTCAAGGAGGGGATGAATTCCGCATAGGAATTCGCCATAAAACCCGCTTCAAAACCTGAGGGTTTAGAGGCAGGTTTTCCGCGGCTGATCTGCATTAGATGCCAGCTGCAGACATTCCTCTGCAAGTCAGCCCCGTGTGGACCCAGGTTAAGGCCGATGACCTAGGAACGTATTCTAGCCTCATTTATGTACCCATAATACAGAAGAGTGTCCCGGGCTGAAGATGGGTCTCCCGACCTGAACTCTGAGCATTCTAGAGTTCTATAGAGAGGTCTATGGAAAATGGCTTAAAAAAACGCCATACTTAGAACATGACGTGTTTGGAAAAAAAGGCATGAGCCCAAAAACATGCTGCAAAAGTGAATGAAAACACCACTGAAAAACACTGTGTTTGTATTGCATTTCATAACTTCCTACTGACTTACTGCTAACATCTGGCCGCAAAAACAATGGGAATATGCTAAGTGTGAAATCACCCTTCCTGCTTAAAATTACGCCTGCAAAACGTGACAAAACCAAGCCATTGATTTCAGCGGCTTTGTTTTCACTAGCATGATTCTTGTGCCATATTATTATGCAAGTGAAAAAACAGGCATTGCCCTATCTTTCTAACATGTAGTTTCTTTACTTGCGATAAAAAGATAGGGCTGGCCCTGCCTTTTTTTCTGTACACAATAGTGCAAAGTTTAAACTGTAGGAAAGAAAAAAGACTTTGATCTGGGTCATGCGCAAATGTGCTCGGTAGTGGCGAGCGTATTTGTGCATGCGCCTGTCTGTAGAAGCCCTTAAAATGTCATCTCAGCAGTACATAAATATAGATGAAATAATACACACATCCATATATAATTCCATGAGATATTATATATATATATATATATATATATATATATATATATATATATATATAATATACACCTTCCAATGGAATTAGTTAAAGAGTAGAGATGAGCGAGCGTACTCGGAAAAGCACTACTCGCTCGAGTAATTTGCTTTATCCGAGTATCGCTGTGCTCGTCCCTGAAGATTCGGGTACCGGCACGGAGCGGGGAGCTGCAGGGGAGAGCGGGGAGGAACGGAGGGGAGATCTTTCTCTCCCTCTCTCCCGCCCGCTCTCCCCTGCTCCCTGCTGCGACTCACCTGTCAGCCGCAGCGGCACCCGAATCTTCAGGGACGAGCACAGCGATACTCGGATAAAGCACATTACTCGAGCGAGTAGTGCTTTTCCGAGTACGCTCTCTCATCTCTATTAAAGAGCCTCTTCTATGTAGTCCTCTGGGTAACACATTATTAACATACACTCCAAGTATTTCCCAGGCACACACAACATTCTTCTCCTCAGTCACACAACCATTGGAGGGGATGATCAAAGTAAGATATGTGGTGTTTACCACAGCAGATGAGAAAGAAGTAGGTGAAAGCTCACGAGTAGTTTGCCATAAATTAAATGACTATGAACAACATGTTATGGGTGTGGAGAGAAAGATGTAGTTACCTGCAAGATCTAATTAGTTTACATTGGATTATTAGATGAAACTGCTGGATGTGCAGTCTGCTATGTATTCATGGAATTGACGGAACTTGTTTTGCAATGTACAGTATGTCCTAACATTAATTAAATGGGCATGTGCCAGACATGATGACTGTACAAACAAATATAATACAATGTGCTGTAAATATGAAGCTTGTATGAGAAAATGATTGTTATCATAATCCTCTTCCTTCACACGCATGTTTTTTTGGTTGCACATTTTTATTCCCAAAAATGCATGCAGAAAAGCTGGAATTTTTCAAACGGCTGCAATCATTTTCTGTTACATATTTTTGCAATTTCATTTACATGTTATTAATAACAAGCATTCTTTATGTCCTAGAGAAGAGCCCATGTAAAAACACCAGAAAGGCAATACGAAACCTAGTCTACTCCAATTGCAAAAAATGTTATTGACCCCAAAAACACAAGTAAAAAAAATGCTACAAGGAGAAAACCACAGTGTTTGTATTAGACATGCTTCTTAATACATTTGTCACATCTCTTGCTGTCCATGCGCCAGACAGTCAAATCAACGCTAGCTATTAGCTGGCACCGATTTGCACTATGAGGGCTCAGTCACACGGGCATTTTTCGCGCGATTTGCGGTGCGCATAATGGATGCGCTCCAAAAAAATCGCGTGACCGAGGCCGGCGTCACGGCTGAAAAAACTCTGCTAGCAGTGTTTATCAGCCCGAAGGGCTCGGTCACACGGGTGCTATCCGCTATCCTCTGCCATAGCTGTGGCAGAGGAGAACGATGTTCGCCCATTGAATTCAATGGAACTTGCAATACAGCCGGCTCCATTGAAAGCAATGGGCTGCCAGCAAGCGCTGTATTAATTTTCGGGGAAGGGCTTCAAATATAAGCCCTTCCCTGAAAACCATCCAAAAAGTGTAAAAAATAAATAAAAATATATATATACTCACCTTTTTGCAGCCGCCGGAGATCAGCCGCATCCAGCTGGCTCTTCTCCTGAACTGCTTTCTGTAGTATTCAGCAGGCGAGGATTTAAAATCCCCACCTGCTGAATGGGCTGTCTCTAATTGGTCACAGCCCTCAGCCTATCAGAGGCAGCTCTCACTCACCCATTCTTGAATTCATGAATGGGTGAGTGAGTGCTGCCTCTGATTGGCTGAGCACTGTGACCAATCAGAGGTAGCTTTCAGCTATTGAATGACAGCTGAGAGCTGCCTCTGATTGGTCACAGTGCTCAGACAATCAGAGGCAGCACTCACTCACCCATTCATGAATTCACATGGAAAATTCTGTGATGAATTCCACAGTGGAAGCATACGGTAAGAGTATGTTCACATTGCAGAATCGTACACAGAATTTTCCATCTCTAAGGGGAGTTTGAGACGGCTGTAGGCGCAGCTACGTTCACCAGTTTTTAGCATAAACTATAGGTAATTTGTTAGTCCTTGGTGACCCTGTCATTTCTACTAAGTCATACCCACTTTTTGAAAGGCATTGAAAGTAGTGGAAAAAGATGGACATTTTTGCAAGAATTCTAGCTCAAATGTTTTTATAAATTTCCCTTTATGTATGATGGAAGCCTGGGGGTGCGTTCACACATGGCAGATTTTGGTGCGGATCTATACCACATTTTGCATTTTGGATTTTGGTGTGAATTGTGAGGTCGTGCACATCAGATTTCATTCTTTCAATTCAAAGGCTCAAATCTACTATGTATCCATGTAAAAATCTACATTCTGACAGGCGCAAAGAGCGCCAGACTGTAGATCCTCCCCCTGTCAGTGACGGGGCCACTAAAGCAGTCAAAAGAGAAGTTCCGCTGCGTGAAAGAAGTGGGTTTTGACTCAAGTATCACGTTACCAGCCTAAAAGTGATATGTGTAAAGTAAAAGCTTTGAGTTTGCTGCAAAATTTGTATCGCCTCTGTCTATCCACTGCTGCACCATTCGCAACACCTCAATCGTCATTCTATTACATTTTGGAGTAGTCGGCAAGATGTCCTCTACAGTAGCAGGTGGAATGTGGCAGCGTGACTTTTCCCATTGACTATTCGCGGACGTTTGGTTACGTATGACGGTAACAAAAGTGTGCCCCACTGCAGACTTGAATAGCTCTAGCTGCTCTGACAGTCGTGCAGAGTACTGGACTTTAGCCATTATCCCCTATCAGTAATGCGGCCTCTCCAATGGCCAAGAAAGAAAATCCAACCCCTTCATGAAGTGGGCGGTGATGTGACCATTGCATCACCAGCCCAGAACATAGTAACATAGTATGTAAGGCCGAAAATAGATCTGGCCGACAACAAAGAGCTATGTGTTTACTCTGTTGACGCTACCAGTGCATCATCAGTGATGACAGCAGCTAGGTGGAACCATGTAGAAGTGCTGATGGGTCAGACCGCACTAAAAATATTGTGCTGCGGCTACTCAAAGACAATGAGCAGGATTTTTAAAATTAATAAGAAAGCTACTTCTGCATGAAAGATTCATATAAATCCATTAATAATGCTACATTAAAAATAGAGGTGAGCCAGCATACTCGGTAAGGCTATATACTCGAGAGAGCATCGTCTTTTTTGAGTACCTGCTGGCTCATCCCTGAAGATTCGGGGGTGCCGCAGGGGTCAGGGGTGGCGCGGGGCAGCGAGGGGGAGCTGGGAGAACAGTGAGAGAGATCCCTCTCTCTCTCTCCCTTTCGATCCCCTCCGCAACCCCCGGCTCACCCTCGCGGCCCCCCCCGAAACTTCAGGGACGAGCCAGCAGGTACTCGAAAAAGGCGATGCTCTCTTGAGTATGTCGCCTTACCGAGTATGCTTGCTCATCTCTAATTAAAAAGCTATAAATATCATAAGCTTAACATTAGTAAGCAGTGCCATTAACAGCGATAGCACTGATGTGTTGTGCTATACCTTATCATGAATTACTATCAGAAATGAGGAAGGGCCACAATGTTATTATCACTATTGGAAAATGTGAGGCAGCTTGTTTCCTGCTTGTCTGTTCTGGAAATTTACCATAAATGTCACAATAAATTGTCGAACATTAGAGAACTGATTCATTATTATTATACCGAACAGCTCTGAAATCTATAAAGAGAAGCTGTCACCATGAACAATAATAATAATCTTTACTTGTATAGTCTATTCTGGCAGGCAGCACATTATAGAGGAGGAGCTCAGCAGATTGATGTATAGTTTTGTGAGATAAGTTTCTGTATAAGCATAACTCTATATATCTGCTCATTCTGAGCTTGGAGGTCCAGTGGGCGGTCCTATCAGTGATTGACTGCTATGTCTGTATGCAAACATATACAAGGAAGACTGCCTGTCACTGATAGAACCGCCCATTGGACCTTTAATCTCAGAATGAGCAGAGATAAAAATGAATAGTTATACTGAATCTTTTCCCACAACCATCTGAAGAATTGGCTTCCAATGTATTCATTCAGATGGACGATCTAGGGATGCGTAAAAAAATCGCGCTGGGAAAAATAGGAGGCTCCCACAGGCTTCTATGAGAGCTGAAAAAAAAGGGGGGAGGGAGTTTAGCCGCGTCCAACACTGGGAAAAGAAGACAGCTGGCTTTATTTAAGCATTAGCAGTCATTCCAAAGATTTCTGCCAACTGATGAATTTGAGCACTGCAGCGTATATTTTTGCTGAAACGTTGCAGCCGTCCATGTGATTGGACGAGAAAAAGCGAATTAAGATCGGGACTTAATCTCGGCTATTCTTCATTCATGTGATTTTTAGCTGCGATCGGCCAAGCTTAAAAAATGCATATGGTCATGTGAAAGAGGCCTAAGGCCTCCCTCACACAGACGTTTTTGTACAGCGTTTAGTGCTGCCTTTTCAGCTCTGTGCTAAACGCTGTACAACGCTCCCATTCATTTTAATGCGGCTGCTCACACAAGCGTCAAAACGGAGCATCTTCAACGCTGCGCTTTGATAACGATACATGTTCTATCTTTGCCCATTTTCAGCCCTGCATCGCCCATTGAAATAAATGGGCAGCAGTTTCAGCGCTGCTGTAAATGTGGCACCACTTGATACCACGTTTTTGGCAGTGCTAAACGCAAGTGCTAGCTGCACTCCCCCCCCCCCCCCAACAAAATGTCAGGGTCCCTGCCGCTGTTCTCCAGAGCTCTGTGCAGGCTGCTGGCCACTTGTCATGGCCAAAAAAGCATCTATTGCTTGTGACTGGGATTGAAATCCCAGCCTCTAGCAAGAGATTGCTCTGATTGGCTGAGGCCGCTGAGTATCAGCTGGCTTCGCCAATCAGAGATGGCACTCGATGCACCAATCACAGCCATACAATGAATGGCTGTGATTGGTGCATCCAGCGCTGGTTGTGATACTGAGTTATCTAGACCTCAGTAAGCAGCCATTATATTAAGAGAGCAACAAGTGATCGTGGGGCCCCATGGAAGAGACATTTTGATCTTGGTAGCAAACCGCAAGTTCAGGGTACACATATACATATGCATGCACCTATAAACATGTGTGAGACAAGATTCTAGGAGAATCACATTTTACATCTAATGTTGTCTAACTGATTCTGTGCAGTAAATTTTCTATTGGGGGTCTTTATGTTGGAGAAACAAGACATAATCCAAAGAGGAGGTCATATCGCAGCATTAGTCCCCTTTCACATCTGCACAGATCCGACACAAAATCCTGGACAAAATAGTACACATTGCTGTGATATTTAATCAGGGAAACTTTTGGGCGGCATACCGGAAGCTGTATGGACCCCATTATAGTAAATAAGGTCCATTCGGGCCTCAAAGGATGGAGCCAAACAATGGAAATAAGACTGGAAGGAGGGCACAGGCATGAATAAGGTCTTAAAGACAAAAAAGACACATTCACCTGTGGCTAAGTAATTTTGTAGCTTTGGACACAGCATAGAACATATTAAAGATGTTGTTTTAAAAGGTATCTCCAAATACCAAAGAGACAGGAACGTATGGGAATACAAACTTATGACCATTTTTGATACACTGAACACAATCTGTACCAAGGAGTTATTCCACATTACCACATCTAAGGTACTCCTTGGTACTCCAGAGATAGTGTGGGCACAAGGTCTCGGAACTATCATCCGTTCACAGACAATCAAACTCTCACACTCTAATCTGTAGACTAATTCATTTGCTCTCCAAGATCACTCTGTTGTTATTTTTTATGTCAATGTATGACAGCATGTCTCTGCTCTTTTGTGTATATAATTGTGGCTCTTCAGACACGTTGTTGTAACATGCCTGATGAAGAAACCTAAGCAGTCTGTTTAGCATCATTTATTTTTATTAGCAATTAGAAAGAATCATAACTGCAAGATTATTTTGTTTTTCACAGACCTCATTCAGAAGTGTTTTTCGGCGACCGCATTCAAGCCCATGGGAGCTGATCATGTCCAAAAGATAGGGTGAAATCTTTTACAAGCACCAAAACATCAGCTGACGTATTCGGCATCAATGGCCTATTATTGTGGCCGTGATGTATTGGCACAGCTAAAAATCGGCCATCTGAACCAATGCATTAGAATCTAATGCTTCAGATGGTTGCGGTTTTCAGACGATGTTTTATCGTGGCACAATAGCCGCGATAAAATTATTGTGTCAGTAAGGCCTAAAGATCCTTTTAGACGTAACATATTTTGTAGCTCAATTTGCACTCATTTAATTTTCTTTTACATGGGCTGCGAACAGGTTTATGGGTATGAACAGTCGCTACTACCATCGTTGTCCCTATAGGTCTGCTGTACATTTTCCTGTTCATAAAGAGAGAGGTATTACCGATCAGCTGCGATTTTTATGCTAAGTTGGACTGAATGATCAGTTTGCTGATTCTTGCTGATTCTTTTTCAGCACAGCTGAAAATGCATCTAAAGATGCTGAAAAAAAAAATCAAAACTCACCTAGCTGGGGCTGTCGGGTCCCCGCCGCTGTTCACCGGAGCTTCCGACACTTGTCATCGCCGACAGAGGATCTTTTGCTAGTGATGGGGTTTGAGAGATCGATCTGATTGCCTGAGCCTGCTGTCAGCAGGCTCAGCCAATCACAGCCAGCTCTGGATGCACCAATTACAGCCATTCATTGAGCTGGCGCTCCTGAACTAATCAGAGCAATCTCTCACTTATTTCAATCCCCGTCACTAGCAATAGATGCTTGAAATGAATGGGAGCGTTGTACAGCGTTTAGCGCTGCGCTGAAAGGTCAGCGCTAAACGCTGTGCAAAAGTGTCTGTGTGAGAGAGGCCCAAAGCACCTTGTATGCATAAATGTATGTATACAAAGAGATATAAAATACATACACACACACACACATATATATAAACATACACTGTTACTGCTAAGCTAAGAGGATATCGTGTTATATATCATATGTTCCGTACAAAGGAGAACCCACATTAACAAGCTAGATCGCAGAAAACCACCAAGCATGAACACTGCTGGACTAATATGTGCTTAATGCATTAAAAGGTGTACACCTCTTAATATATTTGGCACATCTCTGGGCATATGTGCCCTCAAAAAGGGAACTCTACTAGAGATGACCGAACGTACTCGTTTAGGGCGATTTTCGCAATCGAGCATCGCTTTTTTCAAGTAACTGACTACTCGAGCGAAAAGATTCGGGGGGTGCCGGGGGTGAGTGAGGGGTTGCAGATGGGAGTGGGAGGGCGAGAGAGAGAGAGCTCCATCCTGTTCCCCACTGCTACCCCCCGCTCCATCACACCGCCCCCCGGCGCCCCCTGAATCTTTTCTCTCGAGTAGTCAGTTACTCAAAAAAAGCGATGCTCAATTGCGAAATCGCCCTAAACGAGTACGTTCGCTCATCTCTAAACTCTACGCCACAGATCAGATAATACTTGCAAGTGTATAATGGAAGCTTCCTCAAACAAATCAGTCACAAATGATATCATATAACTTGAGTCAGAGTTACATTATATAGTGTCTTCCACAAGCAAAGTAATAGTGGGAGTAGTGCGGCAGACAGCATGCGCTATTGTCTCACGCAAGAGTTACATCTTCTGTCTGTTAGAAATCCTCAACAACAATTCTTCAAGACGTTCCTAATTCCTCAGCAGAAAACTTGTCCGCTGCAGAATTTCATGATACGGTTTTGAAGTAAAGACGCTCAGGTTTTAACAGGTGCGGAATTCAAGCCCCATAGGGATAACATTGTGATGCAGAATTATCCACACAGACTAATGGATTAATTCCATCCTGTGTGAAAGGTCCCTCAAAGAGCTGGTCATTAGGATATAAATAAAGGTATATATAGTACATGAAGAACATGTTTTACTGCATTCCTAGTTATTTATGCATGATTGGTTATATATGACATTGGTGAACTGGGATTGATAAGGATAGTGTCTGATGCTTGGACAAAGATTTTAATTTCATGCCCCAAGCAGAATAACCAAGCAGCAATGTCCTTGATGGAATCTGTCAACATTCACATTTTTATGTATATTTTTGGGAATGTGGGATTTGCAGTTTAAGAACATTTTAATTTATGAATAGAAACAATATCAGTTTGCATTTAAATAGGGAAAATGCCGTCATCTTGGAGTGCGGATGGCTAGTGATATTTTGGGAGCTGTCTTTTACCTGCTTCGCATTCTTTAGCATCAGTGCTACTTGCAGACAACATGTATCCAGATTGACAGGTAAAACATGTTCTCATATATTTAGACAAGTATGGACTATCAGTCACTTTTAATGCATTTGTTACAGTTCTACATTTGACTGTAATACTGAATTCTTAATTATACATAACTTGTATGTGAGCACTGAAAATAAGACATTGCAGCTGTGTCTCTGGGGAAACATAGAGCGATTTGTGATAAGATTATATTTAGAGTACAGGAAAGGCAATCGTGCCATAACAAGCTAACAGCTGCTTTACATCTTCACAGCTGAGGCTGTAGAGAAGGGAGTTGCTAGGAAAATTCATCTTCATTTCAAAGCTTTTACTGCATACAAGCTGCACTGCCAGCATGACAGCAGAGGGCGCTATAGATAAGGATGCTTATACTAGTTTTGTACAGTTACATGCTAGAGCTATGCACTTCCAGATTTATTCTTTCACAGTGACAATATTAGTTGAACTGTCACTTAATGAAAGGCTTCTTGCAGATGATGTTCTACTTCTTGCTTTCTGTTCAATCTACAAATTCATTTCATGCAGAGGCGTAACTTTAAGCTGCTGGGTACAAAATCTGGAACTGGGCCCCCAACTATAAAGCTTCATTGATAGTATTGGTTTGCAATATGGGGAAAAGAGACTTTATGGGCCCCCTAGGGCTCCTCAGCCCGGGTGCGACCACACCCTCTGCACCCCCTATACTTACGCCCCTGATTTCATGCATTACATCTCTTCTCCATCCCAACAATATTAGGACCCTTCTTTATGGGAATGGTCACACTGGCCATATTCACTGTAAATGTTCTGCAGCTAAACATTTTCAGATAATTTGCAGTGGCACAATGCATACCTAACTCGCCTAAGGCTTTATTCACACTGTGGAATTTTACTGCAGATTTGCATATGGATTCTGCACCCAAATCGGCATTGAAGTCTATACCATTTTAGCCTTTTGTTGAATGCTATGAAAAGTCAAGCAGTACATATAGCGCAGATCTTTATGTCTTAGGGAGCCTTCACATGAGCATATGTGCAACATATTTGCATATGAACGAGGCTATTTAGCCTAATAATATATTCTAAAAAGATATATTCTTTTCTTTGCGGCTTTGCACAGTGTTTCACGCATTTCCCTTACGTATTTGCACACCAACCATAGACTTCAATGGGGGCCTTTGCTGCACAAAATGCAGAAAGATAGAGCAGATGTTGACTTTGTAAATAAATGGGTTCTATTCTCTGAGTTTTCCGCACATTTATATATTCTCCATGTGCAAAAACATGCGCAGATAGGTCATTACATTGCGAGATATGGATTTTCGTGCAGATTTGAAGTGGAGTTTGCCTCCTCATTCTGGCTAATTTCACACGGGTGAGTGCAATATCAACATGCGATCGCCAACATGCGATTTACCTGCGGATGCAAGGCATTTTTGTATAAACAACTTGCATTACTTCGGGTAAGTAGCGATCCTTCGCCGCAGTTGACAGCCGCACCGGAGGATCGCAGAGTGTCTGCCATTGTTTTCGATGGGGAAACCTTGCATCCCACCGCGTGTCACTAGCACGCAGTGCAATGCTGCCGCTGGCTCCATTAAGGACAAGATAGGACATGCTGAAAAAAATCGCTCATGTGTATGACCCCATTCAAAAGAATGGGATTCATATTTGTGCAAGATTTGTGCATCTCGCAACACACAAATCTTGTGCAAGAATCTCGGCCGTGTAAAACCGGTTTAAGCTGATTGCAGACATCACGTACAAGTTACAGAATTTTGCTTCCGGAATCAGAAATTCTACAACTAAGCACAGTACAATGTCAGTGAAGAAAATCCCTGTCCCACCAACAACACTTGGAACTTACTTAATGATAATTCCTAACAGTTATCACTCAAGACCAAGACTGGTGGTACAACTGGCACAAGCATAACAAGCGCTTACATGTATACCTATGGATTCTGAAATGCTGAATCAACATGGTTTGGTTTCTATTACACACCTAGTCATTGAATTTAGAGGCATGTGCACTTTTCTGTTGGCATCCATGAGCTTGTCACACATTATTTAGGAGACTTTAGGTGAATAGAAATACTTACAGGAAATAATACAATTGGCACGGTCAAGGTTACAGCCACAAGTACCGCCAGGCGGACGCAGAGAAGGAGAGTGTCAAATCGATACACTTTTGTATAAGTGTGAAGCAATTCATCTTGAACTTCCCCTGCAAGATTGTATGGAAATATAAAAGAACATGGTTATAAAATAACTAAATTAGTCTAGGGCTTTTTTTTGCAACCAATCTGAAAGCTAATCAAGATGAGAACTACATATCTAAGGCCGGATCCATACAGGCATATTTGCGCATTCAATTTTTGAATATGCAAAAAATAGAATCCATTGATTCCAAATGATTAGTTTACAAAACAAGTATTTTGTGTGCACAATTGCATCGCGCAAAAAAAAACGCAGAATGTTCTATATTCCGTTTGCACGGGAAAAAAAACATCTGGCAATCACTAAAGAATTGGGACATTTCAATGGCTGGGAGCTTCGGTGCATATTCTTTGCACGACTTATTCATGCTAGAAGTAAAAAATGCAGATGCGTACGCAAATACGCAAAAACCAGCGCAAACATATGTGCAAATATGCTTACACTTGTGCGAAGCCGGCCTTAATACATTGTCTGCTTTGAGAAGTGGGAATCTCAGATGAGTAATATTTTTATTTTCACATGCAATTAATTCCACGTCACTGTACACTTGAAAAGGGTTTAAAGTGCAAATATGAGACCAAAAGGCAAGTACAATAAATAGGCATTAATTGTGTTATATAGGCCTGGTGGGGGTAGGGGTTGTTTGAGTGAGATGTGGGAAAGATGCTAAATTAAGTTTTCTTCATGTAGAGTTTTGGGAACTGGGAGAAGGAAGGATATAGAGTATCTGATAAATGCTTTAGGATTCTAGATGTCAGAAAGGTGGCATCTGGGCTAGAGAGGTAAATTTTAGTATCCTCAGCGTAAACATGGTATTTAAAGCCATAGAATTCTATGCTTTTTCCCAGGCTAGAAATATAGATGGATAAAAATATGAGTCCCAGGACAGAGCCTTGAGGCACACCGATGGAGAGAGTGAGATCAAAAATATATGGAAGTGTCCTGAGTTATATGCTTTTTATTTACCACCATGGCAAAAGCTCTGGAGTAATGGTTTTATCTCAAAAGTTGGGTTATTGTTTCCTATAGAATGTGTCTACACATTAAAAAACAACAACTAGCATTTGGGATTATGGTATTGATGAGAAAGTTTTCAAACTTTAGTAACACTGTTATTATTGAAATCTAATGCGAAACCTTAGGTTCCCCTGGATACATCAATATCCCCATATACTACACTTTGAGTTAATCACAGTTACAACCCCAACTACAAAAAAGTTGAGATAAAAATGTAGATAAATGTAAAGAAAAAAAGGATGCAATGATCTGGAAATCTCATATAACCATAATTTATTAGCAATAGAACACAGGTCAGAAGGTGGAAAGGAGGCATTTTATAGTTCATTAAAAAATTAACTTATTTAGAAATTGTTGGCAGCAACACATCTCATAAAAAGTTGCTTCAGGGCCATGTCTACCATTGAGTAGCATCCCCTCTTCTTTTTACAACAGTCTATAGACCTCTGGGAAGTGAGGAGACCAGCTGCTGGAGTTTTGGGAGAGGAATGTTGGCCCATTCTTATCTGATGGCTGATTCCAGGTGCTCCACAATCCTCGGTCGTCTTTGCTGGATTTTTTGTTTCATAATGCACCAATTGTTTTCCATTGGTGAAAGGTCTAGACTGAAGATGACCAGTTCAGCCCCGGACTCTTCTTCTGCAAAGCCATGCTGTTGTGATGGATGCAGTATGTGCGTTAGCATTATCTTACTGAAATATGCAAGGCCTTTAGTGAAAGAGACGTTGTCTGGATGGGAGCATATGGAGCATACATATGTTCTTCTAAAGTCTCTATATGCTGCTCAGCATTGATAGTGCCTTTCAAGATGTGTAAGCTGCCCATACCATAGGTACTGATGCAACCCCATACCATCAGAGATGCAGGATATTAAACTGTGTGCTAATAAGTAGCTGTGATGGTCCCTCTTCTCTTGAGTCTGCGGGACATAGCAAGATTTTGATTAATCTGACCAAAGAACCATCTTCATTTTGCCTCAGTCCATTTTAAATTACCTTTGGCCCAGAGAGGACATTAGCGTTTCTAGAATGTGTCAATGTATGGCTTCTAGAGATGAGCGAACGTGTTCGGCCCCGCCCCTTTTCGCCCGAACACCGAACTTTGCGAGGACTTCCGTGCTCGGGCGAAAAAAGTTCGGGGGTCGCCGTGGCAGCGCGGGGGGGGGGGGTGCGGCGGGGAGTGGGGGGGAGAGGGAGAGAGAGAGGGCTCCCCCCTGTTCCCCGCTGCTGCCGCCCGCGCCGCCGCGCCTCTCCCCGCCCCCCGGCGCCCCCCGAATCTTTACGCGCGAACACTGAAGTCCTCGGAAAAGCCGGTGTCCGGGTGCGTAAGTACTCGTTAAGAACACGTTCGCTCATCTCTAATGGCTTCTTCTTTGCATGCTACAGCTTTAACTTGAATTTGTATATTGCACAGCGAACTGTGTTTACAGACAGTGATTTCTGGAAATATTTCTGGGCCCATGCAGGGATTTGCATTACAGAATTACGCCTGTTTTTAATGCAGTGATGCCTGAGGGCCCGTAGATCTCGAGCATCCAATATTGACCTTCGGCCTTGTCCCTTATGCAAATAAATTTCTTCATATTCTGTGAATCTTTTGATGATATTATGTACTGTAGATGGTGGGATATGAAATTTTACGCTGAGGAACATTTTTCAGAAACCGCTTCACAAATTTTAGATGCAGTTTCTCACAGATTGGTGAACCTCTGACCATCTTTGCTTCTGAGAGACTCTGCCTCTCTAATATGCTCTTTTTATACACAATCATGTGACTTAGTAGAAAAGTGACCCTCCAGCTGTATTTCATTAGTACAACTTACTTTTCCAGCCATTTGTTACCTAAATGAGTTTTTTTTAATGAATTGTAAAAATGTCTCCCCTCCACCTTCTGATATGTGTTCTATGTTCTTTTGTGAATAAAATACATGAGATTACCAAATCATTGCATTCTTTTTTTTTCTTTACATTTATTACATTTTACACAGCGCCCCAACGGTTTTGAATTGGGGTTGTAGAATATGTCTTCCTACCAGGGATTATAGGCAACAAACTATTGGCTGTCTGCCTGGATTACAGCACAGCAAAAGTGTTTAGATTTGAACAATTTCATAATCAAAGATGCTAAATGAAGGACATAACAGAAAGAGAACTTAAACACTGGAGAAGCTGAATACATTCATTGCATAGATTGTTACGTAATACTAAACAATGATACATTAAGATTTCTATGTCCTAAAGTGGCCAGTTGCTGTGAATTGATAGTGGAGTGAAAAGTAATTAATTGCACTAATAGCTATTAATGAGTCTAACAAAGGTTACTTTCAGGTGAGTGTATTATGGGCACATTTATCTGCTCATGTCCCAAACAAGTGTCCTGGCCCCTCTAGATATCTACTGACCCCTGCTGATCTACTGATGCACTGCACCATATGATGCTGATGCTGTGAGTTCAGTAATATAGATGCAAGAATGCACTCGTAATAAGCTTGTCTATAAGTGGTACAACTGTTCAAACAGGCACTTTGTGTTTGCAATGTCATATTTCAGTGTAATAATCTATATGATCCCAAACTAATTTGACAAAATATCTGAGCTGTCCTATTAGGAAGGAAGAAAATTGGTGATGGGAGGCAGGGCATAAGAAGTGACAGTTATTTCCCCAAATATTGGAGTGTGGAAGTAGATATTAAGAATATTAGTTTTCGATATGTTTTGTGTTTCATGTAAGACATAGTTTGCTGCCCCTTGCTTTTACATGAATAAGTTTAAAAGGTCTGTTACCAATGCAATTTATGAAGTATGCAGGAAAAACTAGACGAAAATTCCTAATTCGTAAGTTCAACAAAAGTAAAAATTACACACCAATATAGACAATGGGGATTTAACATACGTAGCAAATAAGCCTGTATATGACTATTTTCTGTGCACTGCATGTTTTGCGTGCGTGAATAATACGCGCCTAATATGCAGGACGCATACCCCTGTGTATGAACCCTTACACAGCAAAATGGGGAAATACAATTCCTTGCATCTGCTCTACCAGCATCACTAAGAAAAAAACAGGATGACCTTTATCAGAATGATAAGAGTTGTTATTAAAATGCTTTTCTCACATTTATCTCCTATTCAATGTAATGCTGTATTACACTCATTGTAAAAAAAAAAAATAAAGCACCTAGAAGGAGTTGTTGGAATCAAATTAAACTTTATATGTGTGATTGTAAGGATGATATAAGTAAGTGATTACGATATCAAAGCAAAAGGATAATTGCAGAAAACTGAACACTTGAAGGGAGGCTCTAGTACCCTGCTGTACCACCTCTAGTTTGGATATAAGATGTGATACGGGTGGGCATGGAGGCTCTAGTACCCTGCTGTACCACCTCTAGTTTGGATATAAGATGTGATACGGGTGGGCATGGAGGCGCTGGTACCCTGCTGTACCACCTCTAGTTTGGATATAAGATGTGATACGGGTGGGCATGGAGGCTCTAGTACCTTGTTGTACCACCTCTAGCTTGGATACAATAAGTAATACAGGCGGGCATTGAGGCTCTAGTACCCTGTTGGACTGCCTCTAGCTTGGATGTAAGATGTGATACGGATGGGCATGGAGGCTTTAGTATCTTGTTGTACTGCCTCTAGTTTGGATACGGACGGGCATGGAGGCATACAGGTTCTGTATGGTAGCCTGTGGCATATTGGTCCACATTCGCTGTAACTGAGCTTCTAGATCGTGCAAACTCGTAAGCTGTTGAAGTTGGCATCCCAGATAGTCCCATACATGTTCAATTGGCGATTAAACTAGTGACCGGCCAGGCCACGGAAGCTGGCAATGTTGTGGAGACTCCTGTAACACTCTGGGGTGCAACAGAGCATTATCCTGTTGGAGAATGCCTCTTGGAAGACACCATGAGAGGAACACATGTGGCTGCAGGATGCCCTGAACATATCACTGAACTGTCATTGTCCCTCATATCTCTACTAGGGATGACCGACTCATGTATGTGATGACCCCCCAGACCATCACACTAGCAGTGGGGACAGTGTGCCACTCCACAGTAAAGGCAGGATTGAAGTGCCCACCCCTAGATCTCTAGACATAAACACAGCTGTCATCAGTGCCCAAACTAAACCTGGATTTGTTGCTGAACACAGCCGGGATCCACTCCATAGCAGCCCAGTTTCATTTTTCCCGATATCACTATAAACTGAGGCAACAGTGGATGATTATCAAAGGCAATACAGGTAATGCGCACTGTGAGACCAAATGTCCTTCCGCCAAGCACCTTGAAATGGTTATGACAGACACAGACCTGTAACAATGGTGTCACCTGTCTGGATGGCGGACAACGAAACAGTTGGAGCTGCTCTGGTCTGCTGGTGGTCTGCCAAGGGCATCCTGAGCCCAGTCGCCTCATGTGCCTGCTCACATGCATCCACTGGTCCCAACACCTACTAACAGTCTTGTGAGAACAGCCCAGGTGGCATGGCAATTCGTTTATACAACCATCCAGCTTCTCACATTCCAATAATGCACCCACTCCCAAACTCTGTTAACTGGGCAAAATCTCTTTAATTGCATAGTAGAGGCATGTCTAGCGGTCAACAAGCTCTACACAAGCGGAAAAAGAGGTCCACTACATACAAGTAGCCTCTGAGAGCCTTTTTATAGGCCAAGGGGGAACCACTTTTAGGATCTTTAGGTGGCAAGACCATTCATCTAATCACACCACTCTAATCATTTGCATATCTGCCTGAGATGTATCTGCATGCCGAGTTTTGCAGTAAAATGACAATTCCTTCTAGTTGCTTGATTTTTTTTTTTACAAAGAGTGTACATTAACCACATTAGTTTTTTGTACCTACCATAAAATGTAAGGTAACCAAACAGTGCAGCAAAGAAATACATTGCCAGCATTGCAGCTATTGACAGATTAGAAACATTCTGCATTTTTCTTCGGGAACGGCTAGAAGGAGATACATAAAATGCATGTCAGGTTATCATGAGACATTGCATTTACTAATTAGCTTATTACAACAAAGAGAATCACTCTGCCTATCATTCACTAGAGTACTGCTGGTTTTATCATTCTTTGTATACTGCTGAACACTGAATGTTCACTTCATTAGAGACAACCATCTAGTAGCAAGTTGGACCTCTTTTGGCCTTCAGAACTGCAGCAATTTGTTGGAATTGCGAGAATCCAGGGTGTGCCAAGAAAACTTACCCACACCATTACTCCACCCCCACCAGTCTGAACTGTTGACACCTGACAAAAAGGGTTCATTGATTCAAGCTGCTTGCACCAAATTCTGGCCATCAGCATTGTACAACAAAAGTCTGAAATCATCTGACCAGGTGATGTTTTTCCATTGCTCAGTGACCAAGCTTCTACAGTTTGTCATAATCATTTCAAATTTCCCCTTTAATTTATATTTCCTTTTATATTTTTTCAATTACATCAGTGCACCTAATACCAAAATCCTATTATACTATAATATATTATAGGAGTTTTCCATGCAAAATAGTATTGATGACATTTTCTTAGGATAGGTCATCATTTGTTGATCGGTTAGGATCTGCCATTCATCACCGTGGGTGATCAATTGATCGGGTGCCTGCCGGTAGCGCCGCAATGCTCAGATGTTAGAGCAGGAAGCTGCTGCTCTGACTCCTATGTAGTGGCCGGCACTTGTAATTGCAGGAGCAGCTCCCATTGATTTCAATGAGACCCCCAGCTTGCAGTTAAAAGCACCGGCCACTACATTGGGATCGGAGCAGGAACTTTCTGCTCTGACCCTTGTATATTGTGGGTGCCTAATCAGCTGGGGTCCTGAGCAGTCTATCCCAGCCAATCAACTATGGAAGACCTATCCTGAGGATAAGTCAACAATAATATTTTACATGGCAAACCCCTTTAACACATTAATAGTCTACTTTTTAGATTAACCCTAAACATATCATCCTAAATACTGTTAATAATTCAATAAATTAATAATAGTATGATAGTTGGTCTTATGTACTGTGACTATGGCCCCATCTTCCTGCTTATGTCATTGGCAGTAGACAGCACATCTTCCTCTATCATAGGACATCTGTCATTAGACATTTGTCGAAGAGTGTTGACGCATACAGCCTGCCTCTTAAAAGCGCCAATGTGTGCAAAGGTGTTTACTATTCTGACAGTTCTAGGTTTTGCTCTACGCCTCTTTCACTAAGCATTCCCGTTTTCCTCACTCCTGACCTTGGCTTGTTTATTCAGCACGCTTACTGTGTCTGTTGCCTGCCCTAACCTTTAGCCTGTTTCACTGTTATGAAAGTATTTTACCTGTAATGACCTCAGCTCTGTTCTATGACCATGTCTCTATCTACGTCTTCTGGTATCACATTACGGTAACCTTGACCTAATGGCGTCAGCTGCCTCATAACCGTGTGTACTTCTGGTGCAACAGTTTGGGGTTCCCTGCAGTGCAGACCAGATCCCAATTGGTGGGTTTAAAGGGTGAAAACCAGAGAACCATCATGCAGCCCCCAGATCTAGCTCTAAGCCAAATTGGTTTTGTGGCACAGGAGATCTACATCTACTGCTTTAACAGTTGGGAATTGAATGGTTTGAGCATTACCTAGTTGGATTCCACTTTCTCTGCTGTCAGCACAGTTTCAAACCCAGCTTTGAGTGGAGTAATAGAGTAGTGAGACAGATTGGTCACAAGGGATGCACTGCCTAATTGCTGAGCCATATCGTAATATATGTGCTGGCCTAAAGGCTATCCTTTTACTATGTTTGACTGGTGTATACCAACTGTACTGAAATGTGAAATCAACTGTGCTTTCTAATACAACTCAATGTGAAAAAGAAAAATCATGTACTGCGCTGTATACATTTTTTAAATCTCAGTCTATGATAGACATATGCAACTGTATAGGCATACAGACATATTCATACAGATTCAGCAAATGTTGCTTGATCAGAAAATCATCTTATGAATATGAATACCTATTAAAATGCCATTGTTCTCCTATCTTGAAACAACAAAACCCATTGTAAAGCGATTTAAAGTGTAAATAAACCATCCTGATAGTAGAGTCAAGCTAAAGAAAAATACATCTGTATTGGCCCTTTTGCCCGGGACGACGACCTGTCGGGTACAGATGCCCAACAGCTCGTCCCAGTGATGATCATACCTGTGCTTTTACACAGCAATGATCATTGTTAGAGAATGGAGGTGGAGTGGGACGTGGTTCGTACCGCCCCACCCGAATCCATGCATAGTAAACAGGCAGTCCAGTTTTATGCATGCAAAAACTGAACGACGAATGAGAAGTGAATGAATTCTCGTTCATCGTTCAGTCGGGCTTACATTTACACTGAACCATGATTGTTCAGATTGCCGCTGGATGCGAGAATCTGAACAATTCATCGCCCTATGTGAAAGGGCCCAATGTCTAGTGGTACAGTTTCAAATGGTTGCCCGAAATGAGAACACCAAATGTGGTACCAACTCCAACTATAGAAGGCTGCCAAAAACGGACCATTGCGCAGCTTCACATGAGCGCATGCATTTTTGCATGCACCTCAGTGCAAGACATCTGCGCAGTGAACGAGGCACTTTTGCATGTGTTTTGATGCAAATTGCTGTATTTTTTGGGGCACGCAGGGCATGTTCACGTGGGCGCGGGACACACCCTGCCCTGATTTAAAAGGCTATTTAGCCTAATGATGTCCAGATGTGTTATTTTCCCCACGGTGTTGTGCTGTATTTTGCGCATCCCATTGCGTATTGCGTGTGCATTTGCGCCTTTTGGTACGCAAATGTGCATAAAATAGTCCTATTTTTTGCGTGTGTGTAAAATGTGTGCTCAAAAAAAGGAAATGAGAATGAACCCATTGAAATCAATGGGTTCTATGCTCTGTATTTTGGGCACTAAATTTTGTGTGCACAAATATATCCATGTGAAGCATTTATTGTGCATTATAAATCCAAAAATCAATTCACACATAAGGGGAAATTTATTAAGACTGGCATTTTAAATGCTGGTCTCAATAGGATTTCCCTGGGCGCACAATGTATGTCTCTTCTAACATTATGTGCATCTCAGCGCATCTGTGTGCCTACACTGGAATGTTCCTCAGTTCCAACTTGGCAAACTTTTGTGGTATAATTTACGCTACTTTTGGCCAAAAATTATACATAACTGCGTTAGTCTCAGGAGGCCATACCCACTTTTTTACAAAGCAGTGAGGGTGGCACAAAAACCCCAAAAGTCACAAATGTTTGCTCAAACCTCTACTTTTACACCAGAAACTGGTGTCAAAGCTTTTATGAATGTCCCCCATAGTCTCCTTAAAAAATTAAATAGAGAACAGGAGACAGCTTGTCTTTATAATCTTCCAATAGTGCTAATATCAGCATTAAGGTAAGATATTATAAAATATTTTCATATGTTTTATGTGGATCAAAGGGTCTTATTTTCATTTTCCTTCGGCGGCTATTTTATTTTATGCGCACACACAGGGTGAGCACATAAATAGTCCTTGATTTCCAACAGATATAGGATGTAAATCAAGGACTGTTTTTGTGCTCACCCTCTATTGAACTTTTTAGCATGTCTTACGTTTTACTACAGGATCAATGTAACGCTTCCCCAAGTTAATACCCATACCTTTTGAGCTCACTGTAGATTGGTAAGACTTCTGGATGGCAAACGAAAGCAAAAGCCAGTATAGGAATAGCATAAGCCGTCTGAAAGATATAAGGTCAGACAGTTGTTCTCTGAAGCAAAATGTTCCAACGTTCTAAAAGGTTCTAAACATATAATATTGTCATAATGTAAATACAAAAAAATATGTTGTATGCAATAGCAATAGGAATTAAGGACAGAGGATATTAACAATGTATGCGTTAATTAAAAGAGTACTAAATGTGTCCTATGTTTGTAAGATAATCTGTATCAGATATGGAGCTGATCTCAGGGACCCTGGCTGTTGGGTGGCTGTGTTTCATTACAGCAATGTCTCCATAGCATGCTATAAATATAGCACCTGTATAGAAATCATTGCATGCATATAGGCTGATATATGTATTTGAGTGTGAAAACAGATATAGACCGACTGTATCATAGTATACACCTACCTTGGAATTGAATATAAAATATTTGGGCTGGCATTTATCATCAGTGTGGGCTTCAAACTCTACTCCACTTCTGTGGTTATTATCTTTGTGCTCATGATTCAGGCTTGTCCCTTCTTCAGTGTAGTCCATCATGAAGTTCACACCAGAACTAGGGGTATAGTTGTGCATCATAACGGGGGGCAAATGATAAGTGCTGTTTGTTACATTTCCAGAATGGTGATCCAACATAGGTAATGGGCAAGGTATCTGCGTCTTTTTATAGATGACCTGTAGAAAAGAATACAGAAGAAGCAGAGCTGAGTTGTCACATGCAGAAGGATTGCTCAATTATATGGTGCTTCCTGACATCAGTTTTTGGAAGTTTTGGCTCCTTTAGATGGCTGTGATTTTGTCACGATTTTCACGCCCACCAGACATGATGAAACAAAACCATTGATTTCACTAGCTGGATTCTCGCGTGTAAATACAAAGCATGAAAAAATATAGGACTTGGCCTATTTTTCTTGCAAGTAGAAAAAGATAGGGCAGCACATATCTTCCTATTTTTTTTTAACTCATGTGCAATAGCGTGGAGTTAGAATAGTCAAAAAAAATTACTGGGCCATGTACAAATGCGCTCCCTAGCGGCGAACGTATTAGCGCATGAGTTTAAGCCCTTTGAATGTAAACAGTACATGTGTGGAGCATAGGGCAGATCCCATTTTTTCTCAGCCATAATATTCATGGTCGAGAAATTCCAATCGTGAAAATGAAACCACTGAATTCCTATTGAAATCAGTGGTTTCGTTTTGTCTTATTTTATGGCCATGATTTTCATGGCCATATAAGGGGAGAAGAACAGACTTGTGCGAGAATAACGGACACAACTTTAAATCCGTCCGTGTGCATGTACCCTAAAAGGAACCATCCAGATAAACCTGATGCACAGTATTATGCTTCGATTCTCTGTTTGGTGTATTTTAAATCCCTGCATCATGAGCTGCTTCTCCGTACTTTGCAGTAGGTATAGTAAAGTGCATTAACCCCTTCAGTGGCAGGTTTATTACCATGTCAGCGCAGCAAGCCCTGGAGATTTTCCTGGGGTAATTCAAAGTGGAAAACGTGTACAGTGGCACAATAACTGTGTGTTCTGGCCAGCATTTCAGCACTAGAGCTGTCCACGGAAATCTTCCAGTATTTAACTGCATGGTCAGTGCAGCAAGCCCCAGAGATTTTACGGGCATGCCACTAAAGGGGTTAAGTGTTTATTTCAATACTAACCTACAGAGTAAGGGCAGCTTCAAAGAAGCATATGTACAAACATGCTCGCCTCAGTGCAATGTATTTGCACAGTGAACGAAGCTTGTTTGCGCACATGTCTTCGTACATTGTTGTATGTATTTGTGCAGGCACAACATGTTCACATGAGTGGGGAACTTCCCCGCCTGCCAAGATTTAATGACTAATGACACACCAGTGTGAACTTTTCCTGGTGGGTTTGCGTGGCATATTGTACATCCTGTTGCGTATTGCGTACGCATTTGCACACCTCCCATAGACTTCGATGGGAACTCTTTGTGCAGAAATACACAGGGAAATAGAGCGAGTTCTATTTTTTTGTGCATGCGAGAAATGAGTACACAAAAAAGGGGAATGAAAACAAGCCTATTGATATCTATGGGTTCTATTCTTTGCGTATTGTGCAAATATATACATCTGAAGGAGCCCTTAAATGACAACTTTACATTCACAGTGAGGACCATTTTGAAACCCATCTATTTTATAGTTGAGGACCATTTTGAAACCCATCTATTTTTTATTAGGAGGTTCAGATTGCTGCTCTGTGCCTTATAACTGATACAACAGCTCTGCTTGTTCAGACTAGCCCCTATAAATAAGCAGAAGACCACCATAAGCTCATCAGTAAGTCAGTTCTATTAATGCAAAGACACGATGATTATAAATGACAAACAATTACAGGTAAAGTGAGGAATATTCCCCAAACCACTGCATAGACAACTTAATCGTAGGAAGGAATGATGTTGGAGATTCATTAAATTATGGTTATGCTGCTTTGTTTTACAATATGGTGTTTTTAACTAATTGGTTTTATATGTTAATAAGAGTACAAACATTCTGATTCTGTAATGGGTATATATTTGTACAATATGTAGATTAGCAAATATGTTCCATTTGCTCAATATATAGACGAAAGGAGACATTTAAGTACAATTAGAAAAGAGCTCTTACCACACTGACAAAGAACACCATGCAAGACAGCGAAAATCCACTTGTGTACCCAAGGTAACCTGTTCATGTGAAAACACAATATATTAATAAATGGATAAATATAATATTAGAGAAGGCTAGACATACACATTATTTGTCATGTCATAAGTAGAGATGAGCGAACGTACTCGGATAGGCACTACTCGTCCGAGTAATGTGCCTTATCCGAGTACCTCCCCGCTCGTGCTGAAAGGTTCGGGAGCTGCCGCTGCTGACAGGTGAGTCGCAGCGGGGAGCGGGGCAGAGCGGGCGGGAGAGAAGGAGAGAAAGATCTCCCCTCCGTTCCTCCCCGCTCTCCCCTGCAGCTCCCCGCTCCGTGCCGGCACCCGAACCTTTCAGCACGAGCGGGGAGGTACTCGGATAAGGCACATTACTCGGACGAGTAGTGCCTATCCGAGTACGTTCGCTCATCTCTAGTCATAAGTCATCTGTTGTGGCGCATCGGCAACAATCAGGAAGTGGAGCCAGGGTGACATCACAACGTCGACCCCTGCCCATGTGACCACGCTTTAACCCTGTCATTTAGCACTTGATGAGTGCCTTCACTCAAGACACATTACAGGTTTTTCATCCTCTTTTACAACTTTTGGTTTGGAGTGAATGTAATAAATAATGGCATACAAGCTGTCCATAGACTGGACTCCCCTGTGTGGAAGACTCAAATGAACTAACTAATGAAAAACACTTGTGCTCCCTTCTTCCTGTCACTGCAGATAGTCCCTGAGGTGTTGTCTGTTGGAAATCCCTCAGTGGGCTCAGGGTACAATGTACCCTTCCTCACACCCCTGCTACAACATCTCCTGTGGTGTATGGACTGATTGGCCAACAGGGAGGTGTTTCCCCTACCCTGCCAATCAGCGGAATGGAAGTGTATTGATTTCTGGTCCACCTCCACGTGGGTGACCGTTATTGTTCTGCCTGAGGTGTTTGGTGAGACAGTGAACTCCTGTCAGCTAAGTATCTGTGGCTAGTCATTCTGTGTGGGGCTTATTTATGTCTACTAGATACTGTTTTATATTACTATCTTCATCTGCATTAAACATCTTCTGCTCCATCCAGGGACAGGCTAGGCCATCTAGATTCCTGATGTGGAACTTTTTCATTTCTACCTTATACCATCTAATATACATTGCTCTTTCCGTCTGCATTAAACATCTTCCCTTCCCTATTCTCCATCTAAGACAGGCCACCTATGTTCCTGCCGTGGGGCCGCACCTATCAAGGCGATCGCCCTGCTTCTGGACAGAGTCTGCCACACCAAAGTTGGTTAGGGATAGTATTCCCAAACCCCATATTTCTCTTACTTTTATTTGCCCTATTTTCTGTGCCCCATGTTTTAGTGATAAAATATGTTTACGTTGGTCCATTGTAGACTATCCTTACATCTGAATCTGATATGTTAGAGATGTCCATGAGGGACACCATATTTGCATCCCGCACAAACGTAACCGTAGCTTTTTAGCTTGTACAATACTTGATTCATTCTACATATTTTAAGACAAACTTTCAAATTTACCTAAATTCTTCAGAAGAGACAACGGAAGGATAACTCCAATAGACACAAATATTACCAAATAGTTTCCATTTAGGTACCATTCCCTGCAGATAAAACATGAATTACCATGAAGAAAACAGCAATGGGCAAAATCAAGTTCAGTGAATACATACAAAAAATACAATAACAAGAGACACATACCCAGAATTTTCTTCTAGTTTCAAGAAAGTTTTTATCACTTCTGGAAGTTCATATTTGACAATAAACAAATAACTTGACATTGCTGAAAAAGTAAAATAAAGATTAAATGAACAAACTGTTACATAACCTAAAATTGTTGCATAAATACTATTTTAAGTGAGACGTGTCATTTGGACATGGTTTCTTCATATCAGAACATCTACACATCTTCATTTCCGAAGAACTAATGAATATTACTGCACTCATAAATGGCTGTTCTACTTTCTACCATTCTCTTTGCTTTCTAGAAACATGACTGATACCTTAGACCACATTCAGACATGTGTTAAGGCCTCCAGCTGATTTGTGTTCAGCTCCATCTTCAGAGTCAAACAACAAAAATATTGGAAATGCTGAATTCAGCACATGCTGGGTCCAAATAGTGCCTACTGGACCCCATTGACTATTATAGGGCTCGTCCAACTTCTGGCATGCTGGCCAAAAGTTTTCTGGACTAAGCTGTGCAGCTTGCTATGCTTTTCCTTCTGTGATTTTCTACCAGATCTGTGCCATAAGCCCTGGACAGGTGTGATTATAGCCTTAATGGGACATCCCTTGTTATGCAAAAGACTGCTGTGACTTTTATATCTGCTAATTCCTTTATCTTATTAAATGACTGTGAGGACTGACACAATCTACTGACATGTTGCTTTTATAGTCTATTTAATTGGGTTATGTCACAATGTATATGCATATACTTTATAATACTTTCCACTTAACATTTATGGTATGTACAAAATATAATGTATAGATAATCAGTGTACTTGGATATCTACTTTGGATGATAAAAAGACATCACAGATGTTTAGAATGTTGTTTGACACGGTTTTTGATGGTAACCACTGAGACTACAGTTGAATAGGGACATTATGGCTAGTACTGTATGCAAGTATTTGTGAATCTATATATATGAAAGCGACTAATTCTCTAACTTCCCGGTGTCGTACAAACATGAAATTTGGCACGACCATTCTTTAGGTCTTAAATAGGAAAAGTAAACTGGTCGCAACTTGATTATTCAATGCTAAGTGCAAAAGTAAGTGACCCCCCTATGTAATGTAACTAATACCACACATCTATACCGCACAAACTTCAAATTTGGCACAACCATTATTAATGTATAATGTAATGTACTGTAACTATGTAATGTACTTAATCTAATTCTCTAAATTCCCGGCGTTGTGCACATTTGAAATTTGGCACAACTATTGTTTAGGTCCTAAATAGGAAAAGTAAAGGGGTCACAACTTGATTATTCAATGCTATGTGCAAGAGTAAGCGACTCCCTATGTAATGTACCTAATAACACATATCTGTACTGCACAAACGGCAAATTTGCAAGACCATTGTTTAGGTCCTAAAGAAGAAAAGTAAAGGGGGTCGCAACTTCAATATTAAATTCACAAGGATGATTGTTAGATGCATGGAATCCGCGCATCTAGCAAAGATAGGACATTTGAGTGCAAACTCGCATGTCAGCTCAGAGGTGCGCGCAAAGATACGACCTGTCCTATCTTTGCTGCGTGCTTTCCATACACTCCTGTGGGAGCTGGAAAGCACGCAGCCCGCACCTCGGATTGAATTAGCACGTTCATGCGATCATTAGAGCAGTGCATAAGCGAGCTATGCATGCAGCTACACTGCGGGCTGTCGGCGCCCATGTGAAAGAGCCCTTAATCATAGGTGGAACCTCTTATAGGGAGTCAGGTGGCAAAACTGTTCATCTAATCACGCCACAACTCTAATCATTTGTATATCTGCCTGAGATGTAACTGCATGCCGAGTTTTGCAGCAAAACGATAACTCTTTCTAGGTGCTGGATTTTTTTACAAAGTATATATACAGATGTAGAAATTACCAAATGAAAGTTCAGCGTGGTACATGTTTGTTTAATGCGCTATAATATCTGCATAGTCATTGCTTTGCAGTGACTACAGTGCAACATGAGTTGTGTAAGCACACTATCACAACTATGTAGAATGTGGCGCCAGTCAAGCCTGTTGCTGCTATGTGTATTACAAGGATATATTAATATACTACTGAGAGTTTTGGGTTGGTGGATTTGATGGAGTGGTGTATATTATATAGGACATACAGAAAACTGACATGCATAGATACTCTGATAGCTTTTGCCACAAAAGCCATTTATGGCATATTAATTTGATATGTTGTAAATGTGTTATTGGTCATAGCCAATGGTCCCTCTTCCACAAATGCACTGCAACCCTCCAATTTAGCTGCCAATTGCCATGCACTATCCTGACGTGTATTCGCGCGTAATACATGCAAAGATAGGACATGAGGCGTTCTTTATTGCACATGTATTTTGCCCGATACGTGTGGAAGCGCTGTGGAATAAGTGGGCGCTATACAAATAAAGATTATTATTATAATTGTTATTGATCAGCAGCATGAGAGCCTATGCAGATGATACAGTGCATTCCATGTGCAAAACCCACGTGCGGAGTACACTGTAACACCACGGTCGTGGGGAGGAGCCCTAAGTGGTTTCATAGCTCAATAGCAGAGCTGTTGGAAACCGTTTTCATTATTATCAGAAGCCAGCAAAGAAATCACAGACAATGCAAATGATCACTTACAATGCTGTAAAATCTATTATTTTAGGTCTCTTTCAATTTTTTGTGGTTCATTTATAAAACCTTTGGAGACAACACAGTTAAACCACAAATGCTAAAAATATCAGTAGTACCCCTGAGGTCACAACCAAAGTAGAATTGACTGAGAAATTTCTTTGTGAGCAATTGAATGGATTCGATTCATGCTACGCTTTCTTTACTGCGATGTTACCGTATTCTGGACGGTCCTAAGTTTCCCATTACCTCATATTGCTATTAGCTTTATATTTATCCCATGAGAAATTGTATGCTATGTTTACTTTCATGGGGAAACTGGAGATGAGAAGCTTACTGATCTTATTAGGAAGAAATTACTTAAGTTTTTGTCATCTCATTCACAAAAGACAAATGATTAACACTAGAGATGAGCGAGTATACTCGCTAAGGCACATTACTCGATCGAGTAGTGCCTTAGCCGAGTATCTCCCCGCTCGTCTCTAAAGATTCGGGGGCCGGGGGGGAGCGGCGGGGAAAGCGGGGAGGAATGGAGGGGAGATCTCCCTCTCCCTCTCCCCCCCCCCCCCCCCTGCTCCCCGCTGCAACTCACCTGTCATCCGCGGCGGCCCCCGAATCTTTAGAGACGAGCGAGGAGATACTCGGCTAAGGCACTACTCGCTCGAGTAATGTGCCTTAGCGAGTATACTCGCTCATCTCTAATTAACACTGAGATTCTAAAAATAAGAACTAGCAGAGGTGTCAGTATACGATAAAGTCTTCTGTATAGAAGCTGTATGCTGCAAAAGTAAAAGGTTGAAAGAAAGCGGTAATAGCTGATTGTATGGATGTCAGTAAGAACTGATTATTCTGAATGATGGCCCACAAAGAAGAAGGAAGTCCACAGCAGTGTTTTCCAACCTTTTTCAGCTCACAGTACACCTTGGCAAAAATTCTGTATTTCCCTGCGGCACCTCTAGTGTGCCGCAGCATTGTGGTTGAGCACCACTAGTTCCCAGCTGGCTATTATGATGCCCCCACCAGACTTTTTGGGGTATCTTATTTCTGGGATCTCGCTAATTGTTTGAACAGTGTACAAAGGGCACGGTTTAACACATTAGTAATTTGTACTACTATTAAATAAAAAGTAATGACCATTAGTCTCTTTCATTATTAATGTTTTTATATGGTTGGAGACATATAAGTGGAAGTCCATTCATTAACTAATGATCACTGAATTCTTAGTGTTCAAGGGGTTCTCCCATTTCTAGCACTTTTCAGACAGCGCCCAACATTGCACAGTGGCCCAGATTGGTACTGAAGATTGAGTCCTATTGCAGTGAATGGGACTCAGCCTGCAGTTCCAACCTGGGCCACTTCACAATCTACGGAGCTGTCTGAAAACAGCGTTAAGTCTTGGAAGAGCCTCAGAGCTTATCCGCCTTGTGCTTTTAAGAGGAAAAATACTATAATACATATTTGTACCACTGAATAATGTGATTAGGAGCTCACCTCCAATGTTCTGCATTGTAATGGACACGAAAGCAGCAACTTTTCCAGGCCATCCAAAGGCCTTTTCACCCAATGTCTCATAAATTAATGAACCTGTTAAAATATATATATTTTTGAGCTCATAATGATTTGAGAAGCTAAAGTGATACTAATGTAACAGCATATTTTATATCCATCAGCTGGTTCTAGGGCAGTTGATATTTATTCCGATTAGCATATTGTAAGCATATGAGCTTGATGTACAATTGCTTAAGGCAGGAACACATGCAAATACAGTCAATGTAATATGAGTAAAATTACTTTATAATTTAAAGTTAACCTCCAGATTCTGTCCCGGAACAAAAGGGGGAGGAGGTATATTATAAACAGTTATTCTCCTCTGCAGCCATTCCAATTTGTCAGTTCCAGGTCCCATTTTTTTGGCTGTACAAGGTTGTTCCAGCAATTTTGTAACAACCTATTGCCCATTGTGCACTGCTCTCTGATTGGCCAGTGCTGATCATGTGACCAGGTATAGTCCATTGGTAGTCTAACACTACCAGTGCACTGTGGAGATTAGGATTAGGTAGTTTTAACATTGTGTTGGCCTTCTTGGTCAGCTAAATATGAGACCTAGAACTACTGAATCAGATAGATGGCAGAGAAGAACAACCTCCCTCTCCGGTCCTGGTACAGAATTTTGTCCCAAAAACAGAAAGTTGCTTTAATGCTTCTATTAGGTATAATGACAAATATAAATAGTCTTACCTCCTTCCTTTGCTGTCTTTAATAAAAGATGTACCGAATACAATGATAAAATGGCAACTGCAAGCAGAAGAATCCTAAAGATAACAAAACACATATTTTGTTAGTCATGGTTTATGTAGGTTTATCATTATTAGACACTTTACGGAATAAATAAAATAACTCTACATATGTGAACTGGTTGCTCGAAGTGCTCAATCAAGACTTGAACAAAACCAGTTAACTTGAGCACTTTAAAATGAGCAGCCCTGTGCACAATACTTCCTTCAGTAGACCATATTGCCCATGCTATGTTACTTCTTGTAAGTCTATGAGATGCTAAGTACTGACCAATAAAAGTCATTGAGTTCACTGGGTTGAAACTAAGCTGAAAGCATGAATGTTCTTACGTTTTCCTGTCTGTTTACGTAACATAGTAATTAGAGATGAGCGAGCGTGCTCCCCCCCTGTTCCCCACTGCTGCCCCCCGCTCCACCACGCCGCCCCCCCCCCCCCCCAGTTTCAGTTACTCGGAAAAAGCAGTGCTCGAGTGCAAAAACACCCGAACCGAGTACGCTTGCTCATCTCTAATAGTAATGTATTCAGAAATTCAGGAACCTTTAAACCTTCGCTCCCTTATCAGTGACTATTTAAATATGTTTGTGTTTCTATTATAGTATTTCTTTAAGTGCAAATTATTCACACCCATGTCTGTGCCTTATCATAAGTATGTGTGTATAAATATGCATGTCTCTTCGGATCTATTTCATTTTAGCCTGAAGAAGAACCCTGGGTTGGTTTGGAAGCTCGCTATAACAACATGTATTTTTGTTAGCCATTAAAAGGTATCATATCCACAAGATTATGTGGTTTCTCTTGCTGGGAACAACCACATTATACTGAGAGTAACATAGGAAGGACTAATGAACCAAGTCTACGCTATTACCTGATTTCAGTAAATATGAAATACTAAAGGGAATAGTTCAATATTTCCACCATGATATTTTCTTCTAAGTTAGTGCTCTAAATCTGACTTGAAAATAGATATTTATATTTGCCAGGTTGGAAAAAAGATCTTAGTGTTACATGTTAACCTCTGGACTGTGGTTAGTAAAATCCCAATAGGTGTAACATAAAAGTATCCACGTCTAACATATTCAATTACTGTTACATTTATATGATTTGTTTCAGTAGCCTGAATCATTATGTAGCAGTACTTACACAAACAATACAATGCCTGTATTAGCCATGGCATAGGAAAGTCCAAGAATTCCACTGCCCATGATGGCATTGCCCAGGTTGAACACTGACATTCCAAATGATGTGGTTCCAGGATGCTTTTGATAAAAGTAAAGGGACTTTGTTAATAGCTACAACAGTTCAGATAGCGCCAAAGGATTAATGGTGGGTTATCCGTCTGTGCATTTTCATATCCTTCATAGTCAAGGAGAGCTGCAACGACAATGTGGGGGTTTCTCTCAAGGCCCCCAGAAAAGAAGCAAACAGCAAGTTTTAGATAAAAAAGTTTGCACTCGTAGAATATGCAAGAAGATAACCCTAATAGGTATTCAATCCGAGATAAACAAGAAATAAGAATGGCACTTACTCCAGAGGAGGGGGATGTATAGAACAAGAAGCCCCCTTCTTGAAGTGCTGACTCTTCAAAGACTCTCCGATCGCAAGTATTACTGCACGGCAAGCGGGACAAGTCTTCACTTTACTTATAGGTGGCATAGGCAACGCGTTTCGGTGTGGCAAAAATACCTTTATCAAGCCAATATATATGATAAAGGTGTTTTTGCCACACCGAAACACGTTGCCTATGCCACCTATAAATAAAGTGAAGCCTTGACCCACTTGCCATGCAGAAATACTTGCGATCGGAGAGTCTTTGAAGAGTCAGCACTTCAAGGAGGGGGCTTCTTGTTCTATACATCCCCCTCCTCCGGAGTAAGTGCCGTTCTTATTTCTTGTTTATCTCGGATTGAATACCTATTAGGGTTATCTTCTTGCATATTCTACGAGCGCAAACTTTTAAAATCTAAAACTTGCTGTTTGTTAATAGCTGGAATTTACATTTTCCGGAATCTACATTTTAGTTGGAATTTACATGGACTCATTTTCTGCCAAGAAATCATGGATTTCTCAATCATCTGCCAATTTTTATCTATGATGTGTGCAGAACCGTAGTGCAAGTCTTAGTTAATAATTATACACAATTCAAACTTATTGACACAGTCTTACATTTGCTGTTACTTGCTGTGTCATAGCCACATAGATAAGGTCAGCGGGTTAAGGGCAGTGTTTCACAAGAGGAATATGAGAGTGGCAGTTTAGATCCAGCTTTGTGTTGGTTAAATGACATATGCTAGTGACTAGATAGCGCTGGAAGCATTATTTCTTGGAAGACTAAGTATAGTAGAATAAAAGAGATTTAATGAAAACTCTGCCATATATCAAATAGAAGAACACTGATATTTCCAAAGTTGTCTTTTTAAACTGTATATTGTCTCAGTGCACAGTACTTACATGCTCTTCTGTGTAGTCATCTAATTTCTTCTTCCTGTCCATTCCATTAGTTAGAAACTTTTGACTTTCGGCGTCTTCTTCAGCATATTGACTGAGTTGAAAAGTGGTGAAATATATCCATTACACATAATGAACATTGACTTGTTTAGGGTAATACACAGTTTATTAAAAAAACAAACTGCATGCATAATAATGAACATAGTTTTATTATCAATATTACCATTAGCAGTACCGTAGTAGTATGTATGCAATTTAGTAGAATAAGTGGGAGATCCTAATACAAGATTGACCAAGGGTCTTTACAGTCAAATATTTACTATAGTTGAATCAGTCAAGAGATCTGCCCACCTTGTGGTGGAAAGGTTAGGTAAAAGATGAACGACTGCCTGTTTACATGGACCGATAATCACTTGGTTTTTAGGTTACCTCACCTAAAAACCAAGCAATCCAACAAGTGAGTGATTCCTATTGGGTCCCATGTTTGCATTGGACGACAGTCACCTGTAATCTATCTTTTGAGTGATTACTTGGGTGACTGTCGATCTGTGTAGAAGTACCCTAAAATGATACTGAAAAAAATTGATTATCAGGCCATTTCTGCACATATGCTTAGGCAAACAGGCGTTATTAAGGAGAAGCTTGGAGGATTTTTAAGGCTCATTATACAGTGCTATTCATTTAGTGCTTTTATACTTGTACTATTATATAGCACAGAAAGACACTAGGGAAATAGTGACCACAATATAATTAATTTCCAGTTATCATTCAATAGGAAGCCTTATCAGAATGTGACAAAAAAAACTGAACTCTGGTAAAGCAAAATTTGATCAGCTCAGAATTACTCTCGGTAACATTAAATGGGACAATGTCCTCAAAAATAACAGAACAGGCAATAAATGGGAGAAGTTTAAAAACATCCTAAATAGCTCATGAGAGCAGTTCATACCCTTCAAAAATAAAAGAACTACGAATAGACGGAAACCAATGTGGCTCAACAAAACTGTAAGGGGGGAAATAAGTGAAAAAAAAGCATTTAAATTACTAAAACAAGAAAGCAGTGAAGAAGCGCTAAAAACATACAGGGAAAACAACTAAATATGTAAGGAAAAGATAAAAACTGACAAGGAGGAGGCAGAGAGACTGATTGCCGAAGAGCAAAAATAACCCAAACCAATTTTCAATTACATAAATGCTAAAAGGATCTGCACTGAAAGTACTGGCCCTTTAACAAATAATGCAGGAGAAATCATAGAAGTTGATGGGGGGGAAGGCAAACCTATTAAATAATTTTTTCTCAAGTATATTCATGAAAGAAAAATAAATGCCACATGAGATGCAAGGGAATAAAATGACACTGCCACTAAGTGCAGAGCCGGCTAAAAAAGATTAAAACCAACAAATCACTGGGCCCAGATGGGGTACACCCAGGGGTTCTAAGGGAATAGGTTAATATATAAAATTATACAGCTCAGTCTGGGCTAAAACGTGTGTATCTGGGTAAAGAACTGGCTCGGAGATAAAAAGCAGAGGGTGGTAATAAATTGTTCATACTTTGATTGGGCCACCATTGCTAGTGGGGTGCCACAGGGTTCAGTATTAGGCCCCATTCTGTTTAATATATTTATCTATGACCTGATAGAGGGGCTGCACAGTAAAATATCGATATTTGCAGATGATACAAAATTATACAAGGTAATTAACACAACGGAGGACCGCAATGCTGATGGACCTAGATAAGCTGGGGGCTTGGGTAAAAAAATCCAAATGAAGTTTAACATTGATAAATGTAAGGTTATGCACATGGGTAGGAGAAATGGATGTCACAAATATACACTAAATGGGGTACTGCTAGGGAAAAGTGAGATGGAAAAAGACCTGGGGGTACTAGTTGACTGTAGGCTTAACTACAGCAATCAATGCCAGTCATCTACTGTAAAAGCAAATAAAATTTTGGGGTGTATTAAAAGAGGTATAGGAGTAATGGACGAGAACATTATTCTTCCATTATATAAGGCACTTGTCAGGCCTCACATGGAATACTGCGTACAATTCTGGTCACCGGTGCTCAGGAAAGATGTTGCAGTGTTTGAAGGGGTACAAAGAAGGGCAACTAAACTAATAAACATAATGGATGGACTGGAATACCCAGAGAGGCTGTCAAAATTGGGATTATTTACCATGGAAAAAAGATGGCTAAGGGGCGACCAAATAACTATGTATAAATACATGAGGGGACAATACAAGGATCTCTCCCATGATCTGTTTATACCCAGGACTACGACGGTAACAAGAGGGCATCCGCTACGTCTAGAGGAAAGAAGGTTTCATCACCAACTAGAAGAGGGTTCTTTACTGTAAGAGCAGTGACACTGTGGAACTCTCTGCTCGAGGAAGTGGTGATGGCAAAATCAATTGAGGAGTTTAAGAGGGAACTAGATGTCTTTTTGGAGCACTACAACATTGCAGGATATAGACATTAAATGACCAGAGGGGTTGTTGATCCGGGTCTTGAAGTCAGGTAGGAACTTTCAAATGTTGATCCAGGGATTACTCTGACTGTCATTATGCAGTCAGGAAGGAATTTTTTCACCAAATGGGGTAAATTGGCACATGCCTCATTGTTTTTTTTGCCTTTCTCTGGATCAGCAAGGAAGGGGTGGAAGCAGGGTAAACTGGATGGAAATGGTCTTTTTTCAGTTTTGCATACAATGCTACGTCATATTGAAGTGGCATACAGTACCATGCTTAAAGAAGACGTGGTTGGGAAAGTGTGGGGTCTGCAATGGGATGGGGGGTGGAGGATCAGCATTGTAGATTTGTCTAGAAAGATGAACTTTTTGTTCTCCTGGGTGTGTCTACCTGAGTCACTTTTAAACTTCTATTGCTAACCATGAATGTCATTATCATTAAAGGCAACCTTCAAAAGAAAGCAAGGCCCAAAGTTCGAATAGGTATGTTAGGCTTTTTTAGCTATTATACTTTGGTTCTTGCTAAGTGATTAGCGTCAGATATATTTTCACTCGTGACAGTTATTGTATGTAGGTCTTTAGCAGTCTTCTATAAACTATATAGGCTTTTATCTATTAATTTACACATCTCACCTGCTTATAGTAACTTTCTCAGCATCCATATCTTTGCAATATCCATCTTCATTGCTTTCTCCACTGTTGCTGTCATCATCAGGATCTGTGCTGACTCTTTGCAATTCCATGCGGTCCATTTTAAGCAGTCAGCAGTTAATGAATTGACGCACACTTTTCTTCAAAGTAAACACTATTGTTCTTATTAAAGGTTCTCTCACAATGTGTCCGCTTTCAGAACACTTTGTACTGCAAACAAAACATAAAGAAAATGTTACAATCCCCTCAGATGACCATTGATTACTAAATGAATGGGCTTATTTGTGGCAAAATTGAAAGATTTTTTAGTTCATCTTTGATATTTTAACATGAACTACTATGAACCACTATGCTATTTTACCATGATTTATGTAAAAATAATCCTATATAAATTAAGTAGGTAGGAAGGAGAGCCAAATGCCACCTTAAAAAACAGCCTTCAACTATCAATTAGATTAGATGTAAGGGACTGAGCTAATGAACCTCATGGTTCTTAATCTTTGGTTTATTGTTAAAGAAATATAAACGTTGGAATGCTATGATAAACTATAGGAGGTCAAGGGGCCTAGAGACTGTTCTTGTATAGGAGCCTTATGCTGTTCGTATCTGCCCTAGCCCTTAAGGCTGTATTCATGCCGCATCTGTGAAAAACATTGGGCATATGCACAGAGACATCTAGATAGGCAGACAAATCTCCTATCTAACATGCCCATAAACTTCAATATCTAAGCACATGCCAAAAGAACACTCCTTTATCATATGTTTGGCTATTTGTACAATGTGCTCCAAAGTTCAAGGATTAAAAAGATTTTATAAAACTTTTTTTAACAGTTAAAAAGAAACTAAAAATTATTACAAGTTCAAACCCCTCCTTTTTCTATTTTTCCTATAAAAAAGTAAACAATTAAATAAAAACTCACATATTTGGCATTGCCGTGTACGTAAACATCCCAACTATTAAAATTTCACAATATTTATGGTGAAGGCCATAAAATAGGACGGATTGTCAGAATTGTGATTTTTTGTTTTTGGAATATTGACTCCCAAAAAATGTAAATAAAAAGAAATCAAACAGATTTATGCACCCCACAATAGTAATAATAAAAACTACAGCTCACTCCAGAAAAAAAGAAGCTCTCAAACAGACCAATTGATGAAAAAATTTACAGGTCTAAGAATATGGTGATGGAAAGCTATTTTTGTATAAGAAAAAAATGTATTTACTTTTTAAAAATAGAAAAGCATAAAAAAGTATATAATTTTAGTATCACTATAATCGTACTAACCCACAGAACAAAGTTCATGTTATTTTTGCTTCAATGTGAATGCTATAAAAACCGAACTCCTCCAAAATGGCACAACTGCATTTATTTCTATTTTCCCCCCTTTAAAACTTTTAAAAAGTTTTTCTGTACCTTATATGGTATATTAATTGGCACCATTAACAAATACAACTCCTCTCACAAAAAGCAAGCCCTTGTATGGCTCTATCAACGGAAAAGTTAAAAAGTTATGGCCCTTGAAGGCGGGGATGAAAAAAAACAAAAATAAAAAAGTGATAAATCTGTTGTATTAAAGTAGTTAAGATATCCTGAATGTGTACAAAAAAACTGAAGCATGACATTTCTTTATTCTAATTTACTAAACTACGGGTTCTCAAAATTACATCAAATTAATGAATTCAAAAAAGCATATTGGTTTACATATCATGAACAGATTTCTTGAGTAAATTCAAATTCAGATATTCAAAACAGATATTTATAGACTTATATCAGCAACCAAGTTCTACAAATACTTAAAAATTGTTTTCAGATAATAGCAATTTAAAAGTAAATCAAATCTAGCATAATGATAGAAAAATAAATTGATATAAATTTGAATATGCTAAAAAAATATATGAATTAATGATTTGTTGGCTAATTTTCTATTAAATCCAATTTATGAACTAAATTACATGGTATCGTTCTATGAACACTGCATAAACTCCGAAGTGAAAGAACTAAACCATCAAAGAAATATTATAAATTTAGAATTGTACCTCGAAATCCACCTTGCACACTTTCTAGGCAACCGCTTTCAAAAAATTTTTTGGGCCACTTACAATTGTGAAGACTTTTCCTGTGTCATATAGCAGTGTAATATTTAAAGATGAGTGGGAGTGTAAGTTCTAAACCAATCAGAACTTGCATGAAGGACCAAACCTATCCAAGTTGCGTCACATTCTGTAGATAAAACCTGATTACGCCAGACATTGTGTACTCAATGAATTTGGCTGTGCACATCTTCTTAAAAAATGTGAATCAGTGTCCTGAAGCAAATTAACCGGTAGATTGCTAGTCTACTCGACTGTGCACTTGTTAACCTAATCATCCCCCAAGATTATGAATTACTAGGCTTAGCAATGGTGCTGTGGAAAGAAACAAATCATGAAGTAGAGCTAGCATAGCAACAAGAAACAATTGATTGAATACACCTTTTTTATTTTTTTGACTACCTTTAAATACTGTTTGTGTTTCTCTCTGCACTCTGTATACCTTAAGAAGTTACATTCATCACTTTAAAGAGGTAGTCTGATATAGAAAACCAATTTTTAGGTACCTTATTAGGGAATTTTTAGTTAAAGGGAACCTGTTATCACCTTTGAGCCCCACAAACTATGTTATGGGCTCAAAGATGATGGAACGGGAATTTTGGGAGCAGTGTTGCACACTCACTGGGTGCCCGTTCCAGCACTGTATCGCTGCGAAGTTGCCCCGCACACACAGCGTGCATGTTTTCAGCTGGCTGTGTGCATGTATGCTCCCATTCATCTCTATGGTAGTCGCACTCACACAGCTGAAAAGAGTCACGCTGTGTGTGACAACTTCATGAGACACAGTGTTGGAACGGAGCGCCCGGTGAGCATGAAACACCGTTTCCCGGACCCCTCATTCCCATACCTTTGAGCTCCATAATGTAGCTTATAGGGCTTAAAGGCGATGACAGGCTCTCTTTAATAGTAGGGGTCTTTGCACTTAAAAAATGCATCAATTAGCTACAGTGAAGAACAGCTACAAAGATTATCTTTCACTCTGAAGGACTCCGCATACTGCAATGATCTTAGTGAGAATTTTGTAAAGTTTATTTCCTATTACTTGGCAGGGCAGGGAAATTGAACACTTGCTCTACCACAGATTCCAGCTTACCTAACGGAGGGACACCTTTTTATCAACTGAAAAGGGTATACTCCTAACTAGTGTTGTGCAAACCGAAACAGTTGCACCTTGTTTTGGACTGAACTTTGCTAAAAGTTTGCTTCAGTGCAAACCCAAACCTCAGGCAGTTAGTTTCCATCAAACCCATTTATTCTTCTTCCCCTTTTCCTGCTTCAATGTATGCATTATATAAATAAAGGTGATTATTATAAAGAAGAAACCCACACAAACAAGGGAGAACATACAAACTCCATGCAGATGTTGTCCTTGGTCAGATTTCAGGCTAGGACCCCAGCACTGCAAAAATGCTGAGCCACCTTACTTCTCCCCAGAAGGAGGCTTATTTTTTCATAATAATTTTAATAATAATCACCTTTATTTACATGGCATAAATTCAAGAAGAAGAACTTTTATGGCTGACAATAATCCCCTTGAATCTGAGGAGTAGCGGATGATGTGATTTCATATGAAGGGCAGTTGCTTCCTCTCTCAGGATGTTACTCTTGTGTAGTTTTACCTACATAGTTGAAAAGGGGTTATTCTCTCTGACATTAGGCATACTTTTTCAGGGATTTCATTATCTCTGATTATTAGGCATTCTTTTTACGAAGGGGCTCGATTGGATGCATGTGGGTGGTTTGAGTAAGCTATCATCATGTTCCATGACCCTTTGTGATTTATTGTCTTTGACATCCTTTCACTGGAACCTACTGCTGGGTGAATCTGGCCTATGGGCTGACTATTTACCAGTGCCTTTAAGCCTCCTGCAGATGGCCGGGTCCATTCCCGTTGCAAGAATTCCCGCAGTGGGATGCGAGCCATGCCCCTGCAGTGACCCGGCGCTCACCTCCTCCCAGTGTCTCACTCTGCGCCGGCTGTTGCACAGCCGCACATGCGCAGATCAGTGCCAGCACATTGCCAGTGCGGCTCGCACAGAAATAGGACATGCTGTGATTTGTTTACCTGCGAGTTTTCACGCGGTCAAATCACGGCTGTCTGCATAGGATTGCATTATCTACTGCAATCCTATAGTAGCAGGCACAGGCGGAAATTCTGCGGGAAATCCCGCTGTGAACTAACTGCATCCTTGTATAGTGATATAAATACATTATAGGAAGAAAAGTAGAATATATTTTTAGACTTTTATTTTTAGCTGTAATCTTATTGTATGTTGGAAGAATGCAGTAAATTTAAACAAAACTGATGAACGATCTGATTTCATTTCACTCATGACTATACTACCTATACTACAGAATAGATACATATAAAAGGAAGCAGACTATGCTGCTAGATTATGTTGTACAATGTAAACAATTAGTTGTCTATATACTATGGTGAGCATTGTTAGTTTCGAATTATTACTTTAATATTTATGTAATATCATGTGACTTGACGATATGCTGAAAGTTCGGTAGGTCTATAGAATGTCTAACATAGCAACAAGATCAAAGCAGGTACAAGCTAGTCCAAAAGTTTGTTTTTTAACTTACTGTAAGTGTTCCATTTGCAATATTTTGTTTTTAAATGGCTTCTTTCAATTCATAAGAAGGGTGGTCATTACTTTTGTTCTACTTTATATAAACTTTAGAAATTGTCTGACTTACAGGTTGACTCAGTCTGTGTATCTGACCTATCAGAGAAACATAGAAAATGTGTACAAAAGTAAAGAAATTAAAATAAAAACAATCTTTGATGCCAGAAACAATTTACTCAATTTTCACATTAGGTTCACCAAAGGTAACCTGTCAAGCAAGGATCAATGACATAATTGTCTTTGACTTCATCACATTTGTTTGCAGATAACAAACACAAAAATCTAAAAATATCAACTGCAATGAAACGTATCTTGTCACTAAGATTTCAATTTTATGAATCTCCGTCTGGAGCAACTGCCCTAAGGCTGCTTTCACACGACCAGATTTGAATTGCAGATTCCATGATCGCTGTCTCCGCGGATGATCTCTGGTAATATGCGGGCTTTGAAAGGCATGCATTTTCGAATATTCATTCACACTTGTGGATATGAAATGTGAGCAATAGAAAAATCGCAGCATGCTCTATTTTACTGCAGAATCTGCGACCATAGAGCCCATTGGGCTGTATGGTCGCGGATATACCCGCAGGTCATATGCGATTACATTATGTATGGGCTGCAGGTACCCGCGTTATTGCTAAGTGACGGTGCAGGATATACAAACATAAAAAAGCTGTAGTGCGCTTAAGTGCTTCCGCAGTCATAAGCAATACAATTATGCAACGAATGCTGCCAGAATCTGCTGCATGCCTTCCACATGCGGAATCTGACCCGGTTGTGCGAGCCCAACCTGAACCTTTCAACTCTACTAACAAGTCTTGCATGCTCCATGAAATAATTCTAGGGCACTTCTTCTTAGATCTGTGGTTTGTGCAGTTTTTCTACTATATGACCTGGAAACGTATGCATAAATTGACAACTGTCTGTCACTATTCACCCTGTCAATTTTTACATGTAATTACATACAATTACAGAAAATTATTACTAAACTAATAAATGAAATAATTACAATAGCCAATATCTATTAATGTAATCATTCATACTAAAACAAAGTTCATTATGTAAATACAGCAACACAACTAAGCTCATAAAATAAATACAGCACCAGAATCAAGCTCATAATGTAAATATAGCCACAGAAGTTCAATACACAAATACAGCACCGGAACAAAGCTAGACTGAGATCAATAAAAAGATAAATTGCAAAGTCAGGTTTACACCTATGATAGTTTTTGCCACATGAAAAACCACCACCAAGAATGAGCAGAATAACAGTAAATGAATGCTGAGCTTGTTAGTTCACAAACAAGAATGCTTCTGCCCATTACTCTGCAGACCATACAGTAACTACAGTACTGATCAGAGGCAATCAGTAATTTAATAAACAATTACATTTAGTGACTCACAAGTGATGTTATCTATGGTTGAGATCAATTTCCTTTTCTTCTCCATCTGGCCCAGATCAAGATTATGACTTTTTATGGATGCAACTTGTCTCTTCAAAGGTTGTCATACAGATGTCTTTGGCTCTTTTATATCAATAATCCCTATAGTGAGTAAAAACCTTCATGGTGCCCCATAGAGATGAGCGAGCATACTCGCTAAGGACAATTACTCGAGCGAGTATTGTCCTTAGCGAGTGCCTGCCCGCTCGGAAGAAAAGATTTGGGTGCCGGCGCGGGTGAGCGGTGAGTTGCGGGAGTGAGTAGGGGGGAGCGGGGGGAAGAGAGAGATCTCCCCTCCGTTCCCCCCTTCTCTCCCCCGCCCCCCCCGCCGGCAGCCGAATCTTTTCTTCCGAGCAGGCAGGTACTCGCTAAGGACAATGCTCGATCGAGTAATTGCCCTTAGCGAGTATGCTCGCTTATCTCTAGTGCTCCACTATGCCTATTTGAAAACCCACACTGTCTCCCTGAATATATAATAAGCCACATTGTGTTCCTGGGAAATAAGCTATATTGTCCCCAAAATCGTAAATGTGCCTTATGTTGTCATTTCCTTTGACACTTTTAGGCAAAATTTGCACAAACTTTCTGTATGCTAGAGTTTGGCTCTGAGTATTATTTTAATGCTTCAGCTGTAGTTGTTTTGAGCAGTTCTCTCTATGACACTGCAATATAATAAAATATGGGAGCAATATGCAGTTTCAAATCTGAGATATCTGTGTTATGGGCACCATCTGAAGAGTAGTCTTTTGTCATACTCTATGACAAAATAATATTTGCTGTTCTGGTACATCAATTGCCAGTCAATACTGTTGGCAAAATCATCATGTTCCTTTTCCTGCTTTATTTCCAAAAAATAGAGCAATTTGAGCCATAAAGCAATGCTTGTATAAATAAACCTTTCAGAAACTGAGAAGTATATTAAATGAGTTTTATCAGAATAAGCATTTAACAATTCAGTAAGTATAAGGGCTCCTGCAGAGGCGTAACTTGAAGCTCCTGGGCCCCAATGCAAAAGCTGTAACAGGGCCCTCAACTATAATGCTTTATTCATAGTACTGGGCTCCCTATATCGAGAAGAGAGGCCTTATGGGCCCCCTAAGGCTCCTGGGCCTGGGTGCAACCGCATCCCCTGCACCCCCTATAGTTACAGCAGTGGGCTCCTGTCCATGGACGGACGTGCATTGCAGAGTACAGAGCGGGATTCCGCCTCTGGTTTCCACAGCAAATCAAGCTCCATAGCATGCAATTTAAAAACGTGATTTCCTGCCCACTAGTGGAAATCCATTGTGATTTTCCGCTAGCAGCGAAGAAATCACAGCATGCCATGATTTTGTGCAGGCTATGCACTGATGGCTTCTATTGAAGTCAATGGAAGCCTTCTGTCCCGCAGCCATTCTGCAATCGGTCGAACTCCGCTGAGTGAATCCAGCATGCAGGGTCCAACCTGCCTGTGGACAGGAGCCCTAAAATAAGTACCGCACTTCCTAAGTTCTTACTCACGACCTGAAGATTGCGAGTTTAATGCCTGCATGGTTTAGGTAGCCGGCTCAAGGTTGATTCAGCCTTCCATTGTTCTGATGTCAGGAAAATGAGTACCCAGCTTGGTGGGGGGTAATAAATAAATTACTTGAAAGTGCTATGGAATAAGTTGGTGCTATACAAATAACAAGATTTTTAAAAATATTTTCTTCTTTAACACCTTAGTGACAGCCTTTGCTGCTGATGGATTAGAGGCTCCTGTCAGTCACAAAAATATAATGAAGAAGATGATAGTTCATCCTCCCTGACTGTAAACTTAGGGCCTTTAGCTTATTTAGGTAAATGCAGAGGTTCATGATATTTACATTGTACTCCCAGCAGGCAGAGATGGTACAGTATGTAGCTACTCATGTACTGCTGTGCTGATTAGAGATGAGCGAGCACCAAAATGCTCGGGTGCTCGTTACTCGGGACGAAATTTTCGCAATGCTCGAGGGTTCGTTTCGAATAACGAACCCCATTGAAGTCAATGGGCGACCTGAGCATTTTTGTATATCACCGATGCTCGCTAAGGTTTCCATTTGTGAAAATCTGGGCAATTCAAGAAAGTGATGGGAACGACACAGCAACGGATAGGGCAGGCGAGGGGCTACATGTTGGGCTGCATCTCAAGTTCCCAGGTCCCACTATTAAGCCACAATAGCGGCAAGAGTGGGCCCCCCCAACAATTTTTACTTCTGAAAAGCCCTCATTAGCAATGCATACCTTAACTAAGCACACTACCTCCAACAAAGCACAATCACTGCCTGCATGACACTTCGCTGCCACTTCTCCTGGGTTACATGCTGCCCAACCCCCCCCTGCACGACCCAGTGTCCACAGCGCACACCAAAGTGTCCCTGCGCAGCCTTCAGCTGCCCTCATGCCACACCACCCTCATGTCTATTTATAAGTGCGTCTGCCATGAGGAGGAACCGCAGGCACACACTGCAGAGGGTTGGCACGGCTAGGCAGCGACCCTCTTTAAAAGGGGCGGGGCGATAGCCCACAATGCTGTACAGAAGCAATGAGAAATATAATCCTGTGCCACCGCCATCAGGAGTTGCACAAGTGGGCATAGCAATGGGGAACCTATGTGCCACACACTATTCATTCTGTCAAGGTGTCTGTATGCCCCATTCAGACAGCGTTTTTTTTATAAATAGTCACAGGCAGGTACAACTCCGCAATGGGAATTCCGTGTGCACCCACAGCATGGGTGGCTCCCTGGAACCCACCGGCTGTACATAAATGTATCCCATTGCAGTGCCCTGGACAGCAGAGCTAACGTCAGATTAAATACAGGTGGGCTTCGGCCCACACTGCATGCCCCAACCTGACCGGGGTTTTTAATTCATAGACACAGGCAGGTACAACTCCCTATTGTGAAGTCCCTGTGGACCGACAGCATGGGTGGGTGCCAGGAAGCCACCGGCGGTACATAAATATATCCCATTGCAGTGCCCAGCACAGCTGAGGTAATGTCATGTTTAATGCAGGTAGGCTTCGGCCCACACTGCATGCCCCAGTCAGACTGGGGTTCTTTAGAAGTGGACACATGCAGTTACAACTCTGTGTGGACCGACAGCATGGGTGGGTGCCAGGAAGCCACCGGCGGTACATAAATATATCCCATTGCATTGCCCATCACAGCTGAGGTAATGTCATGTTTAATGCAGGTGGGCTTCGGCCCACACTGCATGCTCCAGTCAGACTGGGGTTCTTTAGAAGTGGACACATGCAGTTACAACTCCGTGTGGACCGACAGCATGGGTGGCTCCCTGGAACCCACCGGTGGTACATAAATATATCCCATTGCAGTGCCCAGCACAGCTGATGTAACATCATCTTTAATGCAGGTGGGCAAAAAATTAATTGGATTACACTGCAGGCGAGGGCCCCAGAAAATTGGTGTACCAACAGTACTAATGTACCTCAGAAAAATTGCTCATGCCCAACCAAGAGGGCAGGTGAAACCCATTAATTGCTTTGGTTAATGTGGCTTCATTTGTAACTAGGCCTGGAGGCAGCTGAAGCATTGAAACGTATAAAAATTGTTTACAAAAATTATATGACTGAGCCTTGTGGGCCTAAGAAAAATTGCCCGTTCGGCGTGATTACGTGAGGTTTCAGGAGGAGGAGCAGGAGGAGGAGGATGAATATTATACACAGATTGATGAAGCTAAAAGATCCACGTTTTTGATGGTGATAGAGAACAATGCTTCAATCCGCGGGTGCAGCCTACGTATTGTTTAGGTATCGCTGCTGTCCGCTGGTGGAGAAGAGAAGTCTGGGGAAATCCAGGCTTTGTTCATCTTGATGAGTGTAAGCCTGTCGGCACTATCGGTTGACAGGCGGGTACGCTTATCTGTGATGATTCCCCCAGCTGCACTAAACACCCTCTCTGACAAGACGCTAGCCGCAGGACAAGCAAGCACCTCCAGGGCATACAGCGCGAGTTCAGGCCACGTGTCCAGCTTCGACACCCAGTAGTTGTAGGGGGCAGAGGCATCACGGAGGATGGTCGTGCGATCGGCTACGTACTCCCTCACCATCCTTTTACAGTGCTCCCGCCGACTCAGCCTTGACTGGGGAGCGGTGACACAGTCTTGCTGGGGAGCCAGAAAGCTGTCAAAGGCCTTAGAGAGTGTTCCCCTGCCTGTGCTGTACATGCTGCCTGATCTCCGCGCCTCCCCTGCTACCTTGCTCTCGGAACTGCGCCTTCTGCCACTAGCGCTGTTGGATGGGAATTTTACCATCAGCTTGTCCGCCAGGGTCCTGTGGTATAGCATCACTCTCGAACCCATTTCCTCTTCAGGTATGAGAGTGGAAAGGTTCTCCTTATACCGTGGGTCGAGCAGTGTGTACACCCAGTAATCCGTAGAGGCCAGAATGCGTGTAACGCGAGGGTCACGAGAAAGGCATCCTAACATGAAGTCAGCCATGTGTGCCAGGGTACCTGTACACAACACATGGCTGTCCTCACTATTAAGATCACTTTCAGGATCCTCCTCCTCCTCCTCCTCAGGCCATACACGCTGAAAGGATGACAGGCAAGCAGCATGGGTACCCTCAGCAGTGTGCCAAGCTGTCTCTTCCCCTCCTCCTCATCCTCCTCATGCTCCTCCTCCTCAACGCGCTGAGATATAGACAGGAGGGTGCTCTGACTATCCAGCGACATACTGTCTTCCCCGCCTCTGTTTCCGAGCGCAAAGCGTCTGCCTTTATGCTTTGCAGGGAACTTCTCAAGAGGCATAGCAGAAGAATGGTGACGCTAATGATTGCAGCATCACCGTTCACCATCTGGGTAGACTCCTCAAAGCTTCCAAGGACCTGGCAGATGTCTGCCAACCAGGCCCACTCTTCTGTAAAGAATTGAGGAGGCTGACTCCCACTGCGCCGCCCATGTTGGAGTTGGTATTCCACTATAGCTCTACGCTGCTCATAGAGCCTGGCCAACATGTGGAGCGTAGAGTTCCACCGTGTGGGCACGTCGCACAGCAGTCGGTGCACTGGCAGATGAAACCTATGTTGCAGGGTGGCAGCGTCCGTGTGGGACTTGCGGAAATGTGCGCAGAGCCGGCGCACCTTTCCGAGCAGGTCTGACAAGCATGGGTAGCTTTTCAGAAACCGCTGAACCACCAAATTAAAGACGTGGGCCAGGCATGGCACGTGCGTGAGGCTGCCGAGCTGCAGAGCCGCCACCAGGTTACGGCCGTTGTCACACACGTCCATGCCCGGTTGGAGGCTCAGCGGCGCAAGCCAGCGGTCGGTCTGCTCTGTCAGACCCTGCAGCAGTTCATGGGCCGTGTGCCTCTTATCTCCTAAGCTGAGTAGCTTCAGCACGGCCTGCTGACGCTTGCCCACCGCTGTGCTGCCACGCCGCGCGACACTGACTGCTGCCGACGTGCTGCTGCTGACAAATCTTGATTGCGAGACAGAGGTTGCGTAGGAGGAGGAGGAGGGTGGTTTAGTGGAGGAAGCATACACCGCCACAGATACCACCACCGAGCTGGGGCCCGCAATTCTGGGGGTGGGTAGGATGTGAGCGGTCCCAGGCTCTGACTCTGTCCCAGCCTCCACTAAATTCACCCAATGTGCCGTCAGGGAGATATAGTGGCCCTGCCCGCCTGTGCTTGTCCACGTGTCCATTGTTAAGTGGACCTTGGCAGTAACCGCGTTGGTGAGGGCGCGTACAATGTTGCGGGAGACGTGGTCGTGCAGGGCTGGGATGGCACATCGGGAAAAGTAGTGGCGACTGGGAACTGAGTAGCGCGGGGCCGCCATCATACCTTTGAAAGCCTCCGTTTCCACAACCCTATATGGCAGCCTCTCCAGGCTGATAAATTTGGCTATGTGCACGTTTAACGCTTGAGCGTGCGGGTGCGTGGCGGCGTACTTGCGCTTGCGCTCCAACACTTGCGCTAGCGACGGCTGGACGGTGCGCTGAGAGACATTGGTGGATGGGGCCGAGGACAGCGGAGGTGAGGGTGTGGGTGCAGGCCGGGAGACAGTAGTGCCTGTGTCCTGAGAGGGGGGTTGGATCTCAGTGGCAGGTTGGGACACAGGGGGAGAGGCAGCGGTGCAAACCGGAGGCGGTGAACGGCCTTCGTCCCACCTTGTGGGGTACTTGGCCATCATATGTCTGCGCATGCTGGTGGTGGTGAGGCTGGTGGTGGTGGCTCCCCGGCTGATCTTGGCGCGACAAAGGTTGCACACCACTGTTCGTCGATCGTCTGCACTCTCAGCGAAAAACTGCCAGACCTTTGAGCACCTCGGCCTCTGCAGGGTAGCATGGCGCGAGGGGGCGCTTTGGGAAACAGTTGGTGGATTATTCGGTCTGGCCCTGCCTCCACCCCTGGCCACCGCACTGCCTCTTCCAACCTGCCCTGCTGCTGCCCTTGCCTCCCCCTCTGAAGACCTGTCCTCAGTAGGCGTAGCAAACCAGGTGGGGTCAGTCACCTCATCGTCCTGCTGCTCTTCCTCTGAATCCTCTGTGCGCTCCTCCCTTGGACTTACTCCAATTACTACTACCTGAGTGATAGACAACTGTGTCTCATCGTCATCGTCCTCCTCACCCAGTGAAAGCTCTTGAGACAGTTCCCGGAAGTCCCCAGCCTCATCCCCCGGACCCCGGGAACTTTCCAAAGGTTGGGCATCGGTCACGACAAACTCCTCCAATGGGAGAGGATTCGGAACCATTGCTGCCCATTCTGGGCAGGGGCCCGGGAACAGTTCCTGGGAGTCTGCCTGCTCCTCAGAATGTGTCATTGTAATGGAGTGAGGAGGCTGGGAGGAAGGAGGAGCAGCAGCCAGAGGATTCAGAGTTGCAGCAGTGGACGGCACAGAACTCTGGGTGGTCGATAGATTGCTGGATGCACTTTCTGCCATCCACGACAGGACCTGCTCACACTGCTCATTTTCTAATAAAGGTCTACCGCGTGGACCCATTAATTGTGAGATGAATGAGGGGACACCAGAAACGTCCCTCTCTCCTAATCCCGCAGCAGTCGGCTGCGATACACCTGGATCAGGAGCTCGGCCTGTGCCCACACCCTGACTTGGGCCTCCGCGTCCACGTCCACGTCCTCTAGGCCTACCCCTACCCCTCAGCATGGTGTATTACCAGTAGTGCAGAAGCAGAACGCTGTAATTAAATGTGCCGCTTATTGGCCTGTGGTTGGAGGCTGACTTCGCTTACGGAACGCACAGCAGAGCCAGGAAAGAATTTTGTGCAAGCCTGCTGTAACACTTAGCTGGCTGCGTATGAATTAGGACAACTACCCCCAGCAGAGACGCAGTACACTGAGGACGGTCACAGGCAGCCCAAATAGATTTTTTTTCCCAAATTTTTTTGGAAAAGCCCACTGCCTATATAGACTGTATATGTCTTTCACTGTCCCTGCCTCACCACCACTACTGGCCCTGGACTATGTAAAATTACTGCAGACAGTTTCACTCTGGACAGGAATACAGCGGTGATGTAAGAGGCAACGCAGAGCCAGGAAAGAATTTTGCGCAAGCCTGCTGTAACACTTAGCTGGCTGTGTATGAATTAGGACAACTACCCCCAGCAGAGACGCAGTACACTGAGGACGGTCACAGGCAGCCCAAATAGTTTTTTTTCCCAAATTTTTTTGGAAAAGCCCACTGCCTATATAGACTGTATATGTCTTTCACTGTCCCTGCCTCACCACCACTACTGGCCCTGGACTATGTAAAATTACTGCAGACTGTTTCACTCTGGACAGGAATACAGCGCTGATGTAAGAGGCAACGCAGAGCCAGGAAAGAATTTTGCGCAAGCCTGCTGTAACATTTAGCTGGCTGCGTATGAATTAGGACTACTACCCCCAGCAGAGACACAGTACACTGAGGACGGTCACAGGCAGCCCAAATAGATTTTTTTTTTCCAAATTTTTTGGGAAAAGCTCACTGCCTATATAGACTGTATATGTCTTTCACTGTCCCTGCTTCACCACCACTACTGGCCCTGGACTATGTAAAATTACTGCAGGACGCAATGCTCTGCACGGCGATATACAAAAAAAAAAAAAAAAGTGCAACACTGCAAAAAGCAGCCTCAACAGTACTGCACACGGTCAGATGTGGCCCTAAGAAGGACCTTGGGGTTCTTGAAGCCTACAATAACTCCTAACGCTCTCCCTATAGCAGCTCCAACACTATAGCACTTTCCCTCAGCTATGTCAGAATGCATCTGTGGTGAGGCGCGGGAGGGGCCGATTTATATACTCGGGTGACACCTGATCTCACCAGCCACTCACTGCAGGGGGGTGGTATAGGGCTTGAACGTCGCAGGGGGAAGTTGTAATGCCTTCCCTGTCTTTCTATTGGCCAGAAAAGCGCGCTAACGTCTCAGAGATGAAAGTGAAAGTAACTCGAACATCGTGTGGTGCTCGCCTCTAGTAACGAGCATCTCGAACACCCTAATACTCGAACGAGTATCAAGCTCGGACGAGTACGTTCGCTCATCTCTAGTGCTGATGCATCATTAGATTGTTAGCACGCAACATAGTGAAAGTGAAAGCAACACCAAGATGGTGTCTGATAAGCATCAGACAGGAGGCTGCACTGCATGGAAGTGACTGCAATACACATAGGAGACCTCCAGACTCTGACAAGCAATCAGGTGAGGGGTGTAGGGATGGAAAAATGTATTTTCACAGGAATGCTTCTTTAATAGTAGAAAACTACTATTGGAATAAATGAATCATTACTAGGCAGCTGTAAATACTGGCTTGTTACAACAATATGAATTGCTACTCTATAATTTAACAGTTTGAATATTTATCTTGTTTATTCTGGTTCACATTGTTTGTGAAGTCCCGATCTAAAACTCAAAATCTATTTATTTTTCTCCTTTCAGGACAATTATACAAACGGGTAATCTATATTATCCTGTCAAAATATCAGTTGATTCCTGTGGATATACCATTCTTCTGCTGATCCAACTTCACCAGCGTGTGTATGTGCCTGCTCATGTAAGGGGTAATGTTAATTACTGTTCTGGATATCAGATGATAACAGCAATATCATCAACCTAGATATTAACCTATGCTCTCTGTTTTAAGCACGGGAATGCATTACAAATACTTGGATACCATAAAGTCCTGACTTACAATGTATAGCACCTTCAACAAATAGTGATGCAATTTTCCTCTGTACTGCATACCTTCCAACTCTTAGACAAGGAAAAGAGAGAAAAATTTAGTAACATGTAGCTGACTCTGGGATTTTTTTCTTAAGGCTACACCCGTTTAATGCCAAGCCACACACTTTGCATCTCCTCATAGTAATCGTAGTGTCCCTGAGAGACCCTCTCACAGTAATAGTGCCCCCAGGGAACCCCTCATAGTACTTACATTTCTCTAAGGGTGGCTTTACACAAGGGTGGCTTTACACGAGCGTGTTTTTGTGCGTACATGGGTGCGCACCCATGTACGTGCAAAAACACACGTGAATGCAGGTCCGTGCATTGTTTTCAATGGAGCCGTGGCTGCTGTTAGTGGCTCCATGTAAAACAATGCTCTGCCAGCTCCCTGCATTCTTTTTCAGAAAAGGGCTTTACATATAAGCCCTTCCCTGAAAAAGAAAAATTTTAGTGTAAAAATTTTTTATATATATATATATATATATATATATATATATATATATATATATATATATATACTTACCCCTCCACTGCTGCTGTGACCCCCGCAGGGATGAAGAACACATCTGCCACATGCGGCAAATGTTTTCTTCATCCCTGCTAGTAAAAAGAATTCCCTGCTGTTCCATCTGTCACATGTCAGCTGCGGTAGAGGATTCTACTGCCGGAAATTGATTTCAGAGAAGGGCTTTAAATATAAGTCTTCATTCATATATGTGCGGTACAAAAAAAACTGCTTTTGAAATGACAGAATTACCGAAAAAATGAAAATCGTAATTTTTTTCCTTCGGCTTGGCTTAGATTCATTCAAAAACTGTGAAGTCAAAAAAGTCATCGTACCCCTAGATAAATTCGTTAAGGGGTCTACTTTTCAAAATGGGGTCACTTGTGGGCGTTCTTCATCGTTTTGGTCACTCAATGGCTCTACAAGTGTGCAATAGGGCCTAAATCTCCTTCAAGCAAAATTTCTGTTCCGAAAGCCACCGGTTGCTCCTTTCATTTTGGGCCCCATTGTGCATCCAGACGTAAGATTAGGGCCACAATGGGTATGTTTCTGAGCACGGGACAAACAGGGCTATCCATTCTGGGGTGCAAATCCTAATTTTCATGTGTACTATAGAAAAAAGTCCTGTCTTATTACTAGAGATGAGCGAACGTACTCGGATAAGCACTACTCGTCCGAGTAATGTGCTTTATCCGAGTATCTCTCCGCTCGTCCTGAAAGATTCGGGGCGCTCCGCTGCTGACAGGTGAGTCGCAGCGGGGAGCAGGGGAGAGCGTGCGGGAGAGAAGGAGAGAAAGATCTCCCCTCCGTTCCTCCCCGCTCTCCCCTGCAGCTCCCCGCTCCGCAGCGCGTCCCGAATCTTTCAGGACGAGCAGAGAGGTACTCGGATAAAGCACATTACTCGGACGAGTAGTGCTTATCCGAGTACGTTCGCTCATCTCTACTTATTACTGTTATGTGAATGTTGGAATATCTCCACCTTAACTTTGATGAATTAAGAGTGATTCTATTTCATTGGCTAATGGTATATTTAAATATAGGGTGTTGTTTTTTCTTCAAACATGCTATGACATAAGGCCCTTTTACCTGCAACGATTATTGCTCAAAATTCATCCAAACGGCCGAATATGAGTGATAATCATTACATGTAAACGAGTGCATCATACACTTTTCGTTTGAACAATGGATTTTAGTTCATTTAAAATCCATCGTTCAGTCGCTGAAAGACTGAGCAAATACGTTTCATTTGAATGCATTTCGCTCATCTTTCAAATGATTGCAGGATGTTCTCCTCGCGGCATGTTTACACTAGGAGAACAATGGAATGTGTTGGCAGCTGTTTGCACAGCTGGGCGTCTGTTTAAACACATGCTGGGCTCTGCAAACAACTCATGGAGGTCCTTTTACATGCAAATGAAGATGCTGAATTGTTAATGGCCATTAATGGCCAGTAACACTTTATGTAAATGGATTGCTAAATCTTTCAGTCGTTTGAAAGATTATCTTTGCATGTAAAAGGTCCTTTAGAACACTTTATGTGACTGGAATGTGTAAGTATTAGAGATGAGCGAACGTACTCGTCCGAGCTTGATAGTCGTTCGAGTATTAGCGTGTTCGAGATGCTCGTTACTAGAGGCGAGCACCAGGCGATGTTCGAGTTACTTTCACTTTCATCTCTGAGATGTTAGCGCGCTTTTCTGGCCAATAGAAAGACAGGGAAGGCATTACAACTTCCCCCTGCGACGTTCAAGCCCTATACAACCCCCCTGCAGTGAGTGGCTGGCGAGATCAGGTGTCACCCGAGCATATATATCGGCCCCTCCCGCGGCTCGCCACAGATGCATTCTGACATAGCTCAGGGAAAGTGCTGCTGATGGTGGAGCTGCTATAGGGAGAGTGTTAGGAGTGATTTTAGGCTTCAAGAACCCCAACGGTCCTTCTTAGGGCCACATCTGACTGTGTGCAGTACTGTTGAGGCTGCTTTTTGCAGTGTTGCACATTTTTTATTTTTTTTTTGTATATCGGCCATGCAGAGCATTGCGTCCTCAGTCTGCAGTAATTTTATATGGTCCAGGGCCAGTAGTGGTGAGGCAGGGACAGTGAAAGAGATATACTGTGTATATAGGCAGTGGGCTTTTCCAAAAAAACTTTGGAAAAAACATTCTATTTGGGCTGCCTGTGACCGTCCTGAGTGTACTGCGTCTCTGCTGGGGGTAGTAGTCCTAATTAATATGCAGCCAGCTAAGTGTTACAGCAGGCTTGCGCAAAATTCTTTCCTGGCTCTGCTGTGCGTTACACATCACCGCTGTCATCCTGTCCAGAGTGAAACAGTCTGCAGTAATTTTACATAGTCCAGGGCCAGTAGTGGTGAGTCAGGGACAGTGAAAGAGCTATACTGTGCATATAGGCAGTGGGTTTTTCCAAAAAAATTTGGGAAAAAACATTCTATTTGGGCTGCCTGTGACCTTCCTGAGTGTACTGCGTCTCTGCTGGGGGTAGTAGTCCTAATTAATACGCAGCCAGCTAAGTGTTAGAGCAGGTTTGCGCAAAATTCTTTCCTGGCTCTGCTGTGCGTTACACATCACCGCTGTCATCCTGTCCAGAGGGAAACAGTCTGCAGTAATTTTACATAGTCCAGGGCCAGTAGTGGTGAGCCAGGGACAGTGCAAGAGATATACTGTGTATATAGGCAATGGGCTTTTCCAAAACAATTTGGGAAAAAACATTCTATTTGGGCTGCCTGTGACCGTCCTGAGTGTACTGCGTCTCTGCTGGGGGTAGTAGTTCTAATTAATACACAGCCAGCTAAGTGTTACAGCAGGCTTGCGCAAAATTCTTTCCTGGCTCTGCTGTGCGTTCCGTAAGCGAAGTCAGCCTCCAACCACAGGCCAATAAGCGGCACATTTAATTACAGCGTTCTGTTTCTGCACTACTGGTAATACACCATGCTGAGGGGTAGGGGTAGGCCTAGAGGACGTGGACGTGAACGCGGGCGAGGACGCGGAGGCCCAAGTCAGGGTGTGGGCACAGGCCGAGCTCCTGATCCAGGTGTATCGCAGCGGACTGCTGCGGGATTAGGAGAGAGGCACGTTTCTGGCGTCCCCACATTCATCTCACAATTAATGGGTCCACGCGGTAGACCTTTATTAGAAAATGAGCAGTGTGAGCAGGTCCTGTCGTGGATGGCAGAAAGTGCATCCAGCAATCTATCGACCACCCAGAATTCTGCGCCGTCCACTGCTGCAACTCTGAATCCTCTGGCTGCTGCTCCTCCTTCCTCCCAGCCTCCTCACTCCATTACAATGACACATTCTGAGGAGCAGGCAGACTCCCAGGAACTATTCTCGGGCCCCTGCCCAGAATGGGCAGCAATGGTTCCGAATCCTCTTCCACTGGAGGAGTTTGTCGTGACCGATGCCCAACCTTTGGAAAGTTCCCGTGGTCCGGGGGATGAGGCTGGGGACTTCCGGCAACTGTCCCAAGAGCTTTCAGTGGGTGAGGAGGACGATGACGATGAGACACAGTTGTCTATCTCTCAGGTAGTAGTAATTGGAGTAAGTCCGAGGGAGGAGCGCACAGAGGATTCGGAGGAAGAGCAGCAGGACGATGAGGTGACGGACCCCACCTGGTTTGCTATGCCTACTGAGGACAGGTCTTCAGAGGGGGAGGCAAGTGCAGCAGCAGGGCAGGTTGGAAGAGGCAGTGCGGTGGCCAGGGGTAGAGGCAGGGCCAGACCGAATAATCCACCAACTGTTTCCCAAAGCGCCCCCTCGCGCCATGCCACCCTGCTGAGGCCGAGGTGCTCAAAGGTCTGGCAGTTTTTCACTGAGAGTGCAGACGACCGACGAACAGTGGTGTGCAACCTTTGTCGCGCCAAGATCAGCCGGGGAGCCACCACCACCAGCCTCACCACCACCAGCATGCGCAGACATATGATGGCCAAGCACCCCACAAGGTGGGACGAAGGCCGTTCACCACCTCCGGTTTTCATCGCTGCCTCTCCCCCTGTGCCCCAACCTGCCACTGAGATCCAACCCCCCTCTCAGGACACAGGCACTACCGTCTCCTGGCCTGCACCCACACCCTCCCCTCCGCTGTCCTCGGCCCCATCCACCAATGTCTCTCAGCGCACCGTCCGGCCGTCGCTAGCGCAAGTGTTGGAGTGCAAGCGCAAGTATGCCACCACGCATCCGCACGCTTAAGCGTTAAACGTGCACATAGCCAAATTTATCAGCCTGGAGATGCTGCCGTATAGGGTTGTGGAAACGGAGGCTTTCAAAGGTATGATGGCGGCGGCGGCCCCGCGCTACTTGGTTCCCAGTCGCCACTACTTTTCCCGATGTGCCGTCCCAGCCCTGCACGACCACGTCTCCCGCAACATTGTACGCGCCCTCACCAACGCGGTTACTGCCAAGGTCCACTTAACAACGCACACGTGGACAAGCACAGGTGGGCAGGGCTACTATATCTCTCTGATGGCACATTGGGTGAATTTAGTGGAGGCTGGGACAGAGTCAGAGCCTGGGACCGCTCACGTCCTACCCACCCCCAGAATTGCAGGCCCCAGCTCGGTGCTGGTATCTGCGGCGGTGTATGCTTCCTCCACTAAACCACCCTCCTCCTCTTCCTCCTACGTAACCTCTGTCTCGCAATCAAGATGTGTCAGCAGCAGCACGACGCCAGCAGTGGGTGTCGCGAGGCGTGGCAGCACAGCGGTGGGCAAGCGTCAGTAGGCTGTGCTGAAACTACTCAGCTTAGGAGAGAAGAGGCACACGGCCCACGAACTGCTGCAGGGTCTGACAGAGCAGACCGACCGCTGGCTTGCGCCGCTGAGCCTCCAACCGAGCATGGTCGTGTGTGACAACGGCCGTAACCTGGTGGCGGCTCTGCAGCTCGGCAGCCTCACGCACGTGCCATGCCTGGCCCATGTCTTTAATTTGGTGGTTCAGCGCTTTCTGAAAAGCTACCCACGCTTGTCAGACCTGCTCGGAAAGGTGCGCCGGCTCTGCGCACATTTCCGCAAGTCCCACATGGATGCTGCCACCCTGCACACCCTGCAACATCGGTTTAATCTGCCAGTGCACCGACTGCTGTGCGACTTGCCCACACGGTGGAACTCTACGCTCCACATGTTGACCAGGCTCTATGAGCAGCGTAGAGCTATAGTGGAATACTAACTCCAACATGGGCGGCGTAGTGGGAGTCAGCCTCCTCAATTCTTTACAGAAGAGTGGGCCTGGTTGGCAGCCATCTGCCAGGTCCTTGGAAACTTTGAGGAGTCTACCCAGATGGTGAGCGGGGATGCTGCAATCATTAGCGTCACCATTCCTCTGCTATGCCTCTTGAGAAGTTCCCTGCAAAGCATAAAGGCAGACGCTTTGCGCTCAGAAACGGAGGCGGGGGAAGACAGTATGTCGCTGGATAGTCAGAGCACCCTCCTGTCTATATCTCAGCGCGTTGAGGAGGAGGAGGAGGTGGAGGAGCATGAGGAGGAGGGGGAAGAGACAGCTTGGCCCACTGCTGAGGGTACCCATGCTGCTTGCCTGTCATCCTTTCAGCGTGTATGGCCTGAGGAGGAGGAGGAGGAGGAGGATCCTAAAAGTGATCTACCTAGTGAGGACAGCCATGTGTTGTGTACAGGTACCCTGGCACACATGGCTGACTATCTCAGCGCGTTGAGGAGGAGGAGGAGGAGCATGAGGAGGAGGGGGAAGAGACAGCTTGGCCCACTGCTGAGGGTACCCATGCTGCTTGCCTGTCATCCTTTCAGCGTGTATGGCCTGAGGAGGAGGAGGAGGAGGAGGATCCTAAAAGTGATCTACCTAGTGAGGACAGCCATGTGTTGTGTACAGGTACCCTGGCACACATGGCTGACTTCATGTTAGGATGCCTTTCTCGTGACCCTCGCGTTACACGCATTCTGGCCACTACGGATTACTGGGTGTACACACTGCTCAACCCACGGTATAAGGAGAACCTTTGCACTCTCATTCCCGAAGAGGAAAGGGGTTCGAGAGTGATGCTATACCACAGGACCCTGGCGGACAAGCTGATGGTAAAATTCCCATCCGACAGCGCTAGTGGCCGAAGGCGCATTTCCGAGGGCCAGGTAGCAGGGGAGGCGCGGAGATCGAGCAGCATGTACAGCAGAGGCAGGGGAACACTCTCTAAGGCCTTTGACAGCTTTCTGGCTCCCCAGCAAGACTGTGTCACCGCTCGCCAGTCACGGCTGAGTCGGCGGGAGGACTGTAAAAGGATGGTGAGGGAGTACATAGCTGATCGCACAAACGTCCTCTGTGACGGCTCTGCCCCCTACAACTACTGGGTGTCAAAGCTGGACACGTGGCCTGAACTCGCGCTGTATGCCCTGGAGGTGCTTGCTTGTCCTGCGGCTAGCGTCTTGTCAGAGAGGGTGTTTAGTGCGGCTGGGGGAATCATCACGGATAAGCGTACCTGCCTGTCAAACGACAGTGCCGACAGGCTTACACTCATCAAGATGAACAAAGCCTGGATTTCCCCAGACTTCTCCACCAGCGGACAGCAGCGATACCTAAGCAATACGTAGGCTGCACCCGCGGATGGAAGCATCGTTCTCTATCACCATCAAAAACGGGGACCTTTTAGCTTCATCAATCTGTGTATTCTATTCATCCTCCTCCTCCTGCTCCTCCTCCTGAAACCTGATGTAATCACGCCGAACGGGCAATTTTTCTTAGGCCCACAAGGCTCAGTCATATAATTTTTGTAAACTATTTTTATACGTTTCAATGCTCATTAAAGCGTTGAAACTTGCACCTGAACCAATTTTTATTTTAACTGGGCTGCCTCCAGGCCTAGTTACAAATTAAGCCACATTAACCAAAGCGATTAATGGGTTTCACCTGCCCTCTTGGTTGGGCATGGGCAGTTTTTCTGAGGTACATTAGTACTGTTGGTACACCAATTTTTTTGGGCCCTCGCCTACAGTGTAATCCAATTAATTTTTTGCCCACCTGCATTAAAGCTGACATTACATCAGCTGTGCTGGGCACTGCAATGGGATATATTTATGTACCGCCGGTGGGTTTCAGGGAGCCACCCATGCTGTCGGTCCACACGGAGTTGTAACTGCATGTGTCCACTTCTAAAGAACCCCAGTCTGACTGGGGCATGCAGTGTGGGCCGAAGACCACCTGCATTAAACATGACATTACCTCAGCTATGCTGGGCACTGCAATGGGATATATTTATGTACCGCCGGTGGCTTCCTGGCACCCACCCATGCTGTCGGTCCACACGGAGTTGTAACTGCATGTGTCCACTTCTAAAGAACCCCAGTCTGACTGGGGCATGCAGTGTGGACCCAAGCCCACCTGCATTAAACATGACATTACCTCAGCTGTGATGGGCACTGCAATGGGATATATTTATGTACCGCCGGTGGCTTCCTGGGACCCACCCATGCTGTCAGTCCACACGGAGTTGTAACTGCATGTGTCTACTTCTAAAGAACCCCAGTCTGACTGGGGCATGCAGTGTGGGCCGAAGACCACCTGCATTAAACATGACATTACCTCAGCTGTGCTGGGCACTGCAATGGGATATATTTATGTACCGCCGGTGGCTTCCTGGCACCCACCCATGCTGTCGGTCCACACGGAGTTGTAACTGCATGTGTCCACTTCTAAAGAACCCCAGTCTGACTGGGGCATGCAGTGTGGGCCCAAGCCCATCTGCATTAAACATGACATTACCTCAGCTGTGATGGGCAATGCAATGGGATATATTTATGTACCGCCGGTGGGTTCCAGGGAGCCACCTATGCTGTTCATCCACACGGACTTCACAATAGGGAGTTGTACCTGCCTGTGTCTACTTATAAAAAACCCCAGTCTGACTGGGGCATGCAGTGTGGGCCGAAGCCCACCTGCATTTAATCTGACGTTAGCTCTGCTGTCCAGGGCACTGCAATGGGATACATTTATGTACAGACGGTGGGTTCCAGGGAGCCACCCATGCTGTGGGTGCACCCGGAAATCCCATTGCGGAGTTGTACCTGCCTGTGACTATTTATAAAAAACCCTGGTCTGACTGGGGCATGCAGACACCCGGACAGAATGAATAGTGTGTGGCACATAGGTTCCCCATTGCTATGCCCACGTGTGCAGCTCCTGATGGCGGTGGCATAGGATTATATTTCTCATTGCTTCTGTACAGCATTGTGGGCTATCGTCCTGCCCCTTTTAAAGAGGGTTGCTGCCTAGCCGTGCCAACCCTCTGCAGTGTGTGCCTGCGGTTCCTCCTTATGGCAGATGCACTTATAAATAGACATGAGGGTGGTGTGGCTATGAGGCCAGCGTGTGGCATGAGTGCAGCTGTAGGCTGCGCAGGGACACTTTGGTGTGTGCTGTGGACACTGGGTCGTGCGGGGGGGGGGGGGGGGTTGGGCAGCATGTAACCCAGGAGAAGTGGCAGCGGAGTGTCATGCAGGCAGTGATTGTGCTTTGTTGGAGGTAGTGTGGTGCGGTAGTGGTGTGGTAAAAATTGTTGGGGGGGGGGGCGGCCCACTCTTTCCGCTATTGTGGCTTAATAGTGGGACCTGGGAACTTGAGATGCAGCCCACCATGTAGCCCCTCGCCTGCCCTATCCGTTGCTGTGTCGTTCCCATCGCTTTCTTGAATTGCCCAGATTTTCAAAATTGGAAACCGTAGCGAGCATCGGCGATATACAAAAATGCTCGGTTCGCCCATTGACTTCAATGGGGTTCGTTATTCGAAACGAACCCTCGAGCATCGCGAAATGTTCCTCCCGAGTAACGAGCACCTGAGCATTTTGGTGCTCGCTCATCTCTAGTAAGTATGTCTTTTTGTCTTATAACTCCATTTTTTATGATGTTTCTATCTACAATTTTTATATGTCAATAAAATCTTGATATTTGTATGCCATGTCATGCTTGACTGCTATGTCTTTGATGTCTATTTCATAGTCTCTGAATCTTGTCAACCTAGAATAATATAAAGTCTCTATTAAGATTTGGCTTGTTAGTTCAACAGCATTCTCAATTTATCAGTCTCTGTGTTTAGTGTACATAATTGCTTCTTACACCAGGTATCCTTTATTTTCTATGTTCATTCAGATTATGATCAGTATCTGACTCGTAAGAATAAAGCCAGCTCTTCTTCTGAATCACTGTTCTGATTGTTTGGTTTTATGCAACTGCTCTGAATGGTGATCTGGCTTCCTTGCTGTGCCTCAGTCCCAGCCCCTATCCCAGAACACTGCAGGTGATGACTAGAGATGAGCGAACGTACTCGGATAGGCACTACTCGTCCGAGTAATGTGCCTTATCCGAGTACCTCCCCGCTCGTGCTGAAAGGTTCGGGAGCTGCCGCTGCTGACAGGTGAGTCGCAGCGGGGAGCAGGGGAGAGCGGGCGGGAGAGAAGGAGAGAAAGATCTCCCCTCCGTTCCTCCCCGCTCTCCCCTGCAGCTCCCCGCTCCGTGCCGGCACCCGAACCTTTCAGCACGAGCGGGGAGGTACTCGGATAAGGCACATTACTCGGACGAGTAGTGCCTATCCGAGTACGTTCGCTCATCTCTAGTGATGACTGATGACCTGGTTTCTCCACCTCACTCTGTAGACATCAGTTCCTTCTGTTTCAGAAATCCTCACTTCAAGCTATCCTTCTCACACTCACATCTCCTATTTGTGTCTGCTCCGGCTACAACACCTCCTCCAGCCGTCCTGATCAGGATTCCTGCACCATCTGCAGCATGAAGCACCTGCATCTCTATGTTACACTCCTTCTTTCTGGCTTTCCTTCAAGTAAAAATGAAGTAAAATGATAGGGTATTAATTGTGCATCCTGAGGCACTGCACTGCAAGGCATTTTCAATAAATAGCTGGTTTGGGAAAAGTAGCTCTACAATATTTTGTTCTCCTATATATTCAATATATAGCTGATAAAACTAGCTGCTAATATAAGGTTTCCAAATATTAAGATCTGTTCTTACATAGGTCTGATCATCATGCAATTAATATGAGTTATTGTACGTTACCACTTTTATGTGACTTACTTTTCTCTAGCACAGGGAGACATATGGTGTTTTCATCCAAAGGTTTTCTGCAGCGCAAGCATAAATTGCTTAGCAGTGCACTAACCAGAAAATGACTTTTAGCTGATAAGCCTATCTCACAGTAGCCAATTCCACATCCTTTCTAAATAGCAATATATAACTTCACACTGAATGTGATGTGCTGATCAGTCTATCAATGAAACATTTTGCAACTTTCTAACAACCTATATATATAATAATTGCTCGCCATTACCACATTAGCAAGAAACCCTTACATACAACTGTATCCTTTCATCATCTGAGAGTAAGACTTTAAGGCCGGCTTCACACGAACGTGACGGGCTCCGCCGCGTAATATTCCGCAGTGAAGCCCGTCACGGCGCCCCCCAGAGACCCCATACTTACCAGCGGAAGATAGCATGAAGACGCTTCCCCGCCCACCGCCGTCGCGTCACGTGACGCGCCGGCCGCATCATATGACGCGCCGGCCACGTCATATGACGCGCGGCGGTAGGCGGGGAAGCGTTTTTTCACGCTATCTTCCGCTGGTTGCAGCGGGAGATAGCGTGAACGGACAGCTTCCATTGACTGCAATGGAAGCCGTCAGCGCGTACACCCGCGGCAAATAGAACATGCTGCGGGTGAGGACGGGAGATTTCACGGTGCGAAATTCCGCGGTGGAATTCCGCACCGTGAGCATTGTGCTATTAGGTTCAATAGAACCTAATAGCAGGGGGCAGCGCAGCGGATTTTTGCCGTGAATTTACGCGGCGTAAATCCGTTTGTGGGAAGGAGGCCTTAGTCTAATTTCACATGGGCAAGCGCTGTCACTCTGTACTGTTTTGCAGCCTCTGAATGTAAAAAAATATCTTAAAACGTATCGGAACTGAAATGCAACGTATGTTAGCAATCTATTGAAATTTTCATTTATGTAGTGATTACACTATAGTTGGATAAAACTGCAAATCCTCTTTAAGGCTGGGTTCGCACTAGGCGGATTTGCCGCGGCAAATCCGCCTGTGGCTGCTAATCCTGGCGTTAGCCAGCCATGTGGACGAGATTTCTCAGAAATCGCAGAAGCCGGCGCTGTGGCGCAGATTCACCGTCCGCAGCATGTTTATTTTTTTTTCTTCTTCCGCTGCGGCCGTGTCCTCCTCTATGGGAGCTAAGTGCCACGGGTTTTGTAGCAGCGTTTCTCCGGCGGAAATCTCGCGTTTTTTCTGCGGTCATAGTTGTTCTGGACACAGTAAGTCACTATTGAACCGAGTGCTGTATAAGGGTAAAACTATAGTGCACCATATGGCACGATTGGTCTAGGTGGCATATTGCACTATTTGGACAGTGTATGTCACTGCTGACCTGAGCACTGTGTGGCAGTACTGGTCTGGGAATTGAATAGCACTACTAATCTTAGAGTATATGATACTCTGGTCCAAGCAATGCATAGTAATTACAATTGTTTGAGCACTCTTTACTAAAGGCCCATTTACACGCAACGATTATCACTCAAACTTCGTTCAAACGAGCAAAAGTGAACGATAATTTGATACATGTAAACATGAAGCCTTCGTGCACTATTCGTTCACTAGTCGTTTATCGCTGAATTTCATCCTGTATATAAATAGTCGTTAGTTCGTTCGCTTGTCGTTGGGTTTAAAAAGCATTCATTCAGTCTTTCAAACGAATTGAGGGAAGGGGTAATTGTTTGCCCAGCTAAACACAACTCATGCCTCAGTAGACAATGGCTTTTTCTTTGCACTAATTAAAAACCTCCCGCTATAGATTCTTCATATATACACACCCCAGCTGAGCAAACAACATATACAATGTTTACATAGCCAATGAGGGAAATGGCGAGGATTTCATACGATTATCTTTACATGTAAACACTCTGCAGTTGAAAGCAAAAAAGTCGTTGAGTCATTCATTTGTTCATTCAAGCGACAATCATTGCACTTAAATGGGCCTTAAAGGAGATGTCTCGAGGAAGCAGTGAATTTTTTTTTTTGCCCAGTCCCCCTAATTAAACATACATTACTAATTACCCCTGTAAATGACTTTCCTAGCTGGTTTCTACTTACCGTTCCAGCGTTTCAGCAACTTATAAAACTTTTTCCCAAGATGGCCGCCAGCTCTTTTCGCATCGCTTGCTGTAGCCCGACGTGCGCGCTCCCGAGACGCTACCAGCTGTGTCTCCATGGCAACCAGACGCCCCGCAGCCGCCGACCGGACCCCTGGAGTGAACACGGCCGACCAGTCACCCACCGCCAGGCAGAAGGTAACCGGCGCAGCCCCCCCCATCACAGCGGCAGCCCCCCCGGCCCAGCGACAGCCCCACCCGGCCCAGCACTAGTTCCCCCGGCCTAGCGACAGTTCCCCCGGCCTAGCGACAGCCCCCCCGGCCTAGCGACAGCCCCCCCCGGCCTAGCGACAGCCCCCCGGCCTAGCGACAGCCCCCCCCGGCCCAGCGCTAGTTCCCCCGGCGCAGCGACAGCCCCCCCCCGGCACAGCGGCAGCCCCCCCATCGCAGCGACAGCCCCCCCATCGCAGCGACAGCCCCCCCCGGCCCAGCGCTAGTTCCCCCGGCGCAGCGACAGCCCCCCCCGGCACAGCGGCAGCCCCCCATCGCAGCGACAGCCCCCCCATCGCAGCGACAGCCCCCCCATCGCAGCGACAGCCCCCCCCATCGCAGCGGCAGCCCCCCCATCGCAGCGGCAGCCCGCCCCCGGCGCAGCGGCAGCCCCCCCGGCCCATCACTTACCAGGACGGCGGGACAGCTGGACGGCGGGACAGCTGGGCGGCTTCTCCGGACAGCTCGGCAGCTCTGCACCTTCCTCTAACAGAGGATGGTACAGAATGGCCGCTCCAGCGCGCTCCCGAGCAGTGACAGCTCGTCTGCGCATGCGCAGAAGAGCTGTAGCGGGGAGCACACTGAAGCGGCTCGTGCTGAAAGGAGAAGACCGGACTGCGCAAGCGCGTCTAAAAAAGCAAGCTGCCAGCGAATTTAGACGGAACCATGGAGATGAGGACACTAGCAACGGAGCAGGTAAGTGAATAACTTCTGTATGGCTCATATTTAATGCACGATGTATATTACAAAGTGCATTAATATGGCCATACGGAAGTGTATAACCCCACTTGATTTCGCGAGACAACCCCTTTAAATGATGGAAAGGCTTGGGTAGGGGTTCTCTCAGGTCCCAAGTGCTGCAGTAGGGTGTCAGCTGTATTCTACAGCCAGCACTCACTGTTTAAGAGATGGTCTCTCCATACTAACCCCACACACATCCAATGCAATGTAACATTTGATTACACAGACAGATTGAAAACAATAATCAATGTAGATACAAACAGAACAGTAGTTAGAATAAACTTTTGTGAATTTTTCCCAATATTTCCACCTGTATTCTTACACAGCACACTTTAAGGCCTTATGTACAGAACACTTTATTGTGACCTGTTTAGTTCTACACGAGATTCAATATTTCTAGAGGGGAATGTGATCCTTTATATGGCATGCTATGATTCTTTTTATGTGGATTCCCCAGAGGAAATAAACTGCATTTACCCAGTGGCAGATTGTAATAGGGGCGGTTTTGGAGGCCACCAAGGATCTGAGATTCCATCTAAACTAACCATCATGTTACAGGCAAGTTGATTGTATTTAACGCTTGCCTGCAGCCACCACTTTAGTCTAAGGGCTCTTTCACATGGGCAATACGATTTGTGGCCACATGCGTCACAGCTGCAACGTGGCTGATAATCGCATGAATGGGAGGCAGCCACGACCAAGTCTTGGCTGCATCTCCCATTTAAACACCCGTTCAGATGGGCCCCGTGCGGCATATATATGATGCAGCCCAAAATACCCTCGGGTGCTAAACTCCCTCCCCTTCTCCGTCCCTTGCCCGCTACTGGCATAGGGAGGGGGTGGGAGCTAGTGTGCTAATCTTCCGCCCCCTTCCTTTTCTGGCAGCCGACAAGAGGCGGAGAGAGGAAGGGGGAGGGAGTTTAGCAGAGCCTCTGCTAAACTCCTTCCCACCTCTCTTTTCCGGCAGCTCTTATAGGCTTCCATAGGAGTCTATGGGACTGTCCGACATATTCCGGCCAAAAAATAGGTCCAGACCCATCTTTTCCGGCCAGCGTAAAATCATCCATCCGGAATGCAGACCGCGTGTGCTATCTTTTTCAGCCAGCTGATTTTACGCTGCCAAAAATCGCCCATCTGACAAATGCATTGGAATCTAATGCATCAGATGGTCGCAATTTTTGGCCCGCATGCTATCGTGGCAAAAAGCGTTGTGATAAAACACCCATGTGAATAAAGCCTAACTGTGGTAGGCAGAACACCATTTACAGAGAGGAGAGGTCTGCTGATTATGTATTTCCGGCAACCTGCTGCTTCCAATAAACCCTGCCTTCTTATCCATGCCACAGTCTTGCTCTGGCCTCCTCACCTACCTGCTTCCCTGTGCCCCATCACTGACTGCCTGCCCACATCCTGCTGACTGCAATAAAGGCAGCAACGTGGTGGTGGGAGGAAGAGAAGCGTCTCATCTGTTGACCGCCCCTGCAATCTTGCAACAGGTGCGCGCATCCCAAAGATTGTCTTCATGTCATGTCAGACTATCAGAGCTGTAGTAGAGCTGAGTTGGTTGAAGGTATGTGCACACGTAGCACTTGAGCTGCAGTTTTTGCCAAGCAGTTTACTGCTAATTGCCACTGTTTTGTGGCAAATACAGGTAAAATACTATACATAAAAACCATGTATCTCACCTGTACTTTCCTCAACCCTATGGCAATTAGTGGTTAACCTTGTGTAATAACTACAGCACAGCTACTATATGTGAACATACATTTATGCAGCATGATTTCTCATATCATGATATTCTACAGGCCTGGATCTGAAGAGGAACTTGAGAGAGATGAGGGCAAGTATACAAGTCAGGGCTGGGGTCTAAATAGTTTTTCTTGTCTGGTCCGATGTCTGAATTTATTTAAGGGTGTCGACTGTAGACATAATGTGGCAGGACAGTGGTGGACACGTTTGGGGAACAGTTCAATAACCTCGGCCTATGGTCATCTTAATCTACCACTACTTATATGATTGTATTTTGATATGGTGGAATTAAGGGGAATCGAAAACTCAGTATAGTTGGTAAAATGCTATAACTGCTAGTGTTAAGGGATTTAACATAGGATGCTAATGATTATTATGCAACTGATCAATGTGATTGATTTAACAGACACTGCAATTGTTTCCATAGATATTGTGTGTAGTACCGTTTCCAGTACGGTGACCATTTTTTGGTTTCCAAAACCAGTTACAGCACTGTGTGGCTCATGGGTCTATCTGACAAGTGATAGGGCACATCTAGCACCCTATGGTAGTGCGTGTTTGGTATAAATGTTGTTGTTTTTGTTGCCACTTTGGTGGAGTGCACAAGCAAGTATGAGAGGTCGGAGAAGAAGTTGTATATGGCCTGAATTTGTGGTTCACAAGAGACCTGAAATAATTGCTTGGGGTATGTTTACAGGAAGCGGGAATTCTGTGGAATGTCCCCAGTGGAAAATTCAACTGCAAATTCCGAAGCATTTCCACACCCAAAACAGAGTCAAAATTGGCACCATTGGTGCCAATTTTGCATACTTGCAGCTGATTTCAGAAGATACAGAGCTCTCCTTGGAAGGCTTCTGCTGTCAGCGCACTCCTTCTCCCGGTACCTCTAGTGAGTCCAGCACAGCTCATCAGGTGATGTGGAAGTGCCATCATCTTATCAGAGTCACTGCACTCGATATAGGCTGCCAGGTAGCATGAGACAGAAGTGCTGACAGCCGAAGACTTTGGAGGTGAGCGCTGTGTCTCCTGAAATCAGCTGTGGGTATGTAGCTGATTTCCAGACAAAAAACACACTACTGGTTTGGATGCAGAAATGCTGCAGAACTTGTAGCAGAATTTACCACTGTGGACATTTCAGAGCATTTTGGCCCTGTGTAAACATACCCTAAGAAGTTGGGTGCAGTAGACAGCACTGTCTTGTGTGACAGCCCTGAGTTCTCCTAACCAGCACTGAGAGTGTCTTTGTCAGTCTGGATCAAGCTTACCGAGCTACAGTTGATGACCTGCTGTATTGTGGAGAGAGGGGAGGTTTCCCACCACAGTCCTTAAACAAGTGATGTGACAGCAGCACTACCAAATTTACCACATCAGTGGGAGGTGAAGAAGAATGCAAAGTTCATAAATTGGAAATCGCTCCACAGTCCAAAAGAGTTAGTCCCATATAAAACAGGAATGGGCAGCAGGAAGAGTGCTTCAATTAAAATGCATCCTGGTAAGAAAGCCAGGTACGCAGAGAGAGAGAGAGAGAGAGACAGACAGACAGACAGAGCTTGGTAAAAGGCTCAGGGCACAATAAACATGCAATGAGGGAGGAACAGGGCCATGTTTATATAAGAAGTCCATTTAGTGTAAAGTGGAGCTAAATGGGAAACAAGGATCAAACTTTCAGGAACAAGAGCCAAGGACAGATTCAGCAAGGGAGCTGTCCAGAGGGCTTAAAGGGGTTGTCCCGCGGCAGCAAGTGGGGGTATACACTTCTGTATGGCCATATTAATGCACTTTGTAATGTACATTGTGCATTAATTATGAGCCTTACAGAAGTTATAAAAAGTTTTTTACTTACCTGCTCCGTTGCTAGCGTCCTCGTTCCCATGGAGCCGACTAATTTTCGCCCTCCGATGGCCAAATTAGCCGCGCTTGCGCAGTCCGGGTCTTCTGCTCTCTTCAATGGAGCCGCTCATGCAGAATGCCGGCTCCGTGTAGCTCCGCCCCGTCACGTGCCGATTCCAGCCAATCAGGAGGCTGGAATCGGCAATGGACCGCACAGAAGAGCTGCGGTCCACGGAGGAAGAGGATCCCGGCGGCCATCTTCACCGGTAAGTATAGAAGTCACCGGAGCGCGGGGATTCAGGTAAGCGCTCCGGTAAGCTTTCTTTAGGTCCCTGCATCGGGGTTGTCTCGCGCCGACCGGGGGGGGGGGGGGGGGTTGAGAAAAAAAAAACCGTTTCGGCGCGGGACAACCCCTTTAATGGCTCAGCTGCTAGAATTGCGACCTGGAGTACAGGAGCTCCTGGGTTCGATCCCCGAGCCCCAAACCACTGTGACGTGTTGTGTGTGTCCTGCAGTCACACCAGGCCTGCTGGGTAATTAAAGAGACTGTGACTTGATCCTCCAAAGCAGTGGTCCCCAACCTTTTTGGCACCAGGGACCGGCTTCAAGCAAGACCATTTTTACAAGGCCTGGCAGGGTTGGGCGGGACATGGGCGGGGCTTTGGTTATAGGGGGCGGGGTTATGAAGGGGGTTGGAGTTTAGTGCATTCTTATTTAGTTATGACATTAGAATGTCCTGGCAGTACACACATAGGGTAGTGTATAATACCCCCCCCCCCCCAGAACACACATAGGGCAGCATATAATTTATCTCCCCCCCCCCCAGTAATAGACAGCCCCCACCTCTCAGTAATTAGCAGCCCCTCCCCCTGTAATAAGCAGGTCCCCCCCCCAGTAATAAGCAGGTCCCCTCCCAGTAATAAGCAGGTCCCCCCCCCCCACTAATAGGCAGCGCCCCACCCCCAGTAATAGACAGCCCCCACCTCTCAGTAATTAGCAGCCCCTCCCCCTGTAATAAGCAGGTCCCCCCCCCAGTAATAAGCAGGTCCCCTCCCAGTAATAAGCAGGTCCCCCCCCCCACTAATAGGCAGCGCCCCACCCCCAGTAATAGGCAGCCCCCCCCCCCCAAGTAATAGGCAGCCTCCCCCCCCCCAAGTAATAGGCAGCCTCCCCAGTAATAGGCAGCCCCTTCCCCTGTAATAAGTAGTCCCCACCCCAGTAATAAGCAGCCCCCCCCAGTAAGCAATCCCCCCCCAGTAATACGCAGGCCCCCCCCCAGTAATAACCAGCCCCCACAGTAATAAGCAACCCCATTCCCCTGTAATAAGAACACCCCCCCCAGTAATAAGCAGGTTCCCCCCAGTAATAAGCAGGCCCCCCCCCCAGTAATAGGCAGCCCCTTCCCCTGTAATAAGTAGCCCCCCAACCCATATACTTACCTCCTCCCTGCTGTCGCTCTCTGTCTGCTTGCCCTGACGTCAGCCCGGAACGCTTCCTCCCCGAGTCCTCTCCTGCGGAACTAATGAGCAGGGGACTCGGGGAAGAGTATCCTGGCTGCACAGACGTCAGTGTGCGCCGGCATCAGCGCGATTACCAGCGGGGAGCTGCGGCGCCCTCGCTGGTAATCGCTTCGGTGGTCAGCGGCGTCGGCACGCCGCGGGCCACATAGCACAAGGCAGCGGGCCGGATTCGGCCCGCGGGCCTTGTGTTTAGAGTAAAAGTTCCCGGCGGTGCCGCGGACCGGCGCTAAGCACCCAACGGCCCGGCCCCGGGCCGCGGCCCGGCGGTTGGGGACCCCTGCTCCAAAGGATAAGAAACCAAGGTAGAGTCAGCATTATCAAGAGTTCTAGAGTCAGCATTGTATCAAAACTGTGTGCGTGCCAAGTTAAAGTGGCTATATCACCAATTCAGCTATTCTGTTTACCATAACGTGTGTTCTGTCTCTACAGGAATACATAAATACAATCAGTGTAATATGCATCTGAAATATGCTCAGGTACAGTTCCTAGGACCTATTATCCTATTAAAGCAGAGCTGGTGCAAAAGGGCTGTATTACTGAATAAGCTTTTATATTGAAAAATAACATGTCACGTATGCTGGACATATTTGAATATATTGTATGTCTCCTTTTTGTAAGTCTTGGCTGACATTTAGTATTTCCAAAGGGCTCATGACATTGACTTCAGCAGCACTGAATCACATATGTAGAAGCAGCCTGACGTGAGTATCTTTCCAAATAGTTTGGTAATTTGCTAATCTCTCCTACAGTGTTAAGGGAAGTGGAACGCATATTGAGTTAAATTATTAATTTTGATATCTGAATGGCTCTCCAGACAGGTACTGTTATGGAAGGGACTCTGAATTTCATCTCTGGTTCACTTTATTTCCAAATACAGAAATATAATTTTTAACTAGAATGTACAAAATATAAAATGTAGGAAAAGGAGGATAGAACTTCAATTTTAGTAAAAAATGCACTAAAAACATATAAATACTTAAGTAGATTATAATGATTGTATATTCATTAAAATCTGGTATATTTATCATTAAAATATATGAAAAGATCAGAGGAAATTATTCAAATCCCAAAAGGAACATTAACTGGGAAAATATCCAATTTTTTCTTACTGGTCCAAAAGCAAAAATGACCTCTTTCACTACGATCAAGAAAAATTCCACAATAAGACACTCAGTTTTTCTGTTAATTAGCCTTCAGAAGAAGAGCCAAGAAGCACGTCTCTAATATAATGTGCCCTGTTCCAAAAATATCTCTGTATCTAAGCACTGCAAAGACTGGTAAAAGATGTGATCAAACTTATAAAACTTAAAGGGAATCTGTTAGCTTGCATTCGCTTTCCAAACTGCAAGCATCATGTTATAGACCAGGAGGAGCCGAGCAGATTGATACATAGTTTAATAGGGAAAGCTTTAGGAGAACTTGAATTATATTCCTTTACATCTCTGCTATTTGTTAATGACGCAGTGGGCGGTCCTATCAGTGATTGACAGTTACTCCTGCATGTACAGCTATACACAGATAACTGTCCATCTCCGATAGGACCGCCCATTGGACTGTTCAGCTCATAATGTAGAGAGTAGAGATGAGCGAACGTACTCGTCCGAGCTTGATACTCGTTCGAGTATTAGCATGTTCGAGATGCTCGTTACTCGTGACGAGTACCACGCGATGTTCGGGTTACTTTCACTTTCATCTCTGAGACGTTAGCGCGCTTTTCTGGCCAATAGAAAGACAGGGAAGGCATTACAACTTACCCCTGCGACGTTCAAGCCCTATACCACCCCCCTGCAGTGAGTGGCTGGCGAGATCAGGTGTCACCCGAGTATAAAAATCGGCCTCTCCCGCGGCTCGCCACGGATGCGTTCTGACATACTTTAGGGAAAGTGCTGTCTTGGTGGAGTTGCTATAGGGAGAGCGTTAGGAGTATTTTAGGCTTCAAGAACCCCAACAGTCCTTCTTAGGGCCACATCTAACCGTGTGCAGTACTGTGGAGGCTGCTTTTTGCAGTGTTGCACTTTTTTTTTTTTTTGGTATATCGGCCGTGCAGAGCATTGCGCCCTGCAGTAATACTCCAGGGCCAGAAGTGGTGGTTAGGCAGGGACAGAAGACATATATTGTGAGGCAGGGGCAGAAGACATATTTATTGAATATAGGCAGTGGGCCTTTGCAAAAACATTTGGGGAAAAAAATCTATTTGGGCTGCCTGTGACCGTCCTCAGTGTACTGGGTCTCTGCTGGGGGTAGTTGTCCTCCTAATTCATACGCAGCCAGCTAAGTGTTACAGCAGGCTTGCGCAAAATTATTTCCTGGCTCTGTGTTGGCTGTTAAATCACCGCTGTATTCTAGTCCACAGTGCAACACTCTGCAGTTATTTGACATACTCCAGGGCCAGTAGCGGTGACGCAGAGAGAGAAGAGATATATTTATTGAATATAGGCAGTGGGCCTTTGCAAAAACATTTGGGGAAAAAAATCTATTTGGGCTGCCTGTGACTGTCCTCAGTGTTCTGGGTCTGTGCTGGGTGTAGTAGTCCTCCTAATTCATACGCAGCCAGCTAAGTGTTACAGCAGGCTTGCGCAAAATTATTTCCTGGCGTTCCGTAAGCGAAGTCAGCCTCCAACAACAGGCCAATAAGCGGCACATTTAATTACAGCGTTCTGTTTCTGCACTACTGGTGATACACCATGCTGAGGGGTAGGGGTAGGCCTATAGGACGTGGGTGAGGACGCGGAGGCCCAAGTCAGGGTGTGGGCACAGGCCGAGCCAGTGCGGTGGCCAGGGGTAGAGGCAGGGCCAGACCGAATAATCCACCAACTGTTTCCCAAAGCGCCCCCTCGCGCCATGCCACCCTGCAGAGGTCAAGGTGCTCTACGGTGTGGCAGTTTTTCACAGAGACGCCTGATGACCGACGAACAGTGGTGTGCAACCTTTGTCGCGCCAAGATCAGCTGGGGAGCCACCACCAGCATGTGCAGGCATATGATGGCCAAGCACCCCACAAGGTGGGACGAAGGCCGTTCACCGCCTCCAGTTTGCACCACTGCCTCTCCCCCTGTGCCCCAACCTGCCACTGAGATCCAACCCCCCTCTGAGGACACAGGCACTACCGTCTCCTGGCCTGCACCCACACCCTCACCTCCGCTGTCCTCGGCCCCATCCAGCAATGTCTCTCAGCGCAGCGTCCAGACGTCGCTAGCGCCACTGTTTGAGCGCGAGCGCAAGTACGCCGCCACGCACCCGCACGCTCAAGCGTTAAACGTGCACATTGCCAAATTGATCAACCTGGAGATGCTGCCGTATAGGCTTGTGGAAACGGAGGCTTTCAAAAGCATGATGGTGGCGGAGGCCCCGCGCTACTCGGTTCCCAGTTGCCACTACTTTTCCCGATGTGCCGTCCCAGCCCTGCACGACCACGTCTCCCGCAACATTGTACGCGCCCTCACCAACGCGGTTACTGCCAAGGTCCACTTAACAACAGACACGTGGACAAGCACAGGCGGGCAGGGCCACTATATCTCCCTGATGGCACATTGGGTGAATTTAGTGGAGGCTGGGACAGAATCAGAGCCTGGGACCGCTCACGTCCTACCCACCCCCTGAATTGCGTGCCCCAGCTCGGTGGTGGTATCTGCGGCGGTGTATGCTTCCTCCACTAAACCACCCTCCTCCTCCTCCTACGCAACCTGTGTCTCGCAATCAAGATGTGTCAGCAGCAGCACGTCGCCAGCAGTCGGTGTCGCGCGGCACGGCAGCACAGCGGTGGGCAAGCGTCAGTAGGCCGTGCTGAAACTACTCAGCTTAGGAGAGAAGAGGCACACGGCCCACGAACTGCTGCAGGGTTTGACAGAGCAGACCGACCGCTGGCTTGTGCCGCTGAGCCTCCAACCGGGCATGGTCGTGTGTGACAACGGCCGTAATCTGGTGGAGACTCTGCAGCTCGGCAGCCTCACGCACGTGCCATGCCTGGCCCATGTCTTTAATTTGGTGGTTCAGCGCTTTCTGAAAAGCTACCCACACTTGTCATACCTGCTCGGAAAGGTGCGCCGCGTCAGCGCACATTTCCGCAACTCCAAGACGGACGCTGCCACCCTGCGGATCCTGCAACATCGGTTTCATCTGCCAGTGCACCGATTGCTGTGCGACGTGCCCACACAGTGGAACTCTACGCTCCACATGTTGGCCAGGCTCTATGAGCAGCGTAGAGCTATTGTGGAATACCAACTCCAACATGGGCGGCGTAGTGGGAGTCAGCCTCCTCAATTATTTACAGAAGAGTGGGCCTGGTTGGCAGACATCTGCCAGGTCCTTGGACACTTTGAGGAGTCTACCCAGACGCTGAGCTGGAATGCTGCAATCATTAGCGTCACCATTCCTCTGCTAGCCCTCTTGAGAAGTTCCCTGCAAAGCATAAAGGCAGACGCTTTGCACTCGGAAACGGAGGCGGGGGAAGACAGTATGTCGCTGGATAGTCAGAGCACCCTCATGTCTATATCTCAGCGCGTTGAGGAGGAGGAGGAGGAGGGGGAGGAGCATGAGGAGGAGGGGAAAGAGACAGCTTGGCCCACTGCTGAAGGTACACATGCTGCTTGCCTGTCATCCTTTCAGCGTGTATGGCAAGAGGAGGAGGAGGAGGAGGAGGGGGAGGAGCATGAGGAGGAGGGGGAAGAGACAGCTTGGCCCACTGCTGAGGGTACACATGCTGCTTGCCTGTCATCCTTTCAGCGTGTATGGCCAAAGGAGGAGGAGGAGGAGGATCCTGAAAGTGATCTTCCTAGTGAGGACAGCCATGTGTTGCGTACAGGTACCCTGGCACACATGGCTGACTTCATGTTAGGATGCCTTTCTCGTGACCCTCGCGTTACACGCATTCTGGCCACTACGGATTACTGGGTGTACACACTGCTCGACCCACGGTATAAGGAGAACCTTTCCACTCTCATTCCCGAAGAGGAAAGGGGTTCGAGAATGATGCTATACCACAGGGCGCTGGTGGACAAACTGATGGTAAACTTCCCATCCGACAGCGCTAGTGGCCGAAGGCGCACTTCCGAGGGCCAGGTAGCAGGGGAGGCGCAGAGATCAGGCAGCATGTACAGCGCAGGCAGGGGACCATTATCCAAGGCCTTTGCCTTTCTGGCTCCCCAGCAAGACTGTGTCACCGGTCCCCAGTCAAGGCTGAGTTGGCGGGAGCACTGTAAAAGGATGGTGAGGGAGTACGTAGCCGATCGCACAACCGTCCTCGGTGACGCCTCTGCCCCCTACAACTACTGGGTGTCGAAGCTGGACATGTAGCCTGAACTCGCGCTGTATGCCCTGGAGGTGCTTGCTTGTCCTGCGGCTAGCGTCTTGTCAGAGAGTGTGTTTAGTGTGGCTGGGGGAATCATCACGGATAAGCGCACCCACCTGTCAACCGACAGTGCCGACAGGCTTACCCTCATCAAGATGAACAAAGCCTGGATTTCCCCAGACTTCTCTTCTCCACCAGTGGACAGCAGCGATACCTAAACAATACGTAGGCTGCACCCGCGGATGGAAGCAGTGTTCTCTCTCACCATCAAAAACGTGGACCTTTTAGCTTCATCAATCTGTGTATTCTATTCATCCTCCTCCTCCTCCTGCTCCTCCTCCTGAAACCTCACGTAATCACGCCAAACGGGCAATTTTTCTTAGGCCCACAAGGCTCAGTCATATAATTTTAGTAAACAATTTTTATACGTTTCAATGCTCATTAAAGCGTTGAAACTTTCACCTGAACCAATTTTTATTTTAACTGGGCTGCCTCCAGGCCTAGTTACCAATTAAGCCACATTAACCAAAGCGATTAATGGGTTTCACCTGCCCTCTTGGTTGGGCATGGGCAATTTTTCTCAGGTACATTAGTACTGTTGGTACACCAATTTTCGGGGGCCCTCGCCTACAGTGTAATCCAATTAATTTTTAGCCCACCTGCATTACAGCTGACGTTACATCAGCTGTGTTGGGCACTGCAATGGGATATATTTATGTACCGCCGGTGGGTTCCAGGGAGCCACCCATGCCGTGGGTCCACAGGGAGTTGTAACTGCATGTGTCCACTTCTAAAGAACCCCTGTCTGACTGGGGCATGCAGTGTGGGCTGAAGCCCACCTGCATTAAGCACGACATTACCTCAGCTGTGATGGGCAATGCAATGGGATATATTTATGTACTGCCGGTGGCTTCCTGGCACCCACCCATGCTGTCGGTCCACACGGAGTTGTAACTGCATGTGTCCACTTCTAAAGAACCCCAGTCTGACTGGGGCATGCAGTGTGGGCCGAAGCCCACCTGCATTAAGCACGACATTACCTCAGCTGTGATGGGCAATGCAATGGGATACATTTATGTACCGCCGGTGGGTTCCAGGGAGCCACCCATGCTGTGGGTGCACATGGAATTCCCATTGCGGAGTTGTACCTGCCTGTGACTATTTATAAAAAACCGCGGTCTGACTGGGGCATGCAGACACCTTGACAGAATGAATAGTGTGTGGCACATAGGTTCCCCATTGCTATGCCCACGTGTGCAGCTCCTGATGGCGGTGGCACAGGATTATATTTCTCATTGCTTCTGTACAGCATTGTGGGCTATCGCCCCGCCCCTTTTACAGAGGGTCGCTGCCTAGCCGTGCCAACCCTCTGCAGTGTGTGCCTGCGGTTCCTCCTCATGGCAGACGCACTTATAAATAGACATGAGTGTGGCGTGGCATGAGGGCAGCTGAAGGCTGCGCAGGGACACTTTGGTGTGCGCTGTGGACACTGGGTCGTGCAGGGGGGGGGGGGGTTGGGCAGCATGTAACCCAGGAGAAGTGGCAGCGGAGTGTCATGCAGGCAGTGATTGTGCTTTGTTGGAGGTAGTGTGGTGCTTAGTTAAGGTATGCATTGCTAATGAGGGCTTTTCAGAAGTAAAAGTTGTTGGGAGGGGGGGGGCCCACTCTTGCCGCTATTGTGGCTTAATAGTGGGACCTGGGAACTTGAGATGCAGCCCAACATGTAGCCCCTCGCCTGCCCTATCCGTTGCTGTGTCGTTCCCATCACTTTCTTGAATTGCCCAGATTTTCACAAATGAAAACCTTAGCGAGCATCGGCGATATACAAAATGCTCGGGCCGCCCATTGACTTCAATGGGGTTCGTTACTCGAAACGAACCTTCGAGCATCGCGATAATTTCGTCCCGAGTAACGAGCACCCGAGCATTTTAGTGCTCGCTCATCTCTAGTAGAGAGGTTTAAATGAATATAATACAAGTTCTACTGAATCTTTCCCCATAATCTATATATCAATCTGCTCAGCTCCTCCTGCTCTATAACATCATGCCTGCTGTTTGCACAGCATATTCAAGCCAACAGATTCCTTTTAAAGAGACACTGTCACCATGGAAGAGCACTATGAATCAAGTTATGTTGGTGTTCCAGGAAGTGACCGGGAGCCAGGAGATTGCAAAACAAAAAAGTAACAAAAAAAGTAGATAAGCAGGGAATCAAAAAAATTCCTTCACATGATGCAAAAAAAGATGTATCTTTATTACCTACACATAGAATACAGCGACGTTTTGACCACCAGTTGTGGTCTTTCTCAAGCCAGGAGATGTGATTTCTATACTAATCCGCTCCCTGATTCCCGTGGTGTCTTCCCGTGAGGTGCAGATATGGTCTGAAAACTTGACACGCGCTTTCCTATACAGGTCTATGGCAGAGTATGAACACAGTGGTCTGAAAAGAGTTATGTTTTCAGACCTCGCTAGAACTCCACAGAAAGATACCACAGTGAGTATATAAGATACATAATTTATGCTGCTGTATCTTGTGACAGTATGCCTTTAATTAAAATGATGCCATGTATGTTATTCGGAATCCACATTGAATCCTCATCCCATTACTTTCAATGGCATTCCGTTCTGTATTCTATGTAGCACAGATTTTTTTTCCACATGCAAATCTCAAAACCTTGTACAGAAAAAAAAGAAGTGACATGTCACTTTTTGTTGTGGATTCCGCACCACATCCACATAGGGAATGCCACACGCAGATTTGCCCATTGAAAAGGGACATACATTTGCATAGCTGTGGCAGAAATCTCCAACTCAGCTGCGGTTTCCTGCAGGGGCGTAACTATAGAGGATGCAGGAGATGCGGTTGCACCCAGGCCCAGGAGCCTTAGGGGGCCCATAAGGCCTATCTTCTCCATATAGGGAACCTAGTACTATGAATAAAGCATTATAGTTGGGGGCCCTGTTACAGGTTTTGCATCGGGGCCCGGGAGCTTCAAGTTACGCCTCTGGTTTCCTGCCATGGTTTTTAGAGGCAGAATCCGTGTGGGAAAATGCCATATGAAACTATTATACTTCTGACTGTTATTTGATATTCCTTTTTTACATGCAGTAAATTAGAGACTACATGGATGCTTTCATTTCATAATAGCAAGAGGAGTTAAATATGTTTGGAATGTACATATAAATGAAGCAGAAAGTACAATGTAATAATTTGTACCAGGTAAGTAAAGCAAAGTATTCACCAGTTTACTCAATATTGTATGGAGGCTGCATGTGTAAAATACTGAATTTTTATAGTAATAGTATCCTCCTATGTATTAGATACTATTATGTATTAGATGTATTAGAGATCCCTAGGACCCCGTCAGATATCGAGTGTCACGTATGCACTCACAACACGTAACTCAGGTTGATCTCTCTCAATCTTGCACGCACCTTTCACTCATGCTGTCAAGTGAGCATAGATCAGATCCCGATACAGTCCATACAGTCCAGTGGTTGGCATCAATCCCTTGATACATAAATTTCAGCTGGCTGGCGGTGTTGTGGCTTGTAGACAATCTGAACTAATCTGCATTGTTGTGGGCCATAGGTAAGCTCGTGAGCCTCACCTCTCCTCCCTGAGATAAATATACTTCACTATAGTACAAGAATGTACACTGCTTTGCCCGGGGGCCCATAATGCTGTTACGTCGACACTGCCTTTTAGCATGAGTTACATAATTTTCCTAATTAAGGCCGCCTGCAGACGAGCGGAAATCCCGCAGCGGGATTTCCGCCGCTCAAAGCCTGCATAGGATTGCGTTAACAAACGCAATTCTATGCAGACGGCTGCGGTTTGGCCGCGCGAAATCTCGCGCGGCAAACAAACCGCGGCATGTCCTATTTTTGTGCGGGGCTCGCAGAGCCTCGAACAGAAACGTCACTCACGCAGCCGGCGGCTCCGGTCTGCGCATGCGCCGGCTGCCCGGCAGCCGGCACATGAAAGAGCCGGGGCCGCCGGGTGCGGGTGAGTACGCGCTCATCCCTGCAGGCGCTCGGGTCGGGTCCCGCGGTGAGAATTCGATCCGCCGGATCCGACCCACTCGTCTGCAGGCGGCCTAAGAAGGGGAGAAGGGAGGCAAGAGGAGAGACCATAGAGGGTTATGTTTATCATGTTTATCTGGGATCAGGTGTAAGAGAGGCTAAACGCCAGCTTACTTTAATAAAAATTGCCAAAGGGCTGATATAATGCTGCAGCTAAGAAGGCTGGCTCATGTATGCTATGTCTTGGGAACTGTACACTGTACATGCAAGACAGCTAAGTAGTACAAAAAGATGTCATGGCCACCGCAAGCTTTTGGTTTGTATAGGTCATGAACCTGACCGACAATTATTATGCTAAGAATATCCAAGCATAATAAAGTTATCAGCCTAGCAAAGTACACAGTACTAATATATAGCAAAGGCTGTAACAATCTTAGGACATAAACCGATGCAAAAACCTCACTATTTAGCAGTACTACTCAGTTGCCACAAACAATAGAAACTGCGAATGTGATGGGACACTCAAAAGCCAGGAGCTACAGCAACTGACCACAATGCTGCAGCCCAGGAGAGAAGGAGGGGGTGTTAGCAGAAGACAGATTGGGATTTTTTTTGAAAGGGGGTCTCCTAGATGGATGGAAAGACTGATGTCTAGGAGATCTTCTGTCTGGACTTCGATTGTTCAGATCTCTGGTCTTGTCGGTATTGGGGCTAGGGTTAGATGTCTTTTTCAGCCAAAATGTGGTATGACCTGTCCTATAATCGTTAAACTCTCCCTGCAGTTTATTACCTTTCTTAGCATGCTACAGGCAAGGATTCTGTCACACAATGAATTCTGGGTGTGCTTGTTTCAAGATACCTCCATGCCAGTGAAATGTAGTAACCCACAGCAGTGGTGGAATGATCTTTAAACACACTGGGAAAATGCCCGCTGGGCTGGTCGGGTCCCGGAGTCGGTGGAGGGGGGGAAATTAGAAAAAAATCTACTTGATGGAATACAATGATATAAAAGGAACAATCATTTTACTCAACTGTGACGCTCCCTCCACTTACAACGTCTGCAGTCCGCATCTGCACTGTACACCCCATCTTCTGGGAAGAGCAATCATGTGATCGCTGTGCTTGTCACATGATCACTCTACCTGGAAGTCAATGGGTGAACTGTGCAGGCATACCCACTACAGAGGCAAGGAATGGGAGGAACAATACAGGTAAGTATAATGTTTTCTTTTTTTATTTCAATGCATTTCACCAAACACAACTATGTTTACCTGTATTTATGCTCCTCCCACTCCTGGCTTCTGCAGAGCAGCAGGAGTGACACAGGTGAGTATATATATATATATATATATATATATATATATATATATATATATATTAATAATTACTGATCAGGGGCATTTGAGGGGTACTGTTACTGATACCTATTGTGGGCCTATGAGGGGCACTGATACTTGGTGGGAGACTATAGGTGACACTAATGTAGTGACCTGGACTGGCACTACAGAATAAAATACTTTACCTGCAAGTTAAGAGCAACTGTTCTAACTACCAGTTTATATAACAAAGTGTAGTTTGGCTGGACTTCATTTAATAGGAAAAGGGAGTCAGAAAACTAAAGAGTTAAGGTTGTTTAGGCACCATCGTAAATCAGTTAAGCTGTGACAGACTCCCAGAGTGAGGGGAAAAGGTGGGGGTTCCGGTTCATTTTGTATTTCACACTTAGAAATTGATAATAGTGTTAGAAGATGGAAGTGAAAGGTAGTAGGCAGTATGGAGTCAAACAGTGAAGATGTCACTTGGAGTGTAGAGGAGCTGAGATGGACACGAGGGAGGAAGCAAATAGCCATGTAAAGATCCAACGTCTTCCTTCTCCTCTGCCCTGCTTATATTAGAGACACATTATGTAAACTTTCAAGAAATCCTGTGTGCAGCAGCTCATAAATTACACCGATGCTGAGAGACAGTGTTTGTTTTTCAAAACCTGATGTCCGTTCAACAGTGTTTCAGGAATGGCCAAACTGTTGGGTTTATAAAGCGTATTTTCTTGTCAGTTCTTTCTATATAGCTCTTCCTTAGCTCAGGTGCTACCCTGTCAAAGTTTGTTTATCTGTGTATAAAGTGTTAAACAGTATATAAGTTGTATATGCAATCTCTGGTGCATAAGAATAATGCAGACAACTACAAGCCCGAAAGTAAATGGTGTGTCTGTCATTTACCTACATACGTGTGTTAGTCTTATTTCGTTACCAAGCGCTCTTAATCCAGGCACTGGCATCACGATCACCTAATTTCATTAGTCATCCAGATCCTGTTGTATACCTTCATCAGTGCACAAAATTGCAAAGAGCATGTTGCACTCATTGCCACCATGACATGGCTCTTTAGCCACATCTTAGAAACCGCTCAGAGAGTGCAGGCTTCTTCCCGCTTGTCGTCCGTTGAACTAACACTTTGTGAGGGGCATTGATACTGAGTGGGGGCATTGAGTCAGTGAGGGCCTGTGAAGTGCATATTAACAGGTGGGGGTATATATTGGGCATTATTACTGAATGCAGGCACTTTTACTCTGTTTGGGGTACAAAAAGTGGCACTTACTGTGCACAGCCTACAGGGAGTACAAAAAGGAGATACTATTACTGTGTGGGCCATCACAGGTGACATTATTATTACCATGGAAACTATGGATAGGGAGATTTTGTAAACATTTACAAAACAAAACCAGGTCGATGGAAAATTGAGTAGTCAAAAATGTCCATGTGTCAAATTCTGCAGATACAACGTTTGGCTGGAAGAAGCTGTCATGGTGGTCTAGGCCAGATGGAGTAAAAAAGTGAAAGTGAACAACTCAAGTAAAAGGAATTCACCTTTGATCATTGGATATAATGGTACTATCATCGCTTATATAGTCTGTATAAGGGGTAATGTTCTTTGAATAGTTTTTTTGCAACCACACTATGGTGGCATTATGTGTTCACAGTCTGGGGGTATTATTTGACTCTAATATAGTCTATTATATTATTATTTTTGTATAGGTCAATAACAGTGTTGTATTATTAATCAGTATGTGGTGGTAGTATGGGATCATGGTGGGATGAGATTATTTGGTTCTAATGTAATGCTAAATTTGGTAGTCATGATGATTACAGTGATATTGCATGTGTGTCACTTAATAAAATAACTGTAGTTTTTAGTAAAATTATTAGAAACTTTGTACCTGTTTAAACCCACTAGCGACGTCACAGAATGATCTTTGGTATACTCAGTACAGGAAAGAATTATTTCATGTAAGTCTAAATCTGGGAAGCAATCTATTAGGTTGTGCTGAAGACTCAGCCTAATAGGCATACAACTATAGCATACCTGGAAGTCCTTTCTAAGTCTCTGCCTGCCATGGTTACCCAGCATCCTGTGAGTGCATCTGCAGGAGAACAATGGGGACAGAGGGAGCTCTCTCCCTCTATTTAACTACCTAGATGCCATGATCACTACTGACCTGGCATCTAGGGAGTTAAATGACAGGGATCAGAATTTTCTATGATCCTGGCCATTACAGTAAGAGCCTCGCTGACAGTCAACACAGGAATTTCGCGATGATCATGGGGACACTTAGTAATTTTTTTCCATGGCCACTTTGGGTTCCCAATCTGCCCTTGACCCAGAGCACTACTCAGTTTATCATGTTTTTGACTCAACATAGATAAGAGTGACCCACTGGTGCTGTGTAAAATCAAGTGTCTTCTCTTACGCACTCTGCTTAACTATATTTTAAGACCCTTTTAATGAAATTGTTAGACACAGTATCAAATTTACTATCTGCTGATGTTCACTGTGTCTCCAATATTGTTATTTATTTATATTTAGTGACCCTGATTTTTATAGTTATGGATTTGGGAGTGTGAATGTATATATTCATTCATTCATTCATTCATTCATTCATTCATTCACTGATCTATAAATTGATAGTTGCAGATATTTGATGTATTTGCTATTGCTGACTCAATAGTCTTAGGCTTCATGCCCACGGCCGTGTCGGACTCTGACAGCGGAATATAGCAGCAGATTCCGGCACGGCACCCCCCAAAGACCCCATACTCACCTTCCCAGATCCGCCGCTCGAGTCCTGTCTGGCAATCCGGCGCACATGTAAAGTGCAGCATATGACGCGTGGGCGATGATGCATAATAATGTGATAGTTCTACTGTGCTCACAGTGTGGCGGAAAGCTTCCATTGACTACAATGGAAGCCGGCCATGTGTTTTTCTGTGGCAATTAGAACATGTCTTTCATGCTGCGGAATTTGGCAGTAGAATTGCGCAGCATGAACATTGCAAGGCAAAAAGCTATTAGGTTCAATAGAACCTAATAGCTGCGGGATAACGCTGCGGATTTCCGCCGCGTGAAACGCGGCAGAAATCCGTCCATGGGCATTAGCCCTTAGTTCATTTTTGTTGGGACTATCTGTTTAGTAATCTATTCAGATTCTTGTTGCTTTTTCCATGAATTATTTATTTGCTTATTTATTTACCCATGAATTGATAGAATTCTGTCCCCTTTATAATCATCCTTGTACTTTGTTCTGTTTTTAGTTATGCATCTATGCAAAGTTCAGAACTGGAGTGACTGCAAGAGTATGAACTTTTTAACATTTTAAGTGTCATTAATTTTTAATGTCAAGGACTTTTGAAGTACCTATTTCTTGATGTTCTGTGATTCTAAGATTGATGTTTCTATGTTGATTTATATGTACTATTTTTTTATCGCCTCCTCTTTTCTCCCTACCCTTTTGTACTCTTTTTTTTTTTTATTTCTCTGCTTTATTTTATGATTAATGTTGTATATATTGGTATACCATCCAGTATTACTAGGGAAGAGGTTTGGGCTGGTTTTACTTCCAAATAAAAAGAAGACAGATTTATTCACCTCTTGAGCCTCTTTTTCACATCCAGAAAGGCTGTATGATAAAGCAGTATTTTTGTTTTCCCTTGCTTGCTGTAAATCACACCATCCTTATATAGATTGTGGCTTAGTTCTGGGCCAGCAGCACCTCTACTTTTGCTTACTACCTGCTACCAGGTCACTGTGGGGCAATGGAGCATAAAACACCATTTAAAGCTCCACCCTGTTCTCTTTCTTGCACCAATCCTAGTCATCCTAAAGTGACAGTATACAATTACAATATAGGTAGGTAAAGTCCCTGGGTGCAAGCACCAAGTCATGACTGACTCCTAGGTGGGTTGTCATTGCCTTCCCCAGTCATCTTTTACCCCAAGCAAATGTAGTGCATACTTAAGTCCCATAAAATAATGCACTCACTAAAATAGCTAAATATGTAAGTCCAAGATGTGAAGGATTTGTTTCGTTTTAGTTTAACTATCCTTTCACTCCTTCAGCATCCCAAAAGATGAGGCATATGTTCGACATGCAAACTAAATAATAAAGATGCAACACACCAGCAAGTCTCAGTCCTCCTGAGCAGTTTCCTACAAAATTACCATCCCGGTGGACCAGATAGTTTTGCATGGCAGGAGCCCTGTGTACCGTGGTCTGCCAGATCATTACAACTCTGCACACATAGTACTCAGACAATGCATAGGCGACATAATAACAGTATATTCATACCTTTACTACATATACATACTACCGTGTTTCCCTGATAAGCTCTGCACCGATTTTTTGGGGGGTGGGTGGTTGAAATATAAGCCTTGCCTGAAAATAAGTCCTAGCTAGGCTACATTTAAAAAAAACAAAAAAAAATACTCACCTAGCAGCCAACGTTTGGGTCCTCACATTGGGCTGCAGTGCTGCAGGCTGACGTTTCCTCCTTTACATCGGCAGAGCACATCTTCCTGGAAGTGGAGATTGAATACCCCGCCTCCAGCAAGCTAATGCTCTGATTGGTTAATCCAGTGCCGTGTCAGCCAATGAAAGCCAGCCCTGGATTAACTAATCACAGCCATTCAATATCATAGCTGGTTCACTGCATCTAACGCTCCCTCTTCCCATAGAATGTGAAGTGCTGAGCGAGAAGTCAGCGATACTCAGCGATGATCTGCCCGAGTAGGCAGTTACTCGAAAAAAGCGATGCTCGATCGAGTAATTGTCCTAAACGAGCACGTTCGCTCATCTCTAATAGCTATCAAATACTTGCCAAAATAATGTCATTTCATAAAAACCTATGTGTTCATCACAAAAGCCTTTGCAAAATATTAAAGCAGACAAAAATTACGACGTGAAATGTGCTGCCAATCAGCTAGATCATCAATATCTGATCATTGGGAGCCCACTATTTAGGACCGTTGGGACCTCTGCAGATCTGCTGTTTGAAAAGACTGCAGTGCTCAGGTGAGCACCATGGCCTCTGTTCTGCATATGAAGCACAACACAATACATTTTTAGTGGCAGCTTAATCTCATTTACTTGAATAGGACTGAAATGTGCTCAGGCCATGTGATGAATAAACGTGATGTTGCTAAACTGAGAAGGGGATGTGGCACTTGCTCAACTGCTGCAGTCTCTTCAAACAGCTGATTGGTGGGATTCTGAGCTGCAGATCCCTACTCATCAGATGTTGATGACCTATCTGAAGGACTGGAAAACACCTTTAACATACTGCATTTGTATTATATAGAAATTAATAAGAAATTTAAAAAAAAATGAAAACAACTAGAGAGTCAGAAAACATAATGTCTTGGTATAGGTGAAACAAAAAGGTTTGGTACTGTGCTAGCCAGTAGAGCCACATGTGATTGTTCTCAGCAAGAGATATGATATGATACCTTTTAATGGCTAACAAAAATACATGATGTTGTAACGAGCTTTCCAACCTTCTCAGGGTGAATACATAACATAAGTGCAAATTCTAGAGCTTTCCTGGGTGGGGATGCAATGGGTTTCATTTCTGTCTTTTCAAAGGCAAGTAATGTTTTCTTACTAGACTGTATGCAGAGGGCTATATTATTAGTTACTATAGCTTTCAATTATTGGTACACTAGTGCAAGATTTCATAAAAAGTAGGATTGGAAAAAAGAGAGTCTGTATATTCTTCCTGCACAGGAAACATATCTGTCCATCCCTATATAAATAAAGTCACTTGTGGCACACATTAGTTTTGTTTCCAGTGCCATTGAAAGTTAGACTTCTTTTACATGGCCAACAAGCACCAATCGAAGACATAGCAATTCAATCAGTGCTCATTGCATTTCCATATACATGCTAGAATCATTGTCCGGTGGTTCGTATAAGCAAACGTTCAACAATCAGTATACATTATAGTCAGTGGCACATTCCTTACTAAAATGAGAGGACGTGTAGCTGAGAAATAATCATTTTTGGGATACATAAAATATTTTGTTGTTCAAGAACTGCGCACCCTTAGACTGGGCAATGATTGGAAATGAGGGTTCCAAAATGTAATTACTCACCCAATCATCGGTCTTTGTAAAAGGTCCCTTGAAGTATCAATAAAATGCTTTTAAAATTAATTGTTTGGCCACGCATTGAACTGGAGGGAAGCATATATTGTAGTAAGGAAACCTTTTATATAGTTTTTGATTCATAGTGTAGAAAGTTATTTAGTATTCATAAGTGCTGTATATCTACAACTGTCCAGCATCTCCTTTGTCTGTTGGTATTTGGCAAAGTCGAGCATAGAAATGCAATGGTACATAAGGTGCACATTTCAATTTCTGTTTTGGAAAGATTGATGCACAAGAAATAGGCTAGGGAATATAAGAAATGGAAATGGCGCCGTTTTCTTAAAGAGTCCATATACTTATAAAGGAAAGAAGATTATTACTAATAGCATAATTCGTCCAGATGTTTATTTTTAGGCAGCTAGGCAGTCTCCAAACATTTTATTAAGTATAGACCTACTGAGTTGTTGCATGGTCATTGGTTGATGGATTACATCTGTTAATTGTCCTTTCTAATTTCACAGTTATTCAAAAATGTACTATGAGCAAAGTATAGCCTACCACAGCTTAGAAAATGACCATATTTTCATTTATCCTAAAACCTCTTTGTCCATCTAATTTCCTACCAAATGGGAGACATTTTCATCTTGAGTAGAAAATAAACGCCTACCCCATGTTCCTTTATGTGAAGTATTTTAGTGTACTGTCATTTCTAACTGATCTTTTGTAGCAGAGGCTTGTAACCATCAATGGAGTTAATTGCGCGGCCCATTGGGATTCTCACAAAGCTCTCGAAAGATCCTAAATGGCATGAAAGGCTACATAGACAGAACAATGGGTGTACGATGCTATGGTGCTTCCTTCTATGCTGCTGTGTGTACAAAGTCAGATAACAAAAAATGAATTTTTAGATAATGAGATTATTATCACTATGCAAACTTGATTTTGTTACTATGATCTATGGGGCTCATGCCATAGCTCTTTAGGTAAAAAACCTTCCTCATAGTTTGGATTTTTTTAATTTAAAAAAGAGTATTCGATTTACGGAGCGTATGAATATTCTGTAGATGAGGATTTTAGTAGTCGCTCCAAGTTTTCAATAATCCACTTATAATAGAAATTCTGATCCTGAGCAAACACAAAAATACAACTGTCCATGCTAAAAACACAAAAATACCATTTGAAACATATGCCTCTGACATAGGCTCTATTATTTCGCAATATTACACTACTGATGTGTTTACTGACTAAAATTGCTGAGCTTGTTATTTGCTGCTGCATATTAAAGTGTAAGTGATCTGTAGTTCACCATTTGGCAGTAGGTAAACTTACTCTGTTATCCTGTTACACAGAAGAAGCTGCTTAATGACATATTCAGATCGTTGGGCTGTGAAAGTGTAATAATTCCTGCCGCATATTAAAAGTTCAATTGAAAAAATAAAATAAAATTGAATTTACTGTATGATCTGAGTTGGTAGCATCCTATCTTGATGGTACCACCTATGATGTACATGAATATAACTGGTAATCATTCTAAAGGATATTACAATAGTATAGTATCAACTAGGTCAAAGTATCAGCAGAAGGGCTGCTTAATTTCCAGGGCGTTCTGTACTCCATTGTGCCAAGGTACAACCAGGACAAATAATCTGGGTCACATCTATAATATAATGACAGATGACTAACCATAAACGTGCAAGCTGAATTATTACATCTCGTGTAACACCAGTGCCAAAACATCCTGCTCATCTTGTGTATTTCTCAGCAATCTCTCCTGCCATTCTAATGCATAACCATCAAAGTTTAACAAGTGCTTTGCAGGGTACATAAGAAGACCTCAAAAATTATTAATATGAAGCATTAATCCAAACTAATAAAATCACATCCGAGTCGTCAAGATTTGCTTGCAGGACTACAGTTCAATCTTAAGAGCCAAAAATAAGTGCAAGGAAAGTATTATTTGTCCTCCCTGTTAAAGAACATATATTAATTCTTGTATAGTTCTGTCCAAACAAATCACAATCACTTTACAAGAAGCAAAGATATATTGTGTGTCGGGAGTTTATGCAGATATAAAGTATATTCAATCATTGTTGTTAATAATAAATATAATAATGCTTCCCTATACAGTAATTAATTAGTTATGTGGATCATTAACTACTATTACTGATCAGAACTCCTGAACATAATCTGCTCTGGAATAAGAGAGCACCCACCTGGTTCTGTAAAGTCTGCAGAAGATTCAGCAATGTGCTGCCTGTGTCTGCGGAGTGATCTTACATTCACTCACTTGCTTTTTACTGATGACAGAGGGGTCTGCCTCTCAGCATCACATTTCACAGAAGGCAGAACCTTCTTTTTAAAATAAACCCTCCTGTAGTCTAAAAAAATTTGCATGTACAAAAAATTAGTTTTTTCAAAGAGTATAATTTCTGGAATGTAGTTTTTTTCCCCAAATATTATATATACGGTCATTTACAAATGGTGAGTGTAAACAATTATAAACTAGGTGCATCTGTATGAGCTTAAAGCTGCCTGTCCACGGGCGATGATCCACAGGGGATTACGCTCTGCAAAGCTTTCCATAGGGGCGCTATGGAAAGCGCAGCTCCGGCGTCCACGAGCAGAGAATCATTGCAATTCTCCACTCGTGGGATTTAAATCGCAGCATGCTGCGGTTCTCCATGGTGAGCCTATCTATCAGATAGGCTCATCTCGGAGACCTGTCAAGGCTCCCCTCTCCTCCCCCACGGCGGAATATCGCTAGCGATATTCTGCCTCGGCTTGGGACAGGGGGCCTTAAGCCTCATGTCCATGGGCGGATTTTTGCTGTGGAATCCAGAGTGGGCGTCTGCCTCTGGATTCCGCAGTAATAACCCTTCATAGCATGCTATGGAAAAATGATTCTTTATGCACTGAGTGGAAACCAATTGTGGTTTCCGCTTGTGGATGAAAAATCACAGCATGCTCCATTTTACTGCAGTTCCTGCAGGGACGACTTGACATTGTGAATGGGCCGCAGATTTCACGGGAAGAACAAGAGATTTAAGAGAAAAAAATCTGTTCTACGCATGTGCATCTGTATGATGGCCAGCACGTCTGCACGCATCCGCAGTATAGAAGTATGAACACACAGACAGGTACGCAGGGTCACCGGGCATGGGCGGATTTCATGCGAGATTCCCCATGCGGAATCCATGCGTGCAGTGAACATGAGGCTTTAATGTGGATACAACTACTGCACACTATACCAACAGTAATGTAGCTTCAAACAGCTGCTACAATTGCCATTTATATCCAGTTAAACACATGTAATAAACTACTGTATATTGAACATCATTAATTCCAGATCCACAATACATAATGATGTCCCTGGTTTAACAGGATCGAATGTGGAATAAAAGTAATCTAGGCATTTTCCAAACAAACTGTATTTAGCATAGTTTTAACAATTTTAAATGCTAATTTCCATAAAAAGGAGTTAAATATCTATCTATCTATAGTTGTGAAGGGGCTACCCTGCCTGAACGTGTGAAAATGTAGAAATAATAATTGTAGTTAGCAAATCCATAAAGGTTAATGTAACACTTTATGTTACAGTGGCATCTTTTGGTCAAATCATATAACACCACCTCTGATTGCTTTTCCCCCATGCAATTGCTGATTGATGTGTTTGTGTCACTTGGTTGGAGAGGGGCTGGACAGGATGGAGAGAGTGTGCTCAGACAGGAGTGGTAATGCAGGAAGATTTGTGGTGTGGAAGGAGTGATTGTGGTCCATCCACGTTGACCCTGCAGAGAAAAAGAGGCTGCCATATAACCTGAGAGAGCCATTGAGTACAGAGAAGTAATGCTACAGGAAGATAGCAAAGGCACTGAATGTTCCTAGAGATACAGTTAGTAGCATAGTTTGCAAGTTTCAAGTTAAAGGAGCACTAGCTACACTACCCATACATGGCAGAAACAGGAAGCTATCACTAGCTGCCACCAGATTCCTGAGGAGGCACATGGTCAAAACCCTCAAATGACCACAGAAGACCTGCAATAAGATTTGGTGGCAGCAGGCACTGAGGTTATAGTTTGCACAGTATGGTGTATACTAAACACTGTACATCGTCATGCCTGAGCTCCAATATGTACACCTTTACTGACAAAAGGCCCAAGAAAGATCTGCTCCTATATGCTCAAAACCATATAAATAAGCTGCAGAAGTTTGGGGAATCTGTTCTATGGAGTGATGAAACAAACTAGAACTCTTTGGGCATCAACAGTATGTAAGGAGGAGGAAGAATCAAGCATATGCTCAAAAGAACACCCTGCCTACAGTGAAGCATGGTAGTGGCTTTGTAATGCTCTGGGACTGCTTTGTTTCCTCTTGTAGGGGATAGCACTACTGCTCTCATCCTTACGATAGTTCAGTGGCATAGCTGCCAGGACTTGTCCCTACAGTTCTGTACTGCTAAGCTGCAGGTACTCTGGTGCCTATGCTGCTATGGTGATGCAACATGCCACAATTAGCTTCTTTTGAATTCCATATGAACCTGTAGCAGAGCTAGTGCTTCAGGAAGAAGCTCTACCCCTTCCTCTTACAGTACAAGTGACATGGCTAGTGTGTCACTGATTGGGACTGCTCTAATGATAGGGAAGATAGGGATCGTCCCCCACTTCTCAGAATGAGCCTGAATGCTCTAAAGGGGCATAAAAGGAGGGTTCCCATGCCACAGCTTGTGAGCGTGTGCAGTGAGAGACATGTACGACATGAGCTGTGTGCTGTAGGAGTGTCACATTGTGCTTCTGCAACCTGTGAGGCTGTGTACTACCAGGAGCACATTGCTGCAAATGTGGGGTGAATGGCTGGCTGAGTGTGTGGATTGCTCCAGCTAGCCAATCATCTGTGGTCTGTGAATATGATATAAATACCAGTGTCTCATCTGTCTCCTGAGACCTGTCATTCTACAGGTTCTCTGGAGTTCTTTTTCTCAGGTGTGGGGGATTGTGCTGGCTGGGCGTGTGTGTCAGCCAGTCAGTCAATCACTCTAGGTCAGTACACATAAAAACTGTCTTCCCAGGTGTGTGTGTGGTCAGCTTTCTCTGTTCTCATTCTCTCTGTGTGTGTGGTGTGAGCAGGTTCTGTGTTTGGTTGCTGCAAGAAAGGTTTGTGTTTTGTGGTTTTGTTTAGGCATGTCGCTGGACTTCTGTTTAGTGTAGGGCAGTGATTCCCAACCGGGGTGCCGTGAGAGGCTACCAGGGGTGCCGCAGCTCTCTGGCTGGAAATCACGTCGGTATGAGTATTAACTTTTTCCACAACAGTTCTGCCCTATTCAGCAATTCCAGCAACCTGATTGGTTGTTTGGTGAATCAGCCAACCCAAACAACCAATCATGTTGCTTGAATTTCTGAATAGGGCAGAACTGTTGTGGAAAAAGTTAATATTCCGTCGGTACTGTTGTATCTTGATGCCAGCGGAAGTGTCGGTGGCAACAAGATACAGGCGACACCCCCAGGAGGTGATTGGCTGATGCTGTAGCAGACAGTCCCCAAATGTGTTCCACTGTGGCCCTGCATCATAGCCTCGCTGTCACTGTACAGTGAGCCCTGGGATCTCTACCGCCACCCCTACGATCCCCCGGGGCACACAGCATCTATCAGGGTATGGGGTGCCTGCTCACTGCCGCCACACAGCGGACAGCGGCCCTGCAGATGCGACCACAACACACACTGAACGGGGAAAGAGCCGGCTGCTGGCACGGAGCAGTGATGTGGCACAGCGCTAGAGACACCGCGTCCGGTGGACCTGAGGCAGCAGTGACGTGCCACACACTTGCAAAACACTTGCTGGGGGACGGAACTGTAAGGAGCCATCTCTGAAGCAGTGTGGCAGACAGCCCGGGGATGGAGCTGTGAGGTAACAGTGCGCCACAGAGCCAGCAGTTGAGATGGGAGTGCAGCAACAGTAGAAAACTGTGAGCGAAGCTGGAAGCGAGCAGTTCACTTGGAAAAAAGCTGTCCGCCTTGGTAAGTAACAGTGCCAGGGAACATGGGAGGCCACAGGTTGAGAGCACGGGAATTGGTAGTGCGGCAACAGTAGCAGCCCCACACCCTGAACAGCTGCATCAGTCAATCTGCTCGTGGGGGCGTCGCCAGCCTGTCCACCGGCGTTTTTGCATTGCGTTCCCTGCGGCGATAATCTGTCTGGTATGAACGCAGTGCACATTTTCTATAGTGTTGCTATGAAAAGCGCAACCCCCCCTATCCACGAGTGGAGAAGAGAATCATAGCAATTCTCCGCAGTAAGCCTATCTGTCAGAGATCCGTCAGATGGCTTCTGCTCCCCAGCGGCGGCTCCCGCGGCAGAGATCCGCCATGGGATATCGCCGCCCATGGACAGGCAGCCTTAATCTTCTCTCCACTCATACTTCTGGTGGCGTTAAGATACAATAGTGCCAATTGCATATTGGTACTGTTGTATTATGTCCCCACCGTGAGTTAGGGGTAGTGACATATTGCAGCAGTATTGACAGTGGGTCACGCCCCCAGCTTCTGATATTCAGTGGTCGCTATTACTACCGGGGGCTCAATGGGTTTCTCTATTACTGCCGGGGCCACCATAGGGGTCACCTATTACTGCCTGGGCCGCAATATGGGTCACCTATTACTACCGGGGGCCGCAATAATTACTACCGAGGCCACTGTGGGGGTCGCCATTACTACCGGGGCCACCAATATAGGGGGTCGCTATTACTACTGGGGCCACCAATACAGGGGATCGCCATTACTACAGGAGCCACCAATTTAGGGGGTCGCCATTACTACCGGGGCCACCAATATAGGTGGTTGCTATTACTACCGGGGCCACCAGTATAGGGGGTCGCTATTACTACTAGGGGCCACCAATATAGGGCATCGCTATTACATGGTGGTGGGACACTATTACTACACAGGGTGGATTAGTTGTGGAATCTTTAATAGCTGTAGCAGCAAAGTGGATGAGATTTTGAAAATCATCCACATGGAGTGGAAACGATCTGCACAAAACCTGTGTGAACACTGACATGGGGTGCGGGATTTTATTCCACAACATGTTAATTTTAAATATAATGTATATGAATAGCCCATCCAGCGTTCCTCCCTGTTTATTTTTTTAAACAGCCCTTTCATTTTTATAACGATGGAGGTAAAAGTCATATGTCATAATAAGCCACGCCCATGACCACACCCCTAACAACACACCCTTTTGGTAGGGGTGCCGCACCGAAAAAATGTTTTCCCAGGGGTGCCCCAAGGCTGAAAAGGTTGGGAAACACTGGTGTATGGACTAGCAGTATAGCCAGGAGCTGTGACATATTTTGATCAAAATGTCAACTAATACCTGGCATTTATAGCATTTACATCTGCTACTAATGGTTGTGTGTTTGCTGCTGTATGGTGTGATTATGGTTCTGTATGTCTTCTAATCCTGTCTAGTTTGTCCCTGTCAGTGGTGGCATATTTATGTGTCCTATCCAGGGTGAGTGGGTCTTAGAAGCAGCAAGGGCCCAGATCTGAAGACCGCTGAACCGCCCTTTATTGAGGCGATGTCCCCGCTCAGGTAGATCCTTGGTCACTTACCCAAGTAGAAGATAGGGAGAGGTGTTAATCTGTGGTGGTTCACCCGGTGTTCCCAATCCCTATCAATCCGGGTCACGTTCGTGTGGGCCCAGTGCTCACTTGCTCAAACTAACGTAACAACCAGCCCCTCTTGCTAGAGGGTGCTGGTCATTATATACCTTGACATCTCCTAACTGAACCCGGGTGTTAGGATTCATGCTGTGCAGATCTTTGTTTCATTTTGTGTCTTGTTCTATTTGTCTGGTTTGTGGTCTGCATGCATGAAATTGTGTTTGTTTTCTGTCTGAGGTCCCCTCCGTCTGTACATGTGCAGACGACTGATCAGTGTGAACTATGTTTTGTTTGGTACACCCCTTCCATCTTTAGGTGAGAAAAAGCCTGAATCCCTTCGATCTTTATGTGAGAGGATGCCTAATTTCCTCTCTGTCCATAGGTGTGCAGACGCCTATGTCTGAACTATGTCTTGTTTTGGTCTATGTGTGAATTCCTCAATGTCTTCTATGTGCAGACACCTGGTGTGTATTATGTCCTTGTCTGTTTTTTCAAAACCTACTTTTGAGAAGTTTGCATGAATGGGAGTGCATCAGCGGGACAGCTGGAATAGAAACAAGAGTACGCCTACATTGGTACAGTAAGTGAGGGAGGTCTCGTAAAACATTGAGCAGTGCGCACACTGAAAACAACCTTGTATAGACCTAATAATCCTGCTAATAGGGACTGAGGACTGGTGCTTTCACTGCAGGAATTCGTTGCCAGCTGAAATATAAGACTAGTTTGTTAGCTGGAACTTGCTAGAAATACAAGACATTTCATCAAGAAATATTTATCATACCTTTGTTTGGAATCCACCCATTGTGGAGTCAGTTTACTCGATTTATGGACTGAATCATAGAATGATAAACTTAGAAGAGACCTCCAGGGTCATTGGGCCCAACCCCTGGCTCAATGCAGGTTCACTAAATCATCCCAGACAGATATTTGTCCAGTCTTTGTTTGAACACTTCCATTGAATGAGAACTCACCACCTCCCGTGGTAACCTGTTCCACTCATTGATCACCCTCACTGTCAGAAAGTTTATTCTAATATCTAATCTGTGTCTCCTGCCTTTCAGTTTCATCCCATTGCTTCTAGTCTTTCCTTGTACGGATGAGAATAGGGCTGATCCCTCTGCACTGTGACAGCCCTTCAGATATCTGTAGACAGCTATTAAGTCTTCTCTCAGCCTTCTTTCTTGCAAACTAAACATTCTCAGATCCTTTAAAAGTTTTTCAAAGGACATGATTTTAAGACTGTGTGCAACAAGCCGCGATTACCAATTACCGGTTGCTATTGTAGTATTTCTCACTATAACTGAGGTGTGCATTGTAGTTTTTTACAAATTAATAATTACTTTACATAACTTATCAAAACAGTAGCTCTCACTCTTAGCAATAGTTAGGCTTTGTGTAACAGATCCATAGGATTTATTTATTTACTATATTGCTTTTTAAAAATTGCATAACCATTTTACTTTTGTAGTTTATTCGTTATAAAAAAATAATAAAAATTAGCATTTTTGTAACTCCAGTGTCCACTTGGTTTCCTGGTTCCTGTGTTACATACCACCTACCACGAGAGTGTGACACTAGAAACTTGCAGCGTGTGGAGGGCAAGATGGATTCAATCAAGTATCAGGAGATCCTAGGAGAAAATGTAATTTCTTCTGTGAGGAAGAAGAAACTTGGACATCACTCGACCTTCCAACAGTATAATGCTCCCAAACACAACTCAAAGTCCAACAAGGTTTGGAATCAGAAGTAGTCCTGGAAGATTCTAAAGTGGATGTGAGTCACCTGACTTGAACCCCATAGAAAATGTTTTGTTGGATTTGAAGAAAGTGATTGCACCATGCAAACCCAAGACTATTAGTGAACTGGGGGCCATTGTCCATGATGAATTGGTTATAATACCTCAGGAATACTGTCAGAAGCTGCTGTCTGGCTATGCATCATATTTGCAGCATATTAGAGATGAGCGAGCATACTCGCTAAGGATAATTGCTCGATCGAGCATTGTCCTTAGCGAGTATCTCCCTGCTCGGCAGAGAAGGTTCAGGTGCCGGCATGGATGACAGGTGAGTTGCGGCAGTGAGCAGGAGGGAGCAGGGGGAAGAGAGGGAGAGAGAGATCTCCCCTCCGTTCCTCCCTGCTCTCCTCCGCCGCTCCCTGCCCGCCGCCGGCAGCCGAACCTTTTCTCTTGAGCAGGCAGGTACTCGCTAAGGGCAATGCTCGCTCGAGCAATTGCCCTTAGCGAGTACGCTCGCTCATCTCTACAGCAGATCATAACAGCAAAGGAGTGCTCTACTAAGTACTAAACATGCTTGTTGTGAAGGGATTGCACAATTGGACGGCAGAAATAATTAAACATGGCATTTTGTGTTGAATTTGAAATAAAACTTGTTCTATTAGTTATGTTACGCTATTTAACCCTTTAGACCAAGACCGTTGATGCCTAAATTTACCTGTCAAAAATGTAATGTTTTCAAAACAACACAGTTTAAGGGTTAATAATATCTTTTATTTGATGCTTATTTTTATTTTTTGTGGCACAGATTGTGCCTTCTTAGGGTACTAAGACAGGACTAGTATTTTATAACTTTGCTTTTTGTATAGAGAAGAATGGGCAGAAATATTTTAGTAAAATTCAAATTTTCTTCATATTTTCTATTTCACATTCAGTATAATAAATTTAATTAACCAAATTTATATATCACGATACTAAATATGTGTACTCCATTTAACCCATCATCAATGGAAGAACTGGGAACTACAGTCCCCATATGTTGTTTTTTGTTTTTCCTGTCATTAGATGGTTATTCAGCTCACTTTGACTGCTGTGTTTATCAATTTTTTTGGCAAGAGCTGATCAATATAACTCCCTGTCACTTAATTAGGGTAGAACTGACAAAGTGATGACCCAATTTTTTTTTACTGGCAGAACACTATATAGTGATATGTGCTACTAAAGTGGAGGACGTATATATGTCCTAGCTGCCTGTTGCATCCACAATTAGAACGTATACATACAGATGGTGGATGTGAAGAGGTTAAATTGTTTCAGTTTGAGTTTTTTTTTGCAAATTCATTATTTAGCCATCAATGGGGCTAAGTGAGGGCTTGTTTTTTTGTGGGATGAGCAGAAATTTATGTTGCTACCATTTTGGGGTACATGCAGCTTTTTTTGATCACTTTTCATTTACTTCTTTTTAGACTCTGGGCAACAGAAACAATTCTGGCATTGGATAATCATTTTACAACATTTACCAACTAGGATAAATAATATAGTATTTTTGAAAAGATCAAGAATAGACGAGAAGGAGACATGAAGAAGTTCCAGAATCTTTGGAGCGCTTGGTTTACCTTTTTTTCATGGAAACTGAGGCTCATCACCAAGGATTAATAATACCCCCTAGCTGTTGGATTACTTTCACCCCACCATTTTAATTGGTCCTATTGAGATATTAATCTCTGTAATTTTCTTTGATTCTGATCACTTTGTACTTTTCAACAGAGCTGTCACTGTTTTTCCATGTGTGTTGGTTGTTTAACTGAACAAATAAATAAAGAATATATACAGAAAAATAATATTTTATTAGTTTGGACTTTTACGAATGTCTTAATTGGAATTTAGCAACTAGAATATTTTGTCCACATAACAAGAATAGCTTCTTTGAACTTTTTTATCCTTAAAACTTATTTTTACAATTTTTTTAGTCCCACCAAAAATTGCAATCATTTGAGTCATTGTACAATAAATTTCTAGTAAGTTCTATTACACAATATGGAATATGGCTCACTATCTATCTGTTTGGTATTAATGTTTTTAGGGTCACTGTCTGGCAGTATTGTTTTCATGGTTGCTGTCTACTGTATGTAGCACTATTTTTGGAGGGTAATTATAGTTAGAACAGAATTAAATGTTAAGTATAGCATTGGGGGCACCGTGACACACAGGTGGTATACGGTATTAATAAGGGTAAATGGAACAGTAAGAGGCACAGAATTTAGGGTAACAGCAGGATGGAGGGTTTGTGTTAGTGGGGACATGGCAAGCATAGAGAGGATGCTAGAAAAGGGAGGAATGAAAGATGCTCTCTGTTGCAAACTTTGCAGATACAAATTGTATTCACATGGGTGGTTTTCACACATGAGTTTGTTCAATTCTGAGATGCACAGAACTTGCATGGAAAAAGAATGGACTAATTCACGTGAGCAATTTATCTCTCAGGCCGACAAAAAATTGCTGCATGTCCTATTTTTGTGTGATTCTTCTTCAAAAGTTGTGCATTATTTTCTATGGAAGTATGAAAAAAAACACATTGCAATTGCATTAGGACCACATGAAAAAAAAAACACATGAGAAAAATACATGAAAATTGCTTGAAATATGCAAACCAAGCTTTTCTCATATTTAGAGACCTGGAAATTAGATTGCATAAACCGTGTTCCATATAATACATCTGTGATATGACATGCTTGAAAAAAAAAAATGTTACTAGAAGGAATAGCAAAGTTATACTTAAGTCATATGAGGCAAGTCACAATCCATGCTGTTCCAAAACTACAAGCAATGAGTTCAATGATGAGTTCAATTGGTGCATTTTGTAAGTGCATAGAATGCCGTATGGTTATCACAGTATCATATTTTCATACAGTATATATATAAATAAGCCCACTGTAGCCTTTAACCCCTTAAGTACGTGTTTTTTTTTCCATTTTCGTTTTTTCCTCCCCCCTTTTAAAAAATTTTAACTCCTTTTTTTATCCATTGACGTAGCTGTATGAAGGCTTGTTTTTTGTGAGTCATGTTGTATTTTTCAATGGTGCTATTTACCGTAATGTACCATATAATGTATTGAAAAACCTTTAAGAAAAACTAAGTGTAAAATTTAAAAAAATGACATTCCGCCATCTTTCAGTGCGTCTTGTTTCTATAGCACACAAACTGCAACAAAAATGACCTGATAACTTTATTCTATGGGTCAGTATGATTACTTTGATAACAAACTTGTATAGTCTTTTTTTGCTGTACTTCTTTTATTTGTTTTCAAAGACATTTAATTTTTTCAGGCTATTTTCTGCCGCCATCTTCTGCACAATAAATTTTTAATTTTTCCATCGACATAGTTGTAATAGGTCTCATTTTTTGTGAGACGTGCTGTAGTTACGTTGGTACCATTTTGGAATACATATGACGTTTTGATCGCTTTTCATAGCATTCTTTCTGGGAGATAAGGTGACTGAAGTGCATTTTTGGCGTTCTTTATTTTTTTTTTCAGACAATGTTCACTGTGCGGGGTAAATAATGCATTACTTTTATAGATTGGACTTTTACGGATGCAGCTACACAGAATATGTATTTTGTTTTATGATTTAGGTTTTGTTATTATAGATTTGGCAAAAGGAGGGTGATTTAAACTTTTATTACTTTGTTTTTCACAATTAGTAAAACGTTATTGATCTTATTTTTACTTTCTTTTTTAGTCCCCCTGGGGGACCACAACTAGCGATGCTTTGATCGCTCCTGCAGTATGATGTAATGCTATAGCATTACATCATACTGTGATAGTGTAGGCAGTCTATCAAGCCATCCCACGGAGATGGCTTGATAGGTAGTCTGCTAAAACAGCCCACTCGGCTCCCATGACACCCACATAGCTCGGGGGGGAGGGGGGATACGGGACCCTTGAATATCGTTCGGGAGATTTAAATTTCGCTGTCGGAATTGACAGCGGCATTGAAAGGGTTAAAAGTGCCGATCAACTGCGTGGCTGATTACAGCTATTGCCTGCGGGTATCAGCTCTAGTAAACAACTGACGCTCGTGCTATATGAAAGGTACGTTCTTTAGCATTAAGGGGTTAATACTTTTCTTTCTATCTGTTTTTTATTTTGTAGGTAAAAGTTTTTGTATAAAACTAAAGATAAATTGTATTTGACAGACAAAAAAGCAACATAAACTAAAAATGTAATGTATAAAAATAAGCAAACATTTAGAGTATGTTCACAATGTGTAGATAAGCAGATGATTGTCAGTGCGGATTCTGCACTGAGAATTTGCGGCAATTTACAGTGCAATACATGCGGAGAATCCACATCTAATGGAGAAAAAACACAGAACTAAAGATGTACTAGAGATTTTCAAATTCACTGAGGAAAAATATTTATCTGAACACAGCCTTAAAGGGGTTGTCCCGAGGCAGCAAGTGGGTCTATACACTTCTGCATGGCCATAATAATGCACTTTGTAATGTACATTGTGCATTAATTATGAGCCATACAGAAGTTATAAAAAGTTTTATACTTACCTGCTCCGTTGCTGGCGTCCTCGTCTCCATGGTGCCGACTAATTTTCGCCCTCCGATGGCCATATTAGCCGCGCTTGCGCAGTCCGGGTCTTCTTCTTTTCTGAATGGGGCTCCGTGTAGCTCCGTGTAGCTCCGCCCCGTCACGTGCCGATTCCAGCCAATCAGGAGGCTGGAATCGGCAATGGACCGCACAGAAGCCCTGCGGTCCATGAAGACAGAGGATCCCGGCGGCCATCTTCAGCAGGTGAGTATGAAGACGCCGGACCGCCGGGATTCAGGTAAGCGCTGTGCGGGTTGTTTTTTTAACCCCTGCATCGGGGTTGTCTCGCGCCGAACGGGGGGGGGGGGGGTTTAAAAAAAAAAAAAACCCGTTTCGGCGCGGGACAACCCCTTTAAGGTGGCCCTATACTATCAGAGAAACTATGAATCATTAAAACTAAAGACATTTCATAATATCGTTATTTGCTAAACATTTTTTTCTCATCCTCTCCTGTGTGTAGTTGGCCCATGAGGCATCCAAGAACTACAGGATTTACTGACTATTCCGCAGGAAACATTTGATTCCTGGTGCATCAGCAAAGAGGTGTTCGATCAATGTTTATGCGATGTGTAAGTAGATGGACAAGAGTGGTGCTGCTTCAGAAAATAAAATACATACTTTTGAGAAACAGGGTTTTGTGTGTTACTAGTAAAATGTATCACTCTTAGGGCTTAATCACACAAGTGTATGTCGGCCACCATTTTCACGGCCGGCTGATATACCCTACCATCTGATGCACTAGATTCCAATACCTCAGATCATACAGGCGTATTCCCATGGTCTAAAAGGACCTGACCAGGTGCTTTTACGCCGGACAGGAAATATAGCTATCTTCCTGGCTGGACTACGGACGCTGCCATAGACTCCTATGGGAGCCAATGACAGCGGCCGGAGAAGGGAGGTGGGAGGGAGTTTAGCAGCGTGACTCCCCCACTTCTCTCCTCCCCTCTCATTGCTGGTTGAAGACAAGGAGCAGGGATGGGGTGGGAGCTTAGCTCCGCCCTTACCATGCCCCCTCCCTTTGCAAATAGCTGGAGGGGAGGAGAGATTTTGTTACGTTTTGCGGGATAATTTTAACAAAATCACGGTCGTGTGTTTAAGCCTTAAATAACACAGTGCACTGGATATATCGGCCTCAGAAATAGTTTGGAATAACTTTCTAAGTTTCACTATTTTGCCTCACATATCGATAATGGTATTTATGTGATACATTTGTTATTATTAGCAACTACATTTTTTTGAAATGTAGAATACTTTGTTAGGGGTGTTTCACACCTGCGATTGGGGGTTATGTTTTCCTCTTCCATTCGAGGAGCACGAAAAGGGCCCCCCCTGGCTGAGCAAGTCAGTCTAATGATGGAACCAAACTGCGCTGAATGGACCCCATTGACAATAATGGGGTCTGTTCAGTTTCCGCTTAGCTGCCGGCATTTTACTGGAAGAAAAAGGGCTGCAAGAAGAGATGAGCGAGCATACTCAGTAAGGCGGTATACTCGAGAGAGCATCGCCTTTTTCGAGTACCTGCTGGCTCATCCCTGAAGATTCAGGGGGGCTGCAAGGGTCGGGGGCGTTGCGGGGCAGCCGGGAGGAGAGTGAGAGAGATTACTTTCTCTCTCTCTCCCTCACGATCCCCACTGCAACCCCCGCGGCCCCCCGAATCTTCAGGGACGAACCAGCAGGTACTCGAAAAAGGCGATACTCTCTCGAGTATATGCCCTTACCGAGTATGCTCGCTCATCTCTAGCTGCAAGCTGTGGTTTTATTCCAGTATTTTGTGCTGGATTTACGACAACACCTCTGACCGGAGGTTCCAACGCAGAAATGAACCCATCCTTACAGTTCTAACTTATCATACATGTACTGCCAAGTGCTTAAACAATCTCCTAGCTACATAATTATTTTATTTTGCAATCATTGTAAATACTGTATGTTGACTGTAAATATTTTGGCCTCAGCAACGGACCATTAGGTCATGATCTGAATGGCTGCACACTTTTCGGTCCCCGTTGCTTCTGCATCACCTACTAATTCTCACTTGCGAATCCTTTAGATATCACAGATGTTCTCCCTTTCATCCCTGGCTTGTTGTATATGGTATACGTTTTTTCACATAGTCATTTCTCTGTGTGATCATCTGTATAAATAGCCACAAGCTGTGCAAAGAGAACACAGCAGCATACAGGCCACAGGAAATAGTTGTGCTAACCTAAGCTGTAAAGTTCATATTATTATACATGGAAACAAATGCTGTTTACTATTTCTAATAGAGAGTGACTAGTCTACAGCACTGATATATAGAGGGACAATGGGGCTTATTCACAAGACCATAGAGTGCTAGAATTCTGGCACCCAAAACTGCAACTTTTGGGGATTGTATATTGCATCTCACCACCTTTTTGAAAAGTGGGTGCGGTCTGGTTTAAGGAGGCGTGGCTGATGTAGACTACAGCTAGCTTCTACTTGGAGTAGGTATTTCATCTGTCTATGAGATGAAACAAAAGTATCATATGTCAGTACCTCCCCCACAGATTATGTAAATGGAGTCTGTCTATACTGCTGACAGGGCTAGCTGGGGGCAGGAGAGTAAAGTGTAATCATACCTTTGGGAAGGCTTTTACTTTCAGCAGCATCGTGAAAATGAAGTTTTATTCTCCTGCACACTGCCACTACAAGTCTCATGAGGACAAGCCATCTCCATGAAGTGCAGCAGCTCAATGGAGAGCGCAGGGCACTTCAGAGGGAAGACTTGTCCTCATGGCACTTGAAGAGGCGTGTGTGGAGTCAAAGTTTCAATTTAATGATACTAGGGATAGTAAGTTCCTGCCAAAGCGCTGTCAACAGTTTTGCATTGGCAATATTGCTGACAAACACCCCCATCTTCTCTCCATCCTTCACTAATGACAAGAATCCTTAACACAGTGCTCAGGACACGTATCCTGTCCCTACAGAAGTTAAAGTGACACTAAGGATAAACTTATATTTCAGCAGCCAATCAGGCCTCATATAGTAGAACTGTTGTTTAACTGTAAGTGGCGGCGTTTGTGTGAGGCCCCTGATATAAGCAATTGGAACTTTATAACTGACTTGCATTGGGGCTCAATGGTTGACACTGCATGTGAGCTGGCTCTCTATAGAGGCTATGTGGCTAGCTGTATTATAGAGGCATAGTGTCTGACACTATATGGGGGCATTGTAACACCCTTGTTGTGAAAACCTGAAATGGGTGACAGGTGCAGAATATGATGTCATTTATGGAAAGGCTTCACACAGGTTTATATAAAAACAGTACTTTACGAAAAGTTGGATATTGCAACAACTTAAAGAATAACTCGTATTCAAACAGCATTAAGCAACAGTATTCTATTATGAGCACAACGATAAAGTATATCTCAGACGGTCTCTGGAATAACAGGTGGGCACCCTAAAGTAATCAATGTCAATATACAGTCCACCCTGGTCAGGGGTAATGACACTTTGAATTAGGTATTAAATTGGAGCGCTCCTTTAAGGCTAATATCGATGTACTCTTAAACCCTAGTACAAGCTTAACCGATAACTGATAATATTTACAACTAGCTCACATTTGATAGCAGGTATAGGCTGCTTCACTTAAAAAAAGTCTCTATCCTCAAATTACTTTGTAATCACAACCCCTTTTGGTTAAAGATCATTGTTGCTGGATCACTCTGTCCCAGAAATTGGGAATACTGTAGTGCAATGTTGCTCTAAGTTTTAAGTAAAGGGCTTGACCTGTGGAGAAAAAGCTCTAAAGCTGTTTACTACATTAGAATAACAGACTGATTTATACTCACTAGAGATGAGCGAGTATACTCACTAAGGCACTTTACTCAAGCGAGTAGTGCCTTAGCTGAGTATCTCCCCGCTCGCCTCTAAAGATTCGGGGGTCGGCGGGGGGCGGGGAGCGGCGGGGGAGAGTGGGGAGGAACGGAGGGGAGATCTCTCACTTCCTTTCTCCCCCCCCCGCTCACCCCTGCTCCCCGCCACAACTCACCTGTCACCCGCGGCGGCACCCGAATCTTAAGAGACGAGCGGGGAGATACTCGGCTAAGGCACTACTCGCTCGACTAAAGTGCCTTAGCGAGTATACTCGCTTATCTCTAATACTTACCCTGTTAGGCTGGGTTCACCCGGGATTAGCCAGCTATGTGGACGAGATTTCTCAGAAATGTCGTCCACACGGGACGGCAAATCTGCTCTCTCCTCTATGGGAGCGCCGGCCGCAGCGGAAGAGCGAGCGGCCAGGCCGCTGCAAAACCCGCGGCTAAGTGCCGCGGGTTTTGAAGCATCACTTCTCCCAGCGGAAATCTCGTGGTTTTTCACCGCGGCCAAACCGCGAGATTTTCGCCGGGCATCCGACATGTTAGAACCCAGCCTTAATGTTCCGGAGGCTGCAGACCCCTCTGCTCTGCATCTACATTTGGGCAGTTAATTACGATACAAACACTTAGGCCGAATGCCCACAGACAGATTAATGCTGCGGAATTCGCGGTCAGACACCTGCCACAAATTCCTCAGCAATGAACGTCCATAGGCATGCTGTGGTAAACGATTCTCCCCTGCCTACGAGTGGAAATCAACTGCAATTTTCCGCTCGCAGGGGAGAATCGCAGCATGTTATGTTCTGTGTGGAAAATCGCATGGACGGCTTCCATTGCAGTCAATGGAAGCTGTCCATCCCGTGATACTTCCACTGAGAGCACTGCAGAAGTACCGCAAGAGTCCGCATCACAGTCGAGCGCCGCCGCGTCATGCGCTGCACCGCGCACACGCCGTTTCGCCGGGCCAGACACTCATTGCAGATCCGGAGAGGTGAGTATAGGGTCTCTGGGGGGCACCGGATCTGATTCCGCTGTGATATTTTGCAGTCAGAATCTGACCCGACCATGGGCATGACGCTTTAAGCCCCATTTACACGCAAAGATGATCGCTCAAAATACATCAGAAACTGACAGTTTTGAGCAATCATTTTGCATTAGCTACTAATGGGCTAATCAGCCCATTAGGAGCTAACTACCTTCATTTGCATGTATTGAGAGAACAGCAAGTGGTCTGTTCTCTAAATACACCTTCTTTGTTCTGCTGTGGGCTGCTGGTTGCATACAATGCTATCAGCGCTGCCCACGGAGAACACAGCATGCAATCCCTCTTATCAGAGGATTTTATGCTGACTTAAAGTCAGCAATGACTGGAGAGTGCACGGTAATTGCACTATGGGCGCATTTACACGCAATGGCTATCGCTCAAAAGCTATCGTTTGGACGAATCGAAAGTGATAATCGTTGTATATAAATCAGCCTTAAGGCCACAGATTGTGGTTGCTTAGATAACGAGGGATCAGCAGCCCAGATGTAGACAGAAACTGGAAGGAACCAGAATAGCTGCTGACCAGAGAACTGTGGACATTAATAGGGTGAGTGTCATGTCTCATCTACCTGACTCTATTCATTGACATGTATCACCTGTATTGTATCTGCAAGCTTTTGCCTTTTTAGTTTGTCCCTTCTGGTTCTCTGTGTTGCATAACTCCTCCTTTTCCTCCTGTTAGGGAGTTTCCTGTCTATAGCCACGTGTTAAGTCTCTACCCTGTTCCTTAGCTAATCATCATTCTTTTTACCTACTGCTGAATGTGCATTCTACAAGATTTCTACCTGAATAAACCCTGGAATCTTCTCACACGCCTCTGCAGTCGAGTTGGATGCTGTCTGACAACATATACCTGCTGTGAGTACTGGTCCATAACTACAAGAGCAGTTACCTCAACTGATACGCTTGCAGCCATGTTATTGAGTCAGAATAGTGAGTGAGTATAGACCAGCTTGTTATTTTATTGCAATCCACACTTTTAGATTTTTTTTCTCTACTGGACAAATCCTTCAAAGAGAGAAGTCATCGCTCAGTGCATTGAGTACTCCACCCATTATAAAATTAGAATAGACGGACTACCTACCAGCGCTGCTCAATGCACTAAGCAGCGGCTTTCAGCTCTGACACCGCAGGAACTATGGGGAGCAAAAGTATAAGGCCTCTTTCACACGAGCCCTGTGGGTGCGCATGTGAGGTGTGCGCAAAGATATACGAGTATATCTTTGCTGCCTAGTTTCCATACACTTCTATGGGAACTGAAAAGCACGCAGCCCGCACCTCGAAGCATGTGAATGGGCTATTTCTCAGGGCTGGAAATGGCCCGTTCGCACGATCTTTAGAGCAGTGTAGCCGTTAGATATGCACGCAGCTATACTGCGGGTGGACAGCACTCATCGGACAGAGCCCTAAGGCCTCCTTCCCACGGACAGATTTCCGCCGCGTAATTCGCGGTGAAAATCTGCCGCGTTGCCCGTAGCTATTAGGTTCTATTGAACCTAATAGCTCAGTGCTCACGGTGCGGAATTCCATTGTGGAATTCCGCACCGTGAATTCACCCGTCCTCACCCGCGGCATGCTCTATTTGCCGCGGGTGTAAGCGGACGGCTTCTATTGCAGTCAATGGAATCCGTCCGTTCATGCTATCTTCCGCTGTAGCACAGCGGAAGATAGCGTGAAATCGCCTCTCCGCCTACCACCGCCGCGTCATATGGGCGTCGGTGGGCGAGTCATATGACGCGGCCGGCGCATCACATGACGCTTCGGCGCACGCGCGCCGAAGCATCATGCGGGACGGTAAAACGCCGGATCCGCAGGTAAGTAGGGGGTCTCTGGGGGGTGCCGTGACGGGCTCCCCCGCGATATTCCGCGGTGGAGCTCGTCACGGCCATGTGCAGCCGGCCTAAGACATTCCAAGACTCAGCAGGTCACCTTTTTTCAGCCAATGGCTTAGCTTGTAGGGCTAAAAGTAGAGTAACTGATTTCCATTAAGGTGCTTGGTGCATCCTATACAGCATGAGTATTTGCATTTCTCGAACCAAACCAATGCTGCTAAGTGTTGCTTAGAAATAATGGATTGCTGTGTGACTGCTGTACAAAGAACACATGCACTGTTTTACAAATCATAGCTGCTGAACAATGCAAATTTGTAGCATTAATTAGATAATTTAATTTTAATTTTATCTTTGTTTTTGAGTGTACCTCTTTTTGCATGATGAGTAAACTACTTCATTTTTAAAGTAATATGCTTTCCGCAAAAATTTGACAAAAATAAACAATTATTCATCACTTATATGCACTTAGGTATACATAGCAGAGAGAGTTATAAAACGGTCTAAAAGAAAAACTGTCTTTGCTGCCCATAGCAACCAATCACAGCATAGCTTTTATTTCTTATAATGCTCTTAACAAAAAGCTGCACTGTGATTGGTTGTTATAGGTCAGTGATGGCGAACGTTTTAGAGACCGAGTGCCCAAACTGCAACTCAAAACCCGCTTACTTATCATAAAGTGCCAACATGTCAGGGGGCGGGGCTTATCGCGACGTATGATTTTTACCTCCGTCGTTCTTAAAAGGACAAGGCTGTTTCAAAATAGACTGGGTGCCGATTTTGACTTCTTTTGAATGCGGAAATGCTGTGGAATTTGCCACGTAAATTTCCGCTGAGGACATTCTGCAGCATTTCCTCCTCGTGTAAACGTATCCCAGCAGTGATATTTACCCCCCCCCCCAGAGCGGCCCCAGCAGTAAGGGTGACAACCCCAGAGCAGCCCCAGCGCTAATAGTGAACCCCCAAAGCGGCTTTAGTGGTTATAGTGACCCTGCACAGCAGCCTCAGCAATAATAGTGACACCACACAGTGGTCTCAGTGGTAATAGTGACATCCCACAGTGGCCCCAGTAGTAATAGTGACATCCCACATCAGCCCAGTAGTAATAGTGGCATCCCACAGCAGCCCCCAGTAGTAATAGTGGCATCCCACAGCGGCCCCAGCGGCAATAGTGACACCCCACAGTGGTCCCCAGCAGTAATAGTGACACTTCACAGCGTCCCCAGTAGTAATAGTGACATCCCACAGTAGCCAATAGTAATAGTGACATCTCACAGTGGCCCCCAGTAGTAATAGCGACATCCCATTTTGGCCCCTGTAGTAATAGCACCCCCCCACACCCCCTCTGAGACCCAAATTCCCCCCCCCCCCACCTCCTCTGCTTGGCGCTGTTCCTGTCACTGATCCCAGGAGCACACTGTGACGTGCTGCCGGAAACCTCCTCCCTTCCCTGCTCTCGCGGAACCAAGTAGGAGACGTCAGAGGAGGGAGGAGGAGGATCCCGGGTGCACACTGACATCACAGTGTGCGCCGGGATCAGCGCCTCTAGCAGTGCTGATGAGTGCATACCAGCAGGGAAGCTGCGGCACCCCTGCTGGTATTTACTAATGTGGTGAGCGGCCGACGGCGGCGAGTGCCAGCTGGGAAGGCTCTGAGTGCCGCTTCTGGGACGTGTGCCATAGGTTCACCACCACTGCTAGGTAAACAAGCCAGTTTGTATTTTAGATAATTCTCATAAATCTGCCCAATAGTTTCAATATAGTTTATATTCCAATATTCTCTATTGTCCCCATTCAATATCTGTTTTTCTGTTCCAAATGTGCAACTTTAGTAGCAGGAATATATTCAGCTATCATATTCAACAATATTCCTAATAGTATTAATAGTTTTTGTAGTATGGTAACCACAGCATTTAAATGGTTTGGAGCCTCGTTACTTGCCCAGTGTGCCCCACTGCAATGTGATCGCAGGGTGTTGATAGGTTTCATGGTAGACAGAGGACAAATAATGGCCTCCGGTTTTGCTATTTACGATGGCCGATTGGCAGGCTCTAACAGGACTTGCCATCAGTGAAGAAAATAATAGTTTTGAGATAATACACTGTACCACATAAGTAGTACAGTATTCTTTCTAAGTAACTACATCTGCAAGTTCCCATGTGAGACAAATAAAATGTGGTAAAATAAATAAATACAAATGTTTTAAAAATAAAAATAACAGAAAAAAAAAAAGAATAAAAATCGCCATTTTTTGAATAACATACAATTTACTATGGAAAAAACGCAAAAAAAAACTACAAATTTTGCATCGCCACATTCATAGAGGCCTGGAGTATAAAGTCATTATGTTATGTGTGCCACACTGTTAGGCCTCGGTCAGACGTGCGTTTTTTCTGCACACAAATAGCTGTACAAAGAGATCGCGTCTCGTATGTGGAAAATTCGTGTCAACGAAGCTAAAGGTGTGATCTACATTTGCGCATAATTTGCTTGTCTACGAGATCCGTGGTACGTGCTGCGTGTTAATCCAGCTCCCATAGGAATCAATGGGAACTCTTGCGCAAAACGCAGGTTCTATCTTCTCTCGCAGCACTATTTGTGCGCAAAAAAAAAAAAACGCTCGTCTGAATGAGGCCTAAGAAAAACTATATGAGAGTTGTTTATTATGATGATCTTGCCTCCCAAAAAAACTGAATAAAGAGAAAGCAAAAAAAAAATAATCATATACACCCCAGAATGAAATAAATTAAATCATTGACTCCAGCTTCCACCCGGTGCTGGATTAACCAATCACAAACATTCAATGATGTCATTCAATGAATGACTGTGATTGGTTAATTGAGCGCCGGATCTCATTGACTGACATGGCGCTCAATTAACCAATCAGAGCATTAGCTTGCTGGAGACGAGGTATTCAAGCCCCTTCTTCCACAAAGAACTGCTCTGTCGGCATGAAGGAGGACACGGCAGCCTGCAGCAGTGCCATAGCCCAGTGCGAAGGACCCGAACACCGGCTGCTGGGTGAGTATTATTAGACAGCCCCCGAAAATAAGACACTGCCTCTTTGAGGCAAAAATTACCATGTATACTCGGGTATAAGCCGAGGCACCTAATTTTACCACAAAAAAACCTGGAAAAATTAGGTGCCTCGAGTATAAGCCTAGCTAGACTAAGTGAAAAAAACAAAAACGCAATACTCACCTCCCAGCCAGCATCTGTGTCCCCAGCGGTGCGGCAAGCTGCTATGTAATTCTCTCCGCTGTCATCTCTCTGCTCTGCTTTGAATTTCCACACCCTCAGCAAGTAAGTGCTGTGATTGGATCGAGCACCAGCCAATTACAGCCAGCGCTGAATAAGCCAATCACAGCTATTCAGTGATGTCCTTCACTGAATGGCTGTGCATGATCAAGTGCCGGCTGTAATTGGCTGGCGCTCAATCCAATCACATCGCTTACTTGCTGTCAGTGGGGGAATTTAAAGCTGAGCAGAGAAATGACAGCGGGGAGAATTGCATAGCAGCTTGCCGCACCACCGGGGAGACCGTCGCGTCGGGGATACAGACGCTGGCTGGGAGGTGAGTATTGCAGTTTTTGGGGGGCTTTTTCAGCATTAAAAAATGTGCTGAAAAAGTCGGCTTATACTCGAATATATACAGTAGTACAAGACAGTGTCTTATTTTAAGGGAAACACAGTATATATCAATTTGCTCAGCTCTTTTTGCTTTATAAAATGCTGTATATGGAATGGACTGCATTTCCTTGTGATAGCTTGTCTTTAAATGATCACATTCCTTTTTCTTAACCCATTTCCCCCACCTCTCACATGGCTTCATCCGGAGAGAGAGAAAAATTAAATATATTACATGTGATATCAGAGGTAATTTTTAACCATCCATATAAACTGTATAATCCATCAATAATTTAATGTATATCTCATAAGAAGATAATGCATCAATCATTATACAGTGTCAATGCCACTTGCATACAGTGTATCACAGTTGTCCACAGTACAGGGCATCACTAATTCAAATTACGTCTCATAAACCCCATTTGTAACCCACATCAAAGCTTTTGACAGAATCTATATCCATTCATATATCAATGGCTATATATATATAGGAGCAAATCCACCAGGTAAATATATGTACATCACCTTCCTTATGTATGTAGACATGGTTCTTCTAGGTGCAATAAAACAGTGTAGATCAGCAGACCGCTGGTACGAGATGTTGCCACGTCTACATACATAAGGAGGGTGATGTATATGTGATATTGGCTTTGATAGATTTGATTTTATTTTCCCTCCTGATGATCCCACATGAAAGTGTTGAAAGAAAGGAGTGTGATCATTTAGGGAAAGGATTGGGAGTAGAGATGAGCGAGTATACTCGCTAAAGGCAATTGCTCGAGCGAGCATTGCCTTTAGCGAGTATCTGCCCCGCTCGAGACTGCAGGTTCGGGTGCCGGCGCGGGGGAGCAGTGAGTAGCGGCAGTCAGCAGGATGGAGCGGGGGGGAGAGAGGGAGAGAGAGATCTCCCCTTTGTTCCGCCCCACTCTCCCCCGCAGCTCCGTGCCGGCTGCCGGCACCCGTACCTGCAGTCTCGAGCGGGGGAGATACTCGCTAAAGACAATGCTTGCTCAAGCAATCGCCTTTAGCGAGTGTACTCGCTCATCTATAATTGGGAATTAATATTTGATGTGTTTTCACTTCATAATCTTTACAGTCAATTATTACTGCACTAGTTTGTAGAATAATAGTGTGATTATTAATTGGTATCTCAATATTAGCCTATTTAGATTGCTTTGCTATATTCGTAGTAGGTTGATTATTGTCTCCACCTCTTGAGTCCAATAGGATGATCTGCTGTTATACAAGAATTGCTAAGGATGCCTTCGAGAAAGAATGGAGAGCAGGGTCACTTTTACCAGAGTGGGTGCTCTACATTTATCAGTGGTCGGGACATACAGGGCACGACAGGTTCACGCCCATATTGTGGTAGTATAATAGGGAACTAGTTAATATATGGTTTTTAATGGTTTGAATAAGGGTTATGCTTTAAGGTGAAGTTATTTCTGTGATTGTGGTTCATATGTGATACTCGTCTCCATAGACTATAGGATTTCGAATCCGGTAAATTTCCGAGGTAGTGAGAAGGAATCTTTGTATAGCCGCTATGATTAGTATGCACCTCTGCACTTGTAAGCATGGGTTACTTGAGTTTGAGCCCACTCAGGCTTGCTATACCTCTAGGACAAACATTTTTACCAAGGCCTGCAGCGAGTTTTTGCTGAGGTTCACAGTAGCTTTTTTTTTGCAGTGTTCTGACGACTGTAAACTAATGTGGCAGTTTAGAAACGCATAGAAATAAATATGATCTGTAGACTGCCATGGTCAGCTGTTGTCACATAACCATCCTGCAAGGAGGCCACTGTAGATGTTGCTTTTAACCTAGACTTGTTTTTTTTTCTTTACTTTGTTATTTTCATAAATTAAGGAAACGGGGATTAGGTGTAAATTGCATGTTTTTGTGATTTTGCTGATAAAGGTGTTGTGTTGTACTTTGTAACAGGTTGCTACTTATTGGTTCAGGTAACCTCAACCACTGAAAATTGCTCTGTCAGGTCTCCAATGTTACCCTATCTTGGGTGGGCATAGAATAGACGGGGAGGTGCGGAGCTTTGTGATATATAGTTTTTCATAATCTATAATTTTGTTTCCTTTTTGTGTCCTTTAAGGGGACTTATTTTTTTTCACTAGTGCATTGGAATAACTGTGTATTTTATTGCATTACTGCCTGGACAGTAGAATGCACAGGTATACTTCAGATATGACCTGCCAGGAATTCACACAGGGCAGCTGGGAGGGTATTTGTTAGGTCCAGGGCTGGCCCTTAAGATGGTTAGCCCTAGTGTTTTCGATCACTAGGAATGATGATTGAGGGAGCGAGGGAAGCCCCTTTCTTTGTAATACTACAATTGCTAGTGGCATCAGATGGGATGAATTGAGTGAGCTGGAGTTTTGAATTCTAACTTCTTAAAAGGATATTCCAGTGATTCAAAGTGAAAGCTATATGCTTCATAAGTAGAGATGAGCGAGCACCAAAATGCTCGGGTGCTCGTTACTCGAGACGAAATTTTCGTGATGCTCGAGGGTTTGTTTCGAGTAACAAACCCCATTGAAGTCAATGGGCGACTCAAGCATTTTTGTATATCGCCGATGCTCGCTAAGGTTTTCATTTGTGAAAATCTGGGCAATTCAAGAAAGTGATGGGAACGACACAGCAACGGATAGGGCAGGCGAGGGGCTACATGTTGGGCTGCATCTCAAGTTTCCAGGTCCCACTATTAAGCCACAATAGCGGCAAGAGTGCCCCCCCTCCCAACAATTTTTACTTCTGAAAAACCCTCATTAGCAAGGCATACCTTAGCTAAGCACCACACTACCTCCAACAAAGCACAATCACTGCCTGCATGACACTCCGCTGCCACTTCTCCTGGGTTACATGCTGCCCAACCCCCCCACATGACCCAGTGTCTACAGCGCACACCAAAGTGTCCCTGCGCAGCCTTCAGCTGCCCTCATGCCATACGCTGGCCTCATAGCCACACCACCCTCATGTCTATTTATAAGTACGTCTGCCATGAGGAGGAACCGCAGGCACACACTGCAGAGGGTTGGCACGGCCAGGCAGCGACCCTCTTTAAAAGGGGCGGGGCAATAGCCCATAATGCTGTACAGAAGCAACTAGAAATCCAATCCTGTGCCACCTCCATCAGGAGCTGCAAACGTGGGCATAGCAATGGGGAACCCATGTGCCACACACTGTTCATTCTGTCAAGGTGTCTGCATGCCCCAGTCAGACTGGGTTTTTTTATAAATAGTCACAGGCAGGTACAACTCCGCAATGGGAATTCCGTATGCACCCACAGCATGGGTGGCTCCCTGGAACCCACCGGCTGTACATAAATGTATCCCATTGCAGTGCCCAGCACAGCTGAGGTAACATCAGGTTTAATGCAGGTAGGCTTCGGCCCACACTGCATGCCCCAGTCTGACCGGGGTTTTTAATACATAGACACTGGCAGGTACAAATCCCTAATGTGAAGTCCCTGTGGACACACAGCATGGGTGGCTCCCTGGAACCGACCGGCGGTACATAAATATATCCCATTGCATTGCCCATCACAGCTGAGGTAACATCAGGTTTAATGCAGGTGGGCTTCGGCCCACACTGCATGCCCCAGTCAGACTGGGGTTCTTTAGAAGTGGACACATGGAGTTACAACTCCGTGTGGACCGACAGCATGGGTGGGTCCCAGGAAGCCAACGGCGGTACATAAATATATCCCATTGCATTGCCCATCACAGCTGAGGTAACGTCAGGTTTAATGCAGGTGGGCTTCGGCCCACACTGCATGCCCCAGTCAGACTGGGGTTCTTTAGATGTGGACACATGGAGTTACAACTCCGTGTGGACCGACAGCATGGGTGGGTCCCAGGAAGCCACCGGCGGTACATAAATATATCCCATTGCATTGCCCATCACAGCTGAGGTAACGTCCGATTAAATGCAGGTGGTCTTCGGCCCACACTGCAGGCCCCAGTCTGACCGGGGTTTTTAATACATAGACACTGGCAGGTACAAATCCCTAATGTGAAGTCCCTGTGGACACACAGCATGGGTGGCTCCCTGGAACCCACCGGCGGTACATAAATATATCCCATTACATTGCCCATCACAGCTGAGGTAACATCAGGTTTAATGCAGGTGGGCTTCGGCCCACACTGCATGCCCCAGTCAGACTGGGGTTCTTTAGAAGTGGACACATGGAGTTACAACTCCGTGTGGACCGACAGCATGGGTGGGTCCCAGGAAGCCACCGGCGGTACATAAATATATCCCATTGCATTGCCCATCACAGCTGAGGTAACATCAGGTTTAATGCAGGTGGGCTTCGGCCCACACTGCATGCCCCAGTCAGACTGGGGTTCTTTAGAAGTGGACACATGGAGTTACAACTCCATGTGGACCGACAGCATGGGTGGGTCCCAGGAAGCCACCGGCGGTACATAAATATATCCCATTGCATTGCCCATCACAGCTGAGGTAACGTCCGATTAAATGCATGTGGTCTTCGGCCCACACTGCATGCCCCAGTCTGACCGGGGTTTTTAATACATAGACACTGGCAGGTACAAATCCCTAATGTGAAGTTCCTGTGGACCCACAGCATGGGTGGCTCCCTGGAACCCACCGGCGGTACATAAATATATCCCATTGCAGTGCCCATCACAGCTGAGGTAACGTCAGGTTTGATGCAGGTGGGCTTCGGCCCACACTGCATGCCTCAGTCAGACTGGGGTTCTTTAGAAGTGGACACATGGAGTTACAACTCCGTGTGGACCGACAGCATGGGTGGGTCCCAGGAAGCCACCGGCGGTACATAAATATATCCCATTGCATTGCCCATCACAGCTGAGGTAACATCAGGTTTAATGCAGGTGGGCTTCGGCCCACACTGCATGCCCCAGTCAGACTGGGGTTCTTTAGAAGTGGACACATGGAGTTACAACTCCATGTGGACTGACAGCATGGGTGGGTCCCAGGAAGCCACCGGCGGTACATAAATATATCCCATTGCATTGCCCATCACAGCTGAGGTAACGTCCGATTAAATGCATGTGGTCTTCGGCCCACACTGCATGCCCCAGTCTGACCGGGGTTTTTAATACATAGACACTGGCAGGTACAAATCCCTAATGTGAAGTTCCTGTGGACCCACAGCATGGGTGGCTCCCTGGAACCCACCGGCGGTACATAAATATATCCCATTGCAGTGCCCATCACAGCTGAGGTAACGTCAGGTTTGATGCAGGTGGGCTTCGGCCCACACTGCATGCCCCAGTCAGACTGGGGTTCTTTAGAAGTGGACACATGGAGTTACAACTCCGTGTGGACCGACAGCATGGGTGGGTCCCTGGAAGCCACCGGGGGTACATAAATTTATCCCATTGCAGTGCCCAGCACAGCTGAGGTAACGTCAGCTTTAATGCAGGTGGGCTAAAAATTACTAGGATTAAAATGTAGGCGAGGGCCCAAAAAAATTGGTGTACCAACAGTACAAATGTACTTCAGAAAAATTGCCCATGCCCAACCAAGAGGGCAGGTGAATCCCATTAATGGCTTTGGTTAATGTGGCTCAATTTGTAACTAGGCCTGTAGGCAGCCCAGTTAAAATAAAAATTGGTTCAGGTGCAAGTTTCAACGCTTTATTGAAGTGAGAATTGAAACGTATAAACATTGTTTACAAAAGTTATATGACTGAGCCTTGTGGGCCTAAGAAAAATTGCCCGTTCGGCATGATTACGTGAGGTTTCAGGAGGAGGAGCAGGAGGAGGAGAATGAATATAATACACAGATTGATGAAGCTAAAACGTCCCCGTTTTTGATGGTGATAGAGAACGATGCTTCCATCCGCGGGTGCAGCCTACGTATTGTTTAGGTATCGCTGCTGTCCGCTGGTGGAGAAGAGAAGTCTGGGGAAATCCAGGCTTTGTTCATCTTGATGAGTGTTAGCCTATCGGCACTGTCGGTTGACAGGCGGGTACGCTTATCCGTGATTATTCCCCCAGCCGCACTAAACACCCTCTCTGACAAGACGCTAGCCGCAGGACAAGCAAGCACCTCCAGGGCATACAGCGCGAGTTCAGGCCACGTGTCCAGCTTCGACACCCAGTAGTTGTAGGGGGCAGAGGCGTCAGGGAGGACGGTCGTGCGATCGGCTACGTACTCCCTCACCATCCTTTTACAGTGCTCCAGCCGACTCAGCCTTGACTGGGGAGTGGTGACACAGTCTTGCTGGGGAGCCATAAAGCTGTCAAAGGCCTTGGACAGTGTTCTCTTGCCTGTGCTGTACATGCTGCCTGATGTCCGCGCCTCCCCTGCTACCTGGCCCTCGGAACTACGCCTTCTGCCACTAGCGCTGTCGGATGGGAATTTTACCATCAGTTTGTCCGCCAGGGTCCTGTGGTATAGCATCACTCTCGAACCCCTTTCCTCTTCGGGTATGAGAGTGGAAAGGTTCTCCTTATACTGTGGGTCGAGCAGTGAGTACACCCAGTAATCCGTAGTGGCCAGAATGCGTGTAACGCGAGGGTCACGAGAAAGGCATCCTAACATGAAGTCAGCCATGTGTGCCAGGGTACCTGTACGCAAAACATGGCTGTCCTCACTCGGAAGATCACTTTCAGGATTCTCCTCCTCCTCCTCCTCCCCCTCCTCCTCCTCCTCCTCCTCAGGCCATACACGCTGAAAGGATGACAGGCAAGCAGCATGAGTCCCCTTAGCAGTGGGCCAAGCTGTCTCTTCCCCCTCCTCCTCATGCTCCTCCCCCTCCTCCTCCTCAACGCGCTAAGATATAGACAGGAGGGTGCTCTGACTATCCAGCGACATACTGTCTTCCCCCGCCTCCGTTTCCAAGCGCAAGGCATCTGCCTTTATGCTTTGCAGGGAACTTCTCAAGAGGCATAGCAGAGGAATGGTGACGCTAATGATTGCAGCATCGCCGCTCACCATCTGGGTAGACTCCTCAAAGTTTCCAAGGACCTAGTAGATGTCTGCCAACCAGGCCCACTCTTCTGTAAAGAATTGAGGAGGCTGACTCCCACTACGCCACCCATGTTGGAGTTGGTATTCCACTATAGCTCTACGCTGCTCATAGAGCCTGGCCAACATGTGGAGTGTAGAGTTCCACCGTGTGGGCACGTCGCACAGCAGACGGTGCACTGGCAGATTAAACCGATGTTGCAGGGTGCGCAGGGTGGCAACGTCCGTCTTGGACTTGCGGAAAAGTGCGCTGAGCCGGCGCACCTTTCCGAGCAGGTCTGACAAGCGTGGGTAGCTTTTCAGAAAGCGCTGAACCACCAAATTAAAGACGTGGGCCAGGCATGGCACGTGCGTGAGGCTGCCGAGCTGCAGAGCCGCCACCAGGTTACGGCCGTTGTCACACACGACCATGCCCGGTTGGAGGCTCAGCGGCGCAAGCCAGCGGTCGGTCTGCTCTGTCAGACCCTGCAGCAGTTCGTGGGCCGTGTGCCTCTTCTCTCCTAAGCTGAGTAGTTTCAGCACGGCCTGCTGACGCTTGGCCACCGCTGTGCTGCCACGCCGCGCGACACCGACTGCTGGCGACGTGCTGCTGCTGACACATCTTGATTGCAAGACAGGGGTTGCGTAGGAGGAGGAGGAGGGTGGTTTAGTGGAGGAAGCATACACCGCCGCAGATACCAGCACCGAGCTGGGGCCCGCAATTCTGGGGGTGGATAGGACGTGAGTGGTCCCAGGCTCTGACTCGGTCCCAGCCTCCACTAAATTCACCCAATGTGCCGTCAGGGAGATATAGTGGCCCTGCCCGCCTGTGCTTGTCCACGTGTCCGTTGGTTAGTGGACCTTGGCAGTAACCACGTTGGTGAGGGCGCGTACAATGTTGCGGGAGACGTGGTCGTGCAGGGCTGGGACGGCATATCGGGAAAAGTAGTGGCGACTGGGAACCGAGTAGCGCGGGGCTGCCGCCGCCATCATGTTTTTGAAAGCCTCCGTTTCCACAAGCCTATACGGCAGCATCTCCAGGCTGATCAATTTGGCTATGTGCACGTTTAACGCTTGAGCATGCTGGTGCGTGGCTGCGTACTTGTGCTTGCGCTCAAACACTTGCGCTAGCGGCGGCTGGACGGTGCGCTGAGAGACATTGCTGGATGGGGCCGGGGACAGCGGAGGTGAGGGTGTGGGTGCAGGCCGGGAGACGGTAGTGCCTGTGTCCTGAGAGGGGGGTTGGATCTCAGTGGCAGGTTGGGGCACAGGGGGAGAGGGAGTGGTGCAAACCGGAGGCGGTGAACGGCCTTCGTCCCACCTTGTGGGGTGCTTGGCCATCATATGTCTGCGCATGCTGGTGGTGGTGAGGCTGGTGGTGCTGGCTCCACGGCTGATCTTGGCGCGACAAACCTTGCACACCACAGTTCGTCGGTCGTCTGCACTCTCAGTGAAAAACTGCCAGACCTTTGAGCACCTCGGCCTCTGCAGGGTGGCATGGCGCGAGGGGGCGCTTTGGGAAACAGTTGGTGGATTATTTGGTCTGGCCCTGCCTCTACCCCTGGCCACCGCACTGCCTCTTCCAACCTGCCCTGCTGCTGCACTTGCCTCCCCCTCTGAAGACCTGTCCTGAGTAGGCTTAGCAAACCAGTTGGGGTCAGTCACCTCATCGTCCTGCTGCTCTTCCTCCAAATCCTCTGTGCGCTCCTCCCTCGGACTTACTGCAATTACTACTACCTGAGTGATAGACAACTGTGTCTCATCGTCGTTGTCCTCCTCACCCACTGAAAGCTCTTGAGACAGTTGCCGGAAGTCCCCAGCCTCATCCCCCGGACCCCGGGAACTTTCCAAAGGTTGGGCATCGGTCACGACAAACTCCTCCGGTGGGAGAGGAACCATTGCTGCCCATTCTGGGCAGGGGCCCGAGAACAGTTCCTGGGAGTCTGCCTGCTCCTCAGAATGTGTCATTGTAATGGAGTGAGGAGGCTGGGAGGAAAGAGGAGCAGCAGCCAGAGGATTCAGCAGTGGACGGCGTAGAACTCTGGGTGGTCGATAGATTGCTGGATGCACTTTCTGCCATCCACGACAGGACCTGCTCACACTGCTCATTTTCTAATAAAGGTCTACCGCGTGGACCCATTAATTGTGAGATGAATGTGGGGACGCCAGAAACGTGCCTCTCTCCTAAGCCAGCAGCAGTCGGCTGCGATACACCTGGATCAGGAGCTCGGCCTGTGCCCACACCCTGACTTGGGCCTCCGCGTCCTCGCCCACGTCCACTTCCTCTAGGCCTACCCCTACCCCTCAGCATGGTGTATTACCAGTAGTGCAGAAACAGAACGCTGTACTTAAATGTGCCACTTATTGGCTCGTGGTTGGAGGCTGACTTCGCTTACGGAACGCACAGCAGAGCCAGGAAAGAATTTTGCGCAAGCCTATAGTGAGACATAGGTGCGTATGACTGAGCTAGTGGAATTCACAGCGCAGAAGCTGTCAAGTGTCCAAAGGCCACTAGTAGGCCTTAAGTATTTTGCGTCTATTTTTTTAAAGGCTGAGCTGAGACAGCAGACAGATACTGTAGGCAGCGTATATATGTATACTGTTTCCCTCTGGACGGGATGACGGCAGTGATGTAATGGGCAACGCAGAGCCAGGAAACAAATTTGCGCAAGCCTCTGTAACACTTAGCTGCGTATTAATTAGGACTACTACCCCCAGCAGAGACGCAGTACACTCAAGACGGTCACAGGCAGCCCAAAGATAGTATTTTTCCCAAATTTGTTTGAAAAAGCCCACTGCCTATATAGACAGTATATCTCTTTCACCTTTCCCACTGTCCCTGCCTCACCAGTACTGGCCCTATACTATGTAAAATTACTGCAGACTGTTTCCCTCTGGACGGGATGACGGCGGTGATATAACGGGCAACGCAGAGCCAGGAAACAATTTTGCGCAAGCCTGCTGTAAGACTTACTGTGTATTAATTAGGACTACTACCCCCAGCAGAGACGCAGTACACTCAAGACGATCACAAGCAGCCCAAAGATAGTATTTTTCCCAAATTTGTTTGAAAAAGCCCACTGCCTATATAGACAGTATATCTCTTTCACCTTTCCCACTGTCCCTGCCTCACCAGTACTGGCCCTATACTATGTAAAATTACTGCAGACTGTTTCCCTCTGGACGGGATGACGGCGGTGATGTAACGGGCAACGCAGAGCCAGGAAACAATTTTGCGCAAGCCTGCTGTAACACTTAGCTGCGTAATAATTAGGGCTACTACCCCCAGCAGAGACGCAGTACACTCAAGACGGTCACAGGCAGCCCAAAGATAGTATTTTTCCCAAATTTGTTTGAAAAAGCCCACTGCCTATATAGACAGTATATCTCTTTCCCTGCCTCACTAGTACTGGCCCTATACTATGTACAATGACTGCAGAGTGAGGACGCAATGCTCTGCACGCCCGATATACAAAAAAAAAAAAAGTGCAACACTGCTAAAAGCAGCCTCAACAGTACTGCACACGGTCAGATGTGGCCCTAAGAAGGACCGTTGGGGTTCTTGAAGCCTAATATTACACCTAACACTCTCCCTATAGCAGCAGCAGCATCAGCAGCACTTTCCCTGATCTATGTCAGAATGCATCTGTGGCGAGCCGCGGGCGGGGCAGATTTAAATACTCGGGTGACACCTGATCTCCCCAGCCACTCACTGCAGGGGGGTGGTATAGGGCTGGAACGTCACAGGAGGAAGTTGTAATGCCTTCCATGTCTTTCTATTGGCCAGAAAATCGCGCAAATGTCTCAGAGATGAAAGTGAAAGTAACTCGAACATCGCGTGGTGCTCGCCTCTAGTAACGAGCATCTCAAACACCCTAATACTCCAACGAGCATCAAGCTCGGACGAGTACATTCGCTCATCTCTATTCATAAGGCAATCACATGCAATTTTGCAATATAATGTTATGAATTGTTTTTAAAGCTGCAGAGATATTGCATTACCTTGGTGTATCCCAAACTGGAGAGTTAGTTTAAGTGCAAAAGTGAAATTTAGAAGTTGTGCGGAGTTTACAGAATTTTATTTGCTTTTCTTAATGAGTTCTTAAATCAAATGATGTTTATGAAGGTAGATGCTTAGGATAAGTTCAAAGCTGCAGATTGAAATTTTGTTTAAAGCCTTCGGTGCAGATCTAGCATGAAATACCAGCAAGATCGTGCAGCATGTTGCACTATTTCATCCTGGAAAATATCTTCTGGCATACTGGAAGCCAAACGGATCCAATTATAGTCAACGGGGTCCATTTAGTGCCTTCCAGGTTTGGCATATTCCAGATCTGCTACTTCTGGCTAACCGAGGGCGGAGCTGAACAACAGAAAAGGAAAGTGTACATAACTGTATTTACGCAGACAAATGAGCAATTAGCAAACAGCCAATCATTTTGTCATAATGAGAAGAGCATAACAAGAGATATTGAAATGTTTTCACACATATGTATATAAATATTTTCAACCAAAGCTTTCAGAATTGCAACAATTATACAGGCAGGTCACCTGAAAGTTGGCTTTTTAATGATAGGATGAATACTCTTAGTGGCACAACATGTTATTTAACTTTATACCTTGTAACTGATTATGAAACAGTTTTGGTTGAGGTTTGGGTTACAGTATTACTCTTTGTTTCTTCTTTTATTTTTGTTCAAATTTTTTACATAGCAAGAATAAAAAGGTAACTTACAGAGAGTGTCCAGTTCACTGACCTGGAAGAAATACTCATCTAGCCTCTGTTCCCCATGGCTTATTTTCTGTCCCAATGCTTCTCAATGCAGTGGTCAGGCATTTACTGGTGAGCGCTATCACCAGCTGTGCTCAGATGCTTTTTTCCTTTCTGTTCACATCTATTTATAGACATCAGCACAGACTTGAGGTGGTTTGGAAGTTGTCTTAACTACTGCAAGGATTGTATTGGTGGTTTTTAGTCACTAGTGCGATCTTACAGAAGAAATGGTGTCAAGGCTGAATTAAGCTATTCAGCAATAACATCATATCCCACCAGACCATTGTTGTAAATAACAAAAAGTAAGCAAGTCAGAAGGCAAAATAAATTTTAAAAGGAAAGGAACATAACGAGGTAAATTAACATATAAACAAAACTATACAATAGATAAAAAAGGAGCCTTAGCATAACTTTAGTGCCCACTAATGAGAGAAATGATTACAAAAATTCTACACTCTTGTCTAACTGAGAATTGGTGCAGTTATGGACTAACATGGTTTCTCTCTGTAAAGATAAATCACAAATTTATGGCCACAGTTCCCTCAACTCTTCAATCCCACAACTTTCTGGCTGTTGGCTCTTTCTCACTGTGGTTCGACTCAGACCACCTCTTCCTCAGCTGTTTTTGTTTCAGCCCGTCAGTTCTTCTCTCCACACACAAACTCTAACTTGCTTCCAGTTTTGCACAGCAAGACTGGAAGCAAGCACTTATCGTTTGGTTACACTTCTATAGGGAGGAACATAAGGGGTAAAACACTGTGTATGGATGTATTACTGGTGTACCTTTTATATGGCCCTGTCAGGACCTTCACAGGTTTGATGGAGTTTAGCTCTGATATAGTGAGCAACTGTAGGACCTTTGGCCCTGTCCCCTTACATGACTCTGCAGCAGTGGCCATCTTAGGGAAGGGCATAGGCACTAAAGTAGTATAAAAGTAGAGCCCTAGGCAGTAGCTCTGCCCCTCCATGACATCACCAACTAAGCCACGGCGCTGACTCTTGAAAAGCTACTGGAATGTTCTAGGTGCAGCAGACACCTTATATAAGGTCTAATTTGCATCACACAGGTAAGACAGCACAGAGAGCAGAGCAGCAGCAGTGGTGATGCAGCCTCTATGTGTGTGTGAAGAAAGCAGCAGCAGAAGCCCAGCAAAGAAACTTATAACTTGGTGGCAGCAGCTATATAAAGGGCAGCAAGTGCAGCCCTGTCCCTATACTGGGAAGCAGCACAAAGGAGGACCCAGACAGTGGGAAGGATTAATAACCTGAGGTTCAGGAGACTGCACAAGAACTTTGATAACCAAAGGGCCGAGATGATCAATGAAAGGGCCTTATGATGAGGGCCTGAAGAGACAAAAGGGCCTCGCTGTGGATTCACTGATTGTACTCAAAGAGTGGTCATAAATGGCTGCAAATCCAAGTGGAAGAATGTATCAAGTAGGGTACAACTCATGTCCTATGAGGAACGGTTAAAGGATCTGGGAATGTTTAGCTTGAAAAAAAGAAGGCCGAGAGGAGACTTAATAGCTGTCTACAAATATCTGAAGGGCTGTCACAGTGCAGAGGGATCAGCCCTATTCTCATCTGTACAAGGAAAGACTAGAAGCAATGGGATGAAACTGAAAGGGAGGAGACACAATTAGATATTAGAATAAACTTTTTGACAGGGAGGGTGATCAATGAGTGGAACCGGTTACCACTGGAGGTGGTGAGTTCTCCTTCAATGGAAGTGTTCAAACAAAGGGTGGACAAATATCTGTCTGGGATGATTTAGTGAATCCTTCATTTAGTAGTGGGTTGGACCTGATGATCCTGGAGGTCCCTTCCAACTCTACCATTCTATGATTCAATGGCAGGATGTCCATCCGGATTTTTGTGGGCCAGTAGGGGATGCTCCACTCATCGAGAGGACACATAAGTGAGGCTCACCCTCATTAAACATGGATGTAAAAAACAGTATGGGACATTAATGAGTTTGCAGGCCTGCTAAGGGTTTGGACTGAGTTATGGTTCAAACCGGGAAATGAAGATGTCTAACCCACTGTAGACAGAGATGAAATTTATAGAGAGCAATGATGGTTATTTTAATGATGTATGCTAATGTGACACTGCAGCAAGACAAGGATGTGAAAAGAGCATTTTAAAGCACGGCAGACCTCGAGATTAGTATTGACATCTAAGATGTTGGTGTATCCTGATGTAAGGATATAGCCCCTCCGGGGTGTAAAAGGTCAGGTTAATGTAAGTGAGGTTAGTATCAGGCACATGTTTGGAAAGCCCAAGAGAATTACGGATTTCTTGCTGTTGGATGTAAAGTGAACTGTAAACATGGCCCCCAAAGGTTAATAATTAGAGATGAGCGAGTATACTCGCTAAGGCACATTACTCGAGCGAGTAGTGCCGTAGCCGAGTATCTCCCCGCTCGTCTCTAAAGATTCGGGGGCCGCTGCGGGTGACAGGGGAGTTGCAAGGGGGGCGGGGGGGAGCAGGGGGGAGAGAGGGAGAGAGAGATCTCCCCTCTGTTCCTCCCCGCTCTCCCCCGCTGCTCCCCGCCCCCCGCCAGCCCCCGAATCTTTAGAGACGAGCAGGGAGATACTCGGCTAAGGCACTACTCGCTCGAGTAATGTGCCTTAGCGAGTATACTCGCTCATCTCTATTAATTATAATATATGGTATTTGATATATGTGAGGACTCAACAAGTATCTGGTGCAGAAGTGATATGTAGTGGGATAGACCTGAAGCAAATATGTATGTTTGACGTCAACAACATCTGACATCCTCCATAACAAATAGGTAAGCTGGGTTTCTCAGTGCAAAAGATTTTTCTTCCTTTATTATATTCTTTTATTATATAGTGGGACACATAGCAGTATTACTTGTGTGTCCAACTATGTAATAGAAGATAATAATAAAGGAAGAAAAATCTTTTGCACTGAGAAACCCAGCTTACTTATTTGTTATAGAGACAGTTTCCAGCTGCTGGACTTGTAGCTCACTGGTGATACCTGAGCACTTCCAAAGAAGTAGTGGATTTAAAGCCCGTTTGAATTATTGAGCTTGAAATCTTTCTACTGTTATTGCATTGAACATCTGACATCCTATGTGTAAGGACATGGCTCCTATGGGATGGTAAAGGTCTAGGCTACTGGTAGTGGAGTTGGTGTCAGACATATGTAGTAACTATCTGTAGTTTTCACGTGACTTGTTGTGGCCCAGTACTGCTGGTGATGTAAAAGAAATGTATCTGAGAGTTATGCGTGAAGTGTTATTGCAAGTATTAAGTTGCAAGAGATCTCTGACTTCTCTCCACTTGACTCACAATTACTCTCTCCCCTCTTTATGCATGGGAGCGTCATTTCTCATTCACACTTTCTCTTCATCAGTACAGTGTCTGCTATACAGACCTTTACAGGGCTCCTCTGTTCCTTGGTCCCTACAGGGATACTCAGAATCTGGCCCCAATTCCATTTTCAATAACCACTCCCCAGTATGGGGATATGGCTGCACCTGTGTTTCGCACAGATGTGTTCCAGCCAGCCTCTGCCACTTTAAGAAACCTTCTCTGCTGCATCACTCTTTTTTCAGGTTCCTTTCTACTCTGTCGCACTGGCCATGCCATATAGGGCACAGAGCTTTCCCTGGGTATTTCCCCAATGCCTCTGTTTCTTCTGGACTGGTGATGCCCTAGCCTTGTCACCGTTTGTGATATCAAGGAGGCGGAGCCTCCGTTCCAGTGCTTGGAGTGCTTTTCAATTCTGGAGGGGATGGGGCTTATTCTCAGCATTTGCTGAAGCACCTGTCAGAGTGACAGCAGCTGCTTGGATCCTCAGTGGAAGGAGCAGGAACTTTGTCTACCGCCTTACATATGGATGTCACTGTAAATGCAGCAGATATTCTTTGTGGACTGAAAATCTGCAGTATTTGTGCCCCATGTGGCTGCACCCTTAGAATTTCCCTTTCTTTGTAAAATATTACACCATTTATATCAATTAATAATAATAATCTTTATTTATATAGTGCCAACATATTCCACAGAGTTTACAAAGCATGGGGAATAAACAAAACCACGGTTACATGTAGTAATCAATTGATGGAGACAGCAGGGGTGAGGGTCCTTCTCCAATGAGCTTACATACTACAGATAATGGGGTGATACAGAAGGTAAGGGGGCTGGAGATGTGAATGGTAGGGCGAGGTAGAGAGTGAGGGACACTATACACAGACAATGGTCAAACTGAGCCATATAGTGGCCGAATCGGTATAACTGCAGGGGGGCAGTTGATGGCAGCTAGCAGGGATTGCAATCAGTAGGACAGAGAGCATGTTTCGGGGGGGTACAGAGGGGTTTGGTTTCGGTGATATGGTATGCATCCCTAAAGAGGTGCGTTTTTAAAGCTCGCCTGAAGTTTTGTGTGTTGGGAATTGCCCGGATAGCTTTGGGTAGTGCGTTCCAGAGGTCTGGGGCTGCACCTAATAGAGCACAAGTATCAGAATGATCCAAATTCAATGTTTTCTTCACTTGTTGTCACCACATTCATTTCATATTAATGTACATATATAATTCATGCACACAGTTCTGCACATACATTCACAGAACACAGCATTAGACCAAACCACATTAAATGTCTGCATATATTAAAACTGAATAGAGACATTTTAAATGATTTGCAAATATGTAAAATGGAAAAAGCTCCAGAAAGATGTCCCCCTGTGATGCCAGTGTTATCCAAATGCCTGCATGCTACATGATAGTATACTTGAGAAAACTGAAATAACCATCTCTCTGTGGACACAACAACAAACATTTCTATACTAGGTTAATAGTTGTTTTCATGTAGTAATTACATCTGACCTATTTTCTTTCTAAAAAGTACCCACGTACTAACAACCTACGTTTTCATAAATTTATGACTATAATTTCCCTTCCTTGATAACAAACAACACTGCAATCAACTGACTAAATTGACACCAAACACTTTTACTCTGGGTCAGAAGTAGAGCTGCAATATTTTTTTCCTTGCTTTTTACAACACGTCTAAATCCTAACCAAGCAGTAAGTCATGTTCAGTTTTCCCTCAAGTTTTACAAGCTGATGTTCATGGCACAAATGGCTCTAAATGTATGTGCAAATGTTCAATAAATGTGTCTCACAGCATATTAAACATCATTTTGGAGTGAAGGCCCTTTAACACGATCATCATTCAGATTCTTGCTGGGCTGTATAAAATGGCCCTAAAATGTGCCTGATAAAAGTTGCAAGAAAATTGATAAGCAGTTGTGAATGTATAGTGACTAGTAAAACCACAGGGAAAAATAATACAAACGTTTATTAAACACTTTATACAAATGACATCAACAATACCCATAGGGAATTAATTAAAAGCAATTAAAATATATATTCTTAGGTAATCACTATAAGAGCAGCCAAACCCTCACCCTGTCCCTCAAAGAGTAAAGGGACAAAAACGTTCAAATAGATAAGCATACAAAAAATGCTAGCGCAAAAATCACGATAAGCATGAATATAATAGAGTAGCACCAAAATAGGCCTCATAGATAGCATGGAAAATACAAAATCAACATAGTGTCCATCTAATAAGATGGGCAAAATGCCATATCATTGATCATATGAGCAAGGGTGAATGAAAGAACTCACGTGTATACTTAACAGAATTCTAGCTTCATCAGGGATAAACAAACATCTCCACTACAAGTATTAATATAATTGTTGAAAAAAAAATCATTTGCGCAAACATAGTACTTACAACTAAAGTAATGGCACAGATACGGAGCCGGCGGTTTCTAAGAATGCATGCACTGGCGTAGCTATAGAGGATGCAGGGGATGCAGTTGCACCCGGGCCCAGGAGGCTTAGGGGGCCCATAAGGCCTCTGTTCCTTATATAGGGAGCTCAGTGCTATGAATAAAGCATTACAGTCGGAGGACCTGTTACAGGTTTTGCAATGGGGCCCAGAGGCTTCAAATTACGCCTCTGAATTCATGTTCGTCATAGTAGACACCTACTGATACACAAACTCATGTGCTAGATCCAATAGTAAGAAGCAAAGGAAATATGTGCTCCCACAAACAGTTACAATGCCTGCACATGCGTCCAAAAAAAAAAGAGAAAGCGAGGGAATACCCATCTCCAAAGTCAGATAAAAGTGTACGCAGAAACAAATACATAGAGAGTTAAGTGCTGAGAATTAAAAAGGAACCCTCGAAAAAACATTAAAAAAAAACACTGGGCATTTAAATAGTGGTTTGAAGAGCACCTAAAAGATTTCTTAATCCTATGATTCAAAAGGTCAATCAATTTTAAGGCCGGAAAACAATTCTGAAAAAAATCCTAAACAATACAAACAAAAAAGTAAATGAATGTTATTTTTTTATAAAAACCACAGAAAAGGGTCTCCTCATTCAAACAGAGGAGCAGAAAGATCCACTTACATTCACAAAGTAATAAAGGTAAGGACACATTCCCCTACCCCTCCCAACTATCAGATCTAACAGCTTCTAAACCAATAACCTGAAGCTCCCGGAGCTTACCTCCATGTTGATGGAATAAATGAGATGCCACTGATGTGTTCTTCCTTGACTCAAATCCCAACTTGCCAAATTCACCCTACAGTGATGCTGCTGAACTCTATAACGGAGCTCCACAGTTGTCTGTCCTATATAAACTTTGGGACAGGAGCAAATTAATGCATGTACAACACATTTAGGCCGACAACTGATATGTTTCAGCGTAATTATTTATTCTCCAAAGGGTTGACAAAAATAATGACCGGGATCATAAACTGGCAAATAGAACAATCCCCGCACAGATAAGAGCCCACTAATTGTATTCCACTCCTCAACAGGGATACAGAAAATGTGAAGTGGCTCCTGGTCACCAAATCCTTGAGAGTATTTGCTCTACGTGCAACCATTCATGGTCTACACTTAATGTGCTCCTTGAAGTGAGTATCTAAGAGTAAAATATTCAAATTACCATCCAGAATTTTGTGTAGATCATGCCACTGGTTATTAAATGTTGTGACGAGTATGACTTGACTAGATTTTGTCTTAGGTGTTAAAATATCATGTCTGTTGACGTCACGTGCCTGTCTGTAGGCTTTGGAAATGACCTTACTGGGTTAACCTCTATCCTTCAATCTAGTAGAGAGATTGCGGGCCTGCAGGCGGAAATCGAGCGACGTGATGTACTGCAATACTCCTGTATTGAAGTATGATTTTACTTTCAACTTACATTTGACAGCCATGGTAGACCCAAAGGCCACTGTTAGGCCTTTAGTGGCTATGGCAACCCATCACCTCTTTATTAAGCAGTTAGATACTGCAGTAAGCAATGTCCACAGCAGCAACTAAAGTGGTAAATGGCCAGGATCTGAGTTACTTCCTATCCTGTAGAATACAGTTGGCCTCTGCCATCACTAAACCATGCTATTATGTTGTTTTGCAGGAATGACCTTCCTACTGCTGTGTAAGAGTATGGTATTGGGGAGGAAGGAGGCTATGTTTTTTACTTACTGGCCTCCGCTTTCGCTCCCTGGAAACCAGCACTTGGTCTATTCGTTGGAATCTTCTTTGCAGTTAGAGCATGCACATTCCCACAGAAGACAGTATGACATGTGTCCAATGCATGGACTGAGCACTGGTTTCCAGGACTGGCAGTGAGGAAACATGGAGGCCAATTAGTATAAGAAACACACCCCTGGACTCCAAGTTCCCTGTTCTATGAGCCCATGCACTTAGTTTATGGTGCTCATAAGATGTAATATGCTCCATTTAAGTGTATAGGCTATGGTAATTCAAAATGAGGCCATGGGCATTATTGTCTAGGGCCCAGTTCTCTGTCGATACTGTACTTTACTGCAATTGATTTAAGTTACATAAAATTAGTCTTTTATGAAGACATTATTTTACAAATTAGTCTCCTCCAATCAATAGATAAAAACATCCGTTTTATGTTACCAAAAATTTTGGAAAAAATTGCAAATCTCTTTTAGTTAAAAAATAATAATAATAATAATTATAATTATTGCCGTGTTTATATGAATAACTACATAAAAACAAACACTGTACACTAAATTTCAAAGGAGTTTTCCCATGAAAGTTATTTATCCCTCTGCTTCATTCACTTCTTTGAGATGAAGGGAGATAGCCAAGTACAATGATCTACCTCCATCCCCTTGAAGTAAAAGGAACAATGGTCGCGCATGTGCACTATTTCTCCATTCACCTTGGGCATTCTGGGTGCACTATTTTGGATCACTGAAGGCTCAAACAGTTGGAACCACAGTGATCAGACATTTTTACCTAATATAGCGCAGGTTAAGGCTGCTCGCAGTGTGGAGCAGTCATGTTAAAGTCCGCAGGTAAAGCCAAAATCCCAATGCCCCGATAATAAATAATGCTGCCTTTTTTGCAGGTTAAAAAAAAAAAGTCTGGATACTCACCTCTTGCATAGGACCCCCACAAGCTGTTCCAAACTGGTCTTTTTCTCTTCCTTTCTTCCGGTGTCAGGGATAGGCTAGCACTAGCTCTGGTCATGTGTCACAACATGTACCATGCTCCTGTGCTGACCTTGTAAGAAGGGGAGAGAAGACCAGTCCAGAGTGGCTTGTGGAGGCGCTACACAAGAGGTGAGTATACAAGCCTTTTTTTTGCTTTTTCTTAAATCACTACAAAATTGTGTCTAAATGCTTCTCATTGGACCTGAGGGAGAGAAAACTCTGCTCACAAGGGCTTACAATCCACCAGGCAAGGGAAAAGAAGACAGTAGGTGATGATAGAAGCCGCTCAAAGAGAGGTAGTAGCATAGTGTACAGGTAAAGAACATCGCCTGAAGTTTCCTTTCCAAAATCTCGATATTTGCATTTAATATTCAAAAGACCAAAACAAAGCTAACACCGTTGTCACGTGCCAAGATGTAGTAACATGTATGATACTTTAGCTGCAGTATGAACAGTAAAGTATCTTAAAGAGGGCCTGCCACTGGATAAAGTTAGTGGAACTGGCAGCATGGTTCTGCCGCTGTGCCCCGCTGACTCGTGCAATGTCACCCGTTAAGAGTGAATAGTGGGAACTGCTCCTTGACACATTGAGAGCCCGTGAGCTGGACCGAAGAAGAGCCCTTCCTGGCAAAGAGAGATGAATATGGGAAAAACCTGGTATGGATTCGGCAGACCAGTGACTGGTCTTCTTTAAATCAACAATATGAATGAAAACAGCTGGTAGTTGGAGTTTAGCGCAAAGATTCATTAAAATTATTAATGTAATGTAGAAAAATTTCTGACAATCACCTGTGTAGACGATAATGATTAGACAGATAAATATTTGTTAAACAACTAACTCTGGAAGACAGCTGGCAAGTAAATGTTGCAAGAGTTTAGGCTGATCTTCTACCTCATATTGTTAGCCTCTTGCTGCCTAACATCTGTTCTACTGCGTCAGTATCTTGTTTTGCAAACAAAAATAACAGTAGGGAGCAAAGAGGATCGTACAACATATTCTTGATGTGAAGAGTAAAAATATCAGAATATAAACAGTCTAGGGTAGGGCTAAAGACCTGTGCCTTCTCCCAACTTATTTATTTATCAAAAACTAAGACTTTCCATCCCATCTGGTCTCACACTGAACAAGTGCAACACAAACTTCTCAGTTATTCCTACTTTGTCCTACTTGAAGTATATTTTTAGAAATGGCCTTACTGTAGCTCAGTCAATTGAAAACACTGTAATTCACTTATATATCATTTGTTAATTCAGATATTATGTATTACTGATATTAGGCTGGCTATGATCACTATGATATGTGTTTATATATGCTTTTATGTAGGACTGTATGTAAATCTATTAGGGCATATAGACATCATGAAGAGATGTCCTCCATCCCCCGTGTCTAATGGGCTCCTGTTCTGGCATCCTTAAAGAGTAGTTGCACTTTCAGCTAACTTTTGACATGTCATAGGGACATGTCAAAAGTATTGATCAGCGGGGGTCCAACTGCTGAGACCCATGCTGATTGCTAGAACAAGGTGGATGTAGCGCTCACTCAAGTGCCGCGCTTCACCGGCTGTCTTTGCACACGGACTGGACCTCTGCCATTGACTAGACTGCATTTTCAAGGTGATGTGTTCACTTTAAAGAGCCTGTCTAGTCTAGAAAACTTATTTTCATATATCATACTAAGGCCTCATGTCCACAGGCATAATTGAATAGCGTAATCCGTGTGTATCACTCGCACGTTCGTTCCGCAGTACAATCAGCCCATAGGTAATCATTGGCCATCCGCAGGTAATTAAATACCTGCACATATCATTTTTTCCGACTTGCGGATCGCACGCACGGGAAAAAGAATCGCAGCATGCTCCATTTTTCTGCGGGTCCCACATGGACAGCTTCTATTGAAGTCAATGGAAGCCATCTGATCCACTGCACACCCGCAGCTGACAATGCATACAGGCTGCAGATTTCCTGGGAAAGCAGAAGGGTTTAAAAACAAAACTCCACTTTGAGTGGAGGGACCCGCACAGCCATGCAGAGGATCTGGACAGGTAAGTACTGTCCTCTTGCCGCGGGTGGGGTGGGATTCAACTGCGGGCTCCCGCCTGCGGAATCTGACCTGCCTGTGGACATGAGGTCTAAGGAACTGTGAGTTAATAGAGGAGACCCCAGCCTTCAGGTCCCCACCTACTAACCCGATGGAGAGCTGCTATATGGAGCACATCTTATTCTTGAGGACCCAGAATATCTGTCCATTGCATTTGAAGCCTGTTGATTTCAGTCAGTACTGTGTAGTGGTGGCGGTATAGGAAAAATGAACACTTGCTGCCAGGTTCCACCACAGATTAAAGCTAATTGTTAGGGGTTCTAGTATCTAGGCATCCTGTGATCATCAACGCGTACAATCCCTTGAAAGAGAACATGTTGCTATAATAATTCTATTTAAAAAAGGACTTCATTATGAAACCTTAATAGAGTTATATTAATGGGTACATTTACTGATCCCAAAATAACAAATAGGGGGGATGAAAAGAACCGTGCGGATTTTTGTGCGGAAATTACAGCGGCATAGGGCCCGCAGGGTGAGCTCCTCTTTAGCAGATGTGCAGTGGATGATCTGCAGTGGAAACATCTGTAGTGGCCAGAACACCAGAATAAACTTTCACTCCCTTATCAGTGTCTGGTTAAAAATGTTTAGCAAAAAAGAACCACGGCACTCACTCATACGGAACATGGAGTCTGATCCGTGTTTTCACTAGTTTGTTGGTTTGAAAAAGACCTTGTTTGTAGGTCGAAACGTCGCCTCTTTTAAAACTGTGAAACAATAAAATATGCTCCTTTAATCAAGAAGCTTTTTTTGCATCATTATATGCTGCCACAGCTTTGCTATTGTAGTTAACAATGTTTGTGATCCTGTTGCAGTATTCCTGTCCTGGTAACCCCCCAACAGTAATTCCGGGACAACAAAACTTTCACTCCCTTATCAGTGCCTAGTTTAAAATGTTTATGTCTCCGTTGCACTATTCCATTTAAGTGCAAACCAATCACATCCATGTCTGTGCGTTGTCATTAATATGTATAAATATTCATGCCTCTTCGGATCTATTCTATTTGAGCCTGAAGAAGAACCCGAGAGGTTTTTAAGCTCACTATAACATCATGTATTTTTGTTAGCCATTAAAAGGTATCATGTCTACAAGATTACGTGGTTTCTCTTGCTGGGAACAATCATGCTTTATTAGGTCTCATGCACATGAGTGTATATTTGGTCTGTGTGCCATCTGTGTATTTCACAGACCACACATGGACCTATTAGTCCATTAGGGCGGCCTGGAGCCTGAGACGGCCGCCCCTACTGCCCCTATTATAATCCATCATTGCATCCAGTATATTAAACAGACATCTTTAAAGTGTCATATCAGCTTTAGCTAAATGTATTTTGCTTCTAAGCATTAGTGTACATGTGGCATTTACCTACATACATGATATAGACACTCTTATTGCATACTACATATTGGCCTCTGCTGATTTAATGCCATGTACTGTATGTAATTAGCTGTCATAGAAGTGCAGGAAATACAAGTAGCTTGGAGTTAAGGCTGTTTTGACCAATGGTACAAATCTAATCCACTTAATTATACATTTCCTAGACGGTAATATTAACATAATAGCACGTCTTCTAGACAACAGAATTTGTGAACTTCTTGGAAATGTTTATGGCACTATTATTATTCTGAATACAATCTTGTCAATTCATAATGTGGACAGCATTCTAGACAAGTCTGTGCTATCAACAAATGTGCATTGCCAGTAATGCCCACAGGGAACTGACGTGAAACTCATTAGGTTACTGGAAGAACTGGACATTTAGCAAATAATTGAAGAAACCTCAAGAAACTGTTGTTCTATGCAAACACCTGCTGACATGTCCTGCACAGAACAATGATGTATTACATAAGCCGGCTGTTTACATGAACTGGTTTAGTGTGAAGTAAAGTTATTAAACAGATTCTTAGCATTCATAAATAAACAATATTTCTACATATAACTATAAGGAAGTCACTTTATAAAATAAAAAGATTCTTGCTTTTCCTGTGTCCCATTTCCAGTTTTCTGACTACACACTAGTGATGAAACAAAATATACTTTTATTCTGGGATCTGTTTTCTTGCTTCCCCAGACTAGATCCACTACATGTGATAATATATAATTGTTTTACATTTGTGAAATTTAGTAAACACACGGATGTATACCTTCTTAACAAAATAAGGTCTCATGCCCACGGCCGTGTTGGACTCTGCCAGCGGAATATCGCAGCAGAGTCCGTCATGGCCCCCCCAAAGACTCCATACTCACCTCTTCGGATCCGCTGTGTGAGTCCCATCTGGTGAGCCGGCGCGCATGCGCAGTGCAGCTCATAACGCGCCGGCAGTGGGGGATGAATGACAGCTGAGAGCTGCCTCTGATTGGTGCCTGCGCTCAGCCAATCAGAGGCAGCACTCATCCATTTATGAGGCAGCTCTCAGCTGTCATTCAATAGCTGACCTGCCTCTCATTGGTCACAGTGCTCAGCCAATCAGAGGCAGCCCATTCAGCAGGCAGGGATTTTAAATCCCCACCTGCTGAATACTCCTCATAGCAGTGCAGGAGAAGATCTAGCTGGACGCGGCTGAGCCCTGGCAGCTGAAGAAAGGTGAGTATAGATTTTTTTTTCTATCTCCATTTTTCTTGTTTTTCAGGGAAGGGCTTATATTTAAAGCCCTTCCCTGAAAAACAATTACAGGATGCCGGCAGCTGGATCCCCACCGCAGCTGTCATCTGTGACAGCTGTGGTAGGGAATTCTTTATTCCCCGCAGGGAGTAAGAATTCCTTTGCTGCATCTGTCACAGATGTGGCAGGTGCAGCAGGGAATTCTTTTTCCTCGTTGGGGTGAAGGAAACATCTGCCGCATGTGGCAGATGTGTTCTTCATCCTCACGGGGACACGGCAGTGGCGGACAGGTAAGTTTCCCTGAAATACAATTCGGGGGTGCCGGCAGACCATTGTCTTCAATGGAGCCGCTGGCAGCAGCTGCATCTCTATTGAAGACAATGCGTGCATTATTTATTTTATTTTTTAACACTAAAATTCTGTTTTTTCAGGGAAGGGCTTATATATAAAGCCCTTTCCTGAAAAACCATTCAGGTGTGCCAGCAGACCGTTGTCTTCAATGGAGCAGCCGGCAGCAGTAGCGGCTCCATTGAAGGCAATGTACATACCTGCAGTCACGCGTATTTTTGCACGTACATGGGTGTGCACTTACGTGCGCACGTATGTTTGCACAAAAACATGCTTGTGTGAAGCCACCCTAAAAGCTACAGCTTGTCATTAAAAAAAAACAAGCCCTTATACAACTTTGTCCCTGGAAAAAGAAAAAAGTTGAAAGCAAGATGCAAAATATATAATTTTTTTTTTCTTCAAAAAAGGAGATTACATTGTAGAAAGGTGTGAAAAATCTAAAAAAAAAACTACGTATAATTTTGGTATTCTTGCAATAATAGCAACCTGCAGGAAAAAGGGAGTATTCATATGTCTTTTCACCCTGCGCTCCAAAAGAGTTAATAAAGGTTATGCAATAGATTATGCAGTATGTAATCCAAAATGGTAGCAATAAAAAGTACATTTCACTGCACAAAAAACAAGCCCTCATATGGCAATGTCAATAGAAAAAGAAAAAAGTTAAGGCTTTCAAAATGTAGAGCTGAAAATAAAAAAAAAAGCTATACATTGTGATTTCAAAAACAGGCGGTGTGGTTACAAACAAAAAATGTTTAATGGCTGGGTATAAATTAAAATAAAAAAGAAAGCATTCTCACCTGTTTACTTCCCATTTACTGTACAGGATAGATTAGTATAGGATAGTAATAGTTTAATAGTTTAGGGCTCCTTCCCACGAACGGATTTCTGCCGTGTAATTTGCGGCGGAAATCCGCTGCGTTGCCCGCAGCTATTAGGCTTTATTGAACCTAATAGCTCAATGCTCATGGTGCAGAATTCCACCGCGGAATTCCGCACCGTGAAATCACCCGTCCTCACCCTCGGCATGCTCTATTTGCCACGAGTGTACGCGCAGACGGCTTCCATTGCAGTCAATGGAAGCCGTCCGTTCACGCTATCTTCCGCTGTAGCACAGCGGAAGATAGTGTGAAAACGCTTCCCCACCCACTGCCGCCGCGTCATGTGATGCGGTGGGCGTGTTACATGACGCGGCGGAGGTGGCGGGGAAGCATCATGCGGGAGCAAGGACGCCGGATCCGCAGGTAAGTTTGGGGTCTCCTGGGGGGCGCCCAGGTGAATTTTGTGGCGGAGCCCGTCACGGCCGTGTGCAGCTGGCCTTATTCTTCTACAGACACGATGATACCAATTAGGTTTATTAATTTACTTTTGCATTGATTCTGGAAAAAGAGTGTTTTTGGAATGTTTAATATTTTTATTCTTTAGTACTCAAAAACCTGTATTAAACTTATTTTTGCTTTTATTTTTTAGTCCAACTTGAACTTGCAGTCCTCTGATTGCTAGCACAATAAACTGCAATACTTCTATATTGCAGTATATTGTACTTTTACCGGCAGCCTATTACATGGCTGAAACAAATGGCATTCTTGAGAGCTCTCAATAGGTCCCAGGCTTCCACTGCAACCCACACGATGTGCTTAGTGCTCTTCAGATGCAACTCACCCTGGCTGGTTGCTTACAAACAACTGAGCGCTTAAACACATGGGTGTATGTGCTAATGCGCTCACCGCTATGGAGTGTATTAGCGCATGAACCAGGGGTTTTATATTTTGGAGTATTGAAACTATGCTCCACTGCGCACGAGTTTGAGAAAACTCAGTGTGAGAAAGATAGGGCAAGTCCTATCTTTTCTCGCACATAATCTTAACGTGCAAGAATCCCGATAGTGTAAATGAAACCATTGAGATCAATGGTTTCGTTTCATACCATTGTGCAGTGGTGATTTTCACAAAAACATACTCATGTGTTTAAGCCCTTACACTGATGCTGCACTTGCTTTTCGTAAGCTATGGCCACTGTGCCTCTCTCCTTTCCGCAAGTTAGCGCTGCTTAAGGTGAGTGGCTCAATTTGCCTTATTGCACATACACTACTAGATGGAGTAGGAGGTAAGGGGGCGTTTTTCTATAGTTCGACTCAGGCAACAGAGATCTATGGTTCACCTCTGTTAACACTGAATCCAACTAGACATTTCATAGACAACACCATATGCAATGATCTGCGGGTTGTCTGCACAATATGCATGAGAATGTATCAGAATCTTCTTCATGTTGGAATTCTGTGAGGTGGTGATCTCAGTGGGATCTCTGGACAAGTTTCTCCTGCTGGCAGATAACAAAGGCATGCAGAAATGGACCAGGGTTTTGTAACCTTTTTTTGTTTTGGGTCACAGAATCTATTGAGAGAGTGATGGAAGCTGTGCTAATTCTAAATACAAACAGACATGCCACACAGAATACTGAAAATCACTCATGCTGCCTAATGATAAAATATGTAGCTGTCTTATAAAGTTACAGCACGCTGGAATTGTGTTTCAATATGTCGTGTTGACATGGATTATGAGCAAAGTTCTGTTTGTCGTTTAGTATTTGGCATAGAGCCATTTTTCGGATTTGTGATTGTGTGCTGAAGCTTTCCAATTTGAAGCGACTTCCATAAGTTTCTGTATGTTTACTATGTTGTATTGCAAACATTGTCAGATTTATATAAACAAGTCATATTATGAATCGGGACGGCTCAGATTGTACTGTAGCTATTAGGAATAAACAAACTTGGGTCCCAACTAACCGATCTATTAATGAAAATCAATTGGAGTCCCTTTCAGAGGATCCTTTATAATTTCTTTAAACTCTGTGCTACTGCAAAAAAAGTAGTACAAGTCAATAAAATACGCAGACAGCAGTAAACAAATGCTTTTCCAAAATTTTTTGATCACTCAAACAGTGGCAGAAAAAAAGACTGTCTTAGGCCGGTTTCATACAGCCGAGAATGTCACATAAGTTTGGTACGTTGCATGACTGGTGTGAATATAAATCCCATCGCAGTGCGGGAAAAAATTGTACCAAGTCCTATCTTTTCCTTCTCCTCAGAACACACTGCCCATTGTTTTCAATGGAACAGTAAAACACATCGCACACCGTTCGATGTGCATGTGAGTGCAATGCGGGGTTTCCCATTGAAAACAATGGTAGACACTTGTTGATCGCTACTTCACAGAAGTGATGGAAGGTGTTTTTGCCAGAAAAACACCTCCCATCAGCATAAAAACTCACATTGCTGTGTACGATAATGGGCAGAGTTTCTTGGCCCCAATATCACGCTTGCCCGTGTGTAGGTAGGGCACCTTAATCAGTCATGGTGGAAATGCTGCAAAATTTCCACTACTGGAATCACAGTGGAAATTCTGCAACACTGATAGCACAAGACCTGTGGAGAAGATTTCTTAAATCCTCTTCACATCCTGCGAAACGAGGACCCTTGACGCGGGTTGTGAGCTTCCGCATTTTTGCTAAAATATTTACAAATACCTAATTTTTATTAATATTTATCAGTATGTATCAGCATGCAGTGCGGCTTTAAATGCTGGGGGAGTCCAGGGTGCCAGTGTGGTTCACCTACGAGGTACAGGGCACCCCCTGGATTGAAATATGGCATCATTATTAGGTTGTAAGCCTGCACGGTTCGCTATATGTGCTATGTGGCCCGACACCCTGTATATGCCTTTTTTGTGTGCAACAATAGTCCTAAGCAGCCACCCCCTCAATGTCAGGAAGGCGTGTGAGTGGCTGTTCATCAGTACCTTCTTTGCATTTTTCTTTGGCATTTTGTTCCTAGAAAGATATCTATAGAAAAATGGCAGAAAAAATGCCCTACCCACAGCATATAGCAATTTTTAAAAAACGACGTGACCAAAAAAGCACAACAAAAGTGAAGAAAAATTGCCGCTCCAAATCCTCAATGTTTATAGAGCATTTCATGTTTTATTATTGACCTACATTCAGTATCTAGATGCAGTTTTATTTACAGAAAGAAAAACGCCTTTGTTTCAAAATGCCGAAAACGTGATGTTTTTACAAAAAAGACTATGTATGAAACCAACCTTAAAGATGACCTGTCACCTGATCTAACAATTCTGGAGCATCTTTTCTTATAACGCTGCATTATGCTGATTCTCTGTTAATCCTCTTAGGCCATCTTCACACGGATCGGAAATGCTACAGAATTTCCACTGGTGGAATCAATGCAGAATTTCCACTGCATTTACAGTACAGGCCATGTGGATGGGATTTAAAAAATCTCCTACACATGGTATGGACATTTTCCACAATGGGCCCATAGCAGTTTTGAAATACTCTGTACATTCTAAATCTGCAACAATTACTCTGCGTGTGAAGGCGGCCTTAGACATTTCTGATTAAATTGACAACTGGGTGTTATTATAGGGAATATAAATTTTTACTAAATCAGACATATCAAAAGAGGTGACAGGTTTTCTTGAATCAGACACTTGCCCTGATTCTTCAAATCACATAAATCTGTGCAGTGTTGTTGGGGTCCCAGCAAGGCTACCTGGACCTGGTTCAGTTTGAACAACAGTGCATGTACTAGGAACGTTACGCCAACATTTTTTTTATGCAGCAGCAAATTCAGTAGAAGCTTTCAATGAAAATAGAAAAAACATTTAATTGCTAGCATTCCACAGAACTTTTATGTTTCCATGTAATCATAAAATGTACAAATTCTACATATATAGTACGATGATTACATTTATAAAATTGTGAGCCAATATTTGTATTGAGTGCTATAAGTTATTTCTTGCCAAAACCTTTATAAACATGGCATAATAAATCCTCCTAATTTTATTAAAGTAAAATGTAGCTGCGCTAATTGGTATTTTCATGGTACCACAATGTTGAAAAATGTAGACAATTGATCTGGAAAAGACTTTGCAACTAATTGAAGTGCACTCAGCTATGATTGATGGACATTAAGATTGCACTAACAGGGTCTGTTCTGTTGTGTGGTGACTGTATAAACAGAAAAAAATAGAAATGTGTTCTTGCAATACCCTATTAAAATAGTTAAAACTATTATTCATCTAGGTGACATAGTCATCACAAACTATCCTCACATTTGTAGAATTCTAATAATTATTACCAGTAGTTGTGGTAGTGATAATGAGAAACAAAAGGATAAAACTGTAACAAACTGTTAGTACTATAGAGCAATGCTGTCATGCCCGTGATAAACTGAATTGTTACTTGGCATCCAACGTAGTGTAAGCTAGTAAGCTTGGAAAAAGTCTCTTAGGGCTTAGTTACACGGACGCATCTATTAGTAATAGTGTCCCCTATATCGGCACCAATAGCAATAGCATCACTACTGGGGCCACTGTGGGGGTCACTATTACTGCTTGGGCCACTGTGGGGGACACTATTACTGCTGGGGCTTCTGTGGGGGGTCACTATTACTGTTAGGGCTGCTATGGGGTTCACTATTACTACTAGGGTCGCTGTGGGGGACACTATTACTACTGACACCACTGTGGGGGACATTATTACTACTTGGGCCACTGGGGGGTAACTATTACTGCTGGGGCTACTGTGGGGGTCACTATTACTGCTGGGGCCACCTTTATTACTTGGGCCACTGAGGGGGACAGTGTTACTACTGGGGCCACTGTGGGCAACACTGTTACTACTGGGGCCACTGTGGGGGTCACTATTACTACTGGGGCCACTGTGGGGGTCACTATTACTACTGCGGCCACTGTGGGGGTCACTGTTACTGCTGAGGCCACTGTGGGGGTCACTATTACTGCTGAGGCCGCTGTGGGGGTCACTATTACTGTTGAGCCCACTGTGGGGGTCACTATTACTACTGGGGCTACTGTGGGGGGGTCACTATTACTGTTGAGACCACTGTGGGGGTCACTATTACTTTTGAGATCACTGTATGGGATCACTGTGGGGAACATTATTACTACTGGGGCAACTGTGTGGGTCACTATTACTACTTGGGCTGTGGTGGGGGCTCACTATTACTGCTGAGGCTGCTGTAGGGGTCATTATTACTACAGAGGGGCCACTGTGGAGGACACTATTACTTCTGAAACCACTGTGGGGGCACTATTACTGCTGGGGCCTCTGTGGGGGTCACTATTACTGTTAGGGCTGCTGTGAGGTTCACTATTACTACTGGGGTCGCTGTGGGAGACACTATTACTACTGACGCCACTATGGGGGACACTATTACTACTTGGGCCACTGGAGGGTAACTATTATTGCTGGGGCTACTGTGGGGGTCACTATTACTACTGGGGCCACCGTGAAGGGCATTGTTATTACTTGAGCCACTGTGGGGGACATTGTTACTACTGGGGCCACTGTGGGGGACACTGTTACTACTGGGGCCACTGTTGGGGACACGATTACTACTGGGGCCACTGTCGGGGTCACTATTACTACTGTAACCACTGTGGGGTCACTATTACTGCTGAGGCCACTGTGGGGGTCACTATTACTGCTGAGGCCACTGTGGGGAGTCACTATTACTACTGGGGCAACTGTGGGGGTCATTATTACTGTTGAGACTACTTTGTGGGTAACTATTACTTTTGAGATCACTGTATGGGATCACTGTGGGAACATTATTACTACTGGGGCAACTGTGTGGGTCACTATTGCTACTTGGGCTGTTGTGAGGGCTCCCTATTACTGCTGAGGCTGCTGTAGGGGTCATTATTACTACAAAAGAGCCACTGTGGAGGACACCATTACTTCTGAAACCACTGTGGGGGTCACTATTACTACTGGAGCTACTGTGAAGGTCACTATTACTACTGAGGGGGTCACTAATACTGCTAAGGCCACTGTGGGGATCACTATTACTACTGTGGCCACTTTTGGGGACACTATTACTAGTGAAGCCACTGTGGGGGTCACTATTACTGCTAAGGCCACTGTGAGGGTCACTATTACTATTAAGATATGTTTACATATGGCGGAAATGCTGCAGAATGTCCTCATCGGAAATTTCCGTGGCAAATTCTGCCATGGATTTTAAATCCCCACCTGCTGAATACTCCTCCGAGCAGTGCAGGAGAAGAGCTGGCTGGACGCAGCTGAGCCCCGGCAGCTGAAGAAAGGTGAGTATTTGTTTTTTTATTTTCATCACCATTTTTCCTTGTTTTATAGGGATGGGCTTATATTTAAAGCCCTTCCCTAAAAAAACAATTACAGGATGCTGGCAGCTGGATCCCCTACTGCGCCTGTCATCTGTGACAGCTGTGGTAGGGAATTCTTTATTCCCCGCAGGGATGAAGAATTGCTTTGCTGCATCTGTCACAGATGTGGCAGGTGCAGCAGGGAAATCTTTTTCCTTGTGGGGATGAAGAAAACATCTGTCACATTTGGCAGATGTGTTGCTTATCCCCGGAGGGATACGACAGCGGCAGACAGGTAAGCATTTTTTTTTACACTAAAATTCTTGTTTTTCAGGGAAGTGCTTATATGTAAAGCTCTTCTCTGAAAAACAATTCAGGAATACTGGCAGACCGTTGTCTTCAAAGGAGCCGCCGGCAGTAGCTGCGGCTCCATTGAAGACAATGCGTGCATTCCCTATGGTGAACCCATGTCCTATCTTTACAGGCACGCACCTGTAAAACATGGACATGTGAACACACCATAGGGAATGCATTGGTTCTAATAGAAGCATGTTTTTGTGCACGTGTATGCACGCACAAAAACACGCTCATGTGAAGCGACCCTTTGTCAGTATTTTACATCAGAGTTCGTAAGCCAAAACTAGGAATATCTCCAAATTATGGAAGAAGTGTTTCCTTTTTTCCATTATATATATTTTTTTCTCTCTAGCTTCCATTCCTGGTTTTGACTTCCAGATACTGATACAAAATACTAACTAAATACTGCCATCTGAATGGGACCTAAAGTTCTGTTGTACAAGCACATTGCTGGCTTGGTTTCACCAAGGTGTCCATTGCTTGACAGGAAAAACAATGCCACATACAGCATTTCCCATCAAATATGATGGGGTCTGTGATGGAGGCTCCTAATGAAGCTGATGTGGATGTGAGCAGAGATACTGTAGGTGTGCAACATGCATTCTGAAGTACAGGGTGAGTATATAGTTCTCTAACACCTGTAAAAAGAGACTCATTTTGTTATTCAAGATGCAGTTATTTTTTCTTTTGGGAACAGGATAGTTCCAGTGTGTGTGTGACATAATTCTTTTTGGGTATGTTCCATGATGTCGCTTGTTATTTTATTTTTAACTGCGGTACATTTGGAATGTTACGAAATGTTATAACAGAACCTGTGGCTTTACAAACAAAATGCACTGTGGGAAAATCTAGGTGATTTGCAATATGAAAGAAAATGACTGCTATTTACATGAGATATGACCGTGTTCTTTGCAAAAGATTTCTATATCCTTTCATAAACACTATAGATTTGACATTTGCCTTGAAGTAAATCATTTAGATATGCTTGAGATATACAGTAGATAAACAGAGCGGAGTTTCAATGCACTACAAAAAGTTAACTACTGCAAAACAAAGTAATTTATTGACATTTTTAAAGCTTATTTTGATCTGTTATGATATGCAAATTAAGGGGGGAGGGTCTACTCATGTAAAACTTGTTAAAAGGCTATTCTGGGCATTTACAATTTTTACTATTTATAACCTATTCTCAGGATAGTTCATCAATAGTTGATCAATGGGGGTCCACCCCGTCAATCAGCTTATCCTCTGGCCTGCTATTAGTGCAGCAGAGCTGGACATCTTTATCGGTGGTCAGAACCTTCTGAGGATAGGATATCAAGAGTTAGTACTTCTTTAAGTGTAGAACAGCAGACTGTACTTATTAGTAATCTACTACTAGGAATGTATGGCAAACGAGGGGGTACCCAAAAAGAAATAGGAATCTTCTTCTGGTGGGCTGGGTATTGCTAGTATAGGTTTCTGTTGCTCGGTAAATATCTGTGGTAAACCAGCTGCCATTGTTGGGAAAGGTTGGGTTCTACTCCAGTGATTTCTTTTTACAACAACGCCAGTTTTTTACTGGCGTTTCATCATTTTTTGGCAATTATGGTCATCACCTGTGTTTTGGTTCTTTCTCTGCTTTCACCTCTGATGTTCCTGAGAAGAATGATTTCTCATCATGTTTGGTTATGGTATGGAGAAAGATCCAAGAGAACATTAAGCATTCAGTCTTAGGGTATAAGAGATCTGCAGATAAAAAAAGATTGGTAGGTCTTGGTTTTACAGTAGTGGAGAAAGTTTGTCTCTCTACCAAAATATCAAACTGGATAAAATACTGGAAAAAATATAGCCTGTATAAAATCATTAATCCTTCATCCATCAGGTTGGTGATCCCACAGGCTTTTAAGAGCTCTGATGTTTTCCACAAGTCTCTACTTAGGAAATGTCATTCTCCAATCCATGACACAATTCCTCCTCTACTGATATTGTTGGAGGCAATTTACAATTTGAAATTCAATAAAATGTAGGTACTCGTCATGTTCGCTATTCATTAAAGTATCTTGTGCATTGGCATAGATATGGGCCAGAAAAAAGAACACGGGTTTCGGCAGCACATATCAATGTTGAGTGTTTAATAGTTTTCACAAAAAAAAAACCCCAAACCTTAAAGCTGAATCCTGAGGTTCTGGAGGCCCCTCTTCGAAGGGGAAGGGTGACTGCCCTGGAGCTGACACTGCCATGACTTCCGGGTTGCATGGACAGGTGTGGGATGATGTGAGCATGGCAACTCCATACAATGTGATGCGCAAGATGATGCATGTACAGTGTCATTCTGCGCTGCACACCAAAGGAATAACATCTCCCTCTGGTGCTAGTGCATATAGGCGTGCTGGGTTGCCTATCAGACTATTAGCCTCCATGCAAAAGTATGGTACAAGGGTTGGTGGTTATACATGTAGTGTACTGGCCATCTCTCTGTGCTAGTGTATCCTGTGTCTTAGAAACCTGCATTCAGATCCTGTCACAATATTCAAGATATCCACCTCAGCAATGAACGGCTAATACAGATCCGGCTAATTTAGGATGGGAGCAAAAGTTCTTTTAAACAAACGAAACACTTTTCTTGAAAAGTAGCTTGAGCATTTGTTAACCCAAATTGTATGACATTTTCATAGAGCTCCTATGGAGTATTAAAGGTTATCTTCCACTCATCCTCTTCTTGTACATGGAAAAGTTGTAAGCCCCTCTAAAACCCAATTTGGAAAATCACTACTAATTGACTGAATGAATCAGGGATTAATGGATTTTTTTTACAGTGATTTTCTTTGCTTCCCTGAAATCTAAACAAGGACGTAAATCCCCATAATTTTTAGCAAAAAAGAAACATATGGTCACCAGAGAATTTGAGGGATAAATATGCCCATTTCGTAGGCTCTCTACAATATATTCATTTACTGCCACTATTTGGGGCCCTGTAAGATTATAAAAACAACTTTGTTGCAGCTTGATGCCAGGTATAACCTCTGTTGCACAGTCATAGTCTCTATGGGTGGTAAACTTTCAGTGTTCTCTTTAGAGAATATGTCAGCATAATCTATGATAAAATTAGGAAGAGGATCAGTGTCCACTGTGGCAATGTTAATCGTAATATACTTATTAAAATAGGACTCCTCAGTGACAAATGTCTCCTGACTACCAATTAATTACCAGATTATATAGCCTTAACCAAGGCATACCAAGCATGACCTGGCTGAGAGTGACCCAAAAGATACAACAAAATGGCTTACCAATGAAATAACCAAACTTTCAGAGACAAAATTAAGATGTCTTTGGGATAACGGTGTAGAATTAAAAACAATCACAGAGAGAGGAATAAACTATTAGCAAAACATTGACAAATTAGATTTACACGCATTACTGTCGATAATATAGTGACAGGAATTTAATGTCTATCTATGGTCAGTTTATCTAAGAGGATAGGCTTGGAAGCTGCCAACCAAGCAACCTATTGGCCTAGGAAATCATCCTCAACATCCCCAGGCAAATTAGTTTTTACGGCTGCTAGATAGAGATGAGCGAGCACCAAAATGCTCGGGTGCTCGTTACTCGAGACGAACTTTTCACGATGCTCGAAGGTTCGTTTCCACTAACAAACCCCATTGAAGTCAATGGGCGACTCGAGCATTTTTGTATATCGCCGATGCTCGCTAAGGTTTTCATTTGTGAAAACCTGGGCAATTCAAGAAAGTGATGGGAACAACACAGCAACGGATAGGGCAGGTGAGGGGCTACATGTTGGGCTGCATTTCAGGTTCCCAGGTCCCACTATTAAGCCACAATAGCGGCAAGAGTGCCCCCCCTCCCAACAATTTTTACTTCTGAAAAACCCTCATTAGCAAGGCACACCTTAGCTAAGCACCACACTACCTCCAACAAAGCACAATCACTGCCTGCATGACACTCCACTGCCACTTCTCCTGGGTTACATGCTGCCCAACCCCCCCGCATGACCCAGTGTCCACAGCGCACACCAAAGTGTCCCTGCGCAGCCTTCAGCTGCCCTCATGCCACACGCTGGCCTCATAGCCACACCACCCTCATGTCTATTTATAAGTGTGTCTGCCATGAGGAGGAACCGCAGGCACACACTGCAGAGGGTTGGCACGGCCAGGCAGCGACCCTCTTTAAAAGGGGCGGGGCGATAGCCCATAATGCTGTACAGAAGCAATGAGAAATCCAATCCTGTGCCACCTCCATCAGGAGCTGCAAACGTGGGCATAGCAATGGGGAACCCATGTGCCACACACTATTCATTCTGTCAAGGTGTCTGCATGCCCCAGTCAGGGTTTTTTTATAAATAGTCACAGGCAGGTACAACTTCGCAATGGAAATTCTGTGTGCACCCACAGCATGGTGGCTCCCTGGAACCCACCGGCTGTACATAAATGTATCCCATTGCAGTGCCCAGCACAGCTGAGGTAACATCAGGTTTAATGCAGGTGGTCTTCGGCCCACACTGCATGCCCCAGTCTGACCGGGGTTTTTAATACATAGACACTGGCAGGTACAAATCCCTAATGTGAAGTCCCTGTGGACCCACAGCATGGGTGGTTCCCAGAAACCCACCGGTGGTACATAAATGTATCCCATTGCATTGCCCATCACAGCTGAGGTAACGTCAGGTTTGATGCAGGTGGGCTTTGGCTCACACTGCATGCCCCAGTCAGACTGGGGTTCTTTAGAAGTGGACACATGCAGTTACAACTCCGTGTGGTCCGACAGCATGGGTGGCTCCCTGGAACCCACCGGCGGTACATAAATAAATCCCATTGCATTGCCCATCACAGCTGAGGTAACGTCAGGTTTGATGCAGGTGGGCTTCGGCCCACACTGCATGCCCCAGTCAGACTGGGGTTCTTTAGAAGTGGACACATGCAGTTACAACTCCGTGTGGACCGACAGCATGGGTGGCTCCCTGGAACCCACCGGCGGTACATAAATATATCCCATTGCAGTGCCCAGCACAGCTGAGGTAACGTCAGCTTTAATGCAGGTGGGCTAAAAATTACTAGGATTACAATGTAGACGAGGGCCCAAAAAAATTGGTGTACCAAGAGTGCAAATGTACCTCAGAAAAATTGCCCATGCCCAACCAAGAGGGCAGGTGAAAGCCATTAATCGCTTTGGTTAAGGTGGCTTAATTTGTAACTAGGCCAGTAGGCAGCCCAGTTAAAATAAAAATTGGTTCAGGTGCAAGTTTCAACGCTTTATTGAATTGAAAATTGAAACGTATAAACATTGTTTACAAAAGTTATATGACTGAGCCTTGTGGGCCTAAGAAAAAGTGCCCGTTCGGCGTGATTACGTGAGGTTTCAGGAGGAGGAGCAGGAGGAGGAGGATGAATATAATACACAGATTGATGAAGCTAAAAGGTCCCCGTTTTTGATGGTGATAGAGAACGATGCTTCCATCCACGGGTGCAGCCTACGTATTGTTTAGGTATCGCGGCTGTCCGCTGGTGGAGAAGAGAACTCTGGGGAAATCCAGGCTTTGTTCATCTTTATGATTGTAAGCCTGTCGGCACTGTCGGTTGACAGGCGGGTACGCTTATCCGTGATTATTCCTCCAGCCGCACTAAACACCCTCTCTGACAAGACGCTAGCCGCAGGACAAGCAAGCACCTCCAGGGCATACAGTGCGAGTTCAGGCCACGTGTCCAGCTTCGACACCCAGTAGTTGTAGGGGGATCGGCTACGTACTCCCTCACCATCCTTTTACAGTGCTCCCGCCGACTCAGCCTTGACTGGGGAGCGGTGACACAGTCTTGCTGGGGAGCCATAAAGCTGGCAAAGGCCTTGGATAGTGTTCCCCTGCCTGTGCTGTACATGCTGCCTGATCTCCGCGCCACCCCTGCTACCTGGCCCTCGGAACTGCGCCTTCTGCCACTAGCGCTGTCGGATGGGAATTTTACCATCAGTTTGTCCGCCAGGGTCCTGTGGTATAGCATCATTCTCGAACCCCTTTCCTCTTCGGGTATGAGAGTGGAAAGGTTCTCCTTATACCGTGGGTCGAGCAGTGTGTAAACCCAGTAATCCGTAGTGGCCAGAATGCATGTAACGCGAGGGTCACGAGAAAGGCATCCTAACATGAAGTCAGCCATGTGTGCCAGGGTACCTGTACGCAATACATGGCTGTCCTCACTAGGAAGATCACTTTCAGGATCCTCCTCCTCCTCCTCCTCAGGCCATACACGCTAAAAGGATGACAGGCAAGCAGCATGGGTACCCTCAGCAGTGGGCCAAGCTGTCTCTTCCCCTCCTCCTCATGCTCCTCCCCCTCCTCCTTCTCCTCCTCAACGCGCTGAGATATAGACATGAGGGTGCTCTGACTATCCAGCGACATACTGTCTTTCCCCGCTTCCGCTTCCGAGCGCAAAGCGTCTGCCTTTATGCTTTGCAGGGAACTTCTCAAGAGGCATAGCAGAGGAATGGTGACGCTAATGATTGCAGCATCGCCGCTCACCATCTGCGTAGACTCCTCAATGTTTCCAAGGACCTGGCAGATGTCTGCCAACCAGGCCCACTCTTCTGTAAAGAATTGAGGAGGCTGACTCCCACTATGCCGCCCATGTTGGAGTTGGTATTCCACTATAGCTCTACGCTGCTCATAGAGCCTGGCCAACATGTGGAGCGTAGAGTTCCACCGTGTGGGCACGTCGCACAGCAGTTGGTGCACTGGCAGATTAAACCGATGTTGCAGGGTGCGCAGGGTGGCAGCGTCCGTCTTGGACTTGCGGAAATGTGCGCTGAGCCGGCGCACCTTTCCGAGCAGGTCTGACAAGCGTGGGTAGCTTTTCAGAAAGCGCTGAACCACCAAATTAAAGACGTGGGCCAGGTATGGCACGTGCGTGAGGCTGCAGAGCCGCCACCAGGTTACGGCCGTTGTCACAAGACCATGCCCGGTTGGAGGCTGAGCGGTGAAAGCCAGCGGTCGGTCTGCTCTGTCAGACCCTGCAGCAGTTCGTGGGCCATGTGCCTCTTCTCTCCTAAGCTGAGTAGTTTCAGCACGGCCTGCTGGCGCTTGCCCACTGCTGTGCTGCCGTGCCGCGCGACACCGACTGGTAGCGACGTGCTGCTGCTGACACATCTGGATTGCGAGACAGAGGTTGCGTAGGAGGAGGAGGAGGAGGAGGGTGGTTTAGTGGAGGAAGCATACACCGCCGCAGATACCACCAACGAGCTGGGGCCCGCAATTCTGGGGGTGGGTAGGACGTGAGCGGTCCCAGGCTCTGACTCGGTCCCAGCCTCCACTAAATTCACCCAATGTGCCGTCAGGGAGATATAGTGGCCCTGCCCGCCTGTGCTTGTCCACGTGTCCATTGTTAAGTGGACCTTTGCAGTAACCGCATTGGTGAGGGCGCGTACAATGTTGTGGGAGACGTGGTCGTGCAGGGCTGGGACGGCACATCGGGAAAAGCAGTGGCGACTGGGAACCGAGTAGCGCGGGGCCGCCGCGGCCATCATGTTTTTGAAAGCCTCCGTTTCCACAAGCCTATACGGCAGCATCTCCAGGCTGATCAATTTGGCTATGTGTACGTTTAACGCTTGAGCATGCGGGTGCGTGGCTGCGTACTTGCGCTCAAACACTTGCGCTTGCGACGGCTGGACGGTGCGCTGAGAGACATTGCTGGATGGGGCCGAGGACAGCGGAGGTGAGGGTGTGGGTGCAGGCCGGGAGACGGTAGTGCCTGTGTCCTGAGAGGGGGGCTGGATCTCAGTGGCAGGTTGGGGCACAGGGGGAGAGGCAGTGGTGCTAACCGGAGGCGGTGAATGGCCTTCGTCCCACCTTGTGTGGTGCTTGGCCATCATATGTCTGCACATGCTGGTGGTGGTGAGGCTGGTGGTGGTGGCTCCACGGCTGATCTTGGCGCGACAAACCTTGCACACCACAGTTTGTCGGTTGTCTGCACTCTCAGTGAAAAACTGCCAGACCTTTGAGCACCTCGGCCTCTGCAGGGTGGCATGGCGCGAGGGGGCGCTTTGGGAAACAGTTGGTGGATTATTCGGTCTGGCCCTGCCTCTACCCCTGGCCACCGCACTGCCTCTTCCAACCTGCCCTGCTGCTGCGTTTGCCTCCCCCTCTGAAGACCTGTCCTCAGTAGGCTTAGCAAACCAGGTGGGGTCAGTCACCTCATCGTCCAGCTGCTCTTCCTCCGAATCCTCTGTGCGCTCCTCCCTCGGACTTATTGCCCTTACTACTACCTCACTGATAGACAACTGTGTCTCATCGTCATCGTCCGTCCTCCTTACCCACTGAAAGCTCTTAAGACAGTTGCCGGAAGTCCCTAGCCTCATCCCCCGGACCCCGGGAACTTTCCAAAGGTTGGGCATCGGTCACGACAAACTCCTCCGGTGGGAGAGGAACCATTGCTGCCCATTCTGGGCAGGGGCCCGAGAACAGTTCCTGGGAGTCTGCCTGCTCCTCAGAATGTGTCATTGTAATGGAGTGAGGAGGCTGGGAGGAAGGGGAGCAGCAACCAGAGGATTCAGAGTTGCAGCAGTGGATGGCGTAGAAGTCTGGGTGGTCGATAGATTGCTGGATGCACTTTCTGCCATCCACGACAGGACCTGCTCACACTGCTCATTTTCTAATAAAGGTCTACTGCGTGGACCCATTAATTGTGAGATGAATCTGGGGACCCCTGAAACTTGCCTCTCTCCTAATCCCGCAGCAGTCGGCTGCAATACACCTGGATCAGGAGCTCGGCCTGTGCCCACACCCTGACTTGGGCCTCCGCGTCCTCGCCCGCGTCCACGTCCTCTAGGCCTACCCCTACCCCTCAGCATGGTGTATTACGAGTAGAGCAGAAACAGAACACTGTAATTAAATGTGCCGCTTATTGGCCTGTGGTTGGAGGCTGACTTCGCTTACGGAACGCACAGCAGAGCCAGGAAACAATTTTGCGCACGCCTGTAGCTAGTGGAATTCACAGCTCAGAAGCAGTCAAGTGGCCAAAGGCCAGTAGTAGGCCTTAAGTATTTTGCTTCTATTTTTTTAAAATGCTGAGCTGACACAGCAGACAGATACTGTAGGCAGTGTACAATATTATGTATACTGATTCCCTCTGCCGGGATGACAGAGGTGATGTAACGGAGACAGCAGAGGCAGGAAACAATTTTGCGCAAGCCTGCTGTAACGCTTAGCTGCGTATTAATTAGGACTTCTACCCCCAGCAGACAGATACTGTAGGCAGTGTATGATATTATATATACTGTTTCCCTCTGCCGGGATGACAGCGGTGATGTAACTGAGACAGCAGAGGCAGGAAACAATTTTGCGCAAGGCTGCTGTAACGCTTAGCTGCGTATTAATTAGGACTACTACCCCCAGCAGACAGATACTGTAGGCAGCGTATAATATTATGTATACTGTTTCCCTCTGCCGGGATGACGGCGGTGATGTAACGGAGACAGCAGAGGCAGGAAACAATTTTGCGCACGCCTGCTGTAACGCTTAGCTGCGTATTAATTAGGACTTCTACCCCCAGCAGACAGATACTGTAGGCAGCGTATAATATTATGTATACTGATTCCCTCTGCCGGGATGACGGTGGTGATGTAACGGAGACAGCAGAGGCAGAAAACAATTTTGCGCAAGGCTGCTGTAACGCTTAGCTGCATATTAATTAGGACTACTACCCCCAGCAGACAGATACTGTAGGCAGCATATAATATTATATATACTGTTTCCCTCTGCCGGGATGACGGCAGTGATGTAACGGAGACAGTAGAGGCAGGAAACAATTTTGCGCAAGCCTGCTGTAACGCTTAGCTGCGTATTAATTAGGACTACTACCGCCAGCAGACACGCAGTAAACTGTACACGGTCACAGGCAGCCCAAAGATAGTATTTTTCCCCAATTTTTTTGAAAAAGCCCACTGCCTATATAGCCTGTATATCTCTTTCCCTGCCTCACCAGTACTGGCCCTATACTCTGTGCAATGACTGCAGACTGAGGACGCAATGCTCTGCACGCCCAATATACAAAAAAAATAAATTGTGCAACACTGCTAAAAGCAGCCTCAACAGTACTGCACATGGTCAGATGTGGCCCTAAGAAGGACTGTTGGGGTTCTTCAAGCCTAATATAACTCCTAACGCTCTCCCTATAGCACCAGCAGCAGCAGCACTGTCCCTGATCTCTGTCAGGATGCATCTGTGGCGAGCCGTAGCCGGGGCAGATTTAATACTCGGGTGTCACCTGATCTCCCCAGCCACTCACTGCAGAGGGGTGGTATAGGGCTGCAACATCACAGGAGGAAGTTGTAATGCCTTCCATGTCTTTCTATTGGCCAGAAAAGCGCGCTAATGTCTCAGAGATGAAAGTAAAAGTAACACGAACATCGCATGGTGCTCGTCTCGAGTAACGAGCATCTCGAACACCCTAATACTCGAACGAGCATCAAGCTCGGACGAGTACGCTCGCTCATCTCTACTGCTAGAGTTTCTTGACCACAGAATAATGGTGTAGAAAGTGAACTTCTTGCCCACAATATAAGCATAATCCCTTTGCTAGTCATTGTTCATGATGCCCTTTTTACACTAAGTTTTTATCTGCAGAAATTCTTTGAAACCTTTAGATAGAAGTAGATTCATAGACAGCCGACTCATGCTCCCTCCCAAATACCCCAGTCAATTCTTATGGCTAAAGTTATTGCCATCTCTAAATTACAGGGTGATAGAAATTGAATTATCATATCTTTAACTTGTTCTGTAATTCAAAACATAATTAATAGAGATGAGCGAGCATACTCGTCCGAGCTTGATGCTCGTTCGAGTATTAGGGTGCTCGAGATGCTCGTTACTCGAGACGAGCACCACGCGGTACTCGTCTCGATTAAACGATCACTGACCATTGAATTCAATGGAGCCGGCAATACAGCCGGCTCCATTGAATTCAATGGCCTGCCGGTGAGCGCGGGATGAATTGTCGGGAAGGGCTTAAATATATAAGCCCTTCCCTGCAATTCATCCAGAAATGTGTAAAAAAAAATATATATATATACTCACCTTGTCCCGGCAGAACGATGTTAGCCCATTGAATTCGATGGAGCCAGCAATACAGCCGGCTCCATTAAAAGCAATGGGCTGCCGGCGATCGTGGGATGAATTGTCGGGAAGGGGTTAAATATATAAGCCCTTCCCTGCAATTCATCCAGAAATGTGTAAAAAAAAAAATATATATATATATACTCACCTGGTCCCGGCAGACGGAGTTCAGCGCGGCCAGCGGCAGTCCTCCTGAACTGCTCTGAACAGCTGTGAGTAGTATTCAGCAGTCGGGGATTTAAAATCCCCGCCTGCTGAATGAGCTGCCTCTAATTGGTCACAGCCTGACCAATCAGAGGCAGATTCCACTCACACACCCATTCATGAATTTATGAATGGGTGTGTGACTGCTGCCTCTGATTGGCTCAGCGGGACCAATCAGATGAGAGGCAGCAGTCACTTACCTTTCTACCAAAGGCCTAGTTTAAATACTTTTACATGGAAGCTGATAGGCTGACTGGGCAACACAGCTAGCCTATTAATGCTGGTACGAGAGGAAAATATTACTCTCTCGCTGTCCAGCACATGAGCCGACTGAGCAGCCCAGAAGTAACAGTGCTGTTCGCACCATAATAGCTTTGTTCTAGGACATAAGAAAGAATCCTATATGTTTTTTTAAATAGTTTATCTAGTAGTAATTCTTCTCTAAGAGGGCGTTTATGTTTCTCCTGCCATCAGGAAAGCATGTATCTTAAGTAGAGATGAGCGAACGTACTCGGTAAGGCCGATTTCGCAATCGAGCACCGCGATTTTCGAGTACTTCACTACTCGGGTGAAAAGATTCGGGGGGCGCCGTGGGTGAGCGGGGGGTTGCAGAGGGGAGTGGGGGGGAGAGGGAGAGAGAGAGCTCCCCCCTGTTCCACGCTGCTACCCCCCGCTCCACCACGCCACGCCCCGCCCCCCGGCGACCCCCGAATCTTTTCAGCCGAGTAGTGAAGTACTCGAAAATCGCGGTGCTCGATTGTAAAATCGGCCTTACCGAGTACATTCGCTCATCTCTAATCTTAAGTGGACTGCGACCATCACAGCAGCCACTACAGTACACACCATTGTCACCTACAGTATTCTTCTGGTAACATGTCCTGAAACTGTAGCACTCTCACGCATATCCTCATCCCATTATAGTTATTGTAGCTGTGCTTCCTTATCAGTTATCTCACTTTAGCTACTGAGTCCTCTTCTGCCACAGTATCACTTTTGCCCATACCATTATTTAATTCATTGCCGGTATGGGATATAGAACCGAGATCTCAAAACAAGTGTTAGCTTGGCAGAGGAATACCTAATTTTATCATGCAAAGTAGTGTACATAAAAAAACTGATCTAAACCAACATTCTCGGGGTCTCTTTTTTTTTTTTTTAAATGATGACCCTATAGACAAATTAGCTATAGCTAACTCCTGCGGTAATTGCTGCTACTCTGATGCCCAATTCCTGCCCAAGCAGCTCTGCCAGTTACATCCTGAGTGGGCTTATGTCATGTATAGGACCAGCTATATTGCTCTTTTCCAGTGCTATAAGACAATTATTCAGTTACACTGCCTCCATGTGAATGCTTCTTAAACTGCAACAAAATAACACTATTTTAACTGAGAACAATGCACTGTGTTCATATGACAGGTTTATAGGAAAGTTCTTATTATCTAGCAGTAAAAGGACACTATTTTTTCAGTTCACACACTGTGCTGTGCTTACATGAAGGAGGGAAGCGTAGCACAGGGATACTGATTTTACACCAGAAAAATTAAGGCCTCCTGTCCACGGGCAAATTTTCACAGCGTTCCTCACGGGAAACGCAGTGAACGCTTTTCATAGACTTACTATGAAAAAGCGCAGCCCAGCTGTCCACAAGATTCTCCACTTGCGGGATTTAAATCGCAGCATGCTGTGAATTGCTGCGATTCTCCGCGGTGAGTCTATCTGTCAAATAGGCTCAGCGCGGAGAGAGCCATCAGCACTCCATTGCTCCCCGGTGACAGCTCCTGCAGCAGGATATCGCTACGCCCGTGGACAGGAGCCCTAAATTATTTGTTTATTTGGCAAACTGTGTTTAGAAAACAGTAAAATTACACTTTCTGTTGTTAATTAGCACACTGTGTTGTGGCTGCATGAAAGTCACATTAATTGCTAAATTGATGCACAACCATATGTCCATTTGAGATAAAAAACAAACAGGAAGGCTGTGCTCACACGGGCAGATTTTAATTACACAATCTGCAATCACTGTCTGCACGGAAGAGCCGCAGTAAAACGCTGTAATTGAAAGGCATATGTTTTAGATTTTCCATTCACACTCGCAGATATGAACTGCATATTCTTCGAGCGGAAGAAAAATCACGACATGCATTATTTAGGCCCGATTCCGCGCGGACGGCCCCCATTGAAGTCAATGTATGTGAGTGTTCCGTCGTCCATACGCAATTGACATTACATAGAAGCAGTGGAAACTATCGCAACTTCAGAGGATAATAAATAGAAAAACCGGAATGACGACTGGAGGGAAGAGAGATCTTTCTTCTGTGCACATGATATGCTGATTACTTTCTGCGAATGATTGCAGGTTTTCCGCAGCAGAAATCCGCATGCAGAATCCAACCTGTTCGTGTGAGCTCAGCCGAATACTGCAGCAATAACATTTTTGTGGGTGTTGAAAACATATTTAACTGACAAAACGAATCTGCTATGCGACTCTTATCTTCTATCACAAAGGTGAAGGGAATGTTCCCTAGAAGTGTCAGTCTGTTATGAAAACACAAGAGGCCAGTGCGAAAGCTGAAATATTTGGGGAGGGATTTTTTCAATATCGATAGGGACATAGAATAATAAAGATAAGCAAAATGGGCTACTGGATAACTATTATGTGCAAGCATAATTTTCGATTTGTATTGAAGTATTACTGCAGCACCACAAAATTGGTAGATTGAAGTACTAAAAATGATGTTTACATATGCCGTATGTTATACAGTTACTGAGTAGCCCAAATTGTTTATTGTTGCAGCATATTTTAGATTGCTCGCTATTCAAAGCTAGATGGCGCTGAAGTCTTTTCGAAACAATTCAACTATTTATAAGCAACAAAGTCAGTAAAGGCCCATTTACACTGAAAGATAATCACTCAAAAATCACTCAAACGACAGTGTGAGTGACAGTTTTGAGCGATCATCTTTGCATAACTCTAAGTAGCTAATTAGCTACTTAAGAGTTAATGCAGGCAGACAGGGATACTGCTGCGATAGCTCCAACAACAGCAGCTGTTTTGTATATGCAAACAGGTGCATTGTTCTTGGAGGTTTCAGCTGGTGTCCCACTGAAAACTGCCAGTGGGATACCAGTTGAAAAAATGCTATCAGCGCCACCCGCTGAGATATCAGTGTGCGGCGATGATAAGAGTCATTGGTGATTTCTAGCTTGCTAGAAATCACCAATGAACGAATAGTGCGTGAACAGTGCACGATGGCCGCACGTTTAGACACAAAGGTTATGGCTCAAAAGATGGCTTTTGAGCAGATTTTGAGTGATAACCGTTGTGTCTAAATGGGCCTTTTCCAGACTGTGTGCTATACTATTAAATGACAAGTGCAATATTGCATATTAAACAACTAGTACAAGCTGTATGCATTTTGATAAAGATTGATGCATTTAAAAAAAATATATATATTTTATTTTGTAATTCCACTCAGCTACTTACAAGACGCCTTAGGAGGTTGTGACTCACACTTTGGCCACTATTTTAAAGCAAGGGTAAGCTATCACACAGGCAGACACTATTGAATTACTTATTGGCAGCAAATATCTCCATGAGAGTAATGTAGTAACATTGTATGTAAGGCTGAAGAAAGAACACATGTCCATCCAGTTTAGACTATTATCTTGCAATGTTGATCCATGGGAAAGCAAAAACGCCCAATGAGGTAAAAGCCTATTTTCTTCACTTTATGGGAAAAAAATCCTTCCCAACTCCAAATCTGGCAATCAAAATAATTCTCAACCCTTTTGAAGTAAGCTAGAAACTATAACATATCATTTTTTTTTGCCAGTTCAAGAAAGGCATGCAAGACATCCAGACCCCTTTTGAACTCTTTTAGTGAGTTCCCCATCACCATGTCCTCAGGCAGAGAGTTCCATAGTTTCACTGCTCTTACATAAAGAACCCCCTTTTATGTTAGTGTAGAAACCTTCTTTCCTCTAGATGTAGAGGGTGCCCCCTTGTTAGTTACTCTAGAAATAGATGATAGGAATGATCTCTGTATTGTCCCCTGATATAGTTATACAAAGTTATTAGGTCTTGTCTCTGCTGTCTTTTTTCTAAACTAAAATGACCCCAATTTTGATAGTCTCTCTGGGTATTGTAGCAATTTAGTGCCCTATTGCGATGGTATGAGATTGCTTTGTATTATATAGCATGTGCATGAGACCTTATAGCAATACTTAATTTAATTGAGTTCTTTCAAGGATAAGCAGATGGGGAAATCAAGTTCCCTTCACCTGAAGTAGTTTTCCCAATAACAGAATACATTGCCTACAGTTTCTAAATCAATTCAGAAGATGGTCAGTGGTGTAAGTTAATACGCATTGTGCCATGACCATCTTTTTCCTTAACAAAATACCAAAAAAAAGATTTTGGTCATACAAGTACATCAGGTAATTACTAAAATGGCAATTCCTGCATAAAGAAGCAAATAATTACCATACAAAGTGGTTGCAGGAAGAGATGTAACTTACAATTAAAGTTGTCAAAAAACATCTGCTGTTTACATTTTAGTCAATGGTCATTTATGAATAATAACTTTTATTTCTATTGTGGCAGCAAATTCTGAAGCACTTTACAATTTAGGGTAACACTATACAAAATAAATGTCAATTATTAAAAACAAATACCAACAACAGAAAAAAATGAAAAATAGGCTTGCCATTGAGAGTTTATATTTCATAGATTATAAGATAAATTATTAGGACAGTGCCTCAGGAAATTAAAATCCAAATAGTAAGCAATGAGATGGAAGAATGGACTTACCTGGTGTGAACAGCTAGACCCAGGGGAAATGAGGCCAGCTGCCACACCCGTAGTCTCTATAAGTGTTTTGTATGTGGCCTCCTATGCCAAATGGGGCATCCAGAAGACAGGCTAAAGAGTTGCAGAGGGGTCAAAAACTCTGGTGGGGTTTGGTATGAAGAAACAGACAATATGTAAGCAAAAAGGCCTTCTGTGCTCATAAGAGGAGGTGGTTACAGAGATGTGAATACACGTATTCCATAATACAAAGATTCACATCTCTGTAACCTACTCCACTTATGAAAGCAGAAGGCCTTTTTGCTTACATATTGTTCCATTATATTTTATAGATGAGATTTAAGTATAATAGGTGCAAAGTATTAGTTTTGCTCCGTGTACTGGCCGCTTGTACTTCACATGATGGAAGCACTCTATGAATCAGTCACTGGTATCTGTATCAGAGAAAAAAAATTAAAGAATAGTAAATTTTATTAAAACATTTAAAAATCATAGGATAGTATCTAGATGTGAGCGAACACCAAAATGTTCGGGTGTTCGTTATTCGGAACGAACTTCCCGTGATGCTCGAGGGTTCGTTTCGAACAACGAACCCCATTGAAGTCAATGGGCGACCAGAACATTTTTGTATTTCGCCGATGCTCGCTAAGGTTTTCATGTGTGAAAATCTGGGCAATTCAGGAAAGTGATGGGAATGACACAGTGACGGATAGGGCAGGCGAGGGGCTACGTGTTGGGCTGCATCTCAAGTTCACAGGTCCCACTATTAAGCCACAATACCGGCAAGAGTGGGCCCCCCCCCCTCCCAACAACTTTTACTTCTGAAAAGCCCTCATTAGCATGGCATACCTTTGCTAAGCACCACACTACCTCCAACAAAGCACAATCACTGCCTGCATGACACTCCACTGACACTTCTCCTGGGTTACATGCTGCCCAACCGCCCCCCCTCCCCCCCCACAGCGCACACCAAAGTGTCCCTGGGCAGCCTTCAGCTGCCCTCATGCCACACCACGCTCATGTCTATTTAGAATTGCGTCTGCCATGACGAGGGACCGCAGGCACACACTGCAGAGGTTGGCACGGCTAGGCAGCGACCCTCTTTAAAAGTGGCGGAGCGATAGCCCACAATGCTGTACAGAAGCAATGAGAAATAGAATCCTGTGCCACCGCCATCAGGAGCTGCACACGTGGGCATAGCAATGGGGAACCTATGTGCCACACACTATTCATTCTGTCAAGGTGTCTGCATGCCCCAGTCAGACCGGGCTTTTTAATTCATAGACACAGGCAGGTACAACTCCCTATTGTGAAGTCCCTGTCGACCCACAGCATGGGTGGCTCCCTGGAACCCACCGGCGGTACACAGAAATATCCCATTGCATTGCCCAACACAGCTGAGGTAGTAATGTCGTGCTTAATGCAGGTGGGCTTCGGCCCACACTGCATGCCCCAGTCTGACTGGGGTTCTTTATAAGTGTACAGATGTAGTAAAAACTCCGTGTGCACCTACAGCATGGGTGGGTGCCAGGAAGCCACCGGCGGTACATAGAAATATCCCATTGCATTGCCCAACACAGCTGAGGTAGTAATGTTGTGCTTAACCCTTTCCAATCCAATTTGTATATGGTTTTCCTAGGGGGCTTACTCTTTTTCTGCTGTTATACAACGGCGCTATATGCTGGCTAAAGCCAGTACTGCATGAGCTGACACGTAGGATAGGCTCCGACAGCAGAGAGGCTGGCAATATACAGTAAGAGAACCCCGACGGACGTCTACCAACAACGGAGCTGTACAGCCTTAAACCCTAATGTCTTCACAGGTCACACAGTGGACTGGAAAGGGTTAATGCAGGTGGGTTTCGGCCCACACTGCATGCCCCAGTCAGACTGGGGTTCTTTACAAGTGGACACATGTAGGTTAAACTCCCTGTGGACCCACTGCCTGGGTGGGTGCCAGGAAGCCACCGGCGGTACATAGAAATATCCCATTGCATTGCCCAACACAGCTGAGGTAGTAATGTCGTGCGTAATACAGGTGGGCTTCGGCCCACACTGCATGCCCCAGTCAGACGGGTTCTTTAGAAGTGTACAGATGTATTAAAAACTCAGTGTGCACCTACAGCATGGGTGGCTCCCTGGAACCCACCGGCGGTACACAAAAATATCCCATTGCATTGCCCAACACAGCTGAGGTAACGTCAGCTGTAATGCAGGTGGCCCAAAAATTAATTTGATTACACTGTAGGCGAGGGCCAACAAAAATTGCTGTATCAACAGTACTAATGTACATCCCAAAAATTAGCCATGGCCAGCCAAGAGGGCAGGTGAAACCCATTAATCGCTTTGGTTAATGTGGCTTAAGTGGTAACTAGGCCTGGAGGCAGCCCAGTGTAACGAAAAATTGGTTCAAGTTAAAGTTCCAATGCTTTTAAGCGCATTGAAACTTATAAAAATTGTTCTGAAAAATTATTTGAGTGAGCCTTGTGGCCCTAAGAAAAATTGCCCGTTCAGCGTGATTACGTGAGGTTTCAGGAGGAGGAGCAGGAGGAGGAGGAGGAGGAATATTACGTATCGCTGCTGTCCGCTGGTGGAGAACAGAAGTCTGGGGAAATCCAGCCTTTGTTCATCTTGATGAGTGTTAGCCTGTCGGCACTGTCGGTTGACAAGCGGCTACGCTTATCTGTGATGATTCCCCCAGCCGCACTAAACACCCTCTCCGACAACACGCTAGCCGCAGGACAAGCAAGCACCTCCAGGGCATACAGCGCTAGTTCAGGCCACATGTCCAGCTTCGACACCCAGTAGTTGTAGGGGGCAGAGGCGTCACCAAGGATGGTCGTGCGATCCGCTACGTACTCCCTCACCATCCTTTTACAGTGCTCCCGCCGACTCAGCCGTGACTGGGGAGCGGTGACACAGTCTTGGTGGGGAGCCATAAAGCTGGCCAGGCCCTTAAAGACTGTTGCACTGCCTGGGATGTACATGCTGCTCGATCTACGCACATCCCCTGCTACCTTGCCCTCGGTACTGCGCCTTCTGCCACTAGCGCTGTCGGCTGGGAATTTTACCATCAGCTTGTCCGCAAGGGTCCTGTGGTATAGCAACACTCTCGAACCCCTTTCCTCTTCGGGAATCAGAGTGGGCAGGTTCTCCTTATACCGTGGATCGAGCAGTGTGTACACCCAGTAATCCGTAGTGGCCAGAATGCGTGCAACGCGAGGGTCACGAGAAAGGCATCCTAACATGAAGTCAGCCATGTGTGCCAGGGTACCTGTACGCAACACATGGCTGTCTTCACTAGGAAGATCACTTTCAGGATCCTCCTCCTCCTCCTCCTCCTCCTCCTCAGGCCATACACGCTGAAAGGATGACAGGCAATCAGCCGGTGTACCGTCAGCAGCGGCCCAAGCTGTCTCTTCCCCCTCCTCCTCATCCTCCTCATGCTCCTCCTCCTCCTCCTGTACGCGCTGAGAAATAGACAGGAGGGTGCCCTGACTATCCAGCGGCATACTGTCTTCCCCCGCCCCCGTTTCCGAGCGCAAAGCAGCTGCCTTTATGGTTTGCAGGGAATTTCTCAAGATGCATAGCAGAGGAATGGTGACGCTAATGATTGTAGCATCGCCGCTCACCACCTGGGTAGACTCCTCAAAATTACCAAGGACATGGCAGATGTCTGCCAACCAGGCCCACTCTTCTGAAAGGAATTGAGGAGGCTGACTCCCACTGCGCCGCCCATGTTGGAGTTGGTATTCGACTATAGCTCTACGTTGTTCATAGAGCCTGGCCAACATGTGGAGCGTAGAGTTCCACCGTGTGGGCACGTCGCACAGCAGTCGGTGCACTGGCAGCTTAAAGTGATGTTGCAGGGTGCGCAGGGTGGCAGCGTCCGTGTGGGACTTGCGGAAATGTGCGCAGAGCCGGCGCGCCTTTACGAGCAGGTCTGACAAGCGTGGGTAGCTTTTCAGAAACCGCTGAACCACCAAATTAAAGACGTGGGCCAGGCATGGCACGTGCGTGAGGCTGCCAAGCTGCAGAGCCGCCACCAGGTTACGCCCGTTGTCACACACGACCATGCCCGGTTGGAGGCTCAGCGGCGCAAGCCAGCGGTCGGTCTGCTCTGTCAGACCCTGCAGCAGTTCGTGGGCCGTGTGCCTCTTATCGCCTAAGCTGAGTAGTTTCAGCACGGCCTGCTGACGCTTGCCCACCGCTGTGCTGCCACACCGTGCGACACCGACTGCTGGCGATGTGCTGCTGCTGCTAACACATCTTGATTGCGAGACAGAGGAGGAGGAGGAGGAGGAGGGTGCTTTAGTGGAGGAAGCATACACCTCCGCAGATACCAGCACCGAGCTGGGGCCCGCAATTCTGGGGGTGGGTAGGACGTGAGCGGTCCCAGGCTCTGACTCTGTCCCAGCCTCCACTAAATTCACCCAATGTGCCGTCAGGGAGATGTAGTGGCCCTGCCCGCCTGTGCTTGTCCACGTGTCCGTAGTTAAGTGGACCGTGGCAGTAACCGCGTTGGTGAGGGCGCGCACAATGTTGCGGGAGACGTGGTCGTGCAGGGCTGGGACGGCACATCGGGAAAAGTAGTGGCGACTGGGAACTGAGTAGCGCGGGGCCGCCGCCTCCATGATACTTTTGAAGGACTCAGTTTCCACAACCCTATACGGCAGCATCTCAAGGCTGATGAATTTTGCTATGCGGACGGTTAACGTTTGAGCGTGCGGGTGCGTGGCGGCGTACTTGCGCTTGCGCTCGAACACTTGCGCAAGCGACGGCTGAACGGTGCGCTGAACTACACTGCTGGATGGGGCCGAGGACAGCGGAGATGAGGGTGTGGGTGCAGGCCATGAGGCGGTAGTGCCTGTGTCCTGAGAGGGGGGTTGCATCTCAGTGGCAGGTTGGGGCACAGGGGGAGAGGCAGGGGTGCAAACCGGAGGCGGTGAACGGCCTTCGTCCCACCTTGTGGGGTGCTTGGCCATCATATGTCTGCGCATGGTGGTGGTGGTGAGGCTGTTGGTGTTGGCTCCCCGGCTGAGCTTTGCGTAACAAAGGTTGCACACCACTGTTCGTCGGTCGTCAGGCGTCTCTGTGAAAAACTGCCAGACCTTAGAGCACCTCGGCCTCTGCAGGGTGGCATGGCGCGAGGGGGCGCTTTGGGAAACACTTGGTGGATTATTCGGTCTGGCCCTGCCTCTACCCCTGGCCCTGGCCACCGCACTGCCTCTTGCAACCTGCCCTGCTGATGCCCTTGACTCCCCCTCTGAAGACCTGTCCTCCTGAGTAAGCGTTGCACACCAGGTGGGGTCAGTCACCTCATCGTCCTGCTGCTCTTCCTCCGAATCCTCTGTGCGCTGCTCCCTTGGACTTACTGCCCTTACTACTACCTCACTGCAAGACAACTGTGTCTGATCGTCATCGTCCTCCTCACCCACAGAAAGTTGTTGAGACAGTTGGCGGAAGTCCCCAGCCTCTTCCCTCGGACCCCGGGAACTTTCGAATGGTTGGGCATCAGTGACGATAAACTCCTCTGGTGGGAGAGGAACCGCTGCTGCCCAATCTAAGCAGGGGCCCGAGAACAGTTCCTGGGAGTGTTCCCGCTCCTGAGCAGGTGTCATTGTAGTGGAGTGAGGAGGCTGGGAGGAAGGAGGAGCAGCAGACAGAGGATTCGGATTTGCAGCAGTGGACGGCGCAGAACTGCGTGTTGACGATAGGTTGCTCGAAGCACTTTCTGCCATCCAGGACAGGACCTGCTCACACTGCTCATTTTCTAATAACCGTCTCCCGCGTGGACCCATTAATTGGGCGATGAATGTGGGGACGCCAGAAACGTGCCTCTCTCCTAATCGCGCAGCAGTCGGCTGCGACACACCGGGATCAGGAGCTCGGCCTGTGCCCATACCCTGACTTGGCCCTCCGCGTCCTCGGCCGCGTCCACGTCCTCTAGGCCTACCCCTACCCCTCAGCATGCTGTATTACCAGTGATTTGATTTCACAGGCAGGAAATAAATTGGCGCAAGACTGCAGGCCAAATATAATTTTTTCCCTTTTTGGAAAACGAAAGGCCCCACTGCCTCTAGTGAATGAATAATCTAAGTTTAATAACTGTGCTGTGTCCCTGCTAATGTGTCACAGAACGTGAGGGTAGCAGAGTTATTATAACTCTGGCAGAGCAGGTATTTTTTTTCCCAATTAAGGAAAGCAAATGGCGAAGCCAGCAGTAAAGCGTAGCTGGGTGCGTATGATTTAGCAATGTTTTTCACGCAGCTCACACGTGTCCACCGCCCGTAAGGACGGACAGAGGCTGGACAAATAGATTTGTTTTCACTTGTTTTTCCACCAAAAGGCAGCACTGCGTATATTCAATGAACATGAGAAGTTTAATAACTGTGCTGTGTCCCTGCTAATGTGTCACAGAACGTGAGGGTAGCAGAGTTATTATAACTCTGGCAGAGCAGGTATTTTTTTTCCCAATTAAGGAAAGCAAATGGCGAAGCCAGCAGTAAAGCGTAGCTGGGTGCGTATGATTTAGCAATGTTTTTCACGCAGCTCACACGTGTCCACCGCCCGTAAGGACGGACAGAGGCTGGACAAATAGATTTGTTTTCACTTGTTTTTCCACCAAAAGGCAGCACTGCGTATATTCAATGAACATGAGAAGTTTAATAACTGTGCTGTGTCCCTGCTAATGTGTCACAGAACGTGAGGGTAGCAGAGTTATTATAACTCTGGCAGAGCAGGTATTTTTTTTCCCAATTAAGGAAAGCAAATGGCGAAGCCAGCAGTAAAGCGTAGCTGGGTGCGTATGATTTAGCAATGTTTTTCACGCAGCTCACACGTGTCCACCGCCCGTAAGGACGGACAGAGGCTGGACAAATAGATTTGTTTTCACTTGTTTTTCCACCAAAAGGCAGCACTGCGTATATTCAATGAACATGAGAAGTTTAATAACTGTGCTGTGTCCCTGCTAATGTGTCACAGAACGTGAGGGTAGCAGAGTTATTATAACTCTGGCAGAGCAGGTATTTTTTTTCCCAATTAAGGAAAGCAAATGGCGAAGCCAGCAGTAAAGCGTAGCTGGGTGCGTATGATTTAGCAATGTTTTTCACGCAGCTCACACGTGTCCACCGCCCGTAAGGACGGACAGAGGCTGGACAAATAGATTTGTTTTCACTTGTTTTTCCACCAAAAGGCAGCACTGCGTATATTCAATGAACATGAGAAGTTTAATAACTGTGCTGTGTCCCTGCTAATGTGTCACAGAACGTGAGGGTAGCAGAGTTATTATAACTCTGGCAGAGCAGGTATTTTTTTTCCCAATTAAGGAAAGCAAATGGCGAAGCCAGCAGTAAAGCGTAGCTGGGTGCGTATGATTTAGCAATGTTTTCCACGCAGCTCACACGTGTCCACCGCCCGTAAGGACGGACAGAGGCTGGACAAATAGATTTGTTTTCACTTGTTTTTCCACCAAAAGGCAGCACTGCGTATATTCAATGAACATGAGAAGTTTAATAACTGTGCTGTGTCCCTGCTAATGTGTCACAGAACGTGAGGGTAGCAGAGTTATTATAACTCTGGCAGAGCAGGTATTTTTTTTCCCAATTAAGGAAAGCAAATGGCGAAGCCAGCAGTAAAGCGTAGCTGGGTGCGTATGATTTAGCAATGTTTTTCACGCAGCTCACACGTGTCCACCGCCCGTAAGGACGGACAGAGGCTGGACAAATAGATTTGTTTTCACTTGTTTTTCCACCAAAAGGCAGCACTGCGTATATTCAATGAACATGAGAAGTTTAATAACTGTGCTGTGTCCCTGCTAATGTGTCACAGAACGTGAGGGTAGCAGAGTTATTATAACTCTGGCAGAGCAGGTATTTTTTTTCCCAATTAAGGAAAGCAAATGGCGAAGCCAGCAGTAAAGCGTAGCTGGGTGCGTATGATTTAGCAATGTTTTTCACGCAGCTCACACGTGTCCACCGCCCGTAAGGACGGACAGAGGCTGGACAAATAGATTTGTTTTCACTTGTTTTTCCACCAAAAGGCAGCACTGCGTATATTCAATGAACATGAGAAGTTTAATAACTGTGCTGTGTCCCTGCTAATGTGTCACAGAACGTGAGGGTAGCAGAGTTATTATAACTCTGGCAGAGCAGGTATTTTTTTTCCCAATTAAGGAAAGCAAATGGCGAAGCCAGCAGTAAAGCGTAGCTGGGTGCGTATGATTTAGCAATGTTTTCCACGCAGCTCACACGTGTCCACCGCCCGTAAGGACGGACAGAGGCTGGACAAATAGATTTGTTTTCACTTGTTTTTCCACCAAAAGGCAGCACTGCGTATATTCAATGAACATGAGAAGTTTAATAACTGTGCTGTGTCCCTGCTAATGTGTCACAGAACGTGAGGGTAGCAGAGTTATTATAACTCTGGCAGAGCAGGTATTTTTTTTCCCAATTAAGGAAAGCAAATGGCGAAGCCAGCAGTAAAGCGTAGCTGGGTGCGTATGATTTAGCAATGTTTTTCACGCAGCTCACACGTGTCCACCGCCCGTAAGGACGGACAGAGGCTGGACAAATAGATTTGTTTTCACTTGTTTTTCCACCAAAAGGCAGCACTGCGTATATTCAATGAACATGAGAAGTTTAATAACTGTGCTGTGTCCCTGCTAATGTGTCACAGAACGTGAGGGTAGCAGAGTTATTATAACTCTGGCAGAGCAGGTATTTTTTTTCCCAATTAAGGAAAGCAAATGGCGAAGCCAGCAGTAAAGCGTAGCTGGGTGCGTATGATTTAGCAATGTTTTTCACGCAGCTCACACGTGTCCACCGCCCGTAAGGACGGACAGAGGCTGGACAAATAGATTTGTTTTCACTTGTTTTTCCACCAAAAGGCAGCACTGCGTATATTCAATGAACATGAGAAGTTTAATAACTGTGCTGTGTCCCTGCTAATGTGTCACAGAACGTGAGGGTAGCAGAGTTATTATAACTCTGGCAGAGCAGGTATTTTTTTTCCCAATTAAGGAAAGCAAATGGCGAAGCCAGCAGTAAAGCGTAGCTGGGTGCGTATGATTTAGCAATGTTTTTCACGCAGCTCACACGTGTCCACCGCCCGTAAGGACGGACAGAGGCTGGACAAATAGATTTGTTTTCACTTGTTTTTCCACCAAAAGGCAGCACTGCGTATATTCAATGAACATGAGAAGTTTAATAACTGTGCTGTGTCCCTGCTAATGTGTCACAGAACGTGAGGGTAGCAGAGTTATTATAACTCTGGCAGAGCAGGTATTTTTTTTCCCAATTAAGGAAAGCAAATGGCGAAGCCAGCAGTAAAGCGTAGCTGGGTGCGTATGATTTAGCAATGTTTTTCACGCAGCTCACACGTGTCCACCGCCCGTAAGGACGGACAGAGGCTGGACAAATAGATTTGTTTTCACTTGTTTTTCCACCAAAAGGCAGCACTGCGTATATTCAATGAACATGAGAAGTTTAATAACTGTGCTGTGTCCCTGCTAATGTGTCACAGAACGTGAGGGTAGCAGAGTTATTATAACTCTGGCAGAGCAGGTATTTTTTTTCCCAATTAAGGAAAGCAAATGGCGAAGCCAGCAGTAAAGCGTAGCTGGGTGCGTATGATTTAGCAATGTTTTTCACGCAGCTCACACGTGTCCACCGCCCGTAAGGACGGACAGAGGCTGGACAAATAGATTTGTTTTCACTTGTTTTTCCACCAAAAGGCAGCACTGCGTATATTCAATGAACATGAGAAGTTTAATAACTGTGCTGTGTCCCTGCTAATGTGTCACAGAACGTGAGGGTAGCAGAGTTATTATAACTCTGGCAGAGCAGGTATTTTTTTTCCCAATTAAGGAAAGCAAATGGCGAAGCCAGCAGTAAAGCGTAGCTGGGTGCGTATGATTTAGCAATGTTTTTCACGCAGCTCACACGTGTCCACCGCCCGTAAGGACGGACAGAGGCTGGACAAATAGATTTGTTTTCACTTGTTTTTCCACCAAAAGGCAGCACTGCGTATATTCAATGAACATGAGAAGTTTAATAACTGTGCTGTGTCCCTGCTAATGTGTCACAGAACGTGAGGGTAGCAGAGTTATTATAACTCTGGCAGAGCAGGTATTTTTTTTCCCAATTAAGGAAAGCAAATGGCGAAGCCAGCAGTAAAGCGTAGCTGGGTGCGTATGATTTAGCAATGTTTTCCACGCAGCTCACACGTGTCCACCGCCCGTAAGGACGGACAGAGGCTGGACAAATAGATTTGTTTTCACTTGTTTTTCCACCAAAAGGCAGCACTGCGTATATTCAATGAACATGAGAAGTTTAATAACTGTGCTGTGTCCCTGCTAATGTGTCACAGAACGTGAGGGTAGCAGAGTTATTATAACTCTGGCAGAGCAGGTATTTTTTTTCCCAATTAAGGAAAGCAAATGGCGAAGCCAGCAGTAAAGCGTAGCTGGGTGCGTATGATTTAGCAATGTTTTTCACGCAGCTCACACGTGTCCACCGCCCGTAAGGACGGACAGAGGCTGGACAAATAGATTTGTTTTCACTTGTTTTTCCACCAAAAGGCAGCACTGCGTATATTCAATGAACATGAGAAGTTTAATAACTGTGCTGTGTCCCTGCTAATGTGTCACAGAACGTGAGGGTAGCAGAGTTATTATAACTCTGGCAGAGCAGGTATTTTTTTTCCCAATTAAGGAAAGCAAATGGCGAAGCCAGCAGTAAAGCGTAGCTGGGTGCGTATGATTTAGCAATGTTTTTCACGCAGCTCACACGTGTCCACCGCCCGTAAGGACGGACAGAGGCTGGACAAATAGATTTGTTTTCACTTGTTTTTCCACCAAAAGGCAGCACTGCGTATATTCAATGAACATGAGAAGTTTAATAACTGTGCTGTGTCCCTGCTAATGTGTCACAGAACGTGAGGGTAGCAGAGTTATTATAACTCTGGCAGAGCAGGTATTTTTTTTCCCAATTAAGGAAAGCAAATGGCGAAGCCAGCAGTAAAGCGTAGCTGGGTGCGTATGATTTAGCAATGTTTTTCACGCAGCTCACACGTGTCCACCGCCCGTAAGGACGGACAGAGGCTGGACAAATAGATTTGTTTTCACTTGTTTTTCCACCAAAAGGCAGCACTGCGTATATTCAATGAACATGAGAAGTTTAATAACTGTGCTGTGTCCCTGCTAATGTGTCACAGAACGTGAGGGTAGCAGAGTTATTATAACTCTGGCAGAGCAGGTATTTTTTTTCCCAATTAAGGAAAGCAAATGGCGAAGCCAGCAGTAAAGCGTAGCTGGGTGCGTATGATTTAGCAATGTTTTTCACGCAGCTCACACGTGTCCACCGCCCGTAAGGACGGACAGAGGCTGGACAAATAGATTTGTTTTCACTTGTTTTTCCACCAAAAGGCAGCACTGCGTATATTCAATGAACATGAGAAGTTTAATAACTGTGCTGTGTCCCTGCTAATGTGTCACAGAACGTGAGGGTAGCAGAGTTATTATAACTCTGGCAGAGCAGGTATTTTTTTTCCCAATTAAGGAAAGCAAATGGCGAAGCCAGCAGTAAAGCGTAGCTGGGTGCGTATGATTTAGCAATGTTTTTCACGCAGCTCACACGTGTCCACCGCCCGTAAGGACGGACAGAGGCTGGACAAATAGATTTGTTTTCACTTGTTTTTCCACCAAAAGGCAGCACTGCGTATATTCTATGAATAATAACTGTGTTGTGGCCCTGCCTATACAATTCTTTCTCTGTAGTATCAATGGAGGGTGGAATGCTCTGCAGAGGCGATTTTGAGAAGCCCAAAAAAAATGCAGCACAGCTAACAGCAGCCTGGACAGTACTGCACACGGATAAATATGGCCCTAGAAAGGACCGTTGAGGTTCTTGAAGGCTACACTCACTCCTAACACTCTCCCTGCCTATGCAGCACTTCTGTCCCTAATGCCAGGTGCAACGCTCTGCAGAGCCGATTTTGAGAAAAAAAAATGCCACTGCTAACAGCAGCCAACACACAGCTATCAGTGGCCCTAATAAGGACCTTTGGGGGGTCTTGAAGCCTACACTAACTACCAATTCTTTCCCTACAGCAGCTCCGGTATAAACAGCACTGTCCCTCATCTAACTCACCAGGCATCTGAGGCGAGCCGCGGGAGGGGCCGACTTTTATATTAGGCGAACACCTGATCTCGCCAGCCACTCACAGCAGGGGGGTGGTATAGGGCTTAAACGTTGCAGGGGGAAGTTGTAATGCCTTCCCTGTCTTTCAATTGGCCAGAAAAGCGCGCTAACGTCTCAGGGAAGGAAGTGAAAGTAACCAGAACACCGCATGGTGTTCGTTACGAATAACGAACATCCCGAACACCCTAATATTCGCACGAATATCAAGCTCGGACGAACGCGTTCGCTCATCTCTAATAGTATCATAATGGGAAAAAAGAACTGTCCTATAATAATGAGTAACCCTATACACTGTATCCCCTCAAAAACCTGTATCACTTACAAAAGCTCTGGAAAGATGTTAAATATCTGAACTCATGCACATATAATACACACATGTACAAAATATTACCAATATGAAAGCACAAATAACTTGTATCTTAGGCATATATCACTTACAATAGCTCTAAAAAAGTTTGTTATTAAGTGAAAAAAATTGATTATGAACATGGGTATGATTCCTTTTTGGTTAATTTGCTAGAGTTCATTTTACACCACAATTATTTTTTCTTTGATTGGGTGTTTTACAGACAGGCTTCCAGTACCGCCATGGGTGCACATTGTACCCCTTCTTACGCAATCTCTTTTTGGGATGTTGGGAATGGGCACACATGTATTCAGTGGAGGCTTTTGAGCAATTTGTTGTCAAATGGTTCCGTTATATTGGCAACATACTTTTTTTTGGTCAGGCCCTGTGGCAGAATGTAAACAATTTATGTCAGAATTGAATTGCAATCCCAGGAATATTGTTTTAACATCTACTTTCTTTTACCATAGTGGATTTTCTAGACCTGACCATTCATTTATATGATGGTTGTCTATCTACGTCTTTGTATTGAAAGAGTACAGCTATCAACAACTTGCTGCATTACACCAATTTTTTACCCAGCACATCTTGGTAAGGGAATTCCAATTAGACAATTTCTTTGCTTGGGGTCTGATTTTCAGACTCAGGCTCATTTATTGAGATTTGGTGATTGAGGTTACCTACAGAGGACTATCATCAAAGCTTATCATTGAGCCAATACTTCACATGCAGAAATCCTTAAACCTAGGTTGCACACTCAAAGCAATGACTTGAGACTTATAACAACTTATAATAATAGTTGATGTAGCCTATATAGAACAGGAACTGGGGTATTCTTTTGACTGAGATCAAACTTGCCCCTCATATTTCTAACATATTTAAACTAACAGCAAGATGGGCCAAAATTGTAAAGGATATTGGCACTTCTGGCCATTTTACAGTGCAGGCTTTGGTAGGGGTATTGGTTTGAGTGTTTCTTATATTTGTGGTGACTGTTTTTGTTAACCATACTGATGGGAACTAATATACCATTCAGCACTATATCAACTGTTATAAACGGAATGTGGTTTATGCCTTAGTATGTATCTTTTCAAAGGGGTCAGAAACGCTCTTTTCTCCTTAGGGAGAGCAACTATATACTATAAACTAAGTGAGGAGACTCAAATGGCCACGCACGCTCCTCTGGGTAATATGCAAATAAGGGAGATGGAATAAATCCTCCACAGTGCCACCTATACACCTAACTGTACACTGATGATGGGCAATAACCCGGAAACAGCTGTATGTACATGGAGTCTGGCTTTGCTTTTGATTCCCAGTCATTGTAAGAAGACTTGTATAAAAAGTCCCACTTTGACTCGAAGGAATGCTGCCTTTCAATAGGTGGCACTGTGGAGGATTTATTCCATCTCCCTTCTTTTCAAAGGCTAATGTTGGACAAACTACTCAAGAACTACACAGAAGGATGCAACATCACCTTTCTACAATTTCTTTTGCAAGTCCAGATTTGGCTCAGAATCAAAATTTGACTTTGGTGGCCTCCCACTTTCTGTAGATTCGACAGCTGTATTGCTGGCCTGCAAGTTGCTGACTTGGATTTTATGTCGAGCAACATACTGGGGGCAATATGGTTCCTGATACGCTCCATAGAGAATCCAGATGAATTTTTTTGTTGGGTAGTTTCACATCACAGGGTCTTTCATATAATATATTCTGATTTCCCCAACCTTTTCTATGCAATCCTGTACTGGCCACATTGTCTTGGACATGCTTGATCCTGTTTTCTCTTAGGCCAGGTTCACATCTATGCTGGAACCTTCCGTCGCAGGTTCAGCACAAAATACCGGATAAAATAGCGCTACATGCAGTACTTTTTCTTCCGGTAAAATGCCGGGCAGCTGAGTGAAAACTGAATGGACCCCATTAAAGTCAATGGAGTCTGCTCAGTTCTGTGATAAGATGGACCAGTTTGACCAGAGGATTCGCCTTTCCTACTTTGTTCAGAAAACAGAACCTGCGCTACAGATTTGAAAGCAGCCTTAGTATTTTTTTTTGGTTTGTATGTGTGAGAATTCCCAGAAACTGCTTTGTATGATCTAGTGTAAGTGATAACAATGCTGAAAAGTTTCCTTGATGTTGGATGTCCTTACTTTATTTGTGATCCTTATTTTACCATCATGATCCATTAACTTCTTCCGGAGTCTGTTTAAACAAAATACTCATTCTTGTGTTTGTTGTAATATATTTTGACGCCTGCTTCTACTTTTTTGCATCGGCATTTTTGGTGCATGTGTTTTCATTGTATCATTTTATGTAACTTCTAACTTGGATTGGGACTTTCTTTTCTTCTGCAAGCTAAGGGCTTATTCATATGGACGTATATCAGCCGGGTTTTCACACCCAGCTAATATACACTGCCCCTCTGATGCATTGGTTTACAATGCATCAGTGCACAGGGGCGTATTTCCGTGGTGTAAGAGCGCCAGGTCGGGCGCTTTTACTTCAGCCGCGGCAGCTGCATTGACTCATGGGAGCCAATGACAGCTGCAGGAGAAGAGAGGTAGGGGGGAGCTTAGCAGCGTGACTAACATATGAGTTATTTATGCTTTCATATTGATGATAATTTGTACATGTGTGTATAATATGTGCATGAGTCCAGTTATTTAACGTATTTCCAGAACTTCTGTGATGTTTGTTTTTCGGGGGAAACAGTGTATGGGGTCACTCTTTATTCTAGGAGTGTTCTTTTTTCCCCCTTATGATACTAGCTTATGATTTTTAAATGTTTTTAATTGGTCTGTGGTTGTTTATATGTGCTAGAGATCAAATGTGTCACTATTTTTGAATTCCTTTTCTCTTATATAGTTTGATGCACCTTCTTGTTCTCACATACATAAACTTTGTACATAAAATCTGCATACCCTTGTACATGTTGATATTGCTGCAAACTTTCTGTGGAATTACTCTAGATTTGCAAAGGGTGAAATCCACAGCAATGCCACAGAAAATCTGTGGAAAAATCAGCATATAAAATATGGGGCTTTTGGTGCAGATTTGGCTGTGACAGATTTTTGCTCTATATGGGAATGCACCACAAGGAGACCAAAAGTCCTTCTGCCAAAAAAGAAACTGGGCGCTCAGTGCTTTAAATTGAGCCTTTGTAAGTGAACTAGTATCTCTGCCAAAGCAGAATGTATAATCTGAGTGTAGTAGTTACACAAAGCAGAAGTGTACTGTGTGAATGTAAAGTTCTATTTGTTATTTTTATATATTTTGTTTAACCAAATGTTCTAATATGCAGATAAAAAACAGCGTGTTAGTTCAGACATGGCATAAAACACCATTTACTGTATCAATAGATGGTATTATCTTCACATTGTAATATATAATTCACCACTAGATGGCACACTAACCCAATTTAATGAGTAAGTGCAGCATTATTGAATACATCAACCAAGAAATAAATATATTAATAGAGCAATGAAAGCTGAGCTTCAGGCCGTTTGCGTTGGCTAAACAAGGAAACATTGTGTGAAAACCTGAATGAATATATACATATGTAATGTATAGCCAGACAGAAAATGAAGATGTTGCTCTAGAGCCTGTCATATCCCTTCAACTGATCTGAGAACGCAAGCTTGACTAGTGAAAGAAGACAAATCTTATAATGATGTTACAAGAATAACATTAGTAGGTGCTGCTCACAACATTCATTTATAATAATTGTAGAAGTTCAATGGAGATCTTGCATTTTATACGGGACGCCATGTGTGACCTTTGCAATTTATTAGTGTTTCGGATTTTATAGAATCAGTTGAAAATTTTATTTTACAGCTTCCTCCCCTTATGATATTAATTTATTGAAAAGATCAATAGTTTCTTGCATTGATACAGTCCTATAGTTTATGACAGCATCCACACATCCCATAGGGAAGTAGAAATGCTGTGTTTGAGATGTGATTATATAATGTTGCTGACTAGAGAACAGCCTAAGCATCAATGGCAACAATGTATCACTTAACAAAAAGTGCTAAAAGTACTTGCTAATCTTAAACTTTGTAGCTCCTGAATGTTAACATTAGAAGACACTATTTAATGAGAAAAGGCTGCAAAAAAAAAAAAACAGAATTGTTTTGAAAAATTTTCACTGAGGGTCTATAGGTCCATGTACACGGGGCAGTGCAGGAGATTTCTCTCCTCTCACTCCCCCGACCCTCTCCATTGAGATAACACAGCGGCTGTTTACTACTGAACAGCCGCTGTTTAAACTAAGTAATGAGGTCATCGCTGATCTTTTATGCTGCATAAATGATGAGAGATCAGCTCATCGCTCATCATTCAGTTTAAACAGCGGCCGTTCAATAGTGAACGGCCGCTGTGTTATCTCAATGGAGAGGGTGGGGGAGCAAGAGGAGAGAAATCTCCTATTTGACACAACAATATAAAAGCCAATTGATGATGCACAGTCCACACAGTTGACAATAATTTGCTCTGTGGGCATTTGCTTAATTCTACAAATACGTTTTACTGCATAGAAGTGATTGTCAGGGATGTAACAGTTGAATATACATATATTTATTAAGTTTAGCTATATACAGCAATTAGGCCACTTAATGAAAGATATTTACCTTACCCAACTAAAGGGATGGCTATTTTGGACTTAATATTACCCAACAGACCTGACAGAATAATAGGGGTGAAGGTTGGGGGGTGGGGCACCTGGGAAATAGTGATCATAATATAATACATTTCCACTTGTCTTTCAGAAGGGAGTTTTATCAGGGAGCTACAAAAATACTGAACTTTAGGAATGCCAAGTTCGATCAGCGCAGAGATGCCCTTAACCTAATTGCCCACGATAATATCCTCAAAAATAAGAGTACAGCCAATAAATGGGAAATGTTTAAAAACATCTTAAATACTTACTGTGAAAGATTCATATCTGTAAGGAAAAATAAATTCTGTAAAAAGCAGATAAAAACAACAAAGGTAGAAACAAAGACTTATTGCCAAAGAGACTAAAACTAACCCTAGACTGTTCTCTCCAGCGTATTCACAGAGGAAAATAGAATGTCAGATGAGATGCAGAGTGATAAAGTAAACTCTCCACTAAATGTTACCTGTCTAATCTAGAAGGAAATGCAGACCCATCTTAAAAAGATTAAAATAGACAAATCGCTGGGTCCTGATGGCATATGCCCACGGGTTCCAAGGCAATTAAATAATGTGATAGGCCGTTGTTTCTTATATTTAAGGACTCTGTAGTGACAGGGTCTGTTCCACTGGATTTGTGCCAAGCCAATGTGGTGCCGATTATTCAAAAAGGGGTCAAAAAGTGAACCTGGAAACTACGGGGCGATAAAGGTGCATATAGACACAAAGATGATCACTCAAAAGATTGCATTATATTTAAAAGCACCTTTTTCATTTTTCTACACAGGTTGCAAGTGAAAGAGTAACTCAACTTCCGCTGAGCACCAGATTAAACTGATGGCATTGCTGTTTCCTTTTATCTTCTTGAGACGTCATATAAAATTGTGGCACTTAGAAACTGACCTATTTTCCTATTTTCCACCTTGATCAGATGCCATCACGAGACTCTGGAGAATGCATTGCTGTATGTGTATGAAGCAGCAGTCTTTGCTAATCTGATCATCATTTTATGTATGTGTACACTGCATGGAGTGACAGCACTCAGCATTGACTGATACAGTTTCAGAGAGGACAAAGTTAATTTTAAATAGCATTTCTCTAGCATAAATGATGCAAAGGACAGAAACCCTAGAGGCAGTTAGCTTAATATTTATCAATTTAAGATGCATTACAGGCACAGGCATAAGTATTTTCCATAATGTAATACTCTTTTTTAATCAAGCTAAAAGCACATTTACTTGAGGACTATAGATTTGTCTTTGAAAATGATATGGTTTAGAAAACATAATTATTCTGGGTGAAATTATAACTGTGTTTATTTGTACCATGTAACGACCCGATGAAACGTAGTACGGATTCATGATCATCCATTCTGAGAAAAATGGGCCTTAGGGAAGCACTTGAGCTGATTTCACTATATGTATTGTTTCAACATGATAGATTCTCTATTTATCAGGAATGGCACTATAATGGGTACAGAGAATATGGTCTCACCCGAGCCCTAGAGTCACAGAAGACCCGTAAGGTCTCTCTTCCTCATTTAAGGAGACCAGTAGTATAAATAAAGCCTTATAGTAGGGAGCCCTATTACAGACTTTGCATTAGAGCCCAGAAGCTTTAAGTTATGCCTATCCCATTTATATGCACTAAATGGCTACTTTATTAGAGACACCTGTTCATTAGAGATGAGCGAATGTACTCGTCTGAGCTTGATGCTCGTTTGAGTATTAGCGTGTTCGAGATGCTCGTTACTAGAGGCGAGCACCACGCGATGTTCGAGTTACTTTCACTTTCATCTCTGAGACGTTAGCGCGCTTTTCTGGCCAATAGAAAGACAGGGAAGGCATTACAACTTCCTCCTGTGATGTTCCAGCCCTATACCACCCCCCTGCAGTGAGTGGCTGGCGAGATCAGGTGTCACCCGAGTATATAAATCGGCCCCTCCCACGGCTCGCCACAGATGCATTCTGACATAGCTCAGGAAAAGTGCTGCTGATGCTGGAGCTGCTATAGGGAGAGTGTTAGGAGTGATTTTAGGCTTCAAGAACCCCAACGGTCCTTCTTAGGGCCACATCTGACCGTGTGCAGTACTGTTGAGGCTGCTTTTTGCAGTGTTCCCCTTTTTTTTTTTTTTTTGTATATCGGCCGTGCAGAGCATTGCGTCCTCAGTTTGCAGTAATTTTACATAGTATAGGGCCAGTAGTGCTGAGGCAGGGACAGTGAAAAACGTGAAAGACATATACTGTCTATATAGGCAGTGGGCTTTTCCAAAAAAATGTGGGACAAAAAAATATATTTGGGCTGCCTGTGACCGTCCTGACTGTACTGCGTCTCTGCTGGGGGTAGTAGTACTAATTAATACGCAGCCAGCTAAGTGTTACAGCAGGCTTGCGCAAAATTCTTTCCTGGCTCTGCGTTGCCAGTTACATCATTGCTGTCATCCTGTCCAGAGGGAAACAGTCTGCAGTAATTTTACATAGTATAGGGCCAGTAGTGCTGAGGCAGGGACAGTGAAAAACGTGAAAGACATATACTGTCTATATAGGCAGTGGGCTTTTCCAAAAAAATTTTGGACAAAAAAATATATTTGGGCTGCCTGTGACCGTCCTGACTGTACTGCGTCTCTGCTGGGGGTAGTAGTCCTAATTAATACGCAGCCAGCTAAGTGTTACAGCGGGCTTGCGCAAAATTCTTTCCTGGCTCTGCTGTGCGTTCCGTAAGCGAAGTCAGCCTCCAACCACAGGCCAATAAGCGGCACATTTAATTACAGCGTTCTGTTTCTGCACTACTGGTAATACACCATGCTGAGGGGTAGGGGTAGGCCTAGAGGACGTGGACGCGGGCGAGGACGCGGAGGCCCAAGTCAGGGTGTGGGCACAGGCCGAGCTCCTGATCCAGGTGTATCGCAGCCGACTGCTGCGGGATTAGGAGAAAGGCACGTTTCTGGCGTCCCCACATTCATCTCACAATTAATGAGTCCACGCAGTAGACCTTTATTAGAAAATGAGCAGCGTGAGCAGGTCCTGTCGTGGATGGCAAAAAGTGCATCCAGCAATCTATCGACCACTCAGAGTTCTGTGCCGTCCACTGCTGCAACTCTGAATCCTCTGGCTGCTGCTCCTCCTTCCTCCCAGCCTCCTCACTCCATTACAATGACACATTCTGAGGAGCAGGCAGACTCCCAGGAACTGTTCCCGGGCCCCTGCCCAGAATGGGCAGCAATGGTTCCTCTCCCACCGGAGGAGTTTGTCGTGACCGATGCCCAACCTTTGGAAAGTTCCCGGGGTCCGGGAGAGGAGGCTGGGGACTTCCGGCAACTGTCTCAAGAGCTTTCAGTGGGTGAGGAGGACGATGATGATGAGACACAGTTGTCTATCACTCAGGTAGTAGTAATTGGAGTAAGTCCGAGGTAGGAGCGCACAGAGGATTCGGAGGAAGAGCAGCAGGACGATGAGGTGACTGACCCCACCTGGTTTGCTACGCCTACTGAGGACAGGTCTTCAGAGGGGGAGGCAAGTGCAGCAGCAGGGCAGGTTGGAAGAGGCAGTGCGGTGGCCAGGGGTAGAGACAGGGCCAGACCGAATAATCCACCAACTGTTTCCCAAAGCGCCCCCTCGCGCCATGCCACCCTGCAGAGGCCGAGGTGCTCAAAGGTCTGGCAGTTTTTCACTGAGAGTGCAGACGACCGACGAACAGTGGTGTGCAACCTTTGTCGCGCCAAGATCAGCCGGGGAGCCACCACCACCAGCCTCACCACCACCAGCATGCGCAGACATATGATGGCCAAGCACCCCACAAGGTGGGACGAAGGCCGTTCACTGCCTCCGGTTTGCACCGCTGCCTCTCCCCCTGTGCCCCAACCTGCCACTGAGATCCAACCCCCCTCTCAGGACACAGGCACTACCGTCTCCTGGCCTGCACCCACACCCTCACCTCCGCTGTCCTCGGCCCATCCACCAATGTCTCTCAGCGCACCGTCCAGCTGTCGCTAGCGCAAGTGTTGGAGAGCAAGCGCAAGTACGCCGCCACGCACCCGCACGCTCAAGCGTTAAACGTGCACATAGCCAAATTTATCAGCCTGGAGATGCTGCCGTATAGGGTTGTGGAAACGGAGGCTTTCAAAGGTATGATGGCGGCGGCGGCCCCGCGCTACTCAGTTCCCAGTCGCCACTACTTTTCCCGATGTGCCGTCCCAGCCCTGCACGACCACGTCTCCCGCAACATTGTACGGGCCCTCACCAACGCGGTTACTGCCAAGGTCCACTTAACAACGGACACGTGGACAAGCACAGGCGGGCAGGGCCACTATATCTCCCTGACGGCACATTGGGTGAATTTAGTGGAGGCTGGGACAGAGTCAGAGCTTGGGACTGCTCACGTCCTACCCACCCCCAGAATTGCGGGTCCCAGCTCGGTGGTGGTATCTGCGGCGGAACCTCTGTCTCGCAATCAAGATGTGTCAGCAGCAGCACGTCGCCAGCAGTCGGTGTCGCGCGGCGTGGCAGCACAGCGGTGGGCAAGCGTCAGCAGGCCGTGCTGAAACTACTCAGCTTAGGAGAGAAGTGGCACATGGCCCACGAACTGCTGCAGGGTCTGACAGAGCAGACCGACCGCTGGCTTGCGCCGCTGAGCCTCCAACCGGGCATGGTCGTGTGTGACAACGGCCGTAAGCTGGTGGCGGCTCTGCAGCTCGGCAGCCTCACGCACGTGCCATGCCTGGCCCACGTCTTTAATTTGGTGGTTCAGCGCTTTCTGAAAAGCTACCCATGCTCGGAAAGGTGCGCCGGCTCTGTGCACATTTCCGCAAGTCCCACACGGACGCTGCCACCCTGCGCACCCTGCAACATCGGTTTAATCTGCCAGTGCACCGACTGCTGTGCGACGTGCCCACACAGTAGAACTCTACGCTCCACATGTTGGCCAGGCTCTATGAGCAGCGTAGAGCTATAGTGGAATACCAACTCCAACATGGGCGGCGCAGTGGGAGTCAGCCTCCTCAATTCTTTACAGAAGAGTGGGCCTGGTTGGCAGACATCTGCCAGGTCCTTGGAAACTTTGAGGAGTCTACCCAGATGGTGAGCGGCGATGCTGCAATCATTAGCGTCACCATTCCTCTGCTATGCCTCTTGAGAAGTTCCCTGTAAAGCATAGGGGCAGACACTTTGCTCTCGGAAACGGAGGCGGGGGAAGACAGTATGTCGCTGGATAGTCAGAGCACCCTCCTGTCTATATCTCAGTGCGTTGAGGAGGAGGAGGAGGAAGTGGAGGAGCATGAGGAGGAGGGGGAAGAGACAGCTTGGTCCACTGCTGAGGGTACCCATGCTGCTTGCCTGTCATCCTTTCAGCGTGTATGGCCTGAGGAGGAGGAGGAGGAGGATCCTGAAAGTGATCTTCCTAGTGAGGACAGCCATGTGTTGCGAACAGGTACCCTGGCACACATGGCTGACTTCATGTTAGGATGCCTTTCTCGTGACCCTCGCGTTACACGCATTCTGGCCACTACGGATTACTGGGTGTACACACTGCTCGACCCACGGTATAAGGAGAACCTTTCCACTCTCATACCCGAAGAGGAAAGGGGTTTGAGAGTGATGCTATACCACAGGACCCTGCCGGACAAGCTGATGGTAAAATTCCCATCCGACAGCGCTAGTGGCCGAAGGCGCAGTTCCGAGGGCCAGGTAGCAGGGGAGGCGGGGAGATCAGGCAGCATGTATAGCACAGGCAGGGCAACACTCTCTAAGGCCTTTGACAGCTTTCTGGCTCCCCAGCAAGACTGTGTCACCGCTCCCCAGTCAAGGCTGAGTCAGCGGGAGCACTGTAAAAGGATGGTGAGGAAGTACGTAGCCGATCGCACGACCGTCCTCGGTGACGCCTCTGCCCCCTACAACTACTGGGTGTCGAAGCTGGACACGTGGCCTGAACTCGTGCTGTATGCCCTGGAGGTGCTTGCTTGTCCTGCGGCTAGCGTCTTGTCAGAGAGGGTGTTTAGTGCGGCTGGGGGAATCATCACGGATAAGCGTACCCGCCTGTCAACCGACAGTGCCGACAGGCTTACACTCATAAAGATGAACAAAGCCTGGATTTCCCCAGACTTCTCTTCTCCAGCAGCGGACAGCAGCGATACCTAAACAATACGTAGGCTGCACCCACGGATGGAAGCATCGTTCTCTATCACCATCAGAAACGGGGACCTTTTAGCTTCATCAATCTGTGTATTATATTCATCCTCCTCCTCCTGCTCATCCTCCTGAAACCTCACGTAATCACGCCGAACGGGCAATTTTTCTTAGGCTCACAAGGCTCAGTCATATAATTTTTGTAAACAATTTTTATACGTTTCAATGCTCATTAAAGCATTGAAACTTGCACCTGAACCAATTTTTATTTTAACTGGGCTGCCTCCAGGCCTAGTTACAAATTAAGCCACATTAACCAAAGCGATTAATGGGTTTCACCTGCCCTCTTGGTTGGGCATGGGCAATTTTTCTGAGGTACATTAGTACTGTTGGTACACCAATTTTTTGGGGCCCTCGCCTACAGTGTAATCCAATTAATTTTTTGCCTACCTGCATTAAAGCTGACGTTACATCAGCTGTGCTGGGCACTGCAATTGGATATATTTATGTACCGCCGGTGGGTTCCAGGGAGCCACCCATGCTGTCGGTCCACACAGAGTTGTAACTGCATGTGTCCACTCCTAAAGAACCCTAGTCTGACTGGGGCATGCAGTGTGGGCCGAAGCCCACCTGCATTTAACATGACATTACCTCAGCTGTGATGGGCAATGCAATGGGATATATTTATGTACCTCCGATGGGTTCCAGGGAGCCACCCATGCTGTGCGTCCACAGGGAGTTATAACTGAATGTGTCTACTTCTAAAGAACCCCAGTCTGACTGGGGCATGCAGTGTGGGCCGAAGCCCACCTGCATTTAACAAGACATTACCTCAGCTGTGATGGGCAATGCAATGGGATATATTTATGTACCGCTGGTGGCTTCCTGGCACCCACCCATGCTGTCGGTCCACACGGAGTTGTAACTGCATGTGTCCACTTCTAAAGAACCCCAGTCTGACTGGGGCATGCAGTGTGGGCCGAAGCCCACCTGCATTTAACATGACATTACCTCAGCTGTGATGGGCAATGCAATGGGATATATTTATGTACCGCCGGTGGGTTCCAGGGAGCCACCCATGCTGTGGGTGCACACGGAATTCCCATTGCGGAGTTGTACCTGCCTGTGACTATAAAAATCCGTGGTCTGACTGGGGCATGCAGACACCTTGACAGAATGAATAGTGTGTGGCACATAGGTTCCCCATTGCTATGCCCACGTGTGCAGCTCCAGATGGCAGTGGCACAGGATTGGATTTCTCATTACTTCTGTACAGCATTGTGGGCTATCGCCACGCCCCTTTTAAAGAGGGTCCCTGCCTAGTTGTGCCAACTCTCTGCAGTGTGTGCCTGCGGTTCCTCCTCATGGCAGACGCACTTATAAATAGACATGAGGGTGGTGTGGCATGAGGGCAGCTGAAGGCTGCGCAGGGACAATTTGGTGTGCGCTGTGGACACTGGGTCGTGCAGGGGGGGGGGGGGGGTTGGGCAGCATGTAAGCCAGGAGAAGTGGCAGTGGAGTGTCATGCAGGCAGTGATTGTGCTTTGTTGGAGGTAGTGTGGTGCTTAGCTAAGGTATGCATTGCTAATGAGGGCTTTTCAGAAGTAAAAATTGTTGGGAGGGGGGGGCCCACTCTTGCTGCTATTGTGGCTTAATAGTGGGACCTGGGAACTTAAGATGCAGCCCAACATGTAGCCCCTCGCCTGCCCTATCCGTTGCTGTGTCGTTCCCATCACTTTCTTGAATTGCCCAGATTTTCACAAATGAAAACCTTAGCGAGCATCGGCGATATACAAAAATGCTCGGGTCGCCGATTGACTTCAATGGGGTTCGTTATTCGAAAAGGAACCCTCGAGCATCGCGAAAATTTCGTCCCGAGTAACGAGCACCCAAGCATTTTGGTGCTCGCTTATCTCTACTGTTCATACAATTGCAGCCTCCCTGTATGGAAAACACGTAGACACATGACCCTGGAGTACTGCATAAAATCAAGTGAGCAAGTTTTCTATTGATCAGTCTCAGTGTAAGAGCACATTAGAATGAGAAAATCAAGTGATGTGAATGACTCTGAACAAGGCATGGCTAGACTTGCTAGGACCAGCATTCCAAAAACTGGCAACTTTGTGGGCTTTTCTTATGCAACAGTGTGGAGTATCCTTAGTCTGGTGCGGGTGAGGAACAACATTCAACAAAAGGGATCCTGTGAATGTAACTCATCAACGAGCATTGCCTGATCAAATTAATCCAGATTTCTGTTACACCACATTGATGGGGAGGTCAGAATTTGGCACAAGCAGCAAAAATTGATTAAGGCCTCACGTCCGCTTGCACGCACGGACTTCACTGCTGAATCCCACAGTGAAAACCTGTGCGTGCGCGCGGCCATAGAGAGGGAAAATACATTTTCTAACCCTCTCTGGTCGCTGCGGGGCTCTCATCAATGCAGGCCGGATCTTCTTTCTTTCGGAAAAGCCGTGCACAACTTTTTCTTCAAATCTCCTGCTCTCCCGCGTATCCAAGGCACAGCACAAAAACAGCTGCGGCTGTGCCGCAGATATGGACAGCTTCCATAGGCTTCAATGGGAGCTGTCCGTTCAGGAGACCGCCAGAAAAATGGAAGAAATCCCATCCGCATGCTTTTAGCTGCCCTGGGGATTCAAATGCATCCCTATGGGCAGCAGGACGCACGGATCTCCAATTTTTGAGCCACGCATAGTGGATACAGGGTGCCAGACCATTCTGATATATGTAGTTCACAATGCAGACCAGCAACCTTTTAATGACGCCATGATAATTCGGCGGGTTGCCTTGCATTTCCATCAGTGAACCACATTGGTTCTGCCACCCTGGGCTCCCCCTGGAGTCTTAAAGCCACACTGCATGTGAATGATAGATAATAAATGCAAGGCATTGGTTGAGTGTTGGCCAAGATACATGAGCCCATGGACGTGGATGCGGGTGTCCAAGTGAGGGTGTGGGCACAGGCCAAGTTCCAGGGCGTGGTGAATCACAGCCGGCTGCTGCGGGATTAGGAGAGAGGCAAGTTTCTGGGCTCCCCAGCTTCATATCACAATTTACGGGTCCGCGTTGTAGACCTTTATTACAAACAGAGCAGTGCGAGCAGGTCCTGTCGTGGATGGCAGGAAACGCGTCCAGCAATGTATCGACCACCCAGTTGCAGTCCACTACTCCCGGCCTAGGGACTGCAACTCTGAATCCTCTGGCTGCTGCTCCTCGTTCCTCCCAGCCTCCACACTCCATGAAAATGACATATTCTGAGCAGGCAGACTCCTAGGAACTGTTCTCGGGTCCCTGCCATGAGTGGGAAAAAACGGTTCCTCTCTCACCTAAGGAGTTTGTCGTGACCGATGCCCAACCTTTGGAAAGTTCCCGGAGTCCGGGTGATAAGGCTGGGGACTTCCGGCAACTGTCTCAAGAGCTTTTTGTGGATGAGGATGATGAGACATAGTTGTCTGTCAGTGAGGTAGTAGTAAGGGCAGTAAGTCCGAGGGAGGAGCACACAGAGGATTCAGAGGAAGAGCAGCTGGACGATGAGTTGACTGACCCCACCTGGTTTGCTAAGCCTACTGAGGACAGGGCTTCAGAGGGGGAGCCAAGTGCAGCAGGACAAGTTGGAAGAGGCAGTGGAGTGGACAGAGGTAGAGGCAGGGCCAGAGCTAAGAATTCCCCAACTGTTTCCCAAAGCACCCCCTCACGGCAAGCCTCCGCGCAGAGGACTAGGTGTTCAAAGGTGTGGATGTTTTTTAGTGAGAGCGCGGACGACTGACGAACAGTGGTGTTCAACCTGTGTCGCACCTAGATCAGCAGGGGAGCCACCAGTACCAGCCTCACCCCCACCAGCATGCGCAGGCATTTGATGGCCAAGTACCCCACAAGGTGGGACGAAGGACATTCACCGCCTCCGGGTCACACCACTGCCTCCTCCCTTGTGCCACAACCTGCCACACAGATCCAATCCCCATCCCAAGACGCAGGCACGAGCGCCTCCCGGCCTGCACCCACACCCTCACCTCCACCGTCCTCCACTCCATCCAGCAATGTCTCTCAGCGCAGTGTTCAGCTGTCGCTAACACAAGCGTTGGAGTGAAAGCGCAAATACGCCGCCACCCACCCGCACGCACAAGCTTTAAACATGCACATTGCCAAATTAATCCAGGATGCTGCCGTACAGGCTTATGGAAACTGAAGCTTTCAAAAACATGATGGCAGCGGTCCCACGCTACTCGGTCCCCAATCGCCACTATTTTTCCCGGTGTGCCATCCCAGCCCTACACCAGCACGTCTCCTGCAACATAAATCGTGCCCTCACCAACGCAGTGGTCCACTTAACCACGGACACGTGGACAAGTACTGGCGGGCAGGGCCACTATATCTCCCTGATGGCACATTGGGTGAATTTGGTGGAGGCTGGGACTGTGTCAGAGCCTGGGACATCTCACGTCCTACCCACACCCAGAATAGCGGGACCTACCTCGGTGCTGATATCTTTGGAATTTTATGCCACCTCCTCTAAACCCTCCCCATCCTCCTCCTCCTCCATGTCTACCTCTCAATTAAGAAGTGTGAGCACGTCGCCAGCAGTCGGTAGCGTGCGGCACGGCAGCACAGCGGTGGGCAAGCGTCAGCAAGCCGTTCTGAAACTAATCAGCTTAGGTAACAAGAGGCACTCGGCCCCTGAGCTGTTGCAGGGTCTGAGAGAGCAGATCATCCTCTGGCTTTCGCCGCTGAGCCTCCAACCGGGCATGGTCATGTGTGACAATGGCCGTAACCTAGTTGCGGCTCTGCAGCTTGGCAGCCTCACACACATGCCATGCCTGGCCCATGTCTTCAATCTGCTGGTTCAGCAGTTTCTGAAAAATTACCCCCACTTGTCTGACCTGCTTGGCAAGGTGCGCTGCGTCTGTGCACATTTCTGCAAGTCTACCACGGACGCTGACCCCCCCGAGGACACTGCAACGTCTGTTTCAGCTGCCAGAGCACCGACTGCTGTGCGACGTGTCCACATGCTGGAATTCTACACTGCACATGTTGGCCAGGCTATACGAGCAGCGTAGAGCAATAGTGGAATACCAGCTGAAACATGAGTGGCTGAGTAGTAGTCAGCCTCCCCAATTCTTTACTGAGGAGTGGGCATGGATGGCAGATATCTGCCAGGTCCTCAAACTTTGAGGAGTCTACCCAGATGGTGAGCCGCGATGTGGCCATCATTAGCATTACCATCCCGCTGCTTTGAAGTTCGGTGCTAATGGCTGACACTTTGCAGTTGGAACAGGAGACGGGGGATGACAGTATTTCACTTGATAGCCAGACCACCCTCATGTCTATATCTCAGCACGTCTTGGAGGGGGGGGGGGGAGGAGGAGGGGGGGAAGAGACAGCTGGCCACACTGCAGAGGGTACCCATGCTGCTTGCCTCACATCTGTTGAGCGCGTATGGGCTGAAGAGGAGGAGGAGGAGGATCCTGAAAATCATCTTCCTAGTGAGTAAGAGAATAGAACAAAAAAAACTGGCAGTGGAGAAGGCGCAACACTCCAGGTTAAAGCAAATAGGAAGTGACCAAAGGTTTGGGAAACTTCTCCTTTTATTTCATAAAGTACATGATCAGCTTATGAAAATGCGTTTTGGGGATAACCTCTTTGTCAGTTCAGCTGGTGTTTAAAACATACAATAAATTGGTGGTCCCAAAAGGGTTAATGATTAGATCTGTTTGCCCTGACTGACCCACACCCCACGTACTTCCCACACAGAGTATTGCGGCTCCTACCTCGGTCATGGTTTTTCGGCCTTATTATGCCATCTCCTCCTCCTGCTTGGGGTCTGGGGATCAGCGCTGGGCAACAAGTATTTTCTCTCGTGTTACCACAGTTATCTGAGACAGTGGTTTGGGCCAAACAAAAGGAGTGTTACTGCATTAATGAGACGTTCACAGCTGCACTAGCATCCGAGTTCGCTTTATGCCCACGATTACTGAGGGTGTGAGCCGAAGCTGAGGTCCTTGGCGGGTTGAAACTGCCTTGTTTGGATGCTCTGATTTCTTTATGTGTAATACTTTCCTTGGGTTCCAGGGGCTCGCCTATGCTGTGGGTGCACAAGGACTTCCCATTGCGTTGTTTTACCTGTCTGGCAAAAATACACTGACTGACTTGGCTAGGGTGCAGACGTTCACAGCTGCACTAGCATCCGAGTCCACTTGAGGCCCACGATTACTGAGGGTGTGGGGATAGACCAAGGTCCTGGGGGTGAAGAATCAACAGGTATGGCCTGTGGAACCTCTTTGTGGTTCATCCAGTCCCTGGAGTGATAAAAGCAACCGTTACTGATTTAAAGAGCTGTTCACAGCTGTACTAGCATCCGAGTCCGCTTTATGCCCACGATTACTGAGGGTGTGAGCCAAGGCCGAGGTCCTTGGCGGGGTAAAACTCTGCCATGTTTGGGCACGCTCTTTTTTCCTGTTTGATTTTGTCCCTGGGTTCCAGGGGCTCGCCTATACTGTGGGAGCACAAAGGCTTTCCAATTGCATTGTTCAGCTATCTGACACATACAAAGAATGAATTGGGCAGAAATGTAGACCGAGGCCGAGGTCCTGGGCGGGGTGAAACTCTGCCATATTTGGGCACTCTCTTTTCTTCCTGTTTACTTTTGTCCCTGGGTTCCAGGGGCACGTCTATACTGTGGGTGCACAAAGGCTTCCCCATTGCATTGTTCAGCTATCTGACACATACAAAGAATGAATTGGGCAGAAATGTGGGCCGAGGCGGAGGTCCTTGGCAGGGTGAAACTCTACCTTGTTTGGGCACTCTGATTTCCCCATGCGTAATAACACGTTTGAGTTCCTTGGGCTCACCTATGCTGTGGGTGCATAAAGTCTTCCCATGGCAGTGTTTTACCTGTCTGGCACAAATAGACTGAATGACTAGGGGAGAAATGTGGGCCGAGGCCGAGGTCCTTGGTGGGGTGAAACTCTGCGATTTTTGGGCACTCTGATTTCTTCCTGTGTAATACCATCTTTGTGCACCGACAGCATAGGCGAGCCCAAGGAACTTAAAGACTTCCCATTGCAGTGTTGAGCTATCTGACACCTACACAGAATGAATTGTGTGGGGACACATGGATTTCCCATTGCTATGTAACTCGCGGCAGCTTGGGTCACACAAGGTGGAGGCTGGGACCGAGCCTAACCCTCGGCCCACTCACGTGCTTCCCACACAGAGTATTGCTGCATTGTGGAGATGTGTAGAAGTGCTGGCACCTGAGTCCCCTTTATGCCCACGTTTGCGGCTCCTGACAATTTTGTGACAGAGGTGGCACGGGATTGGAATGATGATGGTACATCAATTTATCATCAATTCTCAACAGCCATGTGGGCTATCGCCCACACTTTTAAAGAAGGTCGCTGCCTAGCCCTGCCAACCCTCTGCAGTGTGTGCCTCCGGTTCATCCTCATCCAGTACGCACTTATAAATAGACATGAGGGTGGTGTGGCTATGAAGCGAGCGCGTGACATTAGGCCAGCTGAACGCTGCAGAGGGAAGATTTTGTGTGTGCTGTGGACGCAGGGTCGTGCAGAGGGTTGGACAGCAATGCCAGCATGTAACCCAGGAAAAGAGGCAGCGGTGTCACCCGCAGGCAGTGATTATCCTTTGTTGCAGGTAGTGTGGTGCTTAGCTAAGATGTACCAGCGCGTGTGCCTTGCTAATGAGGGTTTGTCCCAAGTAAATTGTTAGGGGGGTGACCGCCAGGCTCTTGCCTCCATTTTGGCTAAATAGTGGGACCTGGAAGCCTCTGATGCAGCCATTCAGGCTTCCCCTGCCCTTCCCTGTCTGTTTCTGTGGTGTTTCCATGACTTTCTGATGTTTTCTGGTGTTTCACAAGTCATTACCTATGCGTAGCATCGGTCTTATACGAAAAATGCTCGAGTCCCCCATTGACTTCAATGGGGTTCATTACTCGAAACGAACTCTCGAGCAATACAAAAAGTTCGACTTGAGTACAGAGCACCCAAGCATTTTGGTGCCCGCTCATCTCTAGTTAAGGCCCATTTAGACACAATGATTATCACTAATAATTTGTCCAAAAGCCATCTTTTAAGCGATAATCATTGTGTATAAATGTGCCCATCTTTCACTGTACGGCCGAACTATGGTTTTCAGTTCTGCTTGAAAACCGTCTTTTAGCAGAACAGCTGATAAGCAGGACCGTATGCTGAGCTCTGCCTGAGTAGAGCTGATTACAGCTGATAACATTGTTACAGTTGTTCTCACTTCTCACCCTCCCCAGCAGAACAGCTGATAAGCAGGACTGCAGGCTGTCTGCTGTCCATGGTGCTGAATTCTCCAAGGGGAGCCCGTGGCTGAACAATGGAGCTAATTACAGAGCTCAGACCTATGCTGAGTTCTGTAACAGCTCCCAGAAGCTCATTTGCATGCAAATGAAGCTAATAAAATACTAATAGCAATTAGTGCCTATTAGTACTTTATGTAAAATAATCGCTGATCTTTCAATCTTTTGAAAGATATCTGTGTCTGTAAATGAGCCTTTATCTGCCATTTTATGTTGTGCTCCCATGTTGTCAGAGGCTGATGGGAAGAAAAGCTGGACATAAAAACACATTGTTTTGAGTCTGCCAGCTCGTAGGAGGAGTTGCCAGCATCATCATGGGCCCAGAAAGAGCTCAATGCTAACATGGTAGTGTGTGTTGTGGCCCTGAATGGTTGATAAAAGGACAGTGTTTGCGACATTCCACAAATAGCTTCAACACAAGACAGGTCTTGCAGATGGGAGTAAGAGATTGGAAAAGAGATTATGGCAGCAGAAGCAGCATTTATAATGTACTGTAGTAGAATTGGTTTGTTTAGTGGAATGCCAATTGTCAAGATGCGTCATTACTGCCCCCCTCGCTCACTTGCTGCTGGGTCCATGGTCAAGTGCCAGTGTCATTCATGTGCTGCATGCCGTGTTCTCTCCTCTGCCCAGTCCATGGAATATGCCCATAAGGCTTGTGCACACGTATTTCAATATCTGCTCCCACCATTCCTCTCCCAGCACCTGCTATATTAGGCATCCATATTCAACGAGGAATGCCTAAGCAATTGGTTCTGTTTTGTTTGGCCACTGGGTGCCATTTTCCTGTTCTGCAGGAAAGGGGGTGATGTGAACAAGCCCTTATTTGTGTGTTTTGGGTCATCATTATCTTGTTACATCACACATTTTGAGCTCATGAAGTGATATCTTTAAATTCTCTTGTAAAATGTTTTGATACACTTTATAATTTATAGTGCTACTAGGCGTTAGGACCCTAAAGAAGCAAAGAAGCCCCAAACCATGATGTTCTCCACACCATGCTTCACTGTTGGGATGAGGTTCAGGTGTTGTTCTTCTTCCTCCACTTTTATCTCATTGAACATTTTCCCAGAAACATCCAGGTGCAAACGTGGGACGTGTCACAATGTTTTTATGTAAAAATAGTGGTTATTTTGTGGTGTCCTTTTATGAACATCTTTCCTATCCAGCATTTTTCTAAGAGTGGACACATGAACAGAGGCTTTCTCACCTCTTTCAGGTTTGTTCATTTTGCTATTGAAATGATCTTACCTTGACACCTACTGCTTGGGAGAATGGCAACAGTCCTGAATTTTTTTCATGCATAGATACTTTATTTAACCATAGATTGATGTACAGCCAGGTCTTTAGTATTGCTTTTGTAGCTTTTCCAAATTAATGAGGTCTCTTTAACAAGTCTTCTGAAAGCTTTTTCCAATGAGACAAGTTTCATGTGAACCAGTCTTTCTTGATAAGAACAGATTTGTCAGTAACCAGGCTTTGTGTTCATTTATTTAATGGGCAGAACAGATGTGAAACCCACACTTCAAATCTCACATTCTTAGAGGTACTTTGGTAAAGAAAAATTAAACACAAATGTGCTCAGCCCTGTGTAAAAACATAAGAAAAATCATGATCCTCTATCAGTATCTGGTCCCCTGCTGTACTTTCGATCACAGAACAACTAGAAAATTGCCTTCCTTATTTGCAGGAAAAAACAGCCACGTTTGCTCTTCTTCACCAACTAACAGGTTTGCATTGTCCTTTTGAAGCCTATGCTGTATCGGCAGGGCTGGCTTGCCTGAGGGAATTGTAATCACAGCATTATAAAGTAAATTGCCTATTTTAGCAATTAACTAAAAATAATGACATGTCAACAGTAACTGTTTCTGCAACTACCGGTATTTTGAATAACGTACAAAGTGGTATGATAAAACAGGAAAGAATACAGATATGATAGGGTGCATGTTAAGGGCTAGAAGGCAGATTATCCACAGGTAAGCACAAAGGGTGTAACTATAAGGCTGGGTTCACACGGGGCGGAATTGCCACAGAATATCCATGCAGACTTTTCATACGGAAATTCTGCCGAGAATCTTAAGCCCAAGCCCCATTTGCAAAAATCTCCTCCACATGCTGCGGAGAAGCCGTTGCAGTCAAACTGTGCTGAAACTAACATGCCGCATGGAATTCAAAGCCGCGGCATGTCAATTGTATCACCATTTCCGTCACAGTTTCTCTCCTCTCTACGGGGAGAGATGGCCGCAGTGGAATACAGGAGGCGAAGCCGCTTCAAAATCTACACTGAATGCGCGGGTTTTGAAGCTGCATTTGTGCTGTGGAAATCTCGCAGTATTTCTGTGCGGACCCGCTGTGGTCATTCTGCGAGATTTCCACAGGATTTATGTCCCGTGTGACCACCTGAGGGCTCCTGCACACTTGCGTTTTTCTTGCACGTTTTTTTCCCACGATTTTGCTGCATTTTTTTAAATGTGAAAGTCAATAGGACTTTCTAAAGTTGAAAACACATTGCAATGCGTTTTTAACATAAGAAAATCCTATCAACCTCTGCGTTAAAAAATGCAGCAAAATTGCATGAAAAAACCATGCGAGAAAAACGCAAGTGTGCAGGAGCCATAAGGGGTGTCAAGTTTAGCCGTCACACATCTGGTAAATGGGATCACGTTATTGCTCTGCAAGGCAACAATTCTTTCCTCAATGCGAGACTCATTGCTGCATTCAATATCAACAGGATAAACTATTCATACTGCACAGCTGTAATAAACACCTGCCTAAATATACATTTTAATTTTTTTCTTACCAAAAATGCCCTTGGCTATCATGATGTTGCAGTTGGCTTTGGTCTCTTGTGAATGTGGCAGGTTAGTAATCAATATCTGCTAAAGTGACTTATGAATGTATAATTAGTCACATATGTAAACAGCAACAATGGCACTTATTCATATCCTGATATTGAAACATGATTATGCCGTGTGTCAAATATTGGTAAAATCGTAGAAATAACTGAAAATAGCATTTCCCTATGTAGCTTTTTTCGTATAATAAGCTTTTGTTTCAGCAACATGTTTAAACTGGTTAACTTAATTAGATTGGTTGCTAAGGTAATTTTAAGCAAACTAGATTAGCCCCATGACACCAGGAAGCCTGTAACATAAACAGAAAGACAAGTATTGCAAGCTTCCGCATTAAAACTACCGAGTAGAAATTGCTCCGGATGACATTTTTATATTTAGAGCTAATACTGAAATTTGCAAAATGTATCTTATTGTTGCTGACACATTGTAAAAAATGGATGGTGAAATGCGTCATTGGGGATATCCTCCCAGGAAATCTGCTGTGTTTTGTCTCTTGAGAATTACTCTACTTTGGTTACATTACTCACACAGGAAGGATGAGCCAGCTAATAATCATCAGTCTAGGTTCATTTAAATGGAGAATTCCCTTAAATATCTTTTACAATTGATACATTTTCCTAAACCAATATCCATTCATGCAGGGCTGATATTTATGAGATTTCAGTTTATGGACTCATGTAATAAACATATTACTGAGAATAGAAGATATTGCTTCAGCTTCCATACAACAGATTCAGGAAAGGAAGATTGAAGCTAATTCCATTGGCATAAGTTATGTGTTTCTCCGGTGCCATGTCCGTATGCATGTGATGCAATAGTTCAGTGACAGATGGGAGGATTAAGAACTCCAAGGAATTATATAAGTGATATATAAACCAGCAGTTCTTAATTTTAAGTCTGCACTCAGTTCTGCAAAACAGGATTACTGCCATATCTTCTCTGTAGCACAACTCCAAACAATTATTCAGCACTAACCCCCCTACTCTGAGCACTGATTCCCCCTTCCCACATTTCTCATCTCAGTTGAAGACTTTGACCCATATTTTTCAAACACAAGATCAACAACATCATAGTAAGCTCCAACCAGCTGTTCATGCACCCTGCTACACAACTGCCCATTGCGCTTTACAATAATGTGTTTCTTCACCATTGCTAATGAAAAGCTTTGCACTATACCTTCTCATCCAACTCTCTTTTTAACCATCTACAATCTGGCTTTCCACCCCATCATCGTACTGAAACTGCCTTAAAAAGCCAATACTTATCTGCTAACTGCCAAAACCAGTGCTCCTCCTTCTAGACCCATCCTCTACATTCAATGCACGTTACAACTCCGTTCTATTAAAACTGCTCTCATTCCTTGGCATCACAGACTTGCCCATATCCTGCATCTCCTCGTATCTCACCAACTGAAAATTTTGTGTCCGCCACACACAAACCATCATCTCAACCTCCCTCTCTTGGTGTCCCTCAAGGCTCTGTCCTGCGACTCCTAGTTTTTATCAGCTACACTCTTGGCCTGGGAAAATTCATAGAATCCCATGGCTTCCGGCATCTAGTACCACCTTTATGCTTATTGCACTCAAATTTATCTCTATGATCAAGATGTTACCTCTCTGCTATCCAGTATTTCAGACTGTCAGCTATATCCTCCCCCTTCTCTTGCCACTTTTTAAAACTCAAAATTGAGAAAACTGAATTCATTATCTTTACTGCCATTTTCTTCAAACAAGAACTATCGAATACATTTACCTCCAGACTTTTAAAAGTCCACTAATTCAGGATAACCAGTCTGTCTTTCCTGACATTCAAGTCCTTAGTATCTCCTTTTCTGCACCTCAAAGACATTTCTTGAATGCACTTGTTTCTCAACCTCAAGTCAACAAAAATGCGAGTGCATGTATTGATCTCTCACCTAGAATACAGCAACTGTCTTCTATGTGGTCTCCCATGTAACACTCTTGCACAACCTCCAACCCACCCTCACTTCTGATGCTTGTTTAATCTATCTTCCCCCTCATTCCACTGCTGCCTCTCCCTCCTGATAGGCCCTTCACTTGCTACCCATTGTCCAGTGAATTTAGTTCAAAATACTGCATTATCAATTACATACAAGGCTATCCACAACCTGCCCCTCCATACATCTCTGACCTAATATTTATCTCTTCTTGTCTGCTACTTGCACAACCATTCTCAAGATTTCTGTTGTGCACCCCCAATACTCTGGAACTCACTAGCCCAACTGTTACGATCGTGTGGGCAAACTAAGCACGGGGCCCACATGATCGTGACCAAAAGGGAACTAGGTATGCACACGGGTTACACAGGTGTCAAACAACTGACCCTGTCCTACACGGGAGGATGTCATGGCCCTACCTGAGCGAGGACATTGCCCCAATAAGGGCAGCCCAGCGGTCTTCGGATCTGGGCCCTAGCTGATCCTAGGAGCCACGCACCAGAACAAGAAGCATTCACATGCCACATGACAGGGACTGAACCACAGGACACACAGAGCCAGAATACACAGCATACAGCAGCCAAAATGCAACCACTAGTAACAGATAGGAAGCTGAATATAAATACCAGGTATTAGTTGACATTTTGTACAAGATGTGGAAGCTAGCAGGCCACTTCACGGCTCCTGGTTATCCTGCTAGTCCCTACACTAACCAGGAGTCTAGCAGAACCAGACACAGTTCACACAGCATGCTGCAACAGGACAGGACACAGATAGCAGGTCACACAGCAAGCTAACACAAAACTGACGGAATTCAAACGTACAAACGGACATGAACCAGCAAGACACAGATCACACAGCAAGCTTGCAGCAGACAAGGATTCATGACTGCTTACCCTTAACACTAGACACAGACTGACCAGGAGCTGGGTTTATATGTGAGGACAGACCCAGGAGATTGGCTAACAGGAAGTACCACACCCAGCCAGCTCAATCAATTAACCCTTGTTAATTGCTGGAAGCACAGTAGTACAACATATCTCAGCAGCATACGTAACACCAACCAAACAGACTTATCAGCTCAACATTTAAAAACCTTCAAAAGCAATGTGAAAACCCACCTATTCATAAAAGTCTACCATCAGGAATAATCTTACTGTCACTACATGAAAATATGAGTAGGTTCTGCCCTCATCTATTGTCTGCTTTCCACTTTCCTTGTAGCTTGTAAGTTCTTGCAGGCAGGATCTTCTCTCCCTCTGTACTAGCATCCCACACATTTAGTTTATGTTTATTGTATTTGTTTTTCATCTTATGTTTTCTACTTTGGTCAACACTAGAGATGAGCGAACGTACTCGTCCGAGCTTGATACTCGTTCGAGTATTAGCGTGTTCAAGATGCTCGTTACTCGTGACGAGTACCACGCGATGTTCGAGTTACTTTCACTTTCATCTCTGAGACGTTAGCGCGCTTTTCTGGCCAATAGAAAGACAGGGAAGGCATTACAACTTCCCCCTGCGACGTTCAAGCCCTATACCACCCCCCTGCAGTGAGTGGCTGGCGAGATCAGGTGTCACCCGAGTATATAAATCGGCCGCTCCCGCGGCTCGCCGCACATGCGTTCTCACAGAGATCAGGGATAGTGCTGTCTTGCTGGAGTTGCCATAGGGAGAGTGTTAGGAGTATTTTAGGCTTCAAGAACCCCAACGGTCCTTCTTAGGGCCACATCTAACCGTGTGCAGTAGTGTGGAGGCTGCTTTTTGCAGTGTTGCAGATTTTTTTTTTTTATATATCGGCCGTGCAGAGCATTGCGCCCTGCAGTAATTATACATACTCCAGGGCCAGTAGTGGTGAGGCAGGGACAGAAGACATATTTATTGAATATAGGCAGTGGGCCTTTCCAAAAGCATTTGGGAAAAAAAATCTATTTGGGCTGCCTGTGACTGTCCTTAGTGTACTGGGTCTGTGCTGGGGGTAGTTGTCCTCCTAATTCATACGCAGCCAGCTAAGTGTTACAGCAGGCTTGCGCAAAATTATTTCCTGGCTCTGCTGTGCGTTCCGTAAGCGAAGTCAGCCTCCAACCACAGGCCAATAAGTGGCACATTTAATTACAGCGTTCTGTTTCTGCACTACTGGTAATATACCATGCTGAGGGGTAGGGGTAGGCCTAGAGGACGTGGACGCGGGCGAGGACGCGGAGGCCCAAGTCAGGGTGTGGGCACAGGCCGAGCCAGTGCGGTGGCCAGGGGTAGAGGCAGGGCCAGACCGAATAATCCACCAACTGTTTCCCAAAGCGCCCCCTCGCGACATGCCACCCTGCAGAGGTCAAGGTGCTCTACGGTGTGGCAGTTTTTCACAGAGATGCCTGACGACCGACGAACAGTGGTGTGCAACCTTTGTCGCGCCAAGATCAGCTGGGGAGCCACCACCACCAGCATGCGCAGGCATATGATGGCCAAGCACCCCACAAGGTGGGACAAAGGCCGTTCACCGCCTCCGGTTTGCACCACTGCCTCTCCCCCTGTGCCCCAACCTGCCACTGAGATCCAACCCCCTCTGAGGACACAGGCACAACCGTCTCCTGGCCTGCACCCACACCCTCACCTCCGCTGTCCTCGGCCCCATCCAGCAATGTCTTTCAGCGCAGCGTCCAGAAATCGCTAGCGCCACTGTTTGAGCACAAGCGCAAGTACGCCGCCACGCACCCGCACGCTCAAGCATTAAACGTGCACATTGCCAAATTGATCAGCCTGGGGGTGCTGCCGTATAGGCTTGTGGAAATGGAGGCTTTCAAAAGCATGATGGCGGCGGCGGCCCCGCGCTACTCGGTTCCCAGTTGCCACTACTTTTCCCGATGTGCCGTCCCAGCCCTGCACGACCACGTCTCCCGCAACATTGTACGCGCCCTCACCAACGCGGTTACTGCCAAGGTCCACTTAACAACGGATACGTGGACAAGCACAGGTGGGCAGGGCCACTATATCTCCCTGACGGCACATTGGGTGAATTTAGTGGAGGCTGGGACAGAGTCAGAGCCTGGGACCGCTCACGTCCTACCCTCCCCCAGAATTGCGGGCCCCAGCTCGGTGCTGGTATCTGCGGCGGTGTATGCTTCCTCCACTAAACCACCCTCCTCCTCCTCCAACGCAACCTCTGTCTCGCAATCAAGATGTGTCAGCAGCAGCACGTCGCCAGCAGTCGGTGTCGCGCGGCGTGGCAGCACAGCGGTGGGCAAGCGTCAGCAGGCCGTGCTGAAACTACTCAGCTTAGGAGAGAAGAGGCACATGGCCCACGAACTGCTGCAGGGTCTGACAGAGCAGACCGACTGCTGGCTTGTGCCGCTGAGCCTCCAACCGGGCATGGTCGTGTGTGACAACGGCCGTAACCTGGTGGCGGCTCTGCAGCTCGGCAGCCTCACGCACGTGCCATGCCTGGCCCATGTCTTTAATTTGGTGGTTCAGCGCTTTCTGAAAAGCTACCCACACTTGTCATACCTGCTCGGAAAGGTGCGCCGGGTCAGCGCACATTTCCGCAATTCCAAGACGGACGCTGCCACCCTGCGGACCCTGCAACATCGGTTTAATCTGCCAGTGCACCGACTGCTGTGCGACGTGCCCACACGGTGGAACTCTATGCTCCACATGTTGGCCAGGCTCTATGAGCAGCGTAGAGCGATAGTGGAATACCAACTCCAACATGGGCGGCGTAGTGGGAGTCAGCCTCCTCAATTCTTTACAGAAGAGTGGGCCTGGTTGGCAGACATCTGCCAGGTCCTTGGAAACTTTGAGGAGTCTACCCAGATGGTGAGCGGGGATGCTGCAATCATTAGCGTCACCATTCCTCTGCTATGCCTCTTGAGAAGTTCCCTGCAAAGCATAAAGGCAGATGCTTTGCACTCGGAAACGGAGGTGTGGGAAGACACTATGTCGCTGGATAGTCAGAGCACCCTCATGTCTATATCTCAGCGTGTTGAGGAGGAGGAGGGGGAGGAGCTTGAGGAGGAGGGGGAAGAGACAGCTTGGCCCACTGCTGAGGGTACACATGCTGCTTGCCTGTCATCCTTTCAGCGTGTATGGCCGGAGGAGGAGGAGGACTAGGAGGAGGATCCTGAAAGGGATCTTCCTAGTGAGGACAGCCATGTGTTGCGTACAGGTACCCTGGCACACATGGCTGACTTCATGTTAGGATGCGTTTCTCGTGACCCTCGCGTTACACACATTCTGGCCACTATGGATTACTGGGTGTACACACTGCTCGACCCACGGTATAAGGAGAACCTTTCCACTCTCATTCCCGAAGAGGAAAGCGGTTCGAGAATGATGCTATACCACAGGGCGCTGGTGGACAAACTGATGGTAAACTTCCCATCCGACAGCGCTAGTGGCAGAAGACGCAGTTCCGAGGGCCAGGTAGCAGGGGAGGTGCAGAGATCAGGCAGCATGTACAGCGCAGGCAGGGGAACATTCTCCAAGGCCTTTGCCAGCTTTATGGCTCCCCAGCAAGACTGTGTCACCGCTCCCCAGTCAAGGCTGAGTTGGCGGGAGCACTGTAAAAGGATGGTGAGGGAGTACGTAGGCGATCGCACGACTATCCTCGGTGACGCCTCTGCCCCCTACAACTACTGGGTGTCGAAGCTGGACACGTGGCCTGAACTCGCGCTCTATGCCCTGGAGGTGCTTGCTTGTCCTGCGGCTAGCGTCTTGTCAGAGAGGGTGTTTAGTGCGGCTGGGGGAATCATCACGGATAAGCGTACCTGCCTGTCAACCGACAGTGCCGACAGGCTTACACTCATCAAGATGAACAAAGCCTGGATTTCCCCAGACTTCTCTTCTTCACCAGCGGACAGCAGCGATACCTAAGCAATGCGTAGGCTGCACCCACGGATGGAAGCATTGTTCTCTATCACCATCAAAAACGTGGACCTTTTAGCTTCATCAATCTATGTATAATATTCCTCCCCCTCCTCCTGCTCCTCCTCCTGAAACCTCACGTAATCACGCCGAACGGGCAATTTTTCTTAGGCCCACAAGGCTCAGTCATATAATTTTTCTAAACAATTTTTATACGTTTCAATGCTCATTACAGCGTTGAAACTTGCACCTGAACCAATTTTTATTTTAACTGGGCTGCCTCCAGGCCTAGTTACCAATTAAGCCACATTAACCAAAGCGATTAATGGGTTTCACCTGCCCTCTTGGTTGGGCATGGGCAATTTTTCTGAGGTACATTAGTACTGTTGGTACACCAATTTTTGGGGGCCCTCGCCAACAGTGTAATCCAATTAATTTTTGGCCCACCTGCATTACAGCTGACGTTACATCAGCTGTGCTGGGCACTGCAATGGGATATATTTATGTACCGCCGGTGGGTTCCAGGGAGCCACCCATGCTGTCGGTCCACACGGAGTTGTAACTACATGTGTCCACTTCTAAAGAACCCCAGTCTGACTGGGGCATGCAGTGTGGGCCGAAGCCCACCTGCATTAAACATGACATTACCTCAGCTGTGATGGGCAATGCTATGGGATATATTTATGTGCCGCCGGTGGCTTCCTGGCACCCACCCATGCTGTGGGTCCACAGGGCCTTCACAATAGGGAGTTGTACCTGCCTGTGTCTATGAATTAAAAAGCCCGGTCAGGTTGGGGCATGCAGTGTGGGCCGAAGCCCACCTGCATTTAATCTGACGTTAGCTCAGCTGTCCAGGGCACTGCAATGGGATACATTTATGTACAGCGGGTGGGTTCCAGGGAGCCACCCATGCTGTGGGTGCACACGGAATTCCCATTGCGGAGTTGGGGATTCCCAGTTGTACCTGCCTGTGACTATTTATAAAAAAACGCGGTCTGACTGGGGCATGCAGACACCTTGACAGAATGAATAGTGTGTGGCACATAGGTTCCCCATTGCTATGCCCACGTGTGCAGCTTCTGTTGGCGGTGGCACAGGATTATATTTCTCATTGCTTCTTACAGCATTGTGGGCTATCGCCCCGCCCCTTTTAAAGAGGGTCGCTGCCTAGCCGTGCCAACCCTCTGCAGTGTGTGCCTGCGGTTCCTCCTCATGGCAGACGCACTTATAAATAGACATGAGTGTGGCGTGGCATGAGGGCAGCCTAAGGCTGCGCAGGGACAATTTGGTGTGCGCTGTGGACACTGGGTCGTGCAGGAAGGGGGGGGGGGGTTGGGTAGCATGTAACCCAGGAGAAGTGGCAGCGGAGTATCATGCAGGCAGTGATTGTGCTTTGTTGGAGGTAGTGTGGTGCTTAGCTAAGGTATGCATTGCTAATGAGGGCTTTTCAGAAGTAAAAGTTGTTGGGAGGGGGGGGGCACTCTTGCCGCTATTGTGGCTTAATAGTGGGACCTGGGAACTTGAGATGCAGCCCAACATGTAGCCCCTCGCCTGCCCTATCCGTTGCTGTGTCGTTCCCATCACTTTCTTGAATTGCCCAGATTTTCACAAATGGAAACCTTAGCGAGCATCGGCGATATACAAAAATGCTCGAGTCGCCCATTGACTTCAATGGGGTTCGTTACTCAAAACGAACCCTCGAGCATCGCGATAATTTCGTCCCGAGTAACGAGCACCCGAGCATTTTGGTGCTCGCTCATCTCTAGTCAACACACATTTTCTATCACTACACCCCTCACCTGATTGTCTGTCTCACACTGTAAGTCTCCTATATATATATATATATATATATATATATATATATATATATATATATATATATATATATATATATCTCACTTCCATGCAGTGCAGTGTCCTGTCTGATACTTATCATGCACTATCTTGATACTGAGATTTCTCTCTGCTTTCTCTTCCTCTATGCTGTGTTAGCAATCCTATGATGCATCAGCACAGCATCACATGACCAGCTAAAGCTAGTACCATCTCTGCGTGCTGAAAGTACAGTGTGAATTTTATTATTGTTGATATTCTTTTAAATAAGCGAAAGACCAAAGGCAAACAGCCAGGGAGGATTTACTGTCATCTTCATTATAATAGTGTTTACAGGAGATTTCTAATCATCAGTAATGTGATTGGATTCTCGGTCCCCTCCAATTCCGTGAAGTGTCATTGTGGTACAGGCCATGAAAGTTTATCATACAGAATGTTTTGGTGACCTTAGGAGAGAACAGAGAGATGTGTGATTCCCAAAGAGCTACCATGATATCACATGACCCAACTGAAGTTCATTTTTTTCAGATAGAAAGAAATAGCTAAACAGGGAAATACTGGCTAATTTATGAATGTGGGTGACGTACCGGAAGTGACATCAGCGGGAGTCCGAGGAGTCTGTGGAGCAGTGAGCGGGAGCGGGGGAACGGCGGAATGGCACCATAAGCCACAAGAAGACCAAGAGAGCCACTGCAAGGATATATCCAGCCACTAGAAGAGGAGAAGAAGAGTAGAAGAGAGCAGATACCAGAGCGTCAGGAATCCTGAGAATGCGGCCGCCAGGAGAGAGGTCCCGGCGCTGAGCCTGCAGGTGACGTCGTCGGCTGCAGAGGAGCTTCTGACAGGAACGGATAAGTATATTTTGTGTATCTAAGTGTGTGTCTGTGTATTTAAGTGTGTCTAAGTGTGTGTCTGTGTGTCTAAGTGTGTGTGTAACTAAGTTTTGTGTGACTAAGTGTGTGTGTGTGTGTGAGACTAAGTATGGGGGTGTAAGAGAGTGAGTGCGTAAGTGAAGAAAATCAGTGTAAGTGCCTGTGTGCGAGGTGTAAGGGAAGCAAAATTGGGTAAGTGAGCGAGAGCAAGCAGCAAGTGTGTGGGTGTTTCAAAAAAAAAAGAGTGAGCGGTTGCAAATGGGCGGAGGCAAGTGAGCAGTTGCGAATGGCAAAGGCGCGTGAGCAGTTACGAATGGGAGGAGGCACGTGAGCATTTGCGAACGGGCGGGGGCGTGTTTAGAGTGTGATCTAGTCAATTTTTACTACTTCTATAAGTAAATTGTAGATCCCCATTAGGATGAGCTCCATGCCTGACAATGCCATCCAGTATGCTACTTGTGTAATGTATGTGGTCCTTGATCAGCCGATCAAGGGTGCATACTGTTGAGCAATATGCGTGCATGTTGCACATTTGGAAGCCCAAATCCTGGATCTAAATGAGCGAAAGGCAAGATGGAGATCCATTGATAACATGGAAAGGAGTTTGCTGCTCACTGAGCAGGCACTTGCAGGGGTAAAGGGTGGGGCGTATGGTAGTTCGGAAGATGAGGATGAGCAGGCAGCTAGCTGGGTGACAGTTAGAAGGGTTAAAGGGAAGAGAACCAGGGAGGCTAGTCCTGAACTGGCACACCCCAACAAGTTTGCAAAGTTGGCAGATAAGGGGGTGCCATTACAGAGCCAGCACCGCTGTAGCACGACATGCCCTCTGAACGGCAGGGAGATGACTGCTCCAGTGAGAAGGGGACGGGGAGCACAGGGTAGGTTAGACAGGTCCTAGTAGTGGGAGACTCAATTATAAAGGGGATGGATAGGGCAATCTGCCATAAAGACCAGGATCGTCGAACGATGTGTTGTCTTACTGGTGTTCGAGTTCGGCACATCGCGGATCAGATTGACAGATCTGGGACTTGTGGGACTTTAATTATCCGGATATAACATGGGAAAACGAAACTTGAAAACCTCACAAGGATGATAAATTCTTGAGAACAATTAAAGATAACTACTTTACACAGCTTGTACAGGAGCCAACTAGAGGAAGGGTCACTCTGGACTTATTATTAGCTAACAAACCAGACCAAATAATGGGGGTGCAGGTTGAGGGACACTTGGGAAATAGTGACCACAATATAATTAATTTCCAGCTGTCATTCAATAAGAAGCCTTATCAGGTAGCGACAACAAAACTAAACTTTAGTAAAGCAAAAAAAAATTTTTTTAAATCAAGTTTTATTGGAATTTTTTCATACATTACATGTAAGAAATATAACATTTGAGGTTGAAAGAATTTAACCATCATTTAATGGCATACAATGTCCTAATTCCTCTTAGATCTCTCTCAGTCTGGGACCTCCCCAGTTCTCGGTCACGGCCAAGCGAGAGCTCCATCTAACCTAGTAACAAAATAGATCGAAAAGCATAGAAAGAAAGAATAAAAAATGAATAGGAGAAGTCAGGGATTAGGGAGGGAGTAGGGAAGGAGAAGGGGGGATGTAGGCTATCAAGTCTGGCCTTGTCACCGCAGGTTACTCCGCTCCATGTCTCGGAACTCGTAGAGCCATCCGGGCCACATTTCAGCACAAACGCCCGGGGGTTTCGCGTTTACACTGCTTCAAGGGACACTGTCCCTTGCCTCTGTCAATTTCAGTGTAAATCCAAAGCCGATCAACCTAGGTCCCATCTACCTCTATGTATGTCTCAAGGGTTTTGTCTTAGAGATCTCTAGGGATGCCAGGTTTGGATGAACTTGTCATGTGTTCCTTCCGCCCAGCTTTGTAGTTCCTCTAGATTATATATCATATCTACCTTTTCTTCCCACTGCAACAGTGAAGGGGGGGGGGGGGGAGGTCTTCTTTAGCCAGTTTAGTGAAACCAGGGCCTTTGCTGCATCTAGTAAGTATGCTATCAGTCTATTTTTTATCGGGTGGAATGTTGTGGAGGGTTTCCACAAAAAGATTACCTCGGCAGATAGCATAAAACCCGGGGAAAGTAATCTCAAGACCCTTTCGACCTCCCTCCAGAAAGGCACTATCAGCAAGCAGTCCCGCCAGATATGGAGATAGGATCTGACCGCTTTCTCACACCTCCAGCATTTGTTGTGTGAGGCTAACTTGTAATCGTATAACCACTGCGGTGTTTTATACCATCTCACTAGTAGCTTGTAGTGACTCTCCTGCATAAGAACATAGGAGGAGAGGCCATATGCCATTTTTTAGAATTAACTTGCTATCTCCACTGGACAGGGACATTTTCAGTTCCTTTTCCCAAGTGGACAGGAAAGCTGGCCTGGAGAAGACCATAGCTGCGATAAAGTTTCTCTGTATAATCAAAATTTTCTTTGTGGGAGGACTGCTTACACCAAGTGTCCTCTCAAAGTGAGTCAAAGGTCTAGTAGATTTGTGTCATAAGATGAACTCCCCAATCCCGTTAATTAGATGTGTTTTTTGTAAAAATTGTAGGGATTGGAGGGGAAGAAGAGACTGCAGAATTTCTTCTGGAGGTTTGTGGGTGTGAGGGGTTAATTCAGGTTTATGCCTTTAAATAGAGAATGATAAGTGTATTTCACAGAATACTTATGTGTTTATAATTTACGTCTTCTTCTGCTAAAGGTTTAAGCTTATATGTGTAAGGGCTGACGCTTTAAAAATAGACTACAGAGACTCCATTTTGTCTCTTTGCTTGTCTGTAGAGATGAGCGAGCACCAAAATGCTCGGGTGCTCGTTACTCGAGACAAATTTTTCGCGATGCTCGAGGGTTCGTTTCGAGTAACGAACCCCATTGAAGTCAATGGGCGACTCGAGCATTTTTGTATATCGCCGATGCTCGCTAAGGTTTTCATTTGTGAAAATCGGGGCAATTCAAGAAAGTGATGGGAACGACACAGAAACGGATAGGGCAGGCGAGGGGCTACATGTTGGGCTGCATCTCAAGTTCCCAGGTCCCACTATTAAGCCACAATAGCGGCAAGAGTGGGCCCCCCCCTCCCAACAATTTTTACTTCTGAAAAGCCCTCATTAGCAATGCATACCTTAGCTAAGCACCACACTACCTCCAACAAAGCACAATCACTGCCTGCATGACACTCCGCTGCCACTTCTCCTGGGTTACATGCTGCCAATTCCCCCCCCCCCACGACCCAGTGTCCACAGCGCACACCAAACTGTCCCTGCCCAGCCTTCAGCTGCCCTCATGCCACGCCACCCTCATGTCTATTTATAAGTGCGTCTGCCACAGGAAAAGCAGGCACACACTGCAGAGGGTTGGCACGGCTAGGCAGCGACCCTCTTTAAAAGGGGCGGGGCGATAGCCCACAATGCTGTACAGAAGCAATGAGAAATCCAATCATGTGCCACCTCCATCTGGAGCTGCACACGTGGGCATAGCAATGGGGAACCTATGTGCCACACACTATTCATTCTGTCAAGGTGTCTGCACGCCCCAGTCAGACCGCGTTTTTTTATAAATAGTCACAGGCAGGTACAACTCCGCAATGGGAATTCCGTGTGCACCCACAGCATGGGTGGCTCCCTGGAACCCACCGGCGGTACATAAAAATATCCCATTGCAGTGCCCATCACAGCTGAGGTAGTAATGTCATGTTTAATGCAGGTGGGCTTCGGCCCACACTGCATGCCCCAGTCAGACTGGGGTTCTTTAGAAGTGGAAACAGATGCATTTACAACTCCCTGTGGACCCACAGCATGGGTGGGTGCCAGGAACCCACCGGCGGTACATAAATATATCCCATTGCATTGCCCAACACAGCTGAGGTAGTAATGTCATGTTTAATGCAGGTGGGCTTCGGCCCACACTGCATGCCCCAGTCAGACTGGGGTTCTTTAGAAGTGGAAACAGATGCATTTACAACTCCCTGTGGACCCACAGCATGGGTGAGTGCCAGGAAGCCACCGGCGGTACATAAATATATCCCATTGCATTGCCCAACACAGCTGAGGTAGTAATGTCATGTTTAATGCAGGTGGGCTTCGGCCCACACTGCATGCCCCAGTCAGACTGGGGTTCTTTAGAAGTGGAAACAGATGCATTTACAACTCCCTGTGGACCCACAGCATGGGTGGGTGCCAGGAACCCACCGGCGGTACATAAATATATCCCATTGCATTGCCCAACACAGCTGAGGTAGTAATGTCATGTTTAATGCAGGTGGGCTTCGGCCCACACTGCATGCCCCAGTCAGAATGGGGTTCTTTAGAAGTGGAAACAGATGCATTTACAACTCCCTGTGGACCCACAGCATGGGTGGCTCCCTGGAACCCACCGGCGGTACATAAAAATATCCCATTGCAGTGCCCAACACAGCGGATGTAACGTCAGCTGTAATGCAGGTGGGCTAAAAATTCATTTGATTACACTGTAGGCGAGGGCCCACAAAAATTGCTGTATCAACAGTACTAATGTACATCAGAAAAATTGGCCATGGCCAACCAAGAGGGCAGGTGAAACCCATTAATCGCTTTGGTTAATGTGGCTTATTTGGTAACTAGGCCAGGAGGCAGCCCAGTTAAAATAAAAATTGGTTCAGGTGAAAGTTTCAACGCTTTAATGAGCATTGAAACGTATAAAAATTGTTTAGAAAAATTATATGACTGAGCCTTGTGGGCCTAAGAAAAATTGCCCGTTCGGCGTGATTATGTGAGGTTTCAGGAGGAGGAGCAGGAGGAGGAGGAGGAATATTATACATAGATTGATGAAGCGAAAAGGTCCCCGTTTTTGATGGGGATACAGAACGATGCTTCCATCCACGGGTGCAGCCTACCTATTGCTTAGGTATCGCTGCTGTCCGCTGGTGAAGAGAAGTCTGGGGAAATCCAGGCTTTGTTCATCTTGATGAGTGTTAGCCTGTCGGCACTGTCGGTTGACAGGCGGGTACGCTTATCTGTGATGATTCCCCCAGCCGCGCTAAACACCCTCTCTGACAAGACGCTAGCCGCAGGACAAGCAAGCACCTCCAGGGCATACAGCGCGAGTTCAGGCCACGTGTCCAGCTTCGACACCCAGTAGTTGTAGGGGGCAGAGGCGTCACCAAGGACGGTCGTGCGATCGCCTACGTACTCCCTCACCATCCTTTTACAGTGCTCCCGCCGACTCAGCCGTGACTGGGGAGCGGTGACACAGTCTTGCTGGGGAGCCATAAAGCTGTCAAGGGCCTTAAAGAGTGTTGGCCTGCCTGTGCTGTACATGCTGCCTGATCTCCGCGCCTCCCCTGCTACCTGGCCCTCGGAACTGCGCCTTCGGCCACTAGCGCTGTCGTATGGGAATTTTATCATCAGTTTGTCCGCCAGGGTCCTGTGGTATAGCAACACTCTCAAACCCCTTTCCTCTTCGGGTATGAGAGTGGAAAGGTTCTCCTTATACCGTGGGTCGAGCAGTGTGTACACCCAGTAATCCATAGTGGCCAGAATGCGTGTAACGCGAGGGTCACGAGAAAGGCATCCTAACATGAAGTCAGCCATGTGTGCCAGGGTACCTGTACGCAACACATGGCTGTCCTCACTAGGAAGATCACTTTCAGGATCCTCCTCCTCCTCCTCCTCCTCCTCAGGCCATACACGCTGAAAGGATGACAGGCCAGCAGCATGTGTACCCTCACCAGTGGGCCAAGCTGTGTCTTCCCCCTCCTCCTCATCTTCCTCCTCCTCCTCCTCCTCCTCACCGCGCTGAGATAAAGACAGGAGGGTGCTCTGACTATCCAGCGACATACTGTCTTCCCCCGGCTCTGTTTCCGAGTGCAAAGCGTCTGCCTTTATGCTTTGCAGGGAACTTCTCAAGAGGCATAAAAGAGGAATGGTGACGCTAATGATTGCAGCATCGCCGCTCACCACCTGGGTAGACTCCTCAAAGTTTCGAAGGACCTGGCAGATGTCTGCCAACCAGGCCCACTCTTCTGAAAATAATCGAGGAGGCTGACTCCCACTGTGCCGCCCATGTTGGAGTTGGTATTCCACTATAGCTCTACGCTGCTCATAGAGCCTGGCCAACATGTGGAGCATAGAGTTCCACCGTGTGGGCACGTCGCACAGCAGTCGGTGCACTGGCAGATTAAACCAATGTTGCAGGGTGCGCAGGGTGGCAGCGTCCGTGTGGGACTTGCAGAAATGTGCGCAGAGCCGGCGCACCTTTCCGAGCAGGTCTGACAAGCGTGGGTAGCTTTTCAGAAAGCGCTGAACCACCAAATTAAAGACGTGGGCCAGGCATGGCACGTGCGTGAGGCTGCCGAGCTGCAGAGCCGCCACCAGGTTACGGCCGTTGTCACACACGACCATGCCCAGTTGGAGGCTCAGCGGCGCAAGCCAGCGGTCGGTCTGCTCTGTCAGACCCTGCAGCAATTCGTGGGCCATATGCCTCCTATCTCCTAAGCTGAGTAGTTTCAGCACGGCCTGCTGACGCTTGCCCACCGCTGTGCTGCCACGACGCGCGACACCGACTGCTGCCAACGTGCTGCTGCTGCTGACACATCTTGATTGCGAGACAGAGGTTGCGTTGGAGGAGGAGGAGGAGGAGGAGGGTGGTTTAGTGGAGGAACAGGGCACAGGGGGAGAGGCAGCGGTGCAAACCGGAGGCGGTGAACGGCCTTCGTCCCACCTTGTGGGCTGTTTGGCCATCATATGTCTGCGCATGCTGGTGGTGGTGAGGCTGCTGGTGGTGGCTCCCTGGCTGATCTTGGCGCGACAAAGGTTGCACACCACTGTTCGTCGGTCGTCTGCACTCTCAGGGAAAAACTGCCAGACCTTTGAGCACCTCGGCCTCTGCAGGGTGGCATGGCGCGAGGGGGCGCTTTGGGAAACATTTCGTGGATTATTCGGTCTGGCCCTGCCTCTACCCCTGGACACCGCACTGCCTCTTGCAACCTGCCCTGCTGCTGCCCTTGCCTCCCCCTCTGAAGACCTGTCCTCAGTAGGCGTAGCAAACCAGGTGGGGTCAGTCACCTCATTGTCCTGCTGCTCTTCCTCCGAATCCTCTGTGCGCTCCTCCCTCGGACTTAATGCCCTTACTACTACCTCACTAATAGACAACTGTGTCTCATCGTCATCGGCCTCCTCACCCACTGAAAGGTCTTGAGACAGTTGCCGGAAGTCCCCAGCCTCATCCCCCGGACCCCGGGAACTTTCGAATGGTTGGGCATCAGTCACGATAAACTCCTCTGGTGGGAGAGGAACCTCTGCTGCTCAATCTGAGCAGGGGTCCGAGAACAGTTCCTGGGAGTCTGCCCGCTTCTCAGAATGTCTCATTTTCATGGAGTGAGGAGGCTGGGAGGAAGGAGGAGCAGCAGCCAGAGGATTCTGAGTTGCAGCAGTGGACGTCGCAGAACTCTGGGTGGACGATAGATTGCTGGAAGCACTTTCTGCCATCCACGACAGGACCTGCTGACACTGCTCATTTTCTAATAAAGGTCTACCGCGTGGACCCATTAAATGTGCTATGAATGTGGGGACGCCAGAAACGTGCCTCTCTCCTAATCCCGCAGCAGTCGGCTGCGATACACCTGGATCAGGAGCTCGGCCTGTGCCCACACCCGGACTAGGGCCTCCGCGTCCTTGGCCGCGCCCACGTCCTCTAGGCCTACCCCTACCCCTCAGCATGCTGTATTACCAGGAATGCAGAAACACAACACTGTAATTAAATGTGCCGCTAATTGGCCTGTGGTTGGAGGCTGAGTTCGCTTACGGAACGCCAGGAAATAATTTGACGCAAGCCTGCTGTAACACTTAGCTTGCTGCGTATTTATTTGGAGAAATACTACCCCCAGCAGACACGGACTCAGAACACTGAGCAGAGTGACAGGCAGGCCAAATAGATTTTTTCCAAATATTTTTTTCAAAAGGACCACTGCGTATATTCAATCTATAATATATGTCTTCTGGCCCTGCCTACACAATTCTGTCCCTGGACTGTGTGATGGAACTGCAGTGTTGCACTGTTATTAACTGCAACAGACCGGTGATTTCAGAGCCAGGAAATAATTTGGCGCAAGCCTGCTGTAACACTTAGCTGGCTGCGTATTTATTTGGAGAAATACTACCCCCAGCAGACACGGACGCAGAACACTGAGCAGAGTGACAGGCAGGCCAAATAGATTTTTTCCAAATATTTTTTTCAAAAGGACCACTGCGTATATTCAATCTATAATATATGTCTTCTGGCCCTGCCTACACAATTCTGTCCCTGATGTGTGTGTCACGGAACTGCAGTGTTGCACTGTTATTAACTGCAACAGACCGGTGATTTCAGAGCCAGGAAATAATTTGGCGCAAGCCTGCTGTAACACTTAGCTGGCTGCGTATTTATTTGGAGAAATACTACCCCCAGCAGACACGGACCCAGAACACTGAGCACAGTGACAGGCAGGCCAAATAGATTTTTTCCAAATATTTTTTTCTAAAGGACCACTGCGCATATTCAATCTATAATATGTCTTCTGGCCCTGCCTACACAATTCTGTCCCTGATGTGTGTGTCACGGAACTGCAGTGTTGCACTGTTATTAACTGCAACAGACCGGTGATTTCAGAGCCAGGAAATAATTTGGCGCAAGCCTGCTGTAACACTTAGCTGGCTGCGTATTTATTTGGAGAAATACTACCCCCAGCAGACACGGACCCAGAACACTGAGCAGAGTGACAGGCAGGCCAAATAGATTTTTTCCAAATATTTTTTTCTAAAGGACCACTGCGTATATTCAATCTATAATATGTCTTCTGGCCCTGCCTACACAATTCTGTCCCTGATGTGTGTGTCACGGAACTGCAGTGTTGCACTGTTATTAACTGCAACAGACTGGTGATTTCAGAGCCAGGAAATAATTTGGCGCAAGCCTGCTGTAACACTTAGCTGGCTGCGTATTTATTTGGAGAACTACTACCCCCAGCAGACACAGACCCAGAACACTGAGCAGAGTGACAGGCAGGCCAAATAGATTTTTTTCAAATATTTTTTTCTAAAGGACCACTACGTATATTCAATCTATAATATATGTCTTCTGGCCCTGCCTACACAATTCTATCCCTAGAGTATTCCTGCAGGGCGCAATGCTCTGCACGGCCGATATACCAAAAAAAAAAAAAAGTGCAACACTGCTAAAAGCAGCCTCCACACTTCTGCACACGGTTAGATGTGGCCCTAAGAAGGACCGTTGGGGTTCTTGAAGCCTACAATAACTCCTAACGCTCTCCCTGCCTCCACACTTCTGTCCCTGGACTATTACTGCAGGGCGCAATGCTCTGCACGGTCGATATACCAAAAAAAAAAAAGTGCAACACTGCTAAAAGCAGCCTCCACACTTCTGCACACGGTTAGATGTGGTCCTAAGAAGGACCGTTGGGGTTCTTGAAGCCTACAATAACTCCTAACGCTCTCCCTGCCTCCACACTTCTGTCCCTGGACTATTACTGCAGGGCGCAATGCTCTGCACGGCCGATATACCAAAAAAAAAAAAAGTGCAACACTGCTAAAAGCAGCCTCCACACTACTGCACACGATTAGATGTGGCCCTAAGAAGGACCGTTGGGGTTCTTGAAGCCTACACTAACTCCTAACACTCTCCCTACAGCAGCTCCAACACGATACCACTGTCCCTCAGCTATCTCACAACGCATCTGAGGCGAGCCGCGGGAGGGGCCGATTTTTATACTCGGGTGACACCTGATCTCCCCAGCCACTCACTGCAGGGGGGTGGTATAGGGCTTGAATGTCGCAGGGGGAAGTTGTAATGCCTTCCCTGTCTTTCAATTGGCCAGAAAAGCGTGCTAACGTCTCAGAGAAGAAAGTGAAAGTAACCCGAACATCGCGTGGTACTCGTTACGAGTAACGAGCATCTCGAACACGCTAATACTCGAACGAGTATCAAGCTCGGACGAGTACGTTCGCTCATCTCTACTTGTCTGCTATAATACACATATATATCTGTATGGTTTTCAACTTTCACTTGAGAAAAATGTTAGATTTCAATTATAATGACCCACCTGGAAATATTAATTGGATAAACACTGGGTTCCTGTCCTATTCTCATCTCTAAACAATTTTAGTAGAAACTTGCAACAAGCTTACAGGAATGTACCCCCCGATTACACCTACACAGAGGAAGACATACTGATAAGAGGCCGAGATGTTTTAAATCAATATATGTGCTTATTAATTTTAATTGTATCTGGCATAAAGCCACTTGCTTCGAAGGACTGTATAAAGATTGAATACATTGTGGATTAAACAGGCATTTCTTTGGTTAGCACATACGGTGTGGTGTCCATTGATCTCCTCCAAGTATACTCGCATGTTCAACTGATTGGGAAGCAGACAGCATCAGCTGACGGGTCCCCTTGTGACCCCCCTAACAATACTTGGCGCTCCAACGAGGGACAGAAGTTAACTCCTTACCTGCAGCTGATACCTGACGACCCTGCCTGCCGACCAGCCGGACTAGAGGCCACGGGACCCCAGATCTACAAAACACCGGTGTAAGGTAAGCCCTTGACTTACCACTCTAGCTCTGGATTCCCCGGACTTCAGTCACGTGTCGACAGACGGTTAGTTGCTGCATGTTTATAGGACACTTCTGCCTGTTATTTACGGTGTTCTTAGTAACCGTGCTAGACGGAAGAACCCTTGTGTGTATATTGCCATGCTGTCTGCTGTGTGCTGTAGAAATTATTGTTTTTTTTTGCCGGACTCATAATGTTAGCTGTAATTTGTAATAAGATTGCTAAAAGCCGCCAGCAAGGCAAGCCGTGGTCCTTCCTCTATCCCCGTAAGTATAGTAGTAATATATTCGTAATATAGATTGCGAATATCCTGCCCGTTGCGGACGTGGCAGAAGGGACATTTAAGTCCAAAAGTATTTCTGCCAGTTGCGGACTCGCAGAAGATAATAAATATCCTGCCCGTTGCGGACGTGGCAGAAGGGACATTTAAGTCCAAAAGTATTTCTGCCAGTTGCAGACTTGCAGAAGAAGAAATATCCTGCCACTACTTGCTTGGCAGGAGGGCCCTCAAATATCCTGCCCCGTTGCGGACGTAGGCAGAAGGGACTTAAAAGTCCATAGTATCCTGCCAGTTGCGAACTCGGCAGTAGGGACAATAGTGGTAAATCGAGAGGTAAGTCCATAGTTAGAATGGGGTCTCAGATTTTCCTGACACCCATTGAGATAATAAGATTGGGGGAAGGGAAGGACATCTGTAGGCAAGCCTATAAAATATATAAACAGATAGGTAAAACGGCGGGAACCTTTAACTATGAGTTCTGGCAATAGTACGGGAGAAAGCAAGTTAGCCGTGGGGAGAGAATCTAGCAAGTTGTTGAGAAAAGCAGGTTGGAATTTTGGGAATCTTAGACCAACAAGTTTGGGAAAGATTCAGAGATAGTCAAAGGTAAAATAAAAGTATGTTAGATAGATAGATTGAGGCAAGTGTAGATACGGCAGTTATCAGAGAAAGGGAATCCTTTATAGTTTGTGTTCCTTTGGGACATAAAGCAAGTTCATGCAGAATCTGTGGATAATTATGTGACAAATAACGAATATTGTTTGTCTTGATGTCATGTAATCTAATCTTTGTTATACGTCTTAGTCTTCTTTGTCCTTTTTTTATGTGTTTAACTATTCCCCTACCGTCTGTGTTTGATAGTCTGTGCAGAGAAATATACCTCTTATAATTACTAGGGGGTTAATGTTGTTAGAGTCTGAATGTTCTGGCTGCTTTCCAAAAATCTGTTTCATAAGAGAGGTAAAATTCAAAGTCATAGAAGAAAGACAGACGTTGAATATATTACGTGACTTATATGGTTTTAAAAATAGAAAATATATATACAGTATATAGGAATAAATAGAGGGTTAATGCTTGATTTGTGGAAAGCTGCAGCTGCAAGTCGCCCCCCCCCCCCTTGTCTGCAAAGGGAGGGGGTATAGTGAGGAGGAACAGAGTTTAGTGAGATTTGCAGAGAAGGAATGTGTGCTTCTCAAGGCCAAAGATTAGAGCGGAGAACCCTGGACAGTAGCCTTGTTTGCTTGAACAGAATTGAATGCATTTGTTTGCAAGATGAGGACAGTTGCATCATACATCCTGTGTGAACTCTTACTAACATTTGAATGAGACTTGACCGCATGAACGGATGAGAGTTAATGACCCGTATTCAGACTGTAATGAATGTAAAATGTGTGATGTAGGCGCTGTGTGCTGATAATTTGGAAGCCTGCCAACAAGCCACAATTATACTGTCTCTGAGAGAATGTTCTGTAGAAGAAACGCGCAAACGGCCATACCTGTACTTACACCTGCTGCCAAACTCCGCACCTTTCTGGGCCTTGTTTCATACTGCCGCCCATGGATCCACTCTGTTTCCTCTCTTATGCAACTACTCATTTCTCACCCTTTTTCACTTTATCCTTTATTCTTTTCTGTACTGAATTTTCTGGCCATATGACGACAGTATTGACACAAAGGCACGGAGGACAACCACGGCCACCTGGATACTACTCCATGAGGCTGTATCCAGTGGCTCGAGGAGCTCCCTCATGTGTTTGTGCGGTGGCAGCAGTACAGGCAATGGTTGACAAATCTTCAGAGTTGGTATTGAACTACCCCTAGTGGTCCTCACCCCTCATGACATCCGGAGCATATACACGCAAGTGCAACCCAAGCACTTATTTCTGGCCCGTCAAATCCAGCTACAATGTGCTCTTGTCATTCTTTTTAATGTTGCTACTACCTTGAACCCGGCTACTCTTCCAATTAAGTATCCTAGTTCAAAGGGAGGGAGGAGAAGACATAGGTGATCTAGGTATTGCAGCTCAGCTATTTTTAAATTTGTTTTTCTTTCTCTCTTTTTGCAACAAGGTTCTGATCTTTTTGAAATAGAATACCAGCCTGATTGCCAAGCGGTAATCGGTGCAAGGGGTTTCAGGAGTGCCAATTCAGCTGGCAGAAACTGAACCGCTTGAGGTAATGTTTAAAGGGTCGCGATGCCTCACGCGCTTCCTTGTGCTGGAAGGTCCTGAAAGCATATTGGGAACTGACGTGATGGGACCCTTGGGATGTTGTATCAAACTTCACCCGTCCGGTGAGGCTCGTATACACCCCGGGTCTGAAAGTCACCCGACCTTCTGTCGGATGGCAGCAGACCAAGCGACACCTCTCCCTGTCCTCACTCTTACGCACACAGAGGAACAAGCTCTTAGCCCCCTTGGTCCGTCAGTACCCCCTGGCACATGTCCAGGAAGATGCAATTGCAGACACTGTCTCTTCTTTATGTTAACTTAAAGCCCTTAAGGAATGTGTCTTCCCAGCCAATACCCCTTTTGTTCCCCGTTAAAGAGAAAGAGTTTAAAGGGCCAGCCAGACTGTCAGTATTTGTTTGCATTTATTTTCAGAGGAAAGCAGTACTGTTGGACAGTGCTGCCATAAGGGGCACAGAATAGCCCACAACCAGTTTACCAGATGCATGAAGCTGGTATTAGACGCCTGGCCAATTCCCGAGGGCACCGCCCTCTTGTAATATGTTGATGATTTACTTTTTTTTTATGTACTCCTGACCCAAATAGTTACCTCAATGCATCACTAAGCCTTTTGTGTTTCCTCCATCAAGAATAGAAAAGCTGTAAGTTTACTAATGGAAGCCATCATGTTGCCAGAACAGGTGGCCATAATAAAGGTTACTGAAGCCCCTTGTTAACAATGCATATTTTGAGTTGTTTTTTATAGATGGTACCAGGGGTGATTGACGACTGCACACTGGATATGCAGTGGTCACACAACAAGATGTCCTAAAAGCAGAAGCTCTGCCTCCGCATGTCTCAGGACAAGAAGCGGAGCTGAAGGCCCTCACTGAGGCGTGTAGAGTGGTAGATGGTAAGACGGCAAACATTTACACTGACTCCCGGTATGCATTTGGCATAGCTCATGATTACGGCCCAACATGGAAGGCCAGACAGCTTGTTACCTCAGTAGGACAGCCAATTAAGAATGGTGCAGCGGTGCAGAGTCTCACGGAGGCCCTACTTACTTCTAACTGACAAAGTGGAAAGCTCACACCAATTCCTACACCAGAAAAACAAGAGGCAATGCCATCACAGACCACACAGCAAAGGCAGCGGCCCTCAAGCCATGGAAGAAAAGAAGAAAAGAAGAATTTAACAATAACTTTGGACTTTGACTAAACTTTGGACTTTGATAAAAACTTTGGACTTTGATATGAACTTGGACTTTGATATGCTAAAGACTTTACAGTTACAAGCCAGCAAGGAAGAAAAAGACAAATGGACTAAATATGGGAGAGCAGAAATGGGACGGCGTATGGCGAACAGTCAGCAGAACAGCCTACAGAGGTCCCTGTCCCCCATGATGGCCCAGCTGATGCACGGAAAGACACACCTATCAAAAACAGCAATGATGTCGACACTGAACAAGAATGGTTGACACCTGGGTTCTCTGTAGCTGCTGCATCATTTGTAAGCAACAGGGCAGAAGTAAATTTGCCACATAACACTTACCTAGACCACTCTACCCATTTCAGGGATTGCAAATTGATTACATTCAGCTCCCACTTGTTGGGAAGTATGAATATGTGCTTGTTGTTGTTGATTTCTTTTCAGGTCGGAGACCTACCCTGTTACCAAAGTAAATAAGCATGTAATCACACAGGAGCTCATGAATGAGGTAATCTGCAGAGATGTAGAGCACCTGTGTGACCAACTAACAATAACCCAGAATCTAGTCTTTTTCTCTCATTCCAGACCCAGACAACTTAAAGGGATCTCACTCCCTACAACCTGTAGACTGGGTGGTCGTAAAGAGGCATGTCCGGAAATCCCTAGGGCCCAGATTCAAGGGGCCCTATCAAGTCCTGCTGACCACACCTACTTCGGTAAAAGTTGAAGGAACTGTTGCTTGTCTTGGGACTAATGGGACTTTTCACGCCCTACTTTGCCCCCCCCCCCCCGCATGAGAAGGACATTTTGTTTATTGTTGGACTTTTGGACTCCTCACTCCATGCTTCGCCCTTATGAGAGGGTGCAAAATGACAATGCCCAGAACCACTTTGTTAGACACCACCAAATACTGGTAGATGGACTGAACACCTCACAGGTGAAAGACTGTTGGACTTGTACACACACCTGGTGCCACTAGTTTTCCTTTCTTGGCTGTTCCTGTTCCATCGAAAAAACTGCTTGCATGGACAAATGAAAACTCAGAAACCAGAGATAGCTGGTGGGGTAACACATTTAGTTCTTTGAACCCTGCCAATTGGTTCACTGGTTTAGGAGGGTGGTTCACGGGAATATTACAAAGTATGCTTCAAGTAGTGATGATTTTGCTCATCATATATATGTATTGCTTTAAAGTTAATCATGTTTTGTAGCACACGTTGTAGTAAAAAGGCTTTTGCTAAACTATTAACCCAGATGGACTTTAGGACCACCACATGACTCTAGGGAATCTGGCAGGAGCCGGCACCACTCGGGTGGAGTACCTAGCATGATGGTGGACCCTATGTCCAAAATGGGGGAATGTGAGGGGTTAATTCAGGTTTATGCCTTTAAATAGAGAACGATAAGTGTATTTCACAGAATACTTATGTGTTTATAATTTGCGTCTTCTTCTGCTAAAGGTTTAAGCTTATACGTGTAAGGGCTGACGCTTTAAAAATAGACTACAGAGACTCCATTTTGTCTCTTTGCTTGTCTGCTATAATGCACATATATATCTGTATGGTTTTCAACTTTCACTTGAGAAAAATGTTAGATTTTAATTATAATGACCCACCTGGAAATATTAATTGGATAAACACTGGGTTCCTGTCCTGTTCTCATCTCTAAACAATTTTAGTAGAAACTTGCAACAAGCTTACAGGAATGTACCTCCCGATTACACCTACACAGAGGAAGACATACTGATAAGAGGCCGAGATGTTTTAAATCAATATATGTGCTTATTAATTTTAATTGTATCTGGCATAAAGCAACTTGCTTCGAAGGACTGTATAAAGATTGAATACATTGTGGATTAAACAGGCATTTCTTTGGTTAGCACATACGGTGTGGTGTCCATTGATCTCCTCCGAGTATACTCGCATGTTCAACTGATTGGGAAGCAGACAGCATCAGCTGACGGGTCCCCTTGTGACCCCCCTAACATGGGCTTGCGTTTATATGTCCCCAACTACTCCTCTGCTGAGTTACTTCCAAATACTGATTACTCCTGGGTCAGGAGGGATCCCAAGGAATTTATACAAAGCATAGTTTGGCATCTTCGGAGAGGGACCGGGAGCCAAAGTGTCTCTCAGGCCATCCCAAATCTCGCAGGGGCCCCTAAGTAAGGGGTTGAATTTTTTTGATCTATAGACACTTCTGCATGGCAGCCAAAAGTTTCTATTAATGTTTTTCCATAAGTTTCAGTTGCTAGTTTTTGTAGCATCCAATCCCTGGATGGATGGATGATATCTAACCAATAATTTATCTGGATGGCTTGGTAAAAGTGGCGGACACTCAACATATCTATGCCGCCTTCACTTCTCCTCTTAATCATGAGAGCGTGTGCTAACCTTGGTCTCTTCTGCCTCCAGACAAATCCAGAGAAGGCAGAGCGTATAATTTTAAAGAAGGAGAGCGGAAGGTGAATTGGGATCATGCGCATCTTGTAGATGATAATTGGAAGCACATAAGATTTTAGAATATTCTTTCTACCAAACCAAGAAGCTAATGGTAAATAATATGTTCGTAAAAGAGACTTGACTTGGTCTATCAGAGGCTGGAAATTATAGGTGTAGAGATCCTCTGCCCTTTTAGTCAGCTTTTTGCCCAAGTAATCTATAGAGGTATCTGACCAAGTAAAGGACAGGTTAGATCTTAAATGTCTACTATGTGTATCAGGGATAGAAATGTTGAGAATCGTGGATTTCGAGAAGTTCACTTTAAAGTTAAAGAGAGACCCGAATTCTTCCAGTAGCCGAGCAAGTCTGGGTATACTTTTTTCAGGTTCGGTGACAACAAAGAGCATATCATCTGTAAAGGCCGCAGCCGATAAGGGTTTGTCACCTAGGTTTAGCCCTTTTATTCCCAGATCTTGCCTTACTCTCTGGAGCAGAGGGTATGAAGAGAGTGGGTGACCGCGGGCACCCCTGCCGAATGCCGTTTCGGATATCGAACTGGGGGGAAAGAATGTCATTGACCTTCAATCTAGCATACGGGTCGGAGTAGAGTGAGAATATTGCCGAGATAAAGGGGGGGGGGGATTGAATCTATGAAGGACCCTCTATATATAGAGCCAGTCGACCCTGTGGAAGACCTTCTCTGCGTCAGTCCCCACAAAGGCCATTGGTATGTTACGGCATCGTGCGTATTTGGCTGCGTGCAGCAGACGAATACAATTGTCCCTGGCCTCCCTGCCTTTGACAAAGCCTGATTGTTCTGTCGCCACAAGTTTGGAACAAGGTCTTCCAATCCTTTTGCCAATAGTTTGGCCCATAATTTTACGTCTAGATTAATCAAAGAGATGGGTCTATGACTTCCACACAGTTCAGGTGCTTTATTTTCCTTGTGTATTAAAGTGAGGTGTGCCTCCTGAGTTTTGGAAGTAATCCACCTTGCAAATGTTCATTAAAGAGGGCAGAGAGGTGAGGAACAAGCAGGGTTTTAAAAGTTTTGTAGTAGGCTGACGTCAGGCCGTCAGGGCCTGGGCTGTTGCCCTGAGGGGAGGAAGAAAGTACAGCTGCGACCGTCTCTTCAGAGATAGTGCTTAGCAGGTTAACTGATTCTGGCTCATCTAGCTGAGGTAAATTAAGAGGAATTAAGGAACGCGTCTATCTGCTCTTTAGTTCCTAGGGGGTCTGGGCGATCACCCAGTTTTTTACAGTTGGTAGTAAAACTGCTGAAATTCTTTTGCCATTTCAGTAGTGGACGAAACTAGCGCACCAGATTGTTTTTTAATGGAGAGGATAGTATTTCTGGTTTGGGCCTTCTTTAACAAGGAGGATATATATTTGCTACTTCGGTTCGTATGTGAGTAAACTACCTGTTTAAGATGTAAGTGTTTCTTATTAACCCTTTCCAATCCATTTATTTTTTCTCACCCATTCTCCCCAGCTCCAATTTATTTGGAGCTGGGGAGAATGGGTGAGAAAAAATACATTTTCCTGCACCCTCCTGAACTGACAAAGTTCAGGAGGGTGCAGGTGTCCACTGCACCGTGGGGGATCCTGCTTACCTGTCCGGCGTCTTCCACATTCTCCTTCTGCCTCCCGGCTCGGCGATCATGTGACCGCTGGGGTCAGGTGGCATCCAGCGGTCACATGATCGCCGAGCCCAGAGACAGAAGGGAGAATGCAGAAGACACCGGACAGGTAAGCAGGTTCCCCCACGGTGCAGGCTCCCGGCTCGGCGTTCATGTGACCACCGGGGGTCAGGTAACACCGGCGGTCACATGATCGACGGCCGGAATCTCTATGCATTGCATAGCGCTAATTGAGCGCTATGTAATGTGTAAAGGAGAAGGCAGAAAGGGTTAAAAACCCTTTCTGCCTTCTCGGGGGTCCTCGATGAGGACCAGTGCAGAAGTGTGTCTGCACCCGATGTGTCTGATGATCAGGTGCAGATCCGCTCCTGCACTGCAGTGTCGGGCCTGCCCCGACATCGGAGCTGTGGAGGGAAATTATGATGTCGGGGCAGGCCCGACATTGGACTGGAAAGGGTTAAATTTCGCGTTAAGACAACATCGTAGTTTGTGCCTAAGAGAGGTAAGTTCCTCGAGGTTCTGTTTGGCCTGAGATGACTTGGCCGTACATTCTAGTTTCGCTACGGATGTTGAACGATGTGACCCGGATGGCGTCCATCTTAACTTTATGTCCGAAGCTGGGAGCTGGCACCTGTGCAAAAACACTGAGGAAACGCAGTAGAAGTTATAATCGTGAGATTACACCTAGAGGCAATGCTCAATGTGCTCTCAATACTAGGATGCAGAAATGATAGTGATGCACTGTCAGTAGTTGGGAGGTGGGAGGAAGGAGGGGCTGGGGAAGGTACAGGAGGATAGTGTAAGAAATTGAGACTGAAAGAGAAAAGAAAGTAAAGTACAGTTAAGTCGGAGCTTTAAATTAGATATTAGTCCACTAAACAGATAGAGTCAATATCAATCAGTGGAAATACAGGGCTGAGTGTACTCTGTGATTGTTGTAATTAAACACAAAGACTGTCCAATAAGAAAAAGCAAATCAAGAACTTAGCCTGGTCAGTCGGGCACTATCACGGACTGTGAATTAAGTGAGATACCCAAAATGCTTTGGTGGCAACAAACAGTATAAAATCATTAATCAACTTCAGAGCGAGCCTAAGTCCACATAACTTGGAACAGAAAAAATACTGTAGATCTTAAAGAGGAGTGTCCCGCCAAGGGGGGTGCTTAGAAGAACTCAAGTCTCATCTGTGAGAGCCTCCTCTCTGTTCTTCTTTTTCTTTCCTCTCAGAGATTTGAAGTTGCCCGCAAGATGTCAGCTTTCTGGTTGATCCAATTGGATGAGCTTGGGAAGCTCCGGAAGGGGAAGCCAGCATGGGAGGTCGATTGGCTCTATCTCCAGTTGGGGGAAGCAATTTTGTAAGTCCTCCGGGGAGCGAATGTTGTATCTATGTCCTCTATGCATGATCCCCAGGCCAAAGGGGAAGAGCCATGAATATTTGATGTCTCTAGCTCTTAGGACCTCCAAAAGAGGGAGGAAGAGGTGGCGTTTTGCCAGAGTTGTTGGGGCAAGGTCCTGGAAGAGCTGTATGTGGAACCTGGAGTATTGCATGTCTTTCTTCTTTCTGGCCGCATCCAAGATAGCAAGAGCATCTGGAAAGGCCAGAAGTTTGCAGATGACATCCCTTGGGGGATCTGACCCAGTGGGGGAGGTCTTAAAGCTCTGTGTATGCGCTCGATAGAAATCTGAGCCGCTCTGTCTTGGCCCAGCAAAGATGTGAACAGTTCCATAGCCACTGTGGAAAGAGCTTTAGCTGCCCACGATTCGGAAAGGCCCTTAATTCTAACGTTGCTACATCTGTTACGGTTTTCTAGGTCCTCTTGCATGATGAGCACCTTGTTTAGTTGGGACTACTTGAGCAAGCTCCAGCGCATGTGATATAGTGGCAGCTTCTACCCTCCTACCCATATGCTTGACCTCATCGTTGATTTCAGCTAGTTCTGACATTACTGGTCGCATTGCCCTGGAAATCAAGTCTCTCATAAAGCTCTTAGAAATAGGCTTGTTTTCGTCGCCGTCTGTAGATGCTTCTTTTTCACGCTCTGGGCAATGGACCAGAGCTGTGGTCGGGTTCAGGGCCATCTTGCTGCTTGCATGCGGGGAACGGGAGCTGCGCTCTTTAAGGAACCTCTGCATGTCTGCCTGCCCTTTAACTGAGCGGGCTGTACCCAGCGGGTCGTTGCTTCTATCTCTGCTGGTTTTCCCCATTACGGTTTTGTAGTGTTATTATAGTCCGATGAGGGTGCCCCTGAGATGGTGGTCTGTTATTTTAAGTGGCCATTATACACCACTGAGATGTGCTTTCTCAGAAGGGGGAACAGTTGAGCTAAAATGTAGGTCTCTGTGTGAGAAATCCAGGAAAAAATTCAGGCAAGGCCTTTGAAAAGAATGCGTCCAGTGGTAGTTCCAGAAACACCATGTTGATAAAGGAGAGCGGAGCCAGCGGTATTCGCTATATTCTAAAGGTTGATCCTGTCAATGTTGTCGATCGACATGCAGGGTGGTAGGGACATCAGCTACCGTGGGTCAGAGCAGGTGGTTAAGCTGCTGTGGTGGGCCCCCAGCTGGGTAGGTACAAGTCGCGGGATAGGTGCAGCAAATATGCATGGAAAGTTCAGGTGGGGTTCTCTAAGGAGCTATAATCTAATTTCACTTCTGAGGATCCCCTTTACTGAGATAGGCTCCGCGTCAGGAGGCCCTCTGCTCCTTCTCTCCCACCGCTGTGTTTTCCAGGGCACGGCTCCGTCCCCTCCCCCGCTCTGGTGCCGGTATAGAGCTACTGGGCCGCCGGTACTGATGTGCTCCCCTGGGCCACCCCTTCAGTCTGCTGCATCTCAGTCTGAGTATGGGGGGTCTCCGCTAGGTCCTCTAGCTGTGAGGGGGGTAATAGAAGTGGTCCGAATGTAGCGGCGCTGGGTTCCTCCGGGTGGGGCCGAAAATTTAGTCCCTGGCTTCACTCCTTACACTAGGCCCCGATTTTTCTTTTGTGGCCAAATAAGCCCGGAAGACCTTCTTTGTGTACCTTGTCCTGCAGAGGGTATGTAGCGAGTATTGAACAGGCTGTCTGATGGTCAGGGGTCGCATCAGGATCGGTAATCCACTCAGGAAGCAGGAGATCTGGCACGACACGTCTGCTCCCTCTGCAGGTCAGGCCACGCCCCGTAAAGCAAAATTTGATCAGCTTAGAACTACTATCGGTAACATTAATTGGGACAACATCCTCATAAATATCAGTACGGACAACAAATGGAAGAAGTTTAAAAACATCCTAATTACCTCATGTGAGCAGTTCATACCCTTTAAAAACAAAAGAACTACAAGTAGAAGGAAACCAATGTGGTTCAACAAGACTGTAAGGAGGGCAATAAACGAAAAAAAAAAGTGTTTAAACTACTAAAACAAGAAGGCACTAAAATCATACAGGGAAAAAACTGAATATGTAAAGAAAAGATCAAAATTGCTAAAGAAGATGCAGAAAGACTGATCACCAAAGAAAGCAAAAATAACCCTAAACTATTCTTCAATTATATAAACAGTTAAAAGATTTGCACTGAGAGCACTGGCCCTTTAACAAATAATGCAGGAGAAATCATAGAAGATGATGGGAGGAAGACAAATCTACTAAATAGTCTCTTTTCAAAAAAGAAATGTTAGATGAGATGCAGGGGAATAAAATGAACCCCACGATAATTATTGCATGCCTAACACAGGAGGTAGTGCAGAGCCAATTAAAGAGGATTAATTTGATAAGTCGCCAGGCCCAAATGGAAAACACCCAAAGGTTCTAAGGGAACTAAGTGACGTGATAGCTAGACCGCTATTTCTTATATTTATGGATACTATAGAGACCAGGGTTGTACAACTGGATTGGCGCATTGCCAATGTGGTTCCAATATACAAAAAGGGGTCCAAAAGAGAGCATGGTAACTACAGGTCGGTAAGTCTCATTTCATTAATTGGGAAAATATCCGAGGGGTTTCTGAGAGATGCCATCATAGAATACCTCAAGAAAAGCAATGGTATAACTCCTCACCAGCATGGGTTCATGAGGGGTCGATCATGTCAGACCAATCTGATCATCTTCTATGATGAAGTAAATTCTAGGCTGGACCTGGGAGAGTCTGTTGATCTCGTATATCTGGATTTCTCGAAAGCATTTGACACCGTGTCGCATACTAGGTTGATATATAAAATGAGACAGCTTGGTCTGGGCGAAAACATGTGTATCTGGGTAAAGAACTGGCCCAGAGATAGAAAGCTAAACTAATAAATGGAATGAGAGGACTGGAATACCCACAGAGGCTAACAAAATTGGGATTATTTACCATGGAAAAAAGATGGCTAAAGGGCGACCAAATAACTAAGTATAAATGCATTAGGGGACAATACAATGATCTCTCCCATGATCTGTTTATACACAGGACCGCAACGGTAGCAAGAGGGCATCCTCTACATCTTGAAGAAAGCAGGTTCCATCACAAACACAGAAGGGGGTTCTTTACCGTAAGAGCAGTGAGACTGTGGAACTCTCTGCCTGAGGACGTGGTGATGGCAAAACCCATAGAGGAGTTTAAGAGGGGACTAGATGTCTTTCTAGAGCGCTATTATATTACAGGATATAGACATTAGGTGACCAGTGGGATTGTTCATCCGGGTCTTGTAGTCAGATAGGAACTATCAAACATTGATCCAGGGATTATTCTGACTGCCATTATGGAGTCGAGAAGAAAATTTTCCCCCAAATGGGCTAATCGGCTTCTGCCTCATTGTTTTTTTTTTGCCTTCCTCTTGATCAACAAGGTGGGGGGGGGGGGGGGGATGGTTGAAACAGGTTGAACTAAATGGACATTGTCTTCATTCAGCCTAACATACTATGATACATCAGAAAGACACTGGAGTGTCATTTTAAATCCTTTTTCATATGTCCAGTGCCCTGGAATTAGTAGCACTTTAAATAAATAGGTAAAAATAATAGCTTCATGCATGCACAATTTACATAATTGTGTTGGTGGAAATTCTGGCAAGCAAACAAAGATTGGAAGTTTCTACCCCACCATAGCAAGTTTTCTATTAGCAATACCATTTATTACCTAGAACACCAGAATAACAGAATAGTATTGATCTCAGACTGGAATGTAACCTTTCTACAGCTCAGTCAGCACCCTCGGACTCATTAACGACATAATCGAGATAAAGTTGCTAGTCTTGCAGCTAGAGAAACCCTTAGGTATTACTTTCTTAATTTATATTCCAGGACACTCTTAATATTTTTGTTGATGAAGCGGAAAACAAACTTTAGCCTACTGTTGTCTAAGTGCGAAACTGTAATGGAAATATAGTACATAGTATGGTTAATGATATACAGCTTTCCATCTGGACTTATCAGCAGTGTCCAGCTCCCCAATATTTACTGTACATACAGACGACAAATAAATATGACCCAAGTGACTTAATGATATATAAAGCAAGTATTAGTTGATACATTCAGTAACTTTCCCACTATCACTGAAGAAGTTTTATTATTTTTGGAAGTGATGAGCCATTGCTAACAACACTTAAAGGGGTTGTCCCGCGGCAGCAAGTGGGTCTATACACTTCTGTATGGCCATATTAATGCACTTTGTAATATACATTGTGCATTAATTATGAGCCATACAGAAGTTATAAAAAGTTTTATACTTACCTGCTCCGTTGCTGGCGTCCTCGTCTCCATGGTGCCGACTAATTTTCGCCCTCCGATGGCCAAATTAGCCGCGCTTGCGCAGTCCGGGTCTTCTCCTGTCTTCTATGGAGCCGCTCGTGCAGAATGCAGGCTCCGTGTAGCTCCGCCCCGTCACGTGCCGATTCCAGCCAATCAGGAGGCTGGAATCGGCAATGGACCGCACAGAAGAGCTGCGGTCCACGGAGACAGAGGATCCCAGCGGCCATCTTCAGCGGTAAGTATTGAAGTCACCGGAGCGCGGGGATTAAGGTAAGCGCTCCGGTAAGCTTTCTTTACCTCCCTGCATCGGGGTTGTCTCGCGCCGACCGGGGGGGGGGGGTTGAAAAAAAAAAAAACCGTTTCGGCGCGGGACAACCCCTTTAATGAACATTGGGATCTGACCCCCAGGGCATCCATGATCTTAAGAATGAAGGGGTCGTAGTACTAGTTAAGGGGGCATTCAGACGAGTATATGTGTACGCGTACATAGGTGCGCACAAAACCTTTCGCCCACGTATGTGCACAAACCCACGTGAATGCAGGTCTGTGCAGCATTGCTTTCATCGCGGCTGCTGCCGGCGGCCCAATTGAAGGCAATAGAATGCCGGCAACCACTTCCGTAATTTTAAGGGAGGGGCTTGAAATGTAAGCCCTTTCCTGAAAATCATTCCTGGTTTGTGTATAAAATAAATAAATTGATTGGCTGAGCGCTGTGAACAATCACAGACAGCGCTCAGCTGTCATTCAATAAATGACTGAGTGCTGTCTGTGATTGGCTGAGTGCTCAGCCAGTCAGATACAGCCCTTTCAGCAGGCGGGGATTATAATCCCCGCCTGCTGAAAGAGCTTCAGAGCAGTGCAGGGAGAAGACATGGCTGGAAGCACCCAAGCCCCGGCAGCTGCGGAGAGGCGAGTATATATATTTTTTATTTTTAACACATTTTAGGGATGATTTTTCAGGGAAGGGCTTATATTTAAAGCCCTTCCCTGAAAATCCCTGCAGGGCTTGCCGGCAGCCCACTGCTTTTAATGGGACTGCAGAAGCACTGGTCCAATTGAAAGCAATGGGAGAACAACGCGATCCTCTGCCCCAGCTATGACAGCTGGGGCAAGGGATTCTTTACTCCCCGCGGGGAATATTTACACGCACCACAGACCTATGGTGCACGCATGCTTTATCTTTTACAGGTGCGCGTGTTTGCACGTCTGGAAAACACGGAGGAGTGAACACACCATAGGGAACTAATGGTTCTAATAGACACGTGGTTTTGTGCGTACAGTTGTGCGCACATAAACACGCTCGTCTGAATCCATCTTAAATACTGCAGCTTTTTCACAGATTTTTCCTGCATAACAACTCCCTCATTACACTCTGAGTAATTAAACTTTCTCTTTGTTTTTGGGATTGGTAGGCGTTAGAGATGAGCGAACGTACTCGTCCGAGCTTGATACTCATTCGAGTATTAGCGTGTTCGAGATGCTCGTTACTCGTGACGAGTACCACGCGATGTTCGAGTTACTTTCACTTTCATCTCTGAGACGTTAGCGCGCTTTTCTGGCCAATAGAAAGACAGGGAAGGCATTACAACTTCCCCCTGCGACATTCAAGCCCTATACCACCCCCCTGCAGTGAGTGGCTGGCGAGATCAGGTGTCACCCGAGTATAAAAATCGGCCCCTCCCGCGGCTCGCCACAGATTTGTTCTGACATAGAGGAGGGAAAGTGCTGTTGGTGCCGGAGCTGCTATAGGGAGAGTGTTAGGAGTATTTTTGGCTTCAAGAACCCCAACGGTCCTTCTTAGGGCCACATCTAACCGTGTGCAGTACTGTGGAGGCTGCTTTTTGCAGTGTTGCACGGTATATCGGCCGTGCAGAGCATTGCGCCCTGCAGTAATACTCCAGGGCCAGAAGTGGTGGTTAGGCAGGGACAGAAGACATATATTGTGAGGCAGGGACAGAAGACATATTTATTGAATATAGGCAGTGGGCCTTTGCAAAAACATTTGGGGAAAAAAATGTATTTGGGCTGCCTGTGACTGTCCTCAGTGTTCTGGGTCTGTGCTGGGTGTAGTAGTCCTCCTAATTCATACGCAGCCAGCTAAGTGTTACAGCAGGCTTGCGCAAAATTATTTCCTGGCTCTGTGTTGGCTGTTAAATCACCGCTGTATTCCAGTCCACAGTGCAACACTCTGCAGTTATTTGACATACTCCAGGGCCAGTAGCGGTGACGCAGAGAGAGAAGAGATATATTTATTGAATATAGGCAGTGGGCCTTTGCAAAAACATTTGGGGAAAAAAATGTATTTGGGCTGCCTGTGACTGTCCTCAGTGTTTTGGGTCTGTGCTGGGTGTAGTAGTCCTCCTAATTCATACGCAGCCAGCTAAGTGTTACAGCAGGCTTGCGCAAAATTATTTCCTGGCTCTGTGTTGGCTGTTAAATCACCGCTGTATTCCAGTCCACAGTGCAACACTCTGCAGTTATTTGACATACTCCAGGGCCAGTAGCGGTGACGCAGAGAGAGAAGAGATATATTTATTGAATATAGGCAGTGGGCCTTTGCAAAAACATTTGGGGAAAAAAATGTATTTGGGCTGCCTGTGACTGTCCTCAGTGTTTTGGGTCTGTGCTGGGTGTAGTAGTCCTCCTAATTCATACGCAGCCAGCTAAGTGTTACAGCAGGCTTGCGCAAAATTATTTCCTGGCTCTGTGTTGGCTGTTAAATCACCGCTGTATTTTAGTCCACAGTGCAACACTCTGCAGTTATTTGACATACTCCAGGGCCAGTAGCGGTGACGCAGAGAGAGAAGAGATATATTTATTGAATATAGGCAGTGGGCCTTTGCAAAAACATTTGGGGAAAAAAATGTATTTGGGCTGCCTGTGACTGTCCTCAGTGTTCTGGGTCTGTGCTGGGTGTAGTAGTCCTCCTAATTCATACGCAGCCAGCTAAGTGTTACAGCAGGCTTGCGCAAAATTATTTCCTGGCTCTGTGTTGGCTGTTAAATCACCGCTGTATTCCAGTCCACAGTGCAACACTCTGCAGTTATTTGACATACTCCAGGGCCAGTAGCAGTGACGCAGAGAGAGAAGATATATATTTATTGAATATAGGCAGTGGGCCTTTGCAAAAACATTTGGGGAAAAAAATGTATTTGGGCTGCCTGTGACTGTCCTCAGTGTTCTGGGTCTGTGCTGGGTGTAGTAGTCCTCCTAATTCATACGCAGCCAGCTAAGTGTTACAGCAGGCTTGCGCAAAATTATTTCCTGGCGTTCCATAAGCGAAGTCAGCCTCCAACCACAGGCCAATAAGCGGCACATTTAATTACAGCGTTCTGTTTCTGCATTACTGGTAATACAGCATGCTGAGGGGTAGGGGTAGGCCTAGAGGACGTGGACGCGGGCGAGGACGCGGAGGCCCAAGTCAGGGTGTGGGCACAGGCCGAGCTCCTGATCCAGGTGTATCGCAGCAGACTGCTGCGGGATTAGGAGAGACGCACGTTTCTGGCATCCCCACATTCATCTCACAATTAATGGGTCCACGCGGTAGACCTTTATTAGAAAATGAGCAGTGTGAGCAGGTCCTGTCGTGGATGGCAGAAAGTGCTTCTAGCAACCTATCGTCCACCCAGAGTTCTGCGCTGTCCACTGCTGCAACTCTGAATCCTCTGGCTGCTGCTCCTCCTTCCTCCCAGTCTCCTCACTCCATTACAATGACACATTCTGAGGAGCGGGCAGACTCCCAGGAACTATTCTCGGGCCCCTGCTCAGATTGGGCAGCAATGGTTCCTCTCCCACCAGAGGAGTTTATCGTGACTGATGCCCAACCTTTGGAAAGTTCCCGGGGTCCGGGGGATGAGGCTGGGGACTTCCGGCAACTGTCTCAAGACCTTTCAGTGGGTGAGGAGGCCGATGACGATGAGACACAGTTGTCTATCAGTGAGGTAGTAGTAAGGGCAGTAAGTCCGAGGGAGGAGCGCACCGAGGATTCGGAGGAAGAGCAGCAGGACAATGAGGTGACTGACCCCACCTGGTTTGCTACGCCTACTGAGGACAGGTCTTCAGAGGGGGAGGCAAGGGCAGCAGCAGGGTAGGTTGCAAGAGGCAGTGCGGTGTCCAGGGGTAGAGGCAGGGCCAGACCGAAGAATCCACCAACTGTTTCCCAAAGCGCCCCCTCGCGCCATGCCACCCTGCAGAGGCCGAGGTGCTCAAAGGTCTGGCAGTTTTTCACTGAGAGTGCAGACGACCGACAAACAGTGGTGTGCAAACTTTGTCGCGCCAAGATCAGCCGGGGAGCCACCACCACCAGCCTCACCACCACCAGCATGCGCAGACATATGATGGCCAAGCACCCCACAAGGTGGGACGAAGGCCGTTCACCGCCTCCGGTTTGCACCGCTGCCTCTCCCCCTGTGCCCCAACCTGCCACTGAGATCCAACCCCCCTCTCAGGACACAGGCACTACCGTCTCCTGGCCTGCACTCACACCCTCACCTCCGCTGTCCTCGGTCCCATCCACCAATGTCTCTCAGCGCACCGTCCAGCCGTCGCTAGCGCAAGTGTTGGAGCGCAAGCGCAAGTACGCCGCCACGCACCCGCACGCTCAAGCGTTAAACGTGCCAAATTTATCAGCCTGGAGATGCTGGCGTATAGGGTTGTGGAAACGGAGTCTTTGAAAAGTATGATGGCGGCGGCGGCCCCACGCTACTCGGTTCCCAGTCGCCACTACTTTTCCCGATGTGCTGTCCCAGCCCTGCACGACCACGTCTCCCGCAACATTGTACGCGCCCTCACCAACGCGGTTACTGGCAAGGTCCACTTAGCAACGGACACGTGGACAAGCACAGGCGGGCAGGGCCACTATATCTCCCTGACGGCACATTGGGTGAATTTAGTGGAGGCTGGGACAGAGTCAGAGCCTGGAACCGCTCATGTCCTACCCACCACCAGAATTGCGGGCCCCAGCTCGGTGGTGGTATCTGCGGCGGTGTATGCTTCCTCCACTAAACCACCCTCCTCCTCCTCCTCCGCAACCTCTGTCTCGCAATCAAGATGTGTCAGCAGCAGCAAGTTGCCAGCAGTCGGTGTCACGCGGCATGGCAGCACAGCGGTGGGCAAGCGTCAGCAGGCCGTGCTGAAACTACTCAGCTTAGGAGATAAGAGGCACACGGCCCACGAACTGCTGCAGGGTCTGACAGAGCAGACCGACCGCTGGCTTGCGCCGCTGAGCCTCCAACCGGGCATGGTCGTGTGTGACAACGGCCGTAACCTGGTGGCGGCTCTGCAGCTCGGCAGCCTCACGCACGTGCCATGCCTGGCCCACGTCTTTAATTTGGTGATTCAGCGCTTTCTGAAAAGCTACCCACGCTTGTCAGACCTGCTCGGAAAGGTGCACCGGCTCTGCGCACATTTCTGCAAGTCCCACACGGACGCTGCCACCCTGCGCACCCTGCAACATCGGTTTAATCTGCAAGTGCACCGACTGCTGTGCGACGTGCCCACACGGTGGAACTCTACGCTCCACATGTTGGCCAGGCTCTATGAGCAGCGTAGAGCTATAGTGGAATACCAACTCCAACATGGGCGGCGCAGAGGGAGTCAGCCTCCTCAATTCTTTACAGAAGAGTGGGCCTGGTTGGCAGACATCTGCCAGGTCCTTGGAAACTTTGAGGAGTCTACCCAGATGGTGAGCGGCGATGCTGCAATCATTAGCGTCACCATTCCTCTGCTATGCCTCTTGAGAAGTTCCCTGCAAAGCATAAAGGCAGACGCTTTGCGCTCGGAAACAGAGCCGGGGGAAGACAGTATGTCACTGGATAGTCAGAGCACCCTCCTGTCTATATCTCAGTGCGTTGAGGAGGAGGAGGAGGAGCATGAGAAGGATGAGGAGGAGGGGGAAGACACAGCTTGGCCCACTGCTGAGGGTACACATGCTGCTTGCCTGTCATCCTTTCAGCGTGTATGGCCTGAGGAGGAGGAGGAGGATCCTGAAAGTGATCTTCCTAGTGAGGACAGCCATGTGTTGCGTACAGGTACCCTGGCACACATGGCTGACTTCATGTTAGGATGCCTTTCTCGTGACCCTCGCGTTACACGCATTCTGGCCACTACGGATTACTGGGTGTACACACTGCTCGACCCACGGTATAAGGAGAACCTTTCCACTCTCATACCCGAAGAGGAAAGGGGTTCGAGAGTGATGCTATACCACAGGAGCCTGGCGGACAAACTGATGGTAAAATTCCCATCCGACAGCGCTAGTGGCCGAAGGCGCAGTTCAGAGGGCCAGGTAGCAGGGGAGGCGGAGAGATCAGGCAGCATGTACAGCACAGGCAGGGGAACACTCTCTAAGGTCTTTGACAGCTTTCTGGCTCCCCAGCAAGACTGTGTCACCGCTCCCCAGTCAAGGCTGAGTCGGCGGGAGCACTGTAAAAGGATGGTGAGGGAGTACGTAGCCGATCGCACGACCATCCTCGGTGACGCCTCTGCCCCCTACAACTACTGGGTGTCGAAGCTGGACACGTGGCCTGAACTCGCGCTATATGCCCTGGAGGTGCTTGCTTGTTCTGCGGCTAGCGTCTTGTCAGAGAGGGTGTTTAGTGCGGCTGGGGGAATCATCACAGATAAGCGTACCCGCCTGTCAACCGACAGTGCCGACAGGCTTACACTCATCAAGATGAACAAAGCCTGGATTTCCCCAGACTTCTCTTCTCCACCAGCGGACAGCAGCGATACCTAAACAATACGTAGGCTGCACCCGCGGATGGAAGCATTGTTCTCTGTCACCATCAAAAACGTGGACCTTTTAGCTTCATCAATCTGTGTATAATATTCCTCCTCCTCCTTCTGCTCCTCCTCCTGAAACCTCACGTAATCACGCCGAACGGGCAATTTTTCTCAGGCCCACAAGGCTCAGTCATATAATTTTTGTAAACAATTTTTATACGTTTCAATGCTCATTAAAGCGTTGAAACTTTCACCTGAACCAATTTTTATTTTAACTGGGCTGCCTCCAGGCCTAGTTACCAATTAAGCCACATTAACCAAAGCGATTAATTGGTTTCACCTGCCCTCTTGGTTGGCCATGGGCAATTCTTCTGAGGTACATTAGTACTGTTGGTACACCTATTTTGGGGGGCCCTCGCCTACAGTGTAATCCAATTAATTTTTAGCCCACCTGCATTACAGCTGACGTTACATCAACTGTGTTGGGCACTGCAATGGGATATATTTATGTACTGCCGGTGGCTTCCTGGCACCCACCCATGCTGTCGGTCCACACGGAGTTGTAACTGCATGTGTCCACTTCTAAAGAACCCCAGTCTGACTGGGGCATGCAGTGTGGGCCGAAGCCCACCTGCATTAAGCACGACATTACCTCAGCTGTGATGGATAATGCAATGGGATATATTTATGTACCGCCGGTGGGTTCCAGGGAGCCACCCATGCTGTGGGTGCACACGGAATTCCCATTGCAGAGTTGTAGCTGCCTGTGACTATTTATAAAAAACCGCGGTCTGACTGGGGCATGCAGACACCTTGACAGAATGAATAGTGTGTGGCACATAGGTTCCCCATTGCTATGCCCACGTGTGCAGCTCCTGATGGCAGTGGCACAGGATTATATTTCTCATTGCTTCTGTACAGCATTGTGGGCTATCGCCCCGCCCCTTTTAAAGAGGGTCGCTGTCTAGCCGTGCCAACCCTCTGCAGTGTGTGCCTGCGGTTCCTCCTCATGGCAGACGCACTTATAAATAGACATGAGGGTGGTGTGGCATGAGTGCAGCTGAAGACTGCGCAGGGACAGTTTGGTGTGCGCTGTGGACACTACGTCGTGCGGGGGGGGGGGGAGGGGGTCGGGCAGCATGTAACCCAGGAGAAGTGGCAGCGGAGTGTCATGCAGGCAGTGATTGTGCTTTGTTGGAGGTAGTGTGGTGCTTAGCTAAGGTATGCATTGCTAATGAGGGCTTTTCAGAAGTAAAAGTTGTTGGGGGGGGGGGAACTCTTGCTGCTATTGTGGCTTAATATTGGGACCTGGGAACTTGAGATGCAGCCCAACATGTAGCACCTTGCCTGCCCTATCCGTTGCTGTGTCGTTCCCATCACTTTCTTGAAATGCCCAGATTTTCACAAATGAATACCTTAGCGAGCATCGGCGATATACAAAAATGCTCGGGTCGCCCATTGACTTCAATGGGGTTCGTTATTCGAAACAAACCCTCGAGCATCGCGATAATTTCGTCCCGAGTAACGAGCACCCGAGCATTTTGGTGCTCGCTCATCTCTAGTAGGCGTCCCAGAGATTAGAATGTCATGGCATGTCCTTTGTATTTTTCGAGAGAAATACTCCTGTAAGCATTGTTATGAAGAAAATCCATGTAGATATGTTGGGCAGATGGATGTCATATAATGGTTCTCCACTGTATGTTCCTTTTTACTACATAAGGCTAAAATATCATATACAGTTGTGGTTAACATTGTTGGCACCCTTGATTGTTTAGTATAAAAAAATCAGTATCTTCAGAAGTACGTGGATATGTACTAACTTTGTATCTTTAGAATATTCAACTAGCATGTACACATACATTTAACAGAAAGTTTACCAGTCAACATACATAACTAAAAAGAAATAAAGATTAAACATTAGAGATGAGCGAGCACCAAAATGCTCGGGTGCTCGTTACTCGGGACGAAAATTTCGCGATGCTCGAGGGTTCGTTTCGAATAACGAACCCCATTGAAGTCAATGGGCGAACCGAGCATTTTTGTATATCGCCGATGCTCGCTAAGGTTTCCATTTGTGAAAATCTGGGCAATTCAAGAAAGTGATGAGAACGACACAGCAACGAATAGGGCAGGCGAGGGGCTACATGTTGGGCTGCATCTCAAGTTCCCAGGTCCCACTATTAAGCCAGAATAGCGGCAAGAGTGGGCCCCCCCTCCCAACAATTTTTACTTCTGAAAAGCCCTCATTAGCAATGCATACCTTAGCTAAGCACCACACTACCTCCAACAAAGCACAATCACTGCCTGCATGACACTCCGCTGCCACTTCTCCTGGGTTACATGCTGCCCAACCCCCCCCCCCTTCCCCGCACGACCCAGTGTCCACAGCACACACCAAAGTGTCCCTGCGCAGCCTTCAGCTGCCCTCATGCCACACCACCCTCATGTCTATTTATAAGTGTGTCTGCCATGAGGAGGAACTGCAGGCACACACTGAAGAGGGTTGGCACGGCTAGTCAGCGACCCTCTTTAAAAGGGGCAGGGTGATAGCCCACAATGCTGTACAGAAGCAATGAGAAATCCAATCCTGTGCCACCTCCATCAGGAGCTGCACACGTGGGCATAGCAATGGGGAACCAATGTGCCACACACTATTCATTCTGTCAAGTTTTCTGCATGCCCCAGTCAGACCGCGGCTTTTTATAAATAGTCACAGGCAGGTACAACTCCGCAGTGGGAATTCCGTGTGCACCCACAGCATGGGTGGCTCCCTGGAACCCACCGGCGGTACATAAATATATCCCATTGCAGTGCCCAGCACAGCTGATGTAATGTCATGTTAAATGCAGGTGGGCTTCGGCCCACACTGCATGCCCCAGTCAGACTGGGGTTCTTTAGAAGTAGACACATGCAGTTACAACTCCCTGTGGACCCATAGCATGGGTGGCTCCCTGGAACCCACCGGCAGTACATAAATATATCCCATTGCATTGCCCATCACAGCTGAGGTAATGTCATGTTAAATGCAGGTGGGCTTCGGCCCACACTGCATGCCCCAGTCAGACTGGGGTTCTTTACAAGTAGACACATGCAGTTACAACTCCCTGTGGACCCACAGCATGAGTGGCTCCCTGGAACCCACCGGCAGTACATAAATATATCCCATTGCATTGCCCATCACAGCTGAGGTAATGTCATGTTAAAAGCAGGTGGGCTTCGGCCCACACTGCATGCCCCAGTCAGACTGGGGTTCTTTAGAAGTAGACACATGCAGTTACAACTCCCTGTGGACCCACAGCATGGGTGGCTCCCTGGAACCCACCGGCGGTACATAAATATATCCCATTGCAGTGCCCAGCACAGCTGATGTAATGTCATGTTAAATGCAGGTGGGCTTCGGCCCACACTGCATGCCCCAGTCAGACTGGGGTTCTTTAGAAGTAGACACATGCAGTTACAACTCCCTGTGGACCCATAGCATGGGTGGCTCCCTGGAACCCACCGGCAGTACATAAATATATCCCATTGCATTGCCCATCACAGCTGAGGTAATGTCATGTTAAATGCAGGTGGGCTTCGGCCCACACTGCATGCCCCAGTCAGACTGGGGTTCTTTACAAGTAGACACATGCAGTTACAACTCCCTGTGGACCCACAGCATGAGTGGCTCCCTGGAACCCACCGGCAGTACATAAATATATCCCATTGCATTGCCCATCACAGCTGAGGTAATGTCATGTTAAATGCAGGTGGGCTTCGGCCCACACTGCATGCCCCAGTCAGACTGGGGTTCTTTAGAAGTGGACACATGCAGTTACAACTCCCTGTGGACCCACAGCATGGGTGGCTCCCTGGAACCCACCGGCGGTACATAAATATATCCCATTGCAGTGCCCAGCACAGGTGATGTAATGTCATGTTAAATGCAGGTGGGCTTCGGCCCACACTGCATGCCCCAGTCAGACTGGGGTTCTTTAGAAGTGGACACATGCAGTAACAACTCCGTGTGGACCGACAGCATGGGTGGGTGCCAGGAAGCCACCGGCGGTACATAAATATATCCCATTGCATTGCCCATCACAGCTGAGGTAATGTCATGTTAAATGCGGGTGGGCTTCGGCCCACACTACATGCCCCAGTCAGACTGGGGCTCTTTAGAAGTGGACACATGCAGTTACAACTCCGTGTGGACAGACAGCATGGGTGGGTGCCAGGAAGCCACCGGCGGTACATAAATATATCCCATTGCATTGCCCATCACAGCTGAGGTAATGTCATGTTAAATGCAGGTGGGCTTCGGCCCACACTGCATGCCCCAGTCAGACTGGGGTTCTTTAGAAGTGGACACATGCAGTTACAACTCCGTGTGGACCGACAGCATGGGTGGGTCCCAGGAAGCCACCGGCGGTACATAAATATATCCCATTGCAGTGCCCAGCACAGCTGATGTAACGTCAGCTTTAATGCAGGTGGGCAACAAATTAATTGGATTACACTGTAGGCGAGGGCCCCAAAAAATTGGTGTACCAACAGTACTAATGTACCTCAGAAAAATTGCCCATGCCCAACCAAGAGGGCAGGTGAAACCAATTAATCGCTTTGGTTAATGTGGCTTAATTTGTAACTAGGCCTGGAGGCAGCCCAGTTAAAATAAAAATTGGTTCAGGTGCAAGTTTCAATGCTTTAATGAGCATTGAAACGTATAAAAATTGTTTACAAAAATTATATGACTGAGCCTTGTGGGCCTAAGAAAAATTGCCCGTTCGGCGTGATTGCGTGAGGTTTCAGGAGGAGGAGCAGGAGGAGGAGGATGAATACAATACACAGATTGATGAAGCTAAAAGGTCCCTGTTTTTGATGGTGATAGAGAACGATGCTTCCATCCGCGGGTGCAGCCTACGTATTGTTTAGGTATCGCTGCTGTCCGCTGGTGGAGAAGAGAAGTCTGGGGAAATCCAGGCTTTGTTCATCTTGATGAGTGTAAGCCTGTCGGCACTGTCGGTTGACAGGTGGGTACGCTTATCCGTGATGATTCCCCCAGCCACACTAAACACCCTCTCTGACAAGACGCTAGCCGCAGGACAAGCAAGCACCTCCAGGGCATACAGCGCTAGTCCAGGCCACGTGTCCAGCTTCGACACCCAGTAGTTGTAGGGGGCAGAGGCATCACGGAGGATGGTCGTGCGATCGGCTACGTACTCCCTCACCATCCTTTTACAGTGCTCCCACCGACTCAGCCTTGACTGGGGAGCGGTGACACAGTCTTGCTGGGGAGCCAGAAAGCTGTCAAAGGCCTTAGAGAGTGTTCCCTTGCCTGTGCTGTACATGCTGCCTGATCTCCGCGCCTCCCCTGCTACCTGGCCCTCGGAACTGCGCCTTCTGCCACTAGCGCTGTCGGATGGGAATTTTACCATCAGCTTGTCCGCCTGGGTCCTGTGGTATAGCATCACTCTCAAACCCCTTTCCTCTTCGGGAATGAGAGTGGAAAGGTTCTCCTTATACCGTGGGTCGAGCAGTGTGTACACCCAGTAATCCGTAGTGGCCAGAATGCGTGTAACGCGAGGGTCACGAGAAAGGCATCCTAACATGAAGTCAGCCATGTGTGCCAGGGAACCTGTACGCAACACATGACTGTCCTCACTAGGAAGATCACTTTCAGGATCCTCCTCCTCCTCAGGCCATACACGCTGAAAGGATGACAGGCAAGCAGCATGGGTACCCTCAGCAGTGGGCCAAGCTGTCTCTTCCCCCTCCTCCTCATGCTCCTTCTCCTCCTCCTCCTCAACGCGCTGAGATATAGACAGGAGGGTGCTCTGACTATCCAGCGACATACTGTCCTCCCCCGCCTCCGTTTCCGAGCGCAAAGCGTCTGCCTTTTTTTGCTTTGCAGGGAACTTCTCAAGAGGCATAGCAGAGGAATGGTGACGCTAATGATTGCAGCATCGCCGCTCACCATCTGGGTAGACTCCTCAAAGTTTCCAAGGACCTGGCAGATGTCTGCCAACCAGGCCCACGCTTCTGTAAAGAATTGAGGAGGCTGACTCCCACTGTGCCGCCAATGTTGGAGTTGGTATTCCACTATAACTCTACGCTGCTCATAGAGCCTGGCCAACATGTGGAGTGCAGAGTTCCACCGTGTGAGTACGTCGCACAGCAGTCGGTGCACTGGCAGATTAAACCGATGTTGCAGGGTGCGCAGGGTGGCAGCGTCCGTGTGGGACTTGCGGAAATGTGCGCAGAGTGGGCGCACCTTTCCGAGCAGGTCTGACAAGCGTGGGTAGCTTTTCAGAAAGCGCTGAACCACCAAATTAAAGACGTGGGCCAGGCATGGCACGTGCGTGAGGCTGCCGAGCTGCAGAGCCGCCACCAGGTTACGGCCGTTGTCACACACGACCACGCCCGGTTGGAGGCTCAGCGGCGCAAGCCAGCGGTCGGTCTGCTCTGTCAGACCCTGCAGCAGTTCGTGGGCCGTGTGCCTCTTCTCTCCTAAGCTGAGTAGTTTCAGCATAGCCTGCTGACGCTTGCCCACCGCTGTGCTGCCATGCCGCGCGACACCGACTGCTGGCGACGTGCTGCTGCTGACACATCTTGATTGCGAGACAGAGGTTGCGTAGGAGGAGTAGGAGGAGGGTGGTTTAGTGGAGGAAGCATACACCGCCGCAGATACCACCACCGAGCTGGGGCCCGTAATTCTGGGGGTGGGTAGGACGTGAGCGGTCCCAGGCTCTGACTCTGTCCCAGCCTCCACTAAATTCACCCAATGTGCCGTCAGGGAGATATAGCGGCCCTGCCCGCCTGTGCTTGTCCACGTTTCCGTTGTTAAGTGGACCTTGGCAGTAACCGCGTTTGTGAGGGCGCGTACAATGTTGCGGGAGATGTGGTCGTGCAGGGCTGAGACGGCACATCGGGAAAAGTAGTGGCGACTGGGAACTGAGTAGCGCGGGGCCGCCGCCGCCATCATACCTTTGAAAGCCTCCGTTTCCACGAGCCTATACGGCAGCATCTCCAGGCTGATCAATTTGGCTATGTGCACGTTTAACGCTTAAGCGTGCGGGTGCGTGGCGGCGTACTTGCGCTTGCGCTCCAACACTTGCGCTAGCGATGGCTGGACGGTGCGCTGACAGATATTGGTGAATGGGGCCGAGGACAGCGGAGGTGAGGGTGTGGGTGCAGGCCAGGAGACGGTAGTGCCAGACCTTTGAGCACCTCGGCCTCTGCAGGGTGGCATGGCATGAGGGGGCGCTTTGGAAAACAGTTGGTGGATTATTCGGTCTGGCCCTGCCTATACCCCTGGCCACCGCACTACCTTTTCCAACCTGCCCTGCTGCTGCACTTGCCTCCCCCTCTGAAGACCTGTCCTCAGTAGGCGTAGCAAACCAGGTGGGGTCAGTCACCTCATCGTCCTGCTGCTCTTCCTCCGAGTCCTCTGTGCGCTCCTCCCTCGGACTTACTCCAATTACTACTACCTGAGTGATAGACAACTGTGTCTCATCGTCATCGTCCTCCTCACCCACTGAAAGCTCTTGAGACAGTTGCCGGAAGTCCTCAGCCTCATCCCCTGGACCCCGGGAACTTTCCAAAGGTTGGGCATCGGTCACGACAAACTCCTCCAGTGGGAGAGGATTCAGAACCATTGCTGACCATTCTGGGCAGGGGCCCGAGAACAGTTCCTGGGAGTCTGCCTGCTCCTCAGAATGTGTCATTGTAATGGAGTGAGGAGGCTGGGAGGAAGGAGGAGCAGCAGACAGAGGATTCAGAGTTGCAGCAGTGGACGGCGCAGAACTCTGGGTGGTCGATAGATTGCTGGATGCACTTTCTGCCATCCACGACAAGACCTGCTCACACTGCTCATTTTCTAATAAAGGTCTACCGCGTGGACCCATTAATTGTGAGATGAATGTGGGGACGCCAGAAACGTGCCTCTCTCCTAATCCCGCAGCAGTCGGCTGCGATACACCTGGATCAGGAGCTTGGCCTGTGCCCACACCCTGACTTGGGCCTCCGCGTCCTCGCCCGCGTTCACGTCCACGTCCTCTAGGCCTTCCCCTACCCCTCAGCATGGTGTATTACCAGTAGTGCAGAAACAGAACGCTGTAATTAAATGTGCCGCTTATTGGCCTGTGGTTGGAGGCTGACTTCGCTTATGGAACGCCAGGAAATAATTTTGCGCAAGCCTGCTGTAACACTTAGCTGGCTGCGTATGAATTAGGAGGACTACTACACCCAGCACAGACCCAGAACACTGAGGACAGTCACAGGCAGCCCAAATACATTTTTTTTCCCCAAATGTTTTTGCAAAGGCCCACTGCCTATATTCAATAAATATATATCTTCTCTCTCTGCGTCACTGCTACTGGCCCTGGAGTATGTCAAATAACTGCAGAGTGTTGCACTGTGGACTGGAATACAGCGGTGATTTAACAGCCAACACAGAGCCAGGAAATAATTTTGTGCAAGCCTGCTGTAACACTTAGCTAGCTGCGTATTAATTAGGACTACTACCCCCAGCACAGACGCAGTACACTGAGGACGGTCACAGGCAGCCCAAATAGAAAGTTTTTCCCAAATTTTTTTGGAAAAGCCCACTGCCTATATAGACAGTATACGTCTTTCACCTTTTTCACTGTCCCTGCCTCAGCACTACTGGCCCTATACTATGTAAAATTACTGCAGACTGAGGACGCAATGCTCTGCACGGCCGATATACAAAAAAAAAAAAAAAAGTGCAACACTGCAAAAAGCAGCCTCAACAGTACTGCACACGGTCAGATGTGGCCCTAAGAAGGACCGTTGGGGTTCTTGAAGCCTAAAATAACTCCTAACTCTCTCCCTATAGCAACTCCAGCAAGACAGCACTTTCCCTGAACTATGTCAGAATGCATCTGTGGCGAGCCGCGGGAGGGGCCGATTTATATACTTGGGTGACACCTGATCTCGCCAGCCACTCACTGCAGGGGGGTGGTATAGGGCTTGAGCGTCGCAGGGGGAAGTTGTAATGCCTTCCCTGTCTTTCTATTGGCCAGAAAAGCGCGCTAACGTCTCAGAGATGAAAGTGAAAGTATCAAGCTCGGACGAGTACGTTCGCTCATCTCTAAAGAAGCTCCTTTCTCTAATACTTGATTGCACGACCATTGGCAACAATGACAGCCTCCAAACAGCTTTTTATACCTTTTGTAAGCTTCTTGCACCTATTTGCCAATTGTTTCTTCCACTCATCTATAGCAATTCTCTTAAACTGTTTAATGTTTGCAGAGTTCCTTTTCCTTTCCAATAACAGATTTCAACTTTCCCCAAAGATTTTCAATTGGATCGAGATCAGCACTCAATGCTGGCCAGTTTAAAATGTTCCATTTTTTTCCTTCTTTACCATTTTTGTGTACTTTTGGATGCATTCTTATGGTCACTATTCTGCTGTAAGACTCATTTTGTTCAACTTAAACCTAGTTATCTGAAACTGGGACGATCAACTTGTTTTTTTACAAGGTTCCCTTGCTTCTGAGATTTAGGGTCAGATTTCCCCTTTCTCTTATTTTGGTTCCTGTTTGGTATGTTTTGTGTTCTCCGCATTTGTGTTGGAAAAAAGCTCTAGTTTGGTCTCATCTATCCGTACATGTTCCCAGAAAGACTGTGGTTTGTCTATATAACCTTTGGCAAATTTCAATTGCTGTTTTTGTGCCTTTTCTTCAAGCAATGGGATCCACCTTAGCCTTCACCCTTAAAGCCCTGTTTTGTTAATTGAGCAGCATATGGTACAGGGTGAAACCATCACTTGAGATGTCTCCAGCTTAGCCTGAAACTTTTGGATATTGTACATGGTTTCTTTATCCCATTTGAAGCCAATTTTTGTAGGGATCTCTCATCAATTTTCCTCTTTCTACCATGTCCTGGAAAGTTCTTGACTCTTGAACCATCCTATGCTGCTAACTACTGACCAACCTCTAATCTCTCCTTCATCTCCAATCCCTCATCTAATCAGCTATTCCTCTGCAACTTCTATTCTTGACACTGGTTTTTGTATTGTACACCTTACAGAAACTACCCTTAAACTGTTAAATACAATAGTTCAGACAGCGTAAACGGATATTAAGCAGGCTCCCAATGTGCTTTTCTCCTATCCTCCGTGAAGGAGGAGAGCTGCAATGACAGTAAGGGGGGACTCTCACCCGGAGAGTGGACCCCCAATAAAAACAAACAATAGGGTTTAAGTAAAAAAGTTATGCGCTCGCGAAGAAAGCAGTCAGGTCAAGCGGAATGTATAAAATATCCGTCCTGTAAGGGACGGTCAAGAAATAAAATAGAAAGGCACTTACTCGAAAGGAGGGGGGTGTATGAAACAAGAAGCCCCCTCCTCTATGTGCTGACTCCTCTAAGTCCTCTTAGTCGCCGATGGAATTTGCAGACAGCAAGTTGATTTGTCCAGTTTTATTTGTCTAAAATCAAATTTACAAGAAGGCAACGCGTTTCGGTGCAACATGCACCTTTCTCAAGCCTATGCATACCTATGTTTCATACACCCCCCTCCTTTCGAGTAAGTGCCTTTCTATTTTATTTCTTCACCGTCCCTTACAGGACGGATATTTTATACATTCCGCTTGACCTGACTGCTTTCTTCGCGAGCGCATAACTTTTTTACTTAAACCTTAAACTGTTAAATGATCTTGTTGACAAGATCAAATCTATTCTCTACTGATCCTCCTGGATCTTTCTGCAACATTTGACTTCATAGGTCACCAACTCCTCTACTCGATAGAGCTTAAGTATACTGTTGTTTTCTGTTTTCCTCCTACCACTCTGACTACTCATTCAGTATATCATTTGTTACTTCTTCTCCTCTTCCACTTGATGTTGGGGTTCTCAGGGTTCAGTCCTAGGTTCTCTCCTCTCTTCTATTTACATAGCCTCTATTGGAAAAACTACAGCAGATTTGGCTTTCAGTACCATCTCTACCCTGATGACACCCGTATTAGTTATTTGTACTGTCTGTGGGCAAATAGGTAGGCTGGAAGGAGGGATAGTCCTAGCAACCAATCATCAATTGTCTTTGCACTTTTTTTCTGGCTCATTCTTTTGGAGGTACCATTTATACTTTTGGTCTAGTCTGTAAAGACACAAGTCTAATGTGGACTCATTTATACACCTCTTTCCAAGAGAACACCCTTGCACTTTTACATAACACAAGTGATTGTCTGTCTGCTGTCTCTAACATCATGTCTATCTGAAACTAAATCTTTCAAAAACTGAACTTCTTGTTTTTCAGCCATCTAACCTACTTAATTCTGATATTTCTATCTCTGTGTGTTACCATAACCTCTAGGCAGCATGATAGCAGGCAGCACACTGTATGTTGCTGATATGTATTAATAAATACTAAGGATAAACAAGCACCAAAATGCTTGGGTCCTCATTATTCGAGTTGAGCTGTTCGTAAAATTTGAGAACTCTATTCGAGTAACGAACCCCATTGACTTCAATGGGAGACTGGAGCATTTTTGTGTCACAGCAGGGAGGGGTCAAATCTGACACATCAGCAGCGGGGAGGGGCCAAAACTGGGGCGGGGTCGAACACAGCGTGATGTTCGCTCGAGTAGCGAGCACCATCGAGTATGCTAATACTGGAACGAGCATCAAGCTCGGAAGAGTACGTTCGCTCAACTCTAATAAATACTGATAAATATGAGGCACTGGTTCATATTTTTGCTAAAATACACAAGCCCACAAGCCCAAGTGTACAAGGGTACCCTTGACATAGGCTTGTGTGCTTGTGTATTTTGGCCAAAATATTATCCAATACCATATTTATTGGAATTTATTAGTATGTATCAATAACATGCAGTGTGACTTTGAACACTGGGGGAGCCCAGGGTGTCAGTGTGATTCACCTATGCGTTGCAGGGCAGCCTGCTAGACTGAAATATGGTGTTGCTAATAGGCTGTAAGCCTACATGGTGCACTACATATACTATGTGGCCTGACACCCTTTGTAAGCTATATTTGTGTGCAAGAATAGTACTAAGCAGTCGCCCCATCTATATAAGGAAGGTGTGTGAGTGGCTGTTCATCCGTACCTTCCACCTATGCAATGTGCCTCCATTTAGCAGTTTGGCTGTCTGCATGTTGAGGGATGTGGTGCATTTACCTGACTTCTAGCATCAATACATGGTATACAAGTATATACAAGCTTTCTGTAAGTTATATACTGAAAGTAATGTCTATTTTTGTTTCTAGATGTACCCTTTGATTTGTAAAGCGCTACAAAGTTAGTTTGGCGCCATATAAATACAGATTTTTATTATTACTGCTATTATTCCATGAGTAGCAAACATTTTGATAAAATTTTGAACTGTTGAAGCCAGGATGTCAAGGTTTTTGGAAGGACTGCCTGTGCTTTGGGTTAATAGTAGTTCTAGTCAGCTCTCTTGTCTTTTCCATTGTGAAAAGGGAACATGCAATAAAACTGGCCTTTTTTGGCATCAAAGCCATCACTTATAGGCTAATTAGAGCTATGTGAGCATTCACATAATGGGGGCAGGTAATTCTAATTTCTAATTAATCACAGGTTTATGGCTGTTCACATTGCATTTTAGCTGTCAAGCATATACGATTTAATACAAAGAAACTTATTAAAATGTTTAGCTTGTCAAACCCGTAGACTATAACTGGTCAAATGTAGATAAATGGTGCATACTTTTGACTATGTTTGCTCTCCCTTACGTTTGTGTATGCATTTTTGTTGCATAGTAAAGCGTTGTAAACCACACTGTCACGGCAGGACAGTGCCGTCGACGATCGGGATAACGTCACCGTGTCAGCCATGGTCCTTGTCCTCATCTCGTTGGTGTTTGCATTCTGTAGTTTCAGCTTGGATGCTGACATACTAGTTATTTGTACTATTTGTGGGCAGATAGGTAGGCTGGGATATGGGACAACCCTTGGCAACCAATCAGAAATTGTCTTTGTGCATTTATTCTGTCTAGTCTGTAACGACAGAAGTCTAATATGTTCCTGGTGGGATCTATGGACAACTGTCTGAAGTTTGCTATGTTAAGATTATTGTCTGAAGCTGTTTTGATCCTGTCTGTGGTTTGCTGCCTGATCTGAGTCTTCAGACAGGATCAGAACAAGCTAAGGGTAATGGTGCATCTTCTCTCCACCAGAACTATGGGTGGAGTTATGGGTTTGCCACCTGTATGTAGGTAAGCGGCGGATAAGCTCCACTCCCATCCCCCGCTGTCACTCTGCCGGACTCCCATCAGCGCTGCAATCTCTCCTCCTGTCCCCTGGTGCCGCCTCTGCTGAAGCCAGACCCGCTCTCTGTCTCCCCGTCCCCCTGCCGTGTGTCAGGCACTGTCTTCAGCCGCCCTGAAGGTAGCCAATCCGCAGCTGTGGGCATTCTGTTTAACTCTAACAGGACAAACGCATGACTCCACCCATACTTCCGGTGGAAACAAGATGCACCAATACCCAAGCTAAGTTTGCTGCACCTTCACTTTACACTTACTAAGCTGTTTAACAACTTGCAGCCTTGACTCTAAGAGGTTATTCATATACAGAAGTCTCACCTATTTTTAGCCTCTATCACCTGTTTCTATCTACAAGGGAGACTCAAATTTACCCACAGTTCCTGATGTGGGGCTGTGCTTGCTGGGACGATCAACTTGTTTTTATACAAGGTTCCCTTGCTTCTGAGTTTTAGGGTCAGATTTCCCCTTTCTCTTATTTTGGTTCCTGTTTGGTATGTTTTGTGTTCCCCGCATCTGGCCTGGAGTGTTTATACCTTCCTCTAGGTATAAATGTACTATGATTGTGTAGGTTGCTGTTCATACCTACTGTAATGCCTGTAGAGCTCAGAGACAGGATTGTGTGTAGGCACAGATCGCGCGAAGGCTAGAAAAATATTTATACTGCACCAAAAGTTCCCAAGAGCACAGTGGCCTTCATAATTCCTAAATGGAAGAAGTTTAGAACAACAACCAGAACTCTTCCTAGAGCTGGGTGACCCACCAAACTAAGTAATCAGGTAAAAAGGCCCTTGGTAAGAGAGGTGACCAAGAACCCAATGGCCACTTTAGCTAAGCCTCAAAGAGCCTGTGTGCACATAAGAGAAACTTGCAGAGGGTCAACCATCAGTGCAGCATTCAAGCAATCTGATTTTTATGGCAGAGTGGTGAGAAAGAAGCCTCTCCTCTGTAAAAGACATTGTCATTGGCTGATGAGCTGCTGGAGTGCAAGCAGCTGTGTTACACAGCTGCACAAGATGAGCAGCATTTTATTTTAGCATCGTTTTATAACCACAGCCAGTCTACACATAACGCTCTTTTTCCCTGTTTTTGTTTTATAATCTTTTCTGTGTGTCCTATAATAATAATGGTTGATCTAATTAATAATGCGGCATCCAGCTGTGATAATAGCACTTCCAATACCACCCGCTGGCAGCTGCTAGCCTCATGTACCCTACTCCTCTGCTTCCCTGCTTTCTCTAGGCCACTAGTGGCCACTAGTTGTCTGGTTCCCTGCTGTGAGATCAGCTTTGTTTTCAAGCTGCACGGTTGATTTTTTGTGCAGCTTGTAAATTTACTGCCCTAGTGGCAAGCAGTCTGGTATTTCCATCAGCCCCTTTGAAATCAATAGACCACCAATCGCTCGTGCTTGGCCAGCGCTCCGTTTCTTCTGACAGCTCCATTTCTTCTGACAGCACTGTGGGAAAAGAAGCGATTCCACAATAATGAGAAGAAGGGGACTTCCCCTGTTCTCAGGATGTTCCCCCATTTTTTCTAGCTGGCTGGTGCTGCTGACGCCGACCCCATTGTAAGCAATGGGCGATATCGCAAAACGAAAGAAAATACGGCGATTTTTTTTTCTCTTTCATGCAGCATTGTAGAAGTGAAAACATCGCAAATCATTGGTTTCATAATCATGCGTTTTCACTCACTCTGGCATCGCAAGAAATTTGTGCGATTTTCTCGCCAGTGTTAAGGGGCCCTAAAGAAAAAAATTTGGTGTAAAAAAAAAATGTGCATTTTACCCTCACAAAACCCTTTTTTATATGGAGAAATAACAAAAAAAATACAGATAACAGTTGTCATTGCATTTGTAAAGACCCAAACGATGAAAATATTGTATTATTTATCTCACACAATGAGGGATTTAAAAAATATTTTTAAAAAACACAATGCTTGAATTACCATTTTTTTGTCCATTCTTGCAACAAAAAAGCTTAATAAAAATTGGGCCATAAGTTGCATTTACTCTAAAATTGCCCCAATAAAAGTACAACATTTTCTGCAATACTTTTAAGGCCCCAGATAGCTCAGTTGGTGGGTCTTGGACTACATAACTGCAAATTATATATTTTTTTCTTTAAAAAAAGCGTTTTTATTGTGCAAAAAGTGAAAAAAAACTAAACATATTTGGAATCACAACAATCCTACCATATCTCGCGCAGAACTATAATTATGTGGCTTGTCAAACATTCATTACCTAGGTTTGCCAGATTTTCACCTGACAGCAGAACCAGGTAAGTGGATTTTTCCAAAAAGTTGCCAAGTACCCCTTCTTTAGGGCATTCTGCTGCAGTACCCCTCATTCCGAGTATCTCCCTGGAGACAAGCCCACTCATGTTGGATGCAGAAGAAGAAGTGTCGCCGGTGGATGGGGCTATGATCTTTTACACAGTAGAACAGTGCTTTGAGTGAAGCCAGTCCTTGAGAATATCATACAGAAACACAGCTGATTAAACAGATAGGCAATCAACTGAGTTTCTATACAGGAAGACGGGGACTGTGAACTGCGAGTTGTGAAGCCCTGATATAGATGAATTCTCTATGTAAATCGTAAAATGGTAAGCAATGTGGCATATGCTTTATTTACCATTGCATTTATAGCACACGTGTGTCAAACCCGATTAGAGGTGGTGAGAACTACACATTGATATGGTGACCAAAAGTTAAAAAATAATTGTTTGTAGTAACAGAAAGTTAATTCATTTCCTGTACTTTAGGTTTTTTGTTTCCTTTTGCTTTCTCTGGCCTTGACAATATTTTGTCATGAAGCCAGGTTACTCGGATACTTGCTGTAGGCACATACATGGCGTACCGTAGTTTAAATCTCATAACTGTGGTTATAAGAGGGCAAAATAACCCACCACAATGTGGCTTAACCTGGTTGCAACTAGATCACACACATCATAAAACAGAATTCTATCATTTTCCTTAACTGAACTAATACTTTATGTCCGGTAATGTTTATTACTACTAGATATGATTGGAATCACAAAACATTATACACTTTAAATTTTCTTATGAATAAAGGGGGCAAGACTTTGCTATATGCAACCTTTGTTTGTGTGCTCCTCTGTCTCCCGGCCCGTAATTACCCAGGTGTTATTTGGAACATCCAGACAACTATAAGAGCCCTTGCACATGGGCAGAATATATTCCACAGGTAAATCTGCTGCTGTGGATTTCCACTCGCACTTTTAGCTGCAAAATTCAGAAATATTCTGCCCATGCTAAAGGGCTCCAAAAGGTAAACTTCCTCCCACATGTAGTACTTTCATACAGCAACATTGACGTTATTTTAGGGTAATCTGTTTAATAAACCTGTAGCAAAAACTAGCATTTTGTTTCAACATGACACCATCAACAATATTTTCAATATAAGAACAAGAGCAGATAAATCCCAAGAATATTTACCGAGCAAATTCAGGCTCATTCATCACTCCATTATTTAGAATCTGTTTCTCAATGTACTGAAATTCTATTCCTCTTGTCACAATATAGTAACATGGAAATAAACTTAAAGGGGTTTTCCGTGGAAATACCATTGATGACTAGAGATGAGCGAACGTACTCGTCCGAGCTTGATATTCGTGCGAATATTAGGGTGTTCGGGATGCTCGTTACTCGTAAGGAGTGTTGGGAGTGAGTGTAGCCTTCAAGAACCTCAACGGTCCTTTCTAGGGCCAAATTTAAGCGTGTGCAGTACTGTGCTGGCTGCTGTTAGCAGTGTTGCATATTTTTTTTTTTCTAAAAATCGTCTGTGCAGAGCATTGCACCCTCCATTGATACTACAGGGACAGAATTGTGTAGGCAGGGCCACAACACAGTTATTGTTCATTGAATATACGCAGTGGGTCCTTCCCTTTGCAAAAAAGGAAAATAAATTATATTTGGCCTGCCTGTGTCAGTCCTAAGGTCTCCGTGTACGTGTGTGCTGCGTGGACAACGTACAAAAATCAGACGCAACCAGCTACGGTTTACTGCAGGCTTGCGCCATTGTCTTTCCTGACTGGCAAATACCTGCTCTGCTAGAGTTAATAACTCTGCTACACTAAAGTTGTGTGTCACTTTTTCAGGGCCACGCTACAGTTCTAAAAGTTATTGTTCATTGAATATACGCAGTGGGTCCTTCCCTTTGCAAAAAAGGAAAATAAATTATATTTTGCCTGCCTGTGTCAGTCCTAAGGTCTCCGTGTACGTGTGTGCTGCGTGGACAACGTACAAAAATCAGACGCAACCAGCTACGGTTTACTGCAGGCTTGCGCCATTCTTTCCTGACTGGCAAATACCTGCTCTGCTAGAGTTAATAACTCTGCTACACTAAAGTTGTGTGTCACTTTTTCAGGGCCACACTACAGTTCTAAAAGTTATTGTTCATTGAATATACGCAGTGGGTCCTTCCCTTTGCAAAAAAGGAAAATAAATTATATTTGGCCTGCCTGTGTCAGTCCTAAGGTCTCCGTGTACGTGTGTGCTGCGTGGACAACGTACAAAAATCAGACGCAACCAGCTACGGTTTACTGCAGGCTTGCGCCATTCTTTCCTGACTGGCAAATACCTGCTCTGCTAGAGTTAATAACTCTGCTACACTAAAGTTGTGTGTCACTTTTTCAGGGCCACACTACAGTTCTAAAAGTTATTGTTCATTGAATATACGCAGTGGGTCCTTCCCTTTGCAAAAAAGGAAAATAAATTATATTTGGCCTGCCTGTGTCAGTCCTAAGGTCTCCGTGTACGTGTGTGCTGCGTGGACAACGTACAAAAATCAGACGCAACCAGCTACGGTTTACTGCAGGCTTGCGCCATTGTCTTTCCTGACTGGCAAATACCTGCTCTGCTAGAGTGAATAACTCTGCTACACTAAAGTTGTGTGTCACTTTTTCAGGGCCACACTACAGTTCTAAAAGTTATTGTTCATTGAATATACGCAGTGGGTCCTTCCCTTTGCAAAAAAGCGAAAACATTATATTTGGCCTGCAGGCTTGCGCCAATTTATTTCCTGCCTGGGAAATCAAATCACTGGTAATACAGCATGCTGAGGGGTAGGGGTAAGCCTAGAGGATGTGGACGTGGACGTGGCCGAGGACGCGTAGGCCCAAGTGAGGGTGTGGGCACAGGCCGAGCTCCTGATCCAGGTGTGTCGCAGCCGACTGCTGCGCGATTAGGAGAGAGGCACGTTTCTGGCGTCCCCACATTCATCGCCCAATTAATGGGTCCACGCGGGAGACGTTTATTAGAAAATGAGCAGTGTGAGCAGGTCCTGTCCTGGATGGCAGAAAGTGCTTCGAGCAACCTATCGTCCAGCCACAGTTCTGCGCCGTCCACTGCTGCAAATCCAAATCCTCTGTCTGCTGCTCCTTCTTCCTCCCAGCCTCCTCACTCCACTACAATGACACATGCTCAGGAGCGGGAACACTCCCAGGAACTGTTCTCGGGCCCCTGCTCAGATTGGGCAGCAGTGGTTCCTCTCCCACCAGAGGAGTTTATCATCACTGATGCCCAACCATTCGAAAGTTCCCGGGGTCCGGGGGAAGAGGCTGGGGACTTCCGCCAACTGTCTCAAGAAGTTTCTGTGGGTGAGGAGGACGATGACGATGAGACACAGTTGTCTTGCAGTGAGGTAGTAGTAAGGGCAGTAAGTCCAAGGGAGCAGGGCACAGAGGATTCGGAGGAAGAGCAGCAGGACGATGAGGTGACTGACCCCACCTGGTGTGCAACGCCTACTCAGGACAGGTCTTCAGAGAGGGAGGCAAGGGCATCAGCAGGGCAGGTTGCAAGAGGCAGTGCGGTGGCCAGGGGTAGAGGCAGGGCCAGACCGAATAATCCACCAAGTGTTTCCCAAAGCACACCCTCGCGCCATGCCACCCTGCAGAGGCCGAGGTGCTCTAAGGTCTGGCAGTTTTTCACAGAGACGCCTGACGACCGACGAACAGTGGTGTGCAACCTTTGTCGCTCCAAGATCAGCCGGGGAGCCACCACCAACAGCCTCACCACCACCAGCATGCGCAGACATATGATGGCCAAGCACCCCACAAGGTGGGACGAAGGCCGTTCACCACCTCCGGTTTGCACCGCTGCCTCTCCCCCTGTGCCCCAACCTGCCACTGAGATCCAACCTCCCTCTCAGGACACAGGCACAACCGTCTCATGGCCTGCACCCACACCCTCACCTCCGCTGTCCTCGGCCCCATCCAGCAATGTCTCGCACCGCACAGTCCAGCCGTCGCTAGCGCAAGTGTTGGAGCGCAAGCGCAAGTACGCCGCCACGCACCCGCACGCTCAATCGATAACCGTCCACATAGCCAAATTTATCAGCCTTGAGATGCTGCCGTATAGGGTTGTGGAAACGGAGTCCTTCAAAGCTATGATGGCGGCGGCGGCCCCGCGCTACTCAGTTCCCAGTCGCCACTACTTTTCCCGATGTGCCGTCCCAGCCCTGCACGACCACGTCTCCCGCAACATTGTACGCGCCCTCACCAATGCGGTTAGTGGCAAGGTCCACTTAACTATGGACACGTGGACAAGCACAGGCGGGCAGGGCCACTACATCTCCCTGACGGCACATTGGGTGAATTTAGTGGAGGCTGGGACAGAGTCAGAGGCTGGGACCGCTCACATCCTACCCACCCCCAGAATTGCGGGCCCCAGCTCGGTGCTGGTATGTTCGGCGGTGTATGCTTCCTCCACTAAAGCACCCTCCTCCTCCTCCTCCTCAACCTCTGTCTCGCAATCTAGAGGTGTCAGCAGCAGCAGGACGTCGCCAGCAGTCGGTGTCGCGTGGCGTGGCAGCACAGCGGTGGGCAAGCGTCAGCAGGCCGTGCTGAAACTACTCAGCTTAGGAGATAGGAGGCACACGGCCCACGAACTGCTGCAGGGTCTGACAGAGCAGACCGACCGCTGGCTTGCGCCGCTGAGCCTCCAACCGGGTATGGTCGTGTGTGACAACGGCCGTAACCTGGTGGCGGCTCTGCAGCTCGGCAGCCTCACGCACGTGCCATGCCTGGCCCACGTCTTTAATTTGGTGGTTCAGCGCTTTCTGAAAAGCTACCCACGCTTGTCAGACCTGCTCGTAAAGGTGCGCCGGCTCTGCGCACATTTCCGCAAGTCCCACACGGACGCTGCCACCCTGCGCACCCTGCAACATCGCTTTAATCTGCCAGTGCACCGACTGCTGTGCGACGTGCCCACACGGTGGAACTCTACGCTCCACATGTTGGCTAGGCTCTATGAGCAGCGTAGAGCTATAGTGGAATACCAACTCCAACATGGTCGGCGCAGTGGGAGTCAGCCTCCTCAATTCTTTTCAGAAGCGTGGGCCTGGTTGGCAGCCATCTGCCAGGTCCTTTGAAACTTTGATCAGTCTACCCAGGTGGTGAGCGGCGATGCTGCAATCATTAGCGTCACCATTCCTCTGCTATGCATCTTGAGAAGTTCCCTGCAAACCATAAAGGCAGCCGCTTTGCGCTCGGAAACAGAGCCGGGGGAAGACAGTATGTCGCTGGATAGTCAGAGCACCCTCCTGTCTATATCTCAGCGCGTTCAGGAGGAGGAGGAGGAGGAGGAGGATGAGGAGGATGAGGAGGAGGGGGAAGAGACAGCTTGGCCCACTGCTGACGGTACCCATGCTGCTTGCCTGTCATCATTTCAGCGTGTATGGCCTGAGGAGGAGGAGGAGGATCCTGAAAGTGATCTTCCTAGTGCGGATAGCCATGTGTTGCGTACAGGTACCCTGGCACACATGGCTGACTTCATGTTAGGATGCCTTTCTCGTGACCCTCGCATTCAACGCATTCTGACCACTACGGATTACTGGGTGTACACACTGCTCGACCCACGGTATAAGGAGAAACTTTCCACTCTCATACCCGAAGAGGAAAGGGGTTCGAGAGTGTTGCTATACCACAGGACCCTGGCGGACAAGCTGATGGTAAAATTCCCATCCGACAGCGCTAGTGGCAGAAGGCGCAGTTCCGAGGGCCAGGTAGCAGGGGAGGTGCGGAGATCGAGCAGCATGTACAGCCCAGACAGTGCAACAGTCTTTAAGGGCCTGGACAGCTTTATGGCTCCCCAGCAAGACTGTGTCACCGCTCCCCAGTCAAGGCTGAGTCGGCGGGAGCACTGTAAAAGGATGGTGAGGGAGTACGTAGCCGATCGCACGACCATCCTCGGTGACGCCTCTGCCCCCTACAACTACTGGGTGTCGAAGCTGGACACGTGGCCTGAACTAGCGCTGTATGCCCTGGAGGTGCTTGCTTGTCCTGCGGCTAGCGTCTTGTCGGAGAGGGTGTTTAGTGCGGCTGGGGGAATCATCACAGACAAGCGTAGCCGCCTGTCAACCGACAGTGCCGACAGGCTAACACTCATCAAGATGAACAAAGCCTGGATTTCCCCAGACTTCTCTTCTCCACCAGCGGACAGCAGTGATACGTAAGCAATACGTAGGCTGCACCCGCAGATGGAAGCTACGTTCTCTCTCACCATCCAAAACGGGGACATTTCTGCTTCATCAATCTGTGTCTAATATTCCTCCTTCTCCTCCTGCTCCTCCTCCTGAAACCTCACGTAATCACGCTGAACGGGCAATTTTTCTTAGGGCCACAAGGCTCACTCATCTAATTTTTCTAAACAATTTTTATATGTTTCAATGCTCTTAAAAGCGTTGAAACTTTAACTTGAACCAATTTTTCGTTGAACTGGGCTGCCTCCAGGCCTAGTTACCACTTAAGCCACATTAACCAAAGCGATTAATGGGTTTCACCTGCCATCTTGGTTGGGCATGGCCAATTTTTACTGAGGTACATTAGTACTGTTGGTACACCAATTTTGGGGGGCCCTCACCTACAGTGTAATCATAGCAATTTGTATGTTCTTCGCCTGCACTCATGGTACAGAAGTGTGTGTGGGGTTGGCCTACACTTTAGCTACATAAATGTAACTTGGGCCTTGGCTATACTGCAGCTACTGAAATGGAACGAAGACTGCGCTCCCACTATACTGCTGCTTCGGAATTGTTACTGGGGCCTGTCTTGAGTGCTACTATTGCTGACATGGAACGAACACTGCGCTCCCGCTATACTGCTGCTTCGGAATTGTTACTGGGGCCTGTCTTGAGTGCTACTATTGCTGACATGGAACGAAGACTGCGCTCCCGCTATAATGCTGCTAGTGATATGTTAGTGGGGCCTGTCCTAATGCTACGGCTGAAATGTTACTTATTCTGGGCTCTGCCTATACCGCTGCTAATGGTATGTCTCTGGGGTGTGGAAACAGAGGCTTCCCAAAGACATGATGGCGGCGAGGCCATTTCCCACCAACGCGGTTACTGTTAAGGTGCATATAACCACGGACACGTGGAGAGGACACGTAGTGCCTCAAAAACATCCCCCTCCTCCTCCAACAGGGAAAACATTCTTGGCAAATGCCTTTGCATTGGTCCGTCTGGTGGCAGTCCAAGAATTTCACCTTTACCGACACTACAAGAGAGCCCCCCCACCATCCCCCCGCCACGGCCCACTTAATCCTGGCCACATTCCGAAAACCAACAAAATAAAACCGCGCTACTAGGTCCGCAGTCACCACCACATTACCACCAACGCGGTTACTGTTAAGGTACATATTACCAGTCTGACTGGGGCATGCAGAGACACCTTGACAGAATGAATAGTGTGTGGCACATAGGTTCCCCATTGCTATGCCCACGTGTGCAGCTCCTGATGGCGGTGGCACAGGATTCTATTTCTCATTGCTTCTGTACAGCATTGTGGGCTATCGCCCCACCACTTTTAAAGAGGGTCGCTGCCTAGCCGTGCCAACCCCTCTGCAGTGTGTGCCTGCGGTTCCTCCTCATGGCAGACGCACTTCTAAATAGACATGAGGGTGGTGTGGCATGAGGGCAGCTGAAGACTGCGCAGGGACACTTTGGTGTGCGCTGTGGGGGGGAGGGGGGGCGGTTGGTCAGCATGTAACCCAGGAGAAGTGGCAGTGGAGTGTCATGCAGGCAGTGATTGTGCTTTGTTGGAGGTAGTGTGGTGCTTAGCTAAGGTATGCCATGCTAATGAGGGCTTTTCATAAGTAAAAGTTGTTGGGAGGGGGGGGGGGGCCCACTCTTGCCGCTATTGTGGCTTAATAGTGGGACCTGTGAACTTGAGATGCAGCCCAACACGTAGCCCCTCGCCTGCCCTATCCGTTGCTGTGTCGTTCCCATCACTTTCTTGAATTGCCCAGATTTTCACACATGAAAACCTTAGCGAGCATCGGCGAAATACAAAAATGCTCGGGTCGCCCATTGACTTCAATGGGGTTCGTTACTCGAAACGAACCCTCGAGCATCGCGAAAAGTTCGTTCCGAGTAACGAGCACCCGAGCATTTTGGTGCTCGCTCATCTCTATTGATGACCTATCCTCAGAATAGGTCATTAATAGTTGATTGGCCAGGGTCTGCTGCTTGGGACCCTGACCACCGATCAGCTGTGCAGGTGCATGCTGTCAGCACTGCAAATACATAGAGGTCGGAGCGGAGGCTTCCGCGATGACCTCTGTTATTGCGGCTCTTACAGAATGCACCCGTACAGCTTATCGATCGGGATCCCGAGCGGCAGACCCCAGCCAATCAACTATTGATGACCTATCCTGATAATAGGTCATCAATGGTATTTGCATGGAAAACCCCTTTAAGTTTAGTGAGATTCAAACCTTTCCAGTGACATTTAGCTGATAATGCCTATTTAATTGCACTAGCAAGTGTGTTATACATTTACAGTGTCTGCCTTGCCCTTTGTTTGGTATAAGACAGCCCTAATTAAAGCATTGTGGTATAGATACAGTATCTGATGACATTTATTATTTGGCCTTTATCTTCAGACTACATGTTTTGATTATTCTCTAATTTACGGACATAAATGCCAAAATCACATTAAAGGTTACCATACAGTAGCAGGGAATCTGTTTTTGTTCTCTGTCACCCTGTACACAGTACCTACAGGTTATCATATCTCAGTATTGAAAGTTGATAGTTTTAACTCCTTAAGAACCAGGGTGTTTTGGTCCTAAAGGACCACAAACTTTTTAGGGATTTTACCCATGTGGCAGTTTTACTGCTCTATTTTTTTTCTTCAGCTACCAAAACTATTTTTGCTGTGTTTTTTTCCATGACATATAGGGCTATTTTTTATACTTTATTTTAACTGAGTTGTTTTCCGTTTTTTAGTTTTATTGAGGGTAAAAAGCTTAAAATTGTTTTTTTTAAATTTCTATTTTATTTTTAAAATTAGTGTATTTGCGCTAAAATAAAGTACATGAATGATTTCCTCTTTTTGTTTGGAAGTTTTGATATATAATTTGTATAGTCTGGGATTACAGGGCGCATGTGGTGACATTTTTTTTTGGCGTCAGTAGTGGGTCATTTTCTTTTTTATGTACATATTTTTATTATATTCTGTATGTTTTTACTTTTTGTTATTTTATTTTTAATCTGTGTGCCCCATGACGTCATATAAGACCTCTGGATGTCATTCACATTCTTTTTGTTATTAATTTCACAATTTTTCACTGTAGCTGGGGTATGCATATGAGCCCAAGTTACAGGGGAAAACACCCCCCTGTAGTAACAATATTTACTAACAGAACTGCTCTGAGTCTGCCAGGACCATGCAGCTCTGCTATGGCAGGGGACACCCTGCGATCACGTGATTGCTGGGTCAAATAGTGGAAGTGACACTTCAGCTTTCTCTCTGCACTACATAGCACTCATTGAGCCCCATATAGTGCTTGAAAACAGCTTCTGCCTTATCCTATGGGTCCTCAGCTGTGCTTGACAGGTGAGCATACAACCTGTTCATGCTTGATTGCAGGAGCAGAGGCTTTAATCCTGCGCCACACTTTTGCCATCGGCCGGGATTAAAGCCCAGGATCAAGTACTGTAAATTTACCATGCTTGGTCCTTAAAGGGTTAAACTGTATTAACATGTTATATATATATATATAAGATTTTTTCATTAGCTACTACAGAAAAGTACTCACTACTTTTTTGTCAAGAAGCAATACTTATGGCATTAACACTGCAATTTTTTGATTCAATTCATATTTAGGTGTTTGTCTTTATGCCTTTCCATTGTGTTTGTCCTGTGCAATGGTATTGTCAGTGTCTTCTGTGTTGTATGTATTTGATGTGTATTGCACCTCTGCAGCACTGAAGGGGTTGATATCTGGGTTATGTCTGGGAAATGTATCTTATTGTATGTCTCGTGACTGTGTTTCATATATATGTTGGTGAGGATGCTAGAGAGAGGGAAAGAGTGGACACTCCAGTTTGGAGACTGTTGGGGACAGTCTTGCAAGTGAGCCACACAGACACTGTCTGGTCTGTGTGGTACAGAATGGAAGAGGCCGAGCGATGGTCTGAAGCCTGTCCTGCACCTACACTACCCAGAATGCTCCAGTGCCGCTATACGAACTGAGAGTGAGAGAGAAAAAAGGAGAAGGACACTAGAAGAGTGAGTGATGATCGGTAGAGAGAGTAAGAGAGGAAGAGAGTTTACCGGGAGCAGGATCTCACAAATAACTGGGACAGTGGATTGTCTGGATTATCCTGAGAAATCCTTCCTGTCACACCACCTTCTGAGCGTGTAAAGTGTTTCTGAACTGTTACTGTTCTTTGTTATAATTAAGTAAACAGACATTACCGACCGTTCCCGATTGGTCCAGAAAATTATCTCTGTGCGTGGACTACTTTATTTTCACTACAAGATTCACCTTAGAGAAAGGAACGGTGGCGTCACGAGTGACAAAGGACTGTAAGGTAACTGCTAGTTACCCTTTTTCTGTAACCTCCACCAGTAGTAACTTGGATAGGTCCCGAGCTAACCTCAGGGGAGGAGATGGTAGAGTCACTTTGACAGTAATCCCTTATCTACCTTGACAGTAATCCTTTATCTACCCCACCATCTCCTCGGCTGTGGGCCCACTACTCGGATGCTGCATATGTGCTGCATGTGGCTGCTGTCCTGTGTTTCCACTGGATTAATATTGCTGAATATTCAAGAAAAGTAAAATTATTCAGACTTTTACATAGACTGAGTTAGCTTCTGTGTCATCACTGATGACACCCCCCCCCCTTCATGCAGACATTGCCATAATATATTTAATACTATATTTTTTTAGGAGGGAAGCATATTTAGTGAGGCTTGTGTCCTGATTTTTATGACACTGGAAATGTCCCAGGCTGCTAATTCTGCATCATTGGGTCACCTAAGAGGCAATGCAGCTGAAAACCATAAAACAGTGACAGCCATAAGGAGACGTTGGGTGGGGCAGGGATCGAAATCCCAAAATAAAGTTCTGCATCAAAGGCCAATGAATCTTTAGCTATCACCATGTTGGAATGGATTTCACCAGCAACTTTTTTCAGATCTATTTAAATAGATCTGAAAAAATACTGGTAAAGCAACTAACGAATGAGGGACATTGTCATAAGACAAGCGGACAAGGGAGGGGGGCAGTAATTGTACTATATGTTGACATATACAAGAACCAAAAACTTGAATTGCTCTCTGATGAAAAAACTGTTTAAAGTTGAGTCATGATTAGAGATGAGCTAGCGTACACGTCCGAGCTTGATGCTCATTCGAGTATTAGGGTGTTCAAGATACTCGTTACTCGAGACGAGCACCACGCGGTGCTCGACTCCATTACATTTCCTTCCCTGAGAAATTTGCGCGCTTTTCTGGCCAATAGAAGCACAGGGAATGCATTACAACTTCCTCCTGTGATGTTCCAGCCCTATCCCACCCCCCTGCAGTGAGTCGCTGGGGAGATCAGATGACACCCGAGTATTTAAATCTGCCCCGCCCGCGGCTCGCCACAGATGCATGCTGAGAGAGATCAGGGACAGTGCTGTCTTGCTGTAGCTGCTATAGGGAGAGTGTTAGGTGTTATTTCAGTCTTCAAGAACCCCAACGGTCCTTCTTAGGGCCACATCTGACCGTGTGCAGTACTGTTGAGGCTGCTTTTAGCAGTGTTGCACAATTTTTTTTTTTGTGCATCGCATGCAGACCATAGTGTCCTCAGTCTGCAGTCATTTTACAGAGTATAGGGGCAGTACTGGTGAGGCAGGGACAGTGGTACAGGGAAAGAGGTATACTGGCTATATAGGTAGTGGGCTTTTTCAAAAAAATTGGGGAAAAATACTATATTTGGGCTGCCTGTGACTGTCTTCAGTTTACTGCGTGTCTGCTGGGGGTAGTAGTCGCTAATTAATACCCAGCTAAGCGTTACAGCAGGCTTGCGCATAATTGTTTCCTGGCTCTTCTGTCTCCGTTACATGATCGCCGTCATCCCGCCACAGGGAAACAGTATACATAATATACGCTGCATACGGTGTCTGTCTGGTTTTTCACCTCACCATTTTAAAAAATAGAAGCAAAATACTTAAGGCCTACCACTGGCCTTTGGCCACTTGACTGGTTCTGCGCTGTGAATTCCAGTAGCTCAGTCATACGCACCTAGGTCTCACTACAGGCTTGAGAATAATTGTTTCCTGGCTCTGCTGTGCCCGTTACATGATCACCGTCATCCCGCCAGAGGGAAAGAGTATACAATATATCCGCTGCATACGGTGTCTGTCTGGTTTTTCACCTCACCATTTTAAAAAATAGAAGCAAAATACTTAAGGCCTACCACTGGCCTTTGGCCACTTGACTGGTTCTGCACTGTGAATTCCAGTATCTCAGTCATACGGACCTAGGTCTCACTACAGGCTTGCGCATAATTGTTTCCTGGCTCTGCTGTGCGTTCCGTAAGCAAAGTCAGCCTCCAACCACAGGCCAATAAGCGGCACATTTAATTACAGCGTTCTGTTTCTGCTCTACTCGTAATACACCATGCTGAGGGGTAGGGGTAAGCCTAGAGGACGTGGACGGGGGCGAGGACGTGGAGGCCCAGGTCAGGGTGTGGGAACAGGCCCTAATCTCTCCTCCGGGATTAGGAGAGAGGTAAGTTTCTGGGGTCCCCAGATTGATCTCACAATTAATGGGTCCACGCGGTAGACCTTTATTAGAAACTGAGCAGTGTGAGCAGGTCCTGTCGTGGATGGCAGAAAGTGCATCCAGCAATCTATCAACCACCCAGTCTTCTACGCCATCCACAGCTGCAACTCTGAATCCTCTGGCTGCTGCTCCTCCTTCCTCCCAGCCTCCTCACTCCATGAAAATGACACATTCTGAGTTCCTCTCCCACTGGAGGAGTTTGTCGTGACTGATGCCCAACCTTTGGAAAGTTCCCGGGGTCCGGGGGATGAGGCTGGGGACTCCCGGCAACTGTCTCAAGAGCTTTCAGTAGGTGAGGAGGACGATGACGATGAGACACAGTTGTCTATCAGTGAGGTAGTAGTAAGGGCAGTAAGTCCGAGGGAGGAGCGCACAGAGGATTCGGAGGAAGAGCAGCTGGACGATGAGGTGACTGACCCCACCTGGTTTGCTAAGCCCACTGAGGACAGGTCTTCAGAGGGGGAGGCAAGTGCAGCAGCAGGGCAGGTTGGAAGAGGCAGTGCGGTGGCCAGGGGTAGAGGCAGGGCCAGACCGAATAATCCACCAACTGTTTCCCAAAGCGCCCCCTCGCGCCATGCCACCCTGCAGAGGCCGAGGTGCTCAAAGGTCTGGCAGTTTTTCACTGAGAGTGCAGATGACCGACGAACTGTGGTGTGCAAGATTTGTCGCGCCAAGATCAGCCGGGGAGCCACCACCACCAGCCTCACCACCACCAGCATGCGCAGGCATATGATGGCCAAGCACCCCACAAGGTGGGACGAAGGCCGTTCACCGCCTCCGGTTTGCACCACTGCCTCTCCCCCTGTGCCCCAACCTGTTACTGAGATCCAACCCCCCTCTGAGGACACAGGCACAACCGTCTCCCGGCCTGCACCCACACGCTCACCTCCGCTGTCCTCGGCCCCATCCAGCAATGTCTCTCAGCGCAGCGTCCAGCCGTCGCTAGCGCAACTGTTTGAGCGCAAGTGCAAGTACGCCGCCACGCACCCACACGCTCAAGCATTAAACGTGCACATAGCCAAATTGATCAGCCTGGAGATGCTGCCGTATAGGCTAGTGGAAACGGAGGCTTTCAAAAACATGATGGCGGCGGCGGCCCCACGCTACTCGGTTCCCAGTTGTCACTACTTTTCCCGATGTGCCGTCCCAGCCCTGCACGACCACGTCTCCCGCAACATTGTACGCGCCCTCACCAACGCGGTTACTGCCAAGGTCCACTTAACAACGGACATGTGGACAAGCACAGGCGGGCAGGGCCACTACATCTCCCTGACAGCACATTGGGTGAATTTAGTGGAGGCTGGGACAGAGTCAGAGCCTGGGACCGCTCACGTCCTACCCACCCCCAGAATTGTGGGCCCCAGCTCGGTGCTGGTATCTGCGGCGGTGTATGCTTTCTCTACTAAACCACCCTCCTCCTCCTCCTACGCAACCTCTGTCTCGCAATCAAGATGTGTCAGCAGCAGCACGTCGCCAGCAGTCGGTGTCGCGCGGCGTGGCAGCACAGCGGTGGGCAAGCGTCAGCAGGCCGTGCTGAAACTACTCAGCTTAGGAGAGAAGAGGCACACGGCCCACGAACTGCTGCAGGGTCTGACAGAGCAGACCGACCGCTGGCTTGTTCCGCTGAGCCTCCAACCGGGCATGGTCGTGTGTGACAACAGCCGTAACCTGATGGCGGCTCTGCAGCTCGGCAGCCTCACGCAAGTGCCATGCCTGGCCCATGTCTTTAATTTGGTGGTTCAGCGGTTTTTGAAAAGCTACCCACGCTTGTCAGACCTGCTCGGAAAGGTGCGCCGGGGCAGCGCACATTTCCGCAAGTACAACACGGACGCTGCCGCCCTGCGAACCCTGCAACATCGGTTTAATCTGCCAGTGCACCGACTGCTGTGCGACGTGCGCACACGGTGGAACTCTGTGCTCCACATGTTGGCCAGGCTCTAAGAGCAGCGTAGAGCTATAGTGGAATACCAACTCCAACATGGGCGGCGTAGTGGGAGTCAGCCTCCTCAATTCTTTACAGAAGAGTGGGCCTGGTTGGCAGACATCTGCCAGGTCCTTGGAAACTTTGAGGAGTCTACCCAGATGGTAAGCGGCGATGCTGCAATCATTAGCGTCAACATTCCTCTGCTATGCCTCTTGAGAAGTTCCCTGCAAAGCATAAAGGCAGACGCTTTGCGCTCGGAAACGGAGGCGGGGGAAGACAGTATGTCGCTGGATAGTCAGAGCACCCTCATGTCTATATCTCCGCATTTTGGAGGAGGAGGAGAAGGAGCATGAGGAGGAGGGGGAAGAGACAGCTTGGCCCACTGCTGAGGGTACCCATGCTGCTTGCCTGTCATCCTTTCAGCGTGTATGGCCTGAGGAGGAGGAGGAGGAGGATCCTGAAAGTGATCTTCCTAGTGAGGACAGTCATGTGTTGCGTACAGGTACCCTGGCACACATGGGGGACTTCATGTTAGGATGCCTTTCTCGTGACCCTCGCGTTACACGCATTCTGGCCACTACGGATTACTGGGTGTACACACTGCTCGACCCACGGTATAAGGGCGAGCACCGACTGGCGTTTTTTTACCTGCGTTTTGCGTTTTTCCTGCACAGGCATAGAGATAACATGTGTTCCTGTCCACTGGCGTTTTTTTTGTGTTGCGTTTTTAACATAGGAACTGTCAGTTGCATATGTGTCCTTATTTTTCTCCTAATGCACCCATGAATGTCAATGGAAATTATTGGAAAAGCCGCGAAAACGCCGCGAAAAACGCGCGGAAAAATCGCGGGAAACGCGGCGAAAACGCTGCGTTTTTTCCCGCGGAAAACGCAATCACCAGTGGGTGCTCGCCCTAAGGAGAAACTTTCCACTCTCATACCCGAAGAGGAAAGGGGTTCGAGAGTGATGCTATACCACAGTACCCTGGTGGACAAACTGATGGTAAAATTCCCATCCGACAGCGCTAGTGGCAGAAGGCGCAGTTCCGAGGGCCAGGTAGCAGGGGAGGCGCGGAGATCAGGCAGCATGTACAGCGCAGGCAGGGGAACACTCCCCAAGGCCTTTGCCAGCTTTATGGCTCCCCAGCAAGACTGTGTCACCGCTCCCCAGTCAAGGCTGAGTCGGCGGGAGCACTGTAAAAGGATGGTGAGGGAGTATGTAGCCGATCGCACGACCATCCTCCGTGACGCCTCTGCTCCCTACAACTACTGGGTGTCGAAGCTGGACACGTGGCCGAACTCGCGCTGTATGCCCTGGAGGTGCTTGCTTGCCCTGCGGCTAGCGTCTTGTCAGAGAGGGTGTTTAGTGCGGCTGGGGAAATCATCACGGATAAGCGTAGCCACCTGTCAAATGTAGGCTGCACCCGCGGATGGAAGCATCGTTCTCTATCACCATAAAAAACGGGGACCTTTTAGCTTCATCAATCTGTGTATTATATTCATCCTCCTCCTCCTGCTCCTCCTCCTGAAACCTCACGTAATCACGCAGAACGGGCGATTTTTCTTAGGCCCACAAGGCTCAGTCATATTCCTTTTGTAAACAATGTTTATACGTTTCAATTCTCATTAAAGCGTTGAAACTTGCACCTGTACCAATTTTTTTTAACTGGGCTGCCTCCAGGCCTAGTTACAAATTAAGCCACAGTAACCAAAGCGATTAATGGGTTTCACCTTCCCTCTTGGTTGGGCATGGGCAAATTTTCTGAGGTACATTAGTACTGTTGGTACACCAATTTTTTTGGGCCCTTGCCTACAGTGTAATCCTACTAATTTTTAAGGGCTTCGCCTGCACTCATGGTACAGCAAGGTGTGTGGGGTTGGCCTACACTTTTGCTACATAAATGTAACTGGGGCCTTGTCTATACTGCAACTACTGAAATGTGAAAGAGACTGTTATCTCCCTAAACTGCTGCAACGGGAATGTTACTGTGGCCTGTCTTGACTGCTACTACTACTGCCATGGAACTAAGACTGTGCTCCCCCTATACTGCTGCTTCGGAATTGTTACTGGGTCCTGTTTTGACTGCTACTACTACTGAAATGGAACTAAGACTGTGCACCCCCTATACTGCTGCTTCGGAATTGTTACTGGGGCCTGTCTTGACTGTTACTACTACTGAAATGGAACTAATACTGTGCTCCCCCTATACTGCTGCTAGTGATATGTTACTGGGGCCTGTCTTCAGTGCTACTATTACTGAAATGGAACTAAGACTGTGCTCCCCCTATACTGCTGCTTCAGAATTGTTACTGGGGCCTGTCTTGACTGCTACTATTACTGAAATGGAACTAAGACTGTGCTCCCCCTATACTGCTGCTTCCGAATTGTTACTGTGGCCTGTCTTGACTGCTACTACTACTGAAATGGAACTAAGACTGCGCTCCCCCTATACTGCTGCTTCGGAATTGTTACTGGGGCCTGTCTGGACTGCTACTACTACTGAAATGGAACTAATACTGTGCTCCCCCTATAATGCTGCTAGTGATATGTTACTGGGGCCTGTCCCTAATGCTACCTCTAAAATGTTACTAATTCTGGGCTCTGCCTATACCGCTGCTAATGCTATGTCACTGGGGTGTGGAAACGGAGGCTTCCCAAAGACATGATGGCGGCGAGGCCATTTCCCACCAACGCGGTTACTGTTAAGGTGCATATAACCACGGACACGTGGAGAGGACACGTACTGCCTCAAAAACATCCCCCTCCTCCTCCAACAATGAAAACATTCTTGGCAAACACCTTTGCATTGCTCCGTCTGGTGGCAGTCCAAGAATTTTACCTTTAACGACACAACAAGAGAGCCCCCCCACCATCCCCCCGCCACAGCCCACTTAATCCTGGCCACATTCCGAAAACCAACTAAATAAAACCATGCTACTAGGTCCGCAGTCGCCACCACATTCCCACCAACGCGGTTACTGTTAAGGTACATATTACCAGTCTGACTGGGGCATGCACTGTGGACCGAAGTCCACCTGTATTGTATCTGACGTTAGCTCTGCTGTCCAGGGCACTGTAATGGGATTTGTTTATGTACCGCCGGTGGGTTCCAGGGAGCCATGCATGCTATGGGTCCACACGGACTTCACATTAGGGATTTGTACCTGCCTGTGTCTATATATTAAAAACACCGGTCAAACTGGGGCGTGCAGTGTGGGCCGACGCCCACCTGCATTTAATCTGACGTTACCTCAGCTGTGCTGGGCAATGCAATGGGATTTATTTATGTAATGCCGGTGGCTTCCTGGGACCCACCCATGCTGTCGGTCCACACGGAGTTGTACCTGCCTGTGTCTACTTATAAAGAACCCCAGTCTGACTGGGGCATGCAGTGTGGGCCAAAGCCCAGCTGTATTTAATCTGACATTAGCTCTACTATCCGGGGCACTGCATTGGGACAAACTACAGGATCAATACAGCGCTAATGAGCCGTGCACAGCTACGCTAGCATTGGAGTCCGCTGTAGGCACGCGATTGCTGAGGGTTTGTGCAGAGGCCTATGTCCTGGGTGCAGTGAAAGTCCGCTTCCAGCCTAGGATTGCTGAATCTGTGGGCCGAGGCCTATGCCTTGGGCGCGGTGCAAGTCTGCCATGTTTGGCAGCTCAGATCAATTTTTTTTTCATGTCTTGGGTTTCCTAGGACCCACCTATGCTGTTGGTGCTTTGCGGTGTTTGACCTGTCTGGCACAAAGGCACTGACTGACTTGGGTAGGGGGCAGAGCACTGACGGCTTTCCCCTTGCAGTGTGGATTGAGCTATGCGACACCTTGACAGAATGAATAGTGTGTGGCACATGGGTTCCCCATTGCTATGCCCACGTGTGCAGTTCCTGATGGAGGTGGCACAGGATTGGATTTCCCATTGCTTCTGTACAGCATTGTGGGCTATCGCCCCGCCCCTTTTAAAGAGGGTGGCTGCCTGGCCCTGCCAACCCTCTGCAGTGTGTGCCTCCGGTTCCTCCTCATGGCAGACGCACTTATAAATAGACATGAGGGTGGTGTGGCTATGAGGCCAGAGTGTGGCATGAGGACAGCTGAAGGCTGCGCAGGGACACTTTGGTGTGCGCTGTGGACACTGGGTCGTGCGGGGGGGTTGGGCAGCATGTAACCCAGGAGAAGTGGCAGCGGAGTGTCATGCAGGCAGTGATTGTGCTTTGTTGGAGGTAGTGTGGTGCTTAGCTAAGGTATGCATTGCTAATGAGGGTTTTTCAGAAGTAAAAATTGTTGGGGGGGGCCCACTCTTGCCGCTATTGTGGCTTAATAGTGAGACCTGGGAACTTGAGATGCAGCCCAACATGTAGCACCTCGCCTGCTGTATCCGTTGCTGTGTCGTTCCCATCACTTTCTTGAATTGCCCAGATTTTCACAAATGAAAACCTTAGCGAGCATTGGCGATATACAAAAATGCTCGAGTCGCCCATTGACTTCAATGGGGTTCGTTACTCGAAACGAACCCTCGAGCATCGCGGGAAGTTTGACTCGAGTAACGAGCACCCGAGCATTTTGGTGCTCGCTCATCTCTAGTCATGATCGAGTTTCACTAGAGATAAGCAAGCATACTCGCTAAGGACAATTACTCGAGCGAGTATTGTCCTTAGCGAGTACCAAGAAAAGATTCGGTTGCCGGCGTGGGTGAACGGTGAGTTGTGGGAGTGAGCAGGGGGGAGCGGGGGGAGAGAGGGAGAGATCTCCCCTCCATTCCCCCCTTCTCTCCCCCACTGCTCCACACGCCCCGCTGGCACTCGAATCTTTGCTCCCAAGCAGGCAGGTAGGTACTCGCTAAGGGCAATGCTCGCTCGAGTAATTGTCCTTAGCGAGTATGCTCGCTCATCTCTAAGTTCCACAGTTGAAGATTGACCTTAAAAAATTGATTAATGCGGAGGGTGCTTTGGTGTTTTGTCATTAAAGCAAGCAATGTACATTTGATTGTCCTGTAATGGCTATTTTTCATTCATTACCGTAGGTCCATAAAGAAGGCTTTCCAGCACTCTTCTGTCACCTTGTTGTAGGAATAAGATCTCTTGATGAACATCTATGCGAATGCATGGACAGTCTTCTGCAGCCATTGGTGAAATCCATTCCAGTTACTTACAAGATAGCAAAACAGCATTGATGGCATTGAAAGATTTTGAGTAGCATGGTGGGTTCATTTGGGTCACAGCAGACATAATGTCAGTATATATCATAATTCCGTATAAACATATTATCAACTGGTTTTTGCATAGCTGCAGTAAGCATACTCATATTTCCCAGAAATATCTATGTATGTCAGTATATATTTTGCTTAGACATCATTTTTTGTTACATTTTCAGTTGTATTTACAGATGTCTGGGGCTTCCGTGGGAGTGACCTTTTCCACATCTCTGGTCAATAGCAATATCACCTGGTGTGAGTCCAGGTGATGTAGTAACACCCACCATAAAAGCACAGCTGCAAATACTATCTTCCAAGCTTCCTCGAGTCCCCCTATACATGTCATTAAAGGTGTTCCGATGGGTGAGCAAAAAGCAACTGCTCTTCTGATGTTAAATAGGGCACTTAAGATGTCAAACCAATGTGACAGGATGGATTTTCAAAGTTTTAAACCCAGGTTAGACTAGAATACATGCAATGTGTCCTGCTTTCTCCTGTTTTGAGTTGCAGTCATAGTTCATCTGGTTCACTTAGGATTAACATCTGAAATTGTCTTTTTGATGGCCTCCTTAAAAACAGTTCTCATTAAAGACATCGTTAACTTTTTGTTTGATGACATTTATTCTTCATGTATTATTAGGTTCATTATTATCAATTAAATCTAGCATCTCAATTGGTTCTACAATCTTTTTATTATAGGGTATGTCACTGTTGTCTTTAGCTTAAAGTAATTATTTATGTCCACTTATTTTTGCTTAGATTTTTTATATAGTTTTATCGGCAATATAGGCTTGCCTAATATGAACACCCCTTTCATATCTAAGAGCATTATACCTTTGAGGCATTGGACAAACTCTAAAGAAATATTAATTCCCTTTGCTAAACCTGCTAATCCTCCTCTACCTCGGTCTATAGTCTATTGATTACATTCTTGATTTGTTCTAGGTAATTAAAAATTGTTATTCATTTCTTCTTACAAAATATATTTTCCAACACACATTCCGTTCTTTTTCCATCTATAAAACCTTTTGCCTTTTATGCTTTCATTGATGTATGAGCATTTACTACACAGCCAGAACAATTTTGAAGTGGGCATAATTCAGAGGATTTGAGTGAAGCCAATATCCAAAATCATTGCACGAATCTTGAGGATGTATTTAAGTGCTCTTTTTATTGTTTTTCAGTAGTCTGAGTGCTTGAAGGGGTATTTGAATCATAAACATTTATGGCACGTGGCTTTAGGCCTTGCACACAAACCACTCCATCAAACTCTGTGGGAGTCATGAAAAGACAGCAATAAGTAGAAAAAACAGCAGCACTCCAAAATATGCTGGCAGGCTAATATGCACAGCTCAAGTGGGGACCTGGCTCCGAAGTCCCAAGTCACAGATCAGAAAAATGAAAGTAGAGCAGCATCATTGAATGTTTTTTGTTTTTTTTAAAGTCAGTGCATCACACTTGATGCTGCTTTATTGATCAAGATTAAAAAATGCATACAGGCAACGTTTTAACTCCATACCAGAGTCTTTGTCAAGCCTGACAAAGTCTCCGGTATAGAGTTGAAACGTTGCCTTTATGCATTTTTTAAATCTGCATCAATAGAGGAGCATCGAGTGTGATGCATTGACTTTAAAAAAAAAAAACATTCAATGATGCTGCTCTACTTTTATTTTTCTGATCAGAGTCATGGAAAGAGCCAAGCAAACAGCACTCTGCTCTTTCAATAAGTTCTGGGGGCTTCCATCATGAAATTTGAACAGAAGAATGGTCAGCCTAATGGGGGTCACGGGACTCTTTAAATAGGTGAGGGTAATAGGAGTGGGCTTGCACATATTAAGCATTTAAGCCAGGAGTGGAACAAGGTACTACTAACATGACCTTTATGCCAAGAGCAGCCCTGTAAGTCATTAAAAGGGTTTCTTGGGCTTTAATATTGATGACCTATCATTAGGATAGGCGATCAACATCCGAACACTGGAGGTCCGACCCCTAGCAAACCCACCAATCAGCTGAGTGAAGATGCTTCAGTGCTCACTCTCTTGTTTGTTTACCAGGTATAGCTTCATAGGTTCACTTCAAGGAGACTGAGCTGCATTAAGCAGCAGTAGCAGGCACAGCCACCACAAAATGTACGGAGCTGTGCCTGGTAAACATATAGAGGTGACATTACTTGGTTCTGCAACATAGCCCCTTCTATCAGCTGATCAGAGGGAGTGCTGGAAGTCAGACCCCCATAGATCTGATATTGATAATGTATGCTAAGGATAGTCCATCAAAACTATACAGATAGAAATATGCTGTTTACAAAGTTATAGGAACAACTTAGCAGTAATCATTACAAGGGAATTGTTAAGATAACATATTTTTTGTATAAGCAGAAAATAGAGATGGAGGAGAGCTGCTACCGTTAAAAATTTCCTTCTTTATTGAATAAAATAAAGCATACAGCTCACAGGTGACGCTGAACGCGTTTCGGCAAAAGCCTTTGTCAACAGCTATGAGGTATGGAGTACATAAGACATTTATAGACCAAATACAAATTAAAATCAAAGGAGAGATACCTGTGTATGTTAGCTTGTTAGCTGACAAGCTAACATACACAGGTATCTCTCCTTTGATTTTAATTTGTATTTGGTCTATAAATGTCTTATGTACTCCATACCTCATAGCTGTTGACAAAGGCTTTTGCCGAAACGCGTTCAGCGTCACCTGTGAGCTGTATGCTTTATTTTATTCAATAAAGAAGGAAATTTTTAACGGTAGCAGCTCTCCTCCATCTCTATTTTCTGCTCATATGGAATCTGGCCGCTTGCCGTCGGCTACTTGAGGATGGAGCTTCTGTTGGATCCCAGATCTTCCTGCAACATTGAAAGTTACTGCTGGTGAGGTGAGCCCACATCTTTCTTTTTTATTTTTTGTATAGCAATCTATCATGTAATGGATATACCAGAGTGTATTTTTGTTGGTGGCCAAGTGCCTTGGAAAGAATTGCATATAATAAAGCAGAGATACTGTCAAATATGAGGTTGGATGAAGGATGTTGGAAGCCACTAACCAATACCTTTTTTATTGGTGCCATTCAACAGTAGTCACATTATATCCTCAGTACCTCTTAATGAGTGCTTATTTTTTGGCCAATAAGATTCAGCCTAAGGGCGCCCACCCACTGGCGTTTGCGATTTTCGTGCGTGAAAAACGCCGCGTTTTCGCGGCGTTTTTCCCACGTTTTCCGCAGCGTTTTTTTCCGCGTTTTCGCGGCTTTTCCATTAATTTCCATTGACTTTCATGGGTGCATTAGGAGAAAAATAAGGACACATATGCAACTGACAGTTCCTATGTTAAAAATCGCAACGCACCGCAAAAAAAAACGCCAGTGTACAGGAGTACATTCAATTCTAATTGCTCTTGAGAAAAAACGCAAAACGCAAAGAAAAAAAAATCGCCAGTGGGTGGGCGCCCTCAGGGCGCATAAACATGGGGAATTAAAAGGTTGTGCCTGAGAAAGTGCATTGGGCATTCTGTTCATGTACTGTCCGATGTGCTGAAAATCAGACAAGAATAGGACATGCTGCATGTGCATCAACCCATTTAAATGAATGGGTCCTATTTCTGTCCAATTTTTGGAGTGATTTTTTTGGTCTGAAAATCGGACGGAAATATTGTCCGTGCGTATGTACTCTTAATAGGAATTTTCATTACATGTCAAAACATGCAAAGGCAGTTGCCCATTGGGCATGAGAGCTGTATGTAATATGGTACTGCTCTACTCTGTTCTTCTTAAAGTATGGTATAACCTGTGGATATGCTATAAATTTATGAGAAAGGAATATATCTTCTCAGGATAGGTCATCAATAGTTAATCACAGAAGATTCACCGCTTGAGATCCCTGACAATAAGCTGATCACCTGTCCTACTGTCAGTGCATTGGGGCTGGTTGTGCATCATAGGGAATGGGAGCAGAAGTGCCCCAGCTGGATTTACACCCATTCAAATCAATGGGAACTGAAGCCAACTATTACATTTCTGGTATTTCCACTTCCAACATGGATGAGGAAGTATAAAAGCCGCTTCAGCTCCCATTGATTTAATTGGGAGTGAAGCAAGTTAGGGCACTTCTGCTCCCATCCCCTTTGATGACGTTTGGCCATGATAATGGATTATGTGCAAATTTATTTTTCAGTCTTTGATACATTTAAAGTAGTTATATCATAAAATATATTTTCCTCATACAATTTAGACCCTATCCGTGTTGTCCTTTATAATGAACTCTCTGCTATTTCTTAGGTTTTTGCATTTTTTATAAATATCACTGATGAACAATCCATTCCTAAGCTTTAGTTTTGCAGAAAATAGCTTTCAGTAAGCTACAAAGTACACACTAATCATTTCATACTTAGAAATCATCGAATATATTTATACTTCCAAAATGCTCTAATACACATAGAGACCAGCGGGTATAATTAATCATGGCTGAGTGGGTGTTCTTAATCTCAAAGAGGATGTTGTTATTTTTGTCAGGTTATAGATAAGTACATGTAAGGTTATATATAGCTTATAAATCTATACAATTGTTTCACATACAGTTTAGCACGCTGTGATCTCGCCACCCATGCCAACACTGTATACTTTCAGAAAAAGGTAGTGCTTTTACTGACTGCAATATTTCTATAGATTTATTTGGCAAAAAGCGACACTTGAATTTCCTTATAAAAGTTTTATGCTTTGGATTAAAGACAGGAGACACCGCTGCACGAAGAAACTTCCTAAATAGTAAATACATTTATTTCACAGTAAAGTTTAAAAAGCTTCACATATAAAATCTGTTACATTTTTTATCTGCAAAATGTGGAATTGTTTTCCTATAGTTAAAAGGACATTATAGCTTAAATGATTATATCAATTACAGAGTATTAATTGTACAGGGCGGGCCATGGAAAAGAAGGCCGGTACCACAGTCTTGTGAAAGCGGTCTAAAAAAAAATATCTGTCTTTGTTATTCTTACAACCAATCACAGTGCAGTTTTCATCTCTTATACTGCTGAGGTATAATGAAAGCTGTGCTGTGATTAGTTGCTATGGACAATAAAGACAGATACTTTTAGACAGCTTTCATAAGAGTGCGGTGCTGGGCTACTTTTCCATGGCCCACCCTTTATCATGAAATGTTACACAACCTTCTAAGATACATAAAGTATCAATTTGTCCAGGTTTTTAAGTTGCTGCCATTCAGTAGGGACTTTCATGGTATACTTCTGGCAGATAAACTTATGTCTTGTCTTGAAAATCAAGAACTGATACAGAAAATATGCTGGAAAATTGGTATAAGTTTTAGTTGCGAGCATAGTACCCTGTAAAGAGACTACTGATCTAGCATATTTGGTAATGTGTAATGATCATTATTTATTTGTATTGCCGTTTACTCTTGGAGGAAAATATAGAAAAATAGCTAAAAGGAAGTTATTTGTATGTGTCACTCTAAATAAATGGAAGCTCTAATATTCTAACTATTTCCATAATGAAATCTCGGCACCTTCGTTTACCTGTCAATGTGGATGCTGCATCCACAAACTAAAAATGTTGTGCATGATGATTATTCAGCATGCTTGTAGAAAAAAAGAAAATGATGGGCACATATTAATTAAAATGTAACCTAAATAGCACTCCCATGCAGTGATAGTCATATAATGAATGTTATGGCATGGATTGTGACACAGATTAACAAATGAAACCCATGTCGGAATCCATGCCATTATAGCATTACAATAAATGCTATGGAAAAGATTTTTACGCAAGTGGATTTTCACAACTGCATCTCCTGACTCACTCACTCACTCACTCACCTTCTATGTGCTCTGCCTAAGGAGTGAGGTTAGCTCTACTGACCCATGTCACAGGCCCCTCGCTAGCTAAGCCAGAAATCTACTGCACACTGATGAGGGGCAAACACCCTGAAACAGCTGTCTGTGCATGGATTCTGTCCAGTCTTTGTTACAAGGCTTGTATAAAGAGTCTAACATTGATTTGAAGGAATGCTGCCTTCCAATAGGTGGCACTACAGAGGTATTGTTCCATCTTCCTTATTTAAAAAAAAATTAAAATGACGGATTAATTCTTAATGTGGTTTCCGTGTGAAATCTGCATGGAAACCATGTTGAGTAGTGAACACTGATTTGCCTCATTGTCACATAAATGTCAGATCAATGTTGGAAAAGATCCAGCATGAATCTGACATTGACACTTCTTGCATAAACAAGAGCTTAGTGTTCTTAAGTACAGTCACTTATTTTTCAAAATTTTGTCATTCCAAAAAAAATCTAATTTTTAAATGACTCTTATTACATGCTGATGAATTTTGCAAGTGTTTTGTGGAATCTCAACATGAGCTTCATCGGTTTAAACTCTATTTTACCCTTGCCGTTTACTACATCAGATGTTTTATCAGTCATGTCATTTGTAATTAATAACCAAGTATAACGCGTATTGTGACTTCCTGAACCCAAACACTCTTTGTGTGCCGCAGTTTACTTCTCTAGTAGCTTCTGGTAATTCAGCTACATTTCAATTAGAGCTTCTTCAATCTTCCTACAGTAAGTAAGCCCTAAGTTTCCCTGGCAGAAAAACATGGACTTCTGAACTTTTGTATTATATGTCAGAAACTGCTTTACTCTTCTATACAATTTTTGACAGCTGCTTTAAGCAAGTCAACAGCAGTGAAAAACATTACTTAGCTAGCCCTACGGATCTTTATGAACCATAATAACTGTTTTACCCTTGCACTAGAAAGCTGATAAATACCAAGGTGGAAATGTTATAGAACATCGTATCTTAAACATGTCATTGTATGTAACAAGAGAAAATGTGATGAAAAATAGCAAGATCCCCCTACTGGTCTAATGCTGGGTTTTTTAAGGGACGACTGTCGGCTAAAGGATCTGCACGAGCAGGTGACAACAGTGTTAGTTGTTAGCGCTCATGGAGAGCATTTAGACAGGCAGATCACCGCTGAGTATCACTCACTTCTTGCTCATTTCTCGCTCAGCGCTTCACATTCTATGTGAAGCGCTGAGCATTTAGACGCAGCGAGAAGTAAGCGAACCGGCAATGCTTCTTATGTTGGTTGAAAGTGAGCGACAAACGAAAAGTAAATGAATAATAAACAATTGGTTTGCATTTCGACGTAATGATTATCACGCATCTTATCGTGTGAAAGTGGGTGACTTGCTGGGTCCGGGGATGTAGTTGTTATCCCCCGGTGTGAGCACTGAAAACCACTGCTCAATGCTGCTAAGTAGTACTGTAAATAGATAGGTTACTCAGCAGCAGATCAAGATATAAACAATCCTCCGGTGTTCAAACAACCCTCCCTGGGTGAGGAGAAGAAATGCAAGACCAAGACTGGTCCTGGATCCTGGACCATTACCTTATCCGCATAGAAAAATATGGTCTTGACAGCAATAGTTGTGTTTTAAAAGTTCATATTTTTTAATCATCCGTATTAAAATAGCTGATAAAGACCTACATTTAGAGGCCGAAACGTCGCACCAGCTATTTTAATATGGAGGATTGAACTTTTAAAACACAACTATTGCTGTCAAGACCATATTTTTCTATTTTTCAGTGCTGCTAAGTAGTCTGCCCATTGTAAAATTAGAATGGGCGGACAACTCAGCATGCCGCTCAGTGCACTAGGTGACGGATTTTAGTGCTTACACTGGGGAAATGACGGGGAAGGTAAGTATATCACTTACATCCCTGGACTCAGCGGGTCACCTACTTTCAGCTCATAAGATTAGTATAGAAGACTAAGGGTGGCTTCACACGAGCGTGTGTTTGTGCGTACATAGGTGTGTACATATGTGCGCACCCCTGTATGTGCAAAAACATGCATATATGCAAGTGTGCATTGCCTTCAATGAAGCAGTGGCTGCTGCCAGCGGCTCCATTGAAGGCAATGGTCTGCCGACACCCGGTAATTGTTTTTCGGGGAAGGGCTTTAAATGTGAGCCCTTCCCTAAAAAGCAAGGCAAACTAGTGTAAAAAATAATACAAAACACATGCTTGCCTTCCTTCAGCTGCCGGGGCTCAGCTGCATCCTCTCTGCACTGTCCCCGGCTCTGCAATGCAGTTCTTTGAGCAGGCGGGGAATTAAAGTCCCTGCCTGCTGAAAGAGCTGCTTCTGATTGGCTGAGGTGCTCAGCCAATCACAGGCAACTCTCACTGAATGCATGACATTTATTTATTTTTAATCTTTTTTACTTCCCCATTTGCTTATAAAACTTAATGCAATACTATGGTATTGCATTATAATGTCTTGACTGGACTTCTATTAGGCATATCCTAAAAGGAAAACCGTCATTGCAGCCATGGGGGCCTTCAGAATGTCCCAGGATGCCATGACACCCAATCAGCACTCCACAATCTCATTGCTAAGGGGGCGCCGTTCGTGACACCTAAGTTCCAATTGGGAGATTTAAATACTGCAGTCAGAAATGACAACGGCATTTAAAGGGTTACCCGCCATGACTGGAGTTATTTCCATTCGCAGTTGTTGCAGGTGAATGTTGGCTGTCAAAGATGGCCAGCATCCTCTGACTATGGAGCAGGTTTGGCTCCATACAATGACATCCAATGTGTGCCATACATGTATCTAAAATACATTGACCTACTGTTTAGGAAGAAAAGGTGAAAAACTACAGCAATAATAAACTTTGCAATATAAATTTTGTTGCATTAGTGCATGGTTAGATTTCCTAAATATCATTAGGCCTCAGGGTCACGACAAAGCTATGTGCAAGAGGCCATATGGCCATGTATGGAGTTCTGTGCAGCACCTTATGATAGACAACATGTGCTGCTATACCGTGCTGTGTCAATGGATATAGTATTCTAAAATACATATTATACATATATATATTCTTGCCTTTAACTTTAGGAAAGCACCAATTTGTATTTTTCAGTTTTAGACAATATCGCATTGCAATTTTTAAAAATATTTTCATTTCAAATATTTAACTATTTAGTACTATTTAATATAATTTTTCCTCCCTTACAACCTACCACTTGTAAAGTAAATACATTATTTTGCCCATTCTATGGAACCTCTGCTTGTAAGGTAATACATATTTTAACATTTATGGGGAAACTACTCTTTCAGTTTGCATTCCTTACTGCAAATTTAAAGGGGTATTCCCATAATTGGAATCCTATTTCGTTGTGTTCAAAATCATTCAAAAGAATGCATTCACCCATAAGATGTTTATTTCCCAAATGCTCCATTCTCCAGGTATTGTAGTTATTGATTTCTCTGTTCTCTGCTTGTTTACTGTTTGTTGCCAAAGAAACCAACCACCTCTTTTATGGAAAGAAATAGCAGAGGCGTAACACATGCCTAGAATCTACTACTAATGCACACTGTATGTGTGTCTAAAAGGGGAAGATAGCTTCTGAGCTATTCTGAATATGCATTCAATGTGCACCTACATGGAATAGCATAATATTAAAGGCGTTTTCCAAAATATTACATAACCTGTCCTCAGGATAGGTCATGAGGAGTTGATCGATCAGGGTCCACCACTCAGGATCCTGGCCAATCAGCGCCACTACGTACAGGGTTCAGAGCAGAAGCCACTGCTCCGACTCCTCTGTAATGGCCGGCAAATGTAACTTTAGGCTGGGGTCTCATTAAAATCCATGGGCGCTCCACCTAAAGTTCTAAGCGCCAGCTACTACATAGGGATTGGAGAAGCAGCAGCAGCAGCACGTGCTCCAATCTTTGTGTATAGCGGAGCTAACAGTGGGAGCCTGCTCAGTTGATTGGCTGGGATCCCGAGCAGTGGACCGTGACCGATCAACTATCCCATTAAAAGGTTATAAATATTATGTTGCATGGAAAAACCCTTTAATATGTATATTAAGTGTACTTTCATTGTACTTATCAGTTTTACACATTCTACTGCACCATGGAAGACGGTTCCTTACCTGATCCATGTTCCCTGTTTGACTTCAGTCAATAGGAAAGACAGTTGTTTGGTTATTGACATTAGGAAGAAGAACCCTGTCTGAGATAACTTACATAGAGATAAAGAAAGCAGAAAACTAATATGATTCATAAACATGATGAGGTTAATTTTCTTCACTCTCTAAAACAAATATAGTACAGTAATGTAAAAAATATTGTGTTACACAAAGGACTTGTAGATAAATAGCCATATACTATATGTAGCTAATCAATATTTGGGTTTTTCATGGCATTGATGATGAAGCTTCCCTAAATTAAGCTGGATAGAGGAAGCATAAACCAAAAGAGTTGAAAAATAAATCAAATTACCATCTGCAAGGTGTTTTCCATACAAATCTACTGTATGAACACTAATTGCAAACAGTCAGACCACTCACAGTATGGGACTGATGCTTTATTGTCTTGGATAAATGGCACAGGTAGGAGTTAAATGGCCCAAATAAAATGTTCTGATCAATACATTGATATGCACTGTTCAGTATATGAAATATACTGAACAGATATAGAGCATTAAAATTATGCTCGAGGCTTGTGCTGTGTATCCAACTCTGAGCATCTACAGTCGAAGTCAGTGCAGTATTCATTTCTTCAAATAAATGATAGAAAGCAAGTGTAGAGGGAGTATGATTACCTGAAGAAAATGACTGCCTTTGACAGTTGCCTTAGGCTTCCGTTATAGCAGAAACACTCTAAAGCAATATAGGAGCCTCACTTTGGTAAAATAGAGTTGCGCATTAAAAATGAAATTAATACTCAGTATAATATCATGGCATAATAATTATACATATAAACATGAGTGGATTTAATCATACCATGTGTTCAAAGTTATCAGAATCAATCAGGATATAGTCAATATTCCTATGCTTGACCAGAAAGTGAACTGAATTTCATTTCTTAATAGAGTCTATATTCTTACTTTAGTATGTTAGGAAACCTTAAAGGGACACTGACTTTTCAGCCAACTTATGTTCATCCAATAGACTGCATGTGTCTTATTAATCTGGTAATATCCTTTCACTATTTTGTTTTTGTTTTGCCAAGGTAATCAAGTTGGAAGCTGCGACCCACTGCTTGTTGTTAAGCAATCAGCTTCTCTTGGATGTCTTTTTAGTTGTAGTCTGTCTTCACAGGCTCAGCCTTCCTGCACTCACACAGCTCTCAGATCTGCAGTCAGTGTGTACTTGATCTATGCTACTCCTGTTATTTTTAACTAACCTGGTATGTGAACTTTTTATGTTATAGGCATTATACGTGTCTCCAGTTTTCTGTGGGCAAAACAGCATTGGATTGGATTTATCTTTATCAGCTGCTTGACTAGGTCTTGTGTGTTTGCATGGTCTTAGCATATATTGAGATCTCTGTATATGATCTATATATGCTGTGACCATGCAAACCAAAAAGACTAATTAAAGCCACTAATAAAGATCAATCCAATAGGAATAATGCTGCTTTGTTTACAACACAGAGATAAGTGCACATACCAGGTTAGGTAAATACAACATCCCTGACTGCTAGTCTGAGAGGAGTGTGGTGCAGGGGACCTAGCCAATGAATATAGCCCCTCACCCACAGCTAAGATATCCAAAAGCCTAAATTGCTGGAGAAGCTGAATACCTAACTACTAGCAGTGGATTGCACATGAGTTACACTTCAGCCTTGATTTATATTTGTCAAAAAAAATGAAAGTATATCACAAGATTGATGAGACACATACAAGCTATTAGATAAGCATGCATTGACTGAAAAGTTAGTACCTTCTTAAACTGATCTTACATGTTGAATTCTCCATTCACAAGGTTATCCCAATAAAATTATCAGGATGAGATTCTGACGTTTGAATTTCCATGCACAGATATTTTTCCACCCTAGGAACAAAATTTCCTTCTGTTCCCCAGGGTAGAAAAGGTGGTAAATGAACTGGCAATTCTGTTGCACATGTGGTCCACATAAAATCGCCCCATTGAAAGTGAGAACTCTGCTGATCATTCATGAATATACCATAACAGTACAACACTTGCTTAGACTAAAGGAACCACAGCACTAGTTAAGCACTGTGGTTCCTTTAAAGTGTTGCCCTACATGGCCATACATGGTGTGGAGAACTGCAGCACAGGTCTATTCATTTGAATGGAGAAATACTGAAGAGGCCCAGATGGGAATACTCCTTCAAAGGGGTTGGCCATGATTGAGTGTTATCCCTATTTATAGAATGGGGACTACATTTCAAAACGGTGGGTGTCCTACTGCTGAGACCCCAGCAATCCAGTAAGGGCAGCTGCAGTCACAGATGTGTACTTCTGATCTTTTCATTTTAATGGGAACACTAGGGGTGCCATGTTTAAGTACTCAGCTATCTCTGACAGTCTCATTGAAATGAATGGAGTGGTGGTGCACATGTGCAGCTGCTGCCCTCACTTCTTGATACTCCAGAGTCCCATTTTTGACAATTGTGGTGTTCACAGTGGTCAGACCCACATTAGTCTGGAAGCTATTCTGTATTCTGTGGATAGGAGATAACTTTCAATTATGGCACAACCTCTTTTACATCGGCGCTGCGATTTTTGGCCGGCTATGTCATGGCCACAGTTCAACTGAAAATCGCATGAACGAGAGGCAGCCGTGACCAATTCACGGCTGCATCTCCAGTTTATGCACCGGTCCAGACGGCCAAGTGTAGCGTGTATACGCCGCACCCAGAATACCATCAGGCAAAGGGAGAGAGTTTTTACAGACCACAAAAACAGCTATCTGAACTGAGGTATTGGAAACCAATGCATCAGATGGGTCGCGTATATCGGCCAGCCATGAAAACACGGCCGATATATGCTTGTGTGAATGAAGCCTTAATGTCAGAAAGTAGTTAAAATGTAATCTGTCAATAAACATTCTTTTTCTATTTTCATACATTTAACAATGGAATGATGTAAGCAATATATTCTTAAATAGCTTGAACACCTCAATTTCTACACTCATAATTATTATGTACATAGGGATTAAATTAAAGAGGTTCTGACATGAATAATTTTTTTATGCTTTAGCAGCCATTGTTCCCTGGTCTGCCTAATGGACCCAGGGAACCCATGGGTTAATGGCTGCTAAAGCATAAAAATCTTATACTTACCGGTTCTCCTGTTGTTGTTGACATCGGGGGGTCATCTCCCGGCAGCATATTAGCACTTTCTGCTTAGGTTAAGCAGCCTGACTAGAGCCACCTGATTGGTGCACGCTGTGCAGTCACGTGGTGCCGAAGAGGCAATCAGGTGGCTCTAATCAGCAGCGCTGCTTAACCTAAGCAGAAAGTGCTAGTATGCCTCCCGGCAGGCAGTCTTCTTCCTCCAGCAGCCGCGCTGCTCCGGGATCGCGCGCATGCGCAGTGGAGAGGTGCCCTCTGACAGGAGTCAGGACGGGCTGCGTCTCCACTGCGCATGCGCAGCACTCCGGAGTTCAGCCGGACGGACGGGCCGCCCACAGCAAGCACTGCTTGTGACGTGCTTGCTGTGGCGGTCCGTCCGTTGACCTCGGAAGTGCCTGACGGACGGACCAGAGCAGGAAGCGGTCTTTTTGACCGCTCCTGCTCTGCTTTAAAGGCACAGAAGAAGATGCCGGCTGGAGGGGACATGCCTGGCGATCGGGCCAGGCCAGGCAAGGTGAGTACAATTTTTTTTTTTTCATGTCAGAACCCCTTTAAGAATGCAGAAGGAAAGTAGCCTTGTTAATTTGCCAGAGGTTAATTCACTTCTAATTTGTTGTAATCATGTAAAAGTGTTTGGTCACTTGTCCTGAGAACCTGCAATTACTTGTCTGGCTATTAAACCACTATTAGACCAAATTCATTAGGGCTCATGGTTCTGGCACGGAGCCTACATAACTGTGCATTGAGCCTGTATGGTACCATGATTTGTATTCTGTTGTATTTGTATAGAATGTGATAATACAAAATCTGTGTGGTTCTGTATGAGATGGGGGGCATGCGGAGGTACAGTAGAGGGCTCCTGAGGCTCTATGTCAGCCCTACAAAGTACAGTCATAATACATCAGTGTGCATAAGCCCATATGCTGTATACACATGGGTGATGCTTTAGTGCGAGTTCTGTTCGATTCTGAGATGGACATAACTCGCACGGTAAAATAACCCATTCATGGTTTCATTTACATGAGTTATTTTTCACTCAGATCGATAGTCCAAGTTTGAAATATTGCTGCATGTTCTATTCTGGTCCTGGGTGTCTGTGTACTGTCAGATGCTCTCCGCTTCAATCATTATATCTTCTTGATGTGAAATCACTTTGGTATCCTTCTGGCTAATTTATAGACTTAAACACATGGCCATGTTTTTGTCATGTTTTCTGGCACTCGCCTACTCCAGTGGCTTCCTGTTCAGCACTGGAGTCCTGGTGCTCACCATTTAGAACCTAGAAGAAGCAGGCTGGATATCACATACTGTTCATTGTGCATAGCATCGCTCATACGGCTTCAGCAGCCATGGGAGTATCATTGCTCAAGTCTGTGACTGCTGAGCAGTCATGTGACCAATGAATGGCACATAACCTGCAGTCTGCTTCTTCTAGGTGAGTATTGGGCTCCAGCTATGGATAGGGTGCCAGTAACATAGGTGAGCATGTCTTTTTTCTTTCTTTTACACAATTCTAAGACTGTCAATTTTTTAAAGTTCCAGAAACCCCTTTTAAAGGGTGAAAACAGGGGGATCACTAGATGCAGCCCTCAGGAGTAACCAAAAGTCAAATTGATCAGTGGTATAGTGAGTCCATAGCCATTGTTTGACAGCTATTCATCACAGTGATGTAAAATAATTACAATAAGTAAAACCAAGACTTATAACATGTACTGTACATTCATTTCTATATTAACAGTATTTTATGCAGTGCATTATAATTGCTTAGTGTTACTTTTTGGGAATGGAGCAAGTAAGACACTAATTATTGTCTTCTTCTAAAACCAAATACTGTATAAAAGGCCCTGACTAGGACAGGAGCCAATCAGATGTTTTTGCTCCCGCGTATAAGTCTCAACCTTGGAAACTGTGGATATTATATACAATTTTATTTTCATTTCATTTCAGAATTACATAGTAAATTACTTCATTATTGATATTACATTACTGATCTTAACCTGACTGAACTGCTAAATGATGTTGTACTGTTGTTCACAATCCAAGTGTTATAAATAGAGATAAGCAAACCTACTCGGCCACGCCCCTATTTCGCCCGAGCGCCGCGATTTTCGAGTACTTCCATACTCGGGCGAAAAGATTCGGGGGGCGCCGTGGGTGAGTAGGGGGTTGCAGCAGGGAGTGGGGGGGAGAGGGAATGAGAGGGCTCCCCCCTGTTCCCCACTGCTATTATATATTATATTAATTATGATATGAGCAATAATGCTTGGCAGTGCAGATGAAACCAACAGTTAACAGAAATGTTCATAAAGGGAAAATGTATCACTGACAAGGGTCAGCTGCTATTATATTATGCCAAGATGATGTGTTCAAAAGTTCCCAAATGTACCTATAGATGATGATATTTGAAAGTCAGCAAAATGGGATGAATATTGCATGGGACTAGCAGTTATATCAATATAAGCGCTTATTCACATGAGCGTATATCGTCTCTATTTTCACGGCCTGCTGATATACGCGACCATCTAATCTATAGGATTCTAATTCATCAGTCCAGATGCCCAATTTTCCGGTGCATAAAAATGGCTGTCCGTTTTTATGCTGGCTGGAAAAACTGGTCTGGACTTATTTTTTCGTCCGGAATATGTCGGACGGTCCAATAGACTCCAATGGGAGCCTATGAGAGCTGCTGACAAAGGGAGGTGGGAGGGAGTTTAGCAGCACTTCTGCTAACCCCCACCTTCCTTCCCTCTCTCCGCCCCTTGCCGACTGTTGGCAAAGGGAAAGGGCGGGAGATTAGCACACTAGCCTCGTCCTGCCCCCTCCCATTGCCGACAGCTGGCAACGGATGGAGAGGGGGAGAGAAGGGGGAGGGAGCTTAGCAGAGCTAAACTCTCTCTCCACTTAATGGTATTCCCGGTGCGGCGTATACTCAACGCACCCAGGCCATGTGAACGGGCGCATAAACGGGAGATGCAGCCATGACTTGGTGTGGAGGAGCCCTTAAAGTCAACTCAATCAAGGTCTTAAAACTGGCCTACTTAGGTGGGGTTGACACTGTTCTGGTGTTACATTTGGCACAAATATATGTAACTGTTTCCCAATTCTTATTTCTAAATTTGAAAATCAATGGCAATTTATCAAAAGGGATAACATATGTGATAATTTAAATATTCTGGAAAACAAACCATTAGAAACATAATAAAGAAGTCAGTCAACAATCAATAAAATGATATTCTGGTTTCAAAATGTTTTTTTTCCACTGTGACACCAGAAGACAGTGTTAACCTATCCTAAGTAGATGGGAAGTTTCAAGGTATATATAAAACACTAAGAAATATTTAATTGAACAAACCACCAGGGTTATATTTTTCTCCAATTGTGTTTTTGTTAAAAAAGAGAAAAATGTATAATACAGCATTTTAACAGAAATTCCATTGTTTAAGTCAGTTACTGACTTAAACTGACATGCCACTTATTTTTAACACAGCAAGAAAGCTAATTGAAGCATGATTTGCTTTGACAAAATTGCAACTTGTATCTGGGTTTTTGTTTTTTATTCTTGAAACCCAACAAAGAGAAGACATAGCACCTAGAACATGATAGGCTCACATTGTTCTATAGCTATTGTACATAGCTACTTCACTCACAGCTGGTGATTTTTATTCTCTTTTCTTGAATGAATCAGAAACTTAAAACTACAATTGACACATAATAACTGGAGTTCTCTGGGGTACATTGATTCAACTATGGAAAAAAGGAATAACAAAAAAAAAAGATTTTTTGATCCTTAGTGCTACAAACAAAGCATCAGCCCTGTCAATGTCTGTACCTTCTAATTAATGTTTTCAACATGTGGTTGGCAATTGTGAAAGTTCAAAAATTCTGTTCTACTGCTTGAACATACAGTTCTCAGTTCTCTATTGTATCATATGAATTGGGCAACCACTGTTGCGCAACAGGAGCAATCTAAAAGCCACTATATATGGATTGTATTCCCTATTAATTACTTTGTTTTCAAATCAAAAACTAGCTATTGGCTCTAATATTGTATTTTACCATAAATCAATTTTATTGGCAAAAACAGAAAAAGCAATATAGTGTTTATTTGCTAAATTAGGCATTACCCTTATTAAAAAGCAACTAGTGAATTTCTTTGTGCATAAATACATATAAATTAGGTGTACAGTATGAATAGATATTCAGCAGACTCACCAAAGTTTCCCTGCTTAAGAAGAAAAGATTGGAAACAGAATACAGAGGTCCAATGAGAATAAAGCTGTATAGAGGTAAAAAGATACAAATACAGGCCCATTTAGACTGGACAAATGTCGGGCAAACGATGTCCAACACTCGTCCCCGAACATACTTGCGCTCATGCTGTTGCACATGAGCTTGTATTACTGGCTCACAGCGGGGAGGCTGCAGGAGATTTCTCTCCTCGCACTCCCCACCCCTCTGCATTGACTTAACATAGTGGCCGTTCAGTACTGAACGGCTGCTATTTACACTGAGCGATCAGCGAATCGTTTATGCAGCAAAAACAATGGATGATGAGCTGACCGCTGATCTCTCAGTGTAAATAGCAGCCGTTCAATATTGAACAGCCACTATGTTAAGTCAATGGAGAGGGGCAGGGGAGCGAGAAGAGAGAAATTTTCTGCAATCTCCCCACCCCCCTGCTGGCCACTCTGTGAGCGAGCCAGCACTACTAGCTCCCATGCAATAGCACAGGAGCGAGGACACACAGGGACGAGTATCGGGCATTGTTTGCCCAACATTCATCCCATCTAAATGGACATTAGGGTATGAGCTAAAGTAAGATGCAGAGCTGAATAACCAGGAGAACTGAGAAAGATAGCAGTCTTGCACAGACATAGGACAAAGGTTATAGGAGTAAAACAGAATAGATAAACAGAAATATAAATGTAGAAATACAATGTCAGGAACACCACTGTTAGGGATACCTGTGGCTGAAATGTAAGGGACCAGAGTCGCCACAGAGCTAATCATGCCTGATAGATAGACTCCTTAAATAGGCTGATACACCCGGATCCAGGTGTATCATTTCTTCATTTGTTGAGTGTGATGGTGGATAGATCTTAGAAAACAATCATTTTATTTCTCTGGTTTTCTTTAAGATGTGATCTTTGACTCCAAAATCCGGGAAACGGCATGCAATGTCACAAGGAGGGTCATTTTATTTGCCACAAGTTCTTAGAGATCTGAGTGCTTTTTTTTAAAATGGATCAAAGATAGTTGTCACCCAGGAGGTCCATAATTATTTTCAAGAGTTTCTACACATGACCCGATATGTCTCATAGCATGCATTATTTCTTGAAGGTATTTCTTGAGCAAATGGGTCTAATGCCCTAGCCAGGATGATTTACAGTAAGGAGCATGATGTTGCAATGTCATTGCTTATGAGCTCATCCTCTCCTTTACTTTTTTTCCACCTGATTCTTCTCTTATATGGGAAGAGGTATTTTTAGAGGTGTGGGGGGTTTTATTGGATATGGAGGTAAGGAGATGTGGTGGCTCTTTCATATATTTGTCATTGTTTCCTTTGACGTTGGTTGGTTTGGTAGAGCCTTCTACCTCTTTGGAGGTATTATCATATTTCACTATCCATAAGTATTGCAAGAAATGCAAGGAGTTGTACTAAGCTGTGTGTTACATAATTTTGCTCCGGATATATATTAAAAGGAAAATAACAAGTATGGAGTGAAACTGTTTCAGCAAAACTCCAGTGAATTGAAGTCACTAAAGTAATTCAGGGCAAATTAAAGTCACAATCAGGATGAGTGAGACTTGCAGGTTGTTAAATTGATAGCCATCGAAAATTGCCTGTATGGTCTTTTTAAGGTAAAGTTAGTTGGGATCACTAAAAGCTTGGCTATTGAGTGATCTGGAGATAGACTTACATTTATTAGCCTGGTAGTCTATAAAATGGTGCATGTTAGATTGCAGATTAATTACTACTAAATGATTTCTAGATGGTATCTGAACCTAGTTGAGTTAAAACGAATGAGAAATTTTGGGAATTGCTGAGGATAGTAGAGACTGCAGACTGCTTTCACATGTAGTGACAATAAACAGAGTCAACTAAAGCTTTATAGTTAGAGTTTCTCAAGTTATCCAAAAATGTTCTAGGTATAAGGAATTAATAAGCACAAGGATAAAATAAGGATTACACTAGGCAATGCAATTTTTGTATCTAAGAAAAGTTTATTTGTTCCTGTTAGCTTATTGTAAAATATAATGGAAAATAACTTTCATTTTAAAAAAAGTTTGCTTTTGTGGTCAGGACATCGCTAATTAAAAATATATGATTTTAAATTTTGAATGTTTCAAGGAGATACACAGTGAGAAAAGAAATGACTTACAATCATGAGCCAAAGATATTATACAATGCAGAGTATGTCCATACAGTTCAAAATTAATGAAATGTTCTTTTCGAATGACGATTGTGTAATTTGGTCACTAGCCCCCAGATGTAGCCACCTATCATATTCTCTTTATATTGTCCTTGATAGTGATGCTCAAACTGCTGCATATCTTGGTGAAACCTTTCTCCTAAATATGCTTTGTAGGCTGCATTCATTCTTGCTGTTGTTGCCAAAGAGTGCTTCTTTGCCCGTGTTTTGGTGAACTCTCCGCATACATAACAGAAAGCAGCTGCAGGATGTTTACAGCCTCTTGATGCCATACTTGATTCAAATAATCACCAATTTATCAACAGATGTAAAACAAACAATAAATAACAGCATTATGTTAGTATACAAAATAATTACTGTACATGTATAGTCATGAACCTGCACTGTACATATAATCTTAGTCAGCAATGTGACAATCAAAGTTTTGGCTCAATAACTGTTAATAATAACCATTTGTTTGTTATCCAAATAATGCGAAAAAACCCAATACCATTGATTTCCGGAACACAAAAAAACCCATTTTTTTTGTTGCCTAGTGTTATAGATAGCGTGTGTGAGTTATGCTCAGTGACATTAAGAGTAAGATATACTGTATATGGGAATGGTTGTGAAATGAGGGATGGAAAAGAAATAGTTCAGTTTTAGGTGGATTTTTAGGTCCCATTCAGATGTTCACAAGGACAATTTCTGATGCTGAATTTCTAATTTTATGCAATGGTGTGATTTGACTTTGATCTTTCTTACTTGCATTCCATCCATTGCCAAATTCTGTCAGTCTTCACCTAATAAACAGGTCAAATCAGATGTACATCCATACCTCATCAGTAACAGTGCGAAAACACTAATCAAAAGCCCTAACAGTTTTTTGCCCCGATTTAACACATTACAAATTGGTAATCCACTAAAAAAAAGTAGCTCCACTTTAATCCATCATGAACACAGCATTAGGGTGCCTACCCACTGGCGATTTTTTTTCCTGCGATGCTAAATTGCGTTTTGCGTTTTTTCTGAAGAGCAATTAGCATAGAATGTGTTTTTGTCCATTTGGGTTTTTTTTTCTGTTTCGTTGCAATTTTTCACATAGGAACTGTCAGTTGCATATGTGTCCTTATTTTTCTCTTAATGCACCCATGATTGTCAATGGAAATTAACAAAAAATGCTGCGAAAAAGGCGCGAAAAACGCTGCGTTTTTCACGCACGAAAATCGGCAACGCCAGTGGGTAGGCGCCCTTAGGTCGGTTTCAGATGAATGTGATTTCGTCCTGGTGCTTTCAATGGTTTCATGTTCACCAGCTCTTTTTTCGAGAGCGAATACTACACCCAACAAAAGATAGGACTTGCCCTATCTTTCCTGTATATAGTTAATACAGCGTGCAGGAAAGATAGGGCAGCACCTATCTTCCCGCGTTTTTTTCAAAGTACTGCGCTATGGTGTAGAGTTTAAAAAGCCCAAGAAGAGGGGGAAAAAAACTGTTCATGTGCAATTACACTCTTAGGAAAAGAGAGTAACAGCAGCACTCCAAGTTGAAAAACACCACTGGTGCAAGGCGTCTCTATGCAAAGCCTAGATCCGGGACCTGACTCCAAAGGTCCACCATAAAGTACAGATGAGGAAATAGAAGTCATCCAGGCAGCATCCGTTTAAAAGATTGCTTCTTTATTCAGTGCATAACATCACAGGTGAGGCAAGCAGCAGCTACGTATCGACCCTATGCATGGGTCTTTCTCAAGCTAATGCCTCAAACATCACACCCACATTATACTATTTAATGTGGGTGTGATGTTTGAGGCATTAGCTTGAGAAAGACCCATGCATAGGGTCGATACGTAGCTGCTGCTTGCCTCACCTGTGATGTTATGCACTGAATAAAGAAGCAATCTTTTAAACGGATGCCTCCAGGATGACTTCTATTTCCTCATCAATTACACTCTGTTGTGAGCATACTTGCGCATACAGCCATCTGAAACCGCCCTTAGGGCGCCCACCCACTGGCGATTTTTTTTTCTTTGCGTTTTGCGTTTTTTCTGCAGAGCAATTAGAATTGAATGTACTCCTGTCCACTGGCGTTTTGCGTTGCGTTGCGTTTTTTAACATAGGAACTGTCAGTTGCATATGTGTCCTTATTTTTCTCTTAATGCACCCATGAAAGTCAATGGAAATTAATGGAAAAGCCACAAAAACGCCGCAAAAAACGCCGCGAAAACGCAGCGTTTTTCACGCACGAAAATTGCAAACGCCAGTGGGTGGGCGCCCTAAGGTTGATCTTTTTATCTAGCGTGTTGTCCAATTTAGACAGAACGACAGATGTCTAAAAGGTCGGCATGAGCGCTGATGTCACTCCTAAGGTTGTTAATGCTAATGCAGAGCATTTAGACAGACAGACTTCAAGGCTAGATTGCAGGCTTCTCGCTCAGGGCTTCACATTCTATGTGGAGGGCTGAGCGGGGAGCATTTACACACAACAACTCGCAATCCAGTGATGTTTTTTATGCTGACTGAAAGTCAGCAATAACGAATAGTAAATGATTTTTTTGCCGTTAAATGGGACAATTATTGCTCAAATTTGTTCGTTGTCATTTAAAAAAAAAACTTTTTAATAGTGACACATCAGAAGTTTTGATCGGTGGAGCTCCAGGTGCTGAGACCCACACCCATTGATAAAATGAAGGAGCAGATGCAGTCAGCCAATTGCTGTACCACTTCTGCTGTAATCTCTTCTCTGGACTTGAAGACCAACTTTGTGAGCTTGTCTTCAGCTAACAAGCTGAGCCTTTCACAGCCCAAAGGGCAAAGCACTCAACTGACCTTTTCTAAAGCTTTATTTTAATGACTTGTGAAGGTCTCAGTAGCTGGACCTCTGCCATTTAAAACTTCTGACATGTCACTATGACTTGTCAGGAGATTTGTGTAAGGGCAGCTACTCTTTAAATTCGATACTTTCCTTCTATTCTGCATGTATCTCTGCTCTTATCTCTTTCTACCAACTCACTTACAGTATGATCTTTGCTCAGCCAATGATCCATGACTCTCATCCTATTATTACATTCTTTCATTCCTGCAGTGACACCACTGTACAGTATTTTTACCAATTCTTGGGAGGAGCACAGTGTTACCCAGATGTGGGGGTGTATTCCCATGCAATTTAGGGAGCTTTGGCTGCATTATGGATGTTCTGATGTTAATGGGAGTCAGAATTGGCCATCCCAAATCACAGTAATTCTGGTGAAATGGGCCGATCCCGACCTAAACCAAATATTCCCCTAATTGCTAATTGTTGCATCATTTTATATCAATGTTGATTTTTTTTTTTGTTAATGATGATTTGTTTGGGACAAAATGTCTTGGATGAAGTATATCATATTCACTTTTCTTAAATTCCGGTTTGTTGGAAGTGTCAATATTTCCTGCTGTGCTCATTTAGTGGAGAAGTGCCTTGACAAAACAGCATGGTTTTAATGAGCATGTAAGCTCCAGCTTTATATACCTGATTAGCCTTCTAACAGTGCATGGAAAAATCCTCATGTTGTCAGTCTGTCCATTATTCACTCAAATAATGACAGCTTATCTTTTCTTTAATGAATGGTGGAAATAAGTTTGCTTCCAGCAGACAAGCAAAAAACTTCAACAACATTTCAACACTAGCAAAAATTACCTAAATAGATTAAAAAAAGAATGAAAGTAACAAAACTTATTAATGTGCTTTATATGGCATAATCAAAGGACAAGTGTGTCCTCCAAAAGTCTATTCCTGCAGCCTTCCCAAGGAGCACTAGGTTGTCCATTCATAAAAAATTATTGCCATGCAAACCTACTTGACCAGTGGAGTAGTTAGTTGGAGGATGACGCCTCCCAACACTGGGTAAATATTAAAACCAACATTACTAAATACCCACAGCTTTCACGCTTATTGTGGGTTTCTAGGTTAACAAAAAAAATCCCATCATCACCGAACCCCACTATATCAGCCACCATACACATTTGGAAACTTGTATCTATAAAACTGGACATCCTCCCACTACAAATTCTTAAATTGCCAGTGGAAGTGATCCCATTATTGATACCAAACACAGACATGAGTACATGGTGTGCTAGAGGCATTCGCACAGTGAAATATTTGTTTGAGAAGTCCTCACATAGGCCATTTATTCAAATACATGATATGTTCAAAATATCCCATAAGGAATTTTATAAGTATTTACAGATATGACACTATCTTATATCATATAATCCCCACAATCACAACACCCCTTAATAGCTATGAATCCTATATGTATAACACCAGAAACCAAACCAAGGGTATCTCTAGGGCATATGCAGAACTATCAAGATGCTCTCAGCCTCTCATACTCCTTTTCAAAACCAGATGGACAGAGGAACTCCAGCAAAATTTCACCACAGATGAATGGCCACATACATACCTACTTGGGTCTAGGTTTTCTTACCCTGTGAACCACCTGGAGACCAATACGAAATTGATATACAGATGGTACTTAACCCCATCCCGCTTAGCCAAAATGTATCCAGAAACCTCTGAACTATGCTGGGATGCCACCAACAAGTAGGTTCATTCCTTCATATCTGGTAGTTGTGCGAACCTCTCCAAAACTTTTAGGACCAATTTTAACATGTACTGTGCTCCATTTTACAAATTTCAGTACAGTGGGTCCTTTTGTCACTGGGCACAGAAGACTACTCCTCTGAGGATGTCCTTATAACCTTCCATGTCCTAACGGCAGCCAGAACTTCCATAGCAAAAGACGGAAAAGTACTAGTATACCGATGCTGACCGAAATTTTCCAGGTGGTTCATGACAGCTGCTTAATGAAACATATGATTGCATCCAGACTAGACCAGATGGAAGGGTTCAAGAGAAAATGGGCTAAGTGGTTTAAATTTTCAGCATATACTTGTTGAATATCCTGAAAGACGGCACTCATTAGGTTTTGGGTTTTTTTTGTTTGTTTTTTTATTCTTCTTTATTTGAGGAACATAAACATTACATGAGTGTAAACATATAAAAGACAATGCTTATTACACCACAATAATCACAACATTGTTAATCTAATCTGTCTTAAAGCTCTTTTCTGCCTCAATTTTGTAAGGGAGAAAAAAAAGATAATGCACACTATATATATCTGGCACATCCATCTGGGAGAGCTCTGGAGTCTATCAAATAACTGTCTATGAAATAGGGTCCCATCTTCACGTGTTGTTCGATATATATAGAAAAGGGACTAACATTTACAAATAAATGGTTAATAACATAGTAAAACAGGACAAAAAGAAAGGCATCTTGAGGTACTCACTTATAACTAGTTATGTAGGCTCTCTCCACACGCTCCACATCTCCTCGTGTTTCAGTATACTGTTTTCTCTGAACGCCAACCATCTTTCAAATATTTTTTGTTCGGACATCCTGGAAACAAAATCACAGAACATCGGGGGGTCTGCTTTCCTCCAATGCTTTGCAATCATTGCTTTCGCGGTCATCAGGGCATGTCCCACTAATTTTCTGGACGGAGGGGGAAGTCCCTCCAGACCCACAAGCAGCAGGACCTGTTCCGCCTCTCTGCGGATCTGGAGATGCAAAGTTTTGTCTAATAGATTTAATACTTCTCTCCAGTAGGCTTTCAATTTTGGGCAGGACCAAAAAATGTGAGAGAGGGAGCCTCTACCTCCACATTCCCTCCAGCAGGCCCCATCCCCTCTGCGGAATCTGTTACTAATTAGTGCTGGGGAATAATACCAACGCGTATTAATCTTAATTTGTACTTCTAGGATTCCCATCCCTTTGGTAGCTGCCCCTGCTAGTTTAAACGCGTTGTTCCAGCTGTCCATTGGGATAGTTGTCATAAGTTCCCTTTCCCAATTTAGCATATTGATTCTTTTAGAGGGAATGTTGTTGCCTGTTAATATATCATAAAAGAACCTCGTATCTGACTTGTCCAATACAGAGCAGGCGCAGATTCTTTTTATGACTTCTTGCGGAATCTTAATTGTATGTAGTTGAGATTTATGTATAAAGTGGGCTATTCTTGTAAATTTATATAGGTCGTGTGGAGGTAAATTATACTGGGAAGCAAGCATCCCGAAAGGCTTCATTGTTTTACCTAATAATAAGTCCGACACATTAGCTATACCCTTGCTACTCCAATCCTTTACATCCAGATCTGGGAGGAACAGACACACCGTCTCAAGAGGGATCTGCGGGAGATCCAGCGTGTCATATGAGGCTAATTTTTCGGTTAAGTCCCTCCAGACCCGAAGAGAAGCAATCGTGGTGGGGGAGAGATGTTTTTCGTTAATGTTCAAGTTTTTAAGTGGAGTCGGATAATTAACCATAGTCTCCAAGGACGCCGCCAGGAGCATAGGTCTGCACGAGCTAAGTTTAGCAGAGTTGCTCTCCATGCCCACCCAACCCATCTTGTCATCCCGTGAAAGCCATCCCCTAGTCTGGTTCAGGAGAGAGGCTTGGAAGTATTTCCCCACATTTGGGATGTCCGCTCTGCCTCTGGATCGGTGCATAGCTAGTATGGGTAACGCCAGGCGAGGTTTTTTACCTTCCCATATAAAGTTTGATAATTGCTTCTGGATTTTAGATAGCGTGCTAGGAGAAACGTCAATCGGCAAAACACGAAAGACATACAAAATCTTAGGAAGAAGTGTCATTTTAAACGTCATGACTCTGCCGTACCATGACAAACCGAGCTTCGCTAAACGATCCAGATCCTTCTGTATAGAGGAAAGCAATGGGGGAAAATTAATTTTTTCCAGGTCGTTTGTGTCAGGGGACAAGCCTATTCCCAGATAGGGGAGATCTTTTTCTCGCCACTTAAAGGGGAACTCCTTTTTTATGGCGTCTTTCAAATCCCTTGGGGCATTTGCTCCCATAATCAAGGATTTATCGATGTTCAGTTTATACTGCGAGACATTACTAAATTCCTGCAGGATGTGTTGAACCGCTCTCAGAGAGCTCAGCGGGTTCGACAGAGTGAGAATCACATCGTCTGCGAACAGACCTATCTTATGCTGGCGGAGATTCAAAGGGATCCCTCTTATTTCCAGCGATGTCCTAATAGCCTCTGCCAGCGGTTCAATCGAGAGAACATACAGCATAGGGGACAACGGGCAGCCCTGCCTCGTGCCATTAGTTATCATAAACGGCTCGGACAGAGTCCCATCCACTAGTGTCCTAGCTGAGGGCGCGGAGTATAAGGCCCGGATAGCTCTCTGTAACCCTTCTCCCATCCCAAACCTCCCCAGTGTCATAAATGTGTAATCCCAATGGACGCGATCAAAAGCCTTTTCGGCATCAAGTGCGAGCATGATCACTGGGAGGCGGGAGGAGTTCAGGGAATGAAGGAGGTTAATTATTCTGCGCGTGCCATCTGATGCCTGCCTACCTTTCACAAACCCAGCCTGGTCGGGGTGGATGATTTCCGGGAGAACCTCCAGAAGTCTCCCCGCCAAGATCTTGGAGTAGATTTTTACATCCACATTTAATAAAGAAATTGGTCTGAAATTGGAGGGGTCGTCAGGGGGCTTGCCAGCTTTGGGCAATACTACAATAGTTGTCTGGAGGGACTCCGCCGGGAAAGCACCGTTTCGCATCGCAAGATTAAAATGTCGTGTTAAGTGAGGGGCCAATAATCCCTGGAACAACTTATAATATTCGGCTGAAAAACCGTCGGGGCCGGGGGCTTTCTGGTTCTTCATTATTGAAATGGTATCTAGGACTTCCGATGGGGACATTTCCTTGTCTAGTTCGACCATCTTTGAGTTAGAAATTTTGGGGAGTGTTAACTAGAGATGATCGAACGTGTCCGTTACGGACACTTACGCACCCGGACACCGGCTTTCCCGAACACTTCAGTGTTCAGGCGTAAATGTTCGGGGGCTGCCGGGGGGCGGGGGTCGCCGTGGCAGCGCGGGCGGCAGCAGCGGGGAACAGGGGGGAGCCCTCTCTCTCTCCCTCTCCCCCCCACTCCCCGCCGCACCCCCCCGCGCTGCCACGGCGACCGCCGAACATTTTTCGCCCGAACACGGAAGTACTCGCAAAGTTCGGTGTTCGGGCGAAAAGGGGCGGGGCCGAACATGTTCGATCATCTCTAGTGTTAACCTATTTAGAAAATTCTCTATCATTTCTTTTTGTGGTTGTCTTATAGAATTGTCGTCTTTCAGATTATACCGCTCGCTATAGTAAGATCTAAATCTATCTGCAATCTGCTTCGGGTGGGAGATTTTGAATTCTTTCTTTTTTGAGTTCCACACAAAAGGGATATTGGATTTAATTATCTTTTTTCTAACCAAGTTAGCCATCAGTTTTGTTGGCTTATTTAATGAAGAGTATATGTTGGCTCTATTTATGGTGGTTTCTTTTTCGAAGTCCCCCTGTAAGACTTTTCGGCGTTCTAGTCTTGTATTGAGTAATTTATTATGAGTGGCCGTGGAAGGGAATGACTGAAGTTCTTTCTCTAGGGATTGGATCTTGGTCCCTAAAGTTTCAGTCTTGTCGCGTTTTATTCTTTTGTACCTGGCTCCTAGCTTTATAAGCACTCCTCTTATGAACGCCTTATGGGCGTTCCAGAGGGTACTTGAGTTCACATCAGGGGTGGCGTTTAGAGCAAAAAACTCTTCTAAACTTTCTTTTATTTCTTTTTTGTATTCTGGGATTTTCATGAGATATAGATTATTTCTCCATGTTTTAGCACCTTGACGAGAGTCGCCTATATGGCTCGCTGTTGTTATAGGGGTGTGATCTGACCACGTCGCCGTCCCGATAGCTGCCTCCGACACTGAGGTAATTAAATGCTTGTCCACCAGACACAAATCTATACGTGAAAACGTCTTGTGACGGGGTGAGTAAAAGGTAAATTCTTTTGCTGATGCATTTAAGCAGCGGAAAGTGTCGAACAGAGCCATCTCACGGATCCAACGGCCCAGGGGGGAATCCCTTTTTGCGTGCCTCTGGGTGGAATCCATCTTGCTCTCCGGCACCGAATTAAAGTCCCCACAGAGGATCAGTGGGCCCCTAGCTACTTTACGGGTTTTTCTCATGAGTTTATTTAGGAAATGGACTTGCTTCGTATTAGGGGCGTAAACGTTTATGAGGGTAACCTGTGAGCCTCTCTATGTGCCTACTAGTATTATCAAACGGCCCTTGGGGTCACACACTTGGGTGTCAATTTTAAACGTAGTGGAGTCTCTAACTGCAACCATCACCCCCGCGTGCTTCCTAGGTGCACAAGCAAACACCACGTGTGGAAACTTCTTATGTGACATGTGTAAACTATCTGTCTCCAGCAAATGTGTCTCCTGGATACATACCAGGTCGGCATTGTGGTGCAGAGCCTCCCTCCAAACCGCCCTTCTTTTATTCGGGGAATTCAATCCATTAGCGTTCAGAGACAGTACCTTCAGCGCCATATTTCCGTAAGTCGCAGTGCGGAGCTAGGAGCAAGAGAGCCAGTATGATAGATGATGCCTATTGGGGAATTGTCAACAAAACTAGGGAAACAAAAATTGGTTATGCATATAAAATTGCAACCATAGAAGACATTTAAGGAGCGTATTAGCAAGATACAAACAGTCAGAGTAACATAGTAAAACATGACTTGGCAAGCAAAAACTTGCGATCTTTTTTGGGGGAACGACAGTTCGCGGGAGAGTAAGAAACATCACTCAAAAACTGCGAAAATATATTTCGGTCGGGCTCGGTAGCCGGAAACACGACCATGGCAAGAATCCAGGAAACAAAGAGTTCTTTGTGCACTCTTAAAGGGGGGAGAGTCAGCTGTTTCGGGCCTCCTTCCTTTGTTTTCTCTCCATATCACCATCCGGGCGGGAAGGTGGAGATTCGCATATTTTTATGCCCCACGATTTCAAGGCGGATTTGGCCAAGGCAGGATCTAGGAAAACGTGAGAGGAGTTTTCCCTTGACACAATAAGTTTGGTGGGGAAACCCCATCTGTACAGAATCTTCGCCTCTCTCAAGGCTAGGGTCACTCCTGCAAAACTGCGTCTCGCCTCCATAGTCGCCTGGGACAGATCGATGAACAGGCGGATATCTGAGTATGGGCTCGGCAGAACCCCCAGTTTTCTTGCAGTAAGCATAAGGGCTTCTTTTGTACTAAAATAATGGAAACGTACAATAATGTCCCTCGGGCTATTATCTCTCAGAAATTTAGGCAATGGAAGTCTATGCGCCCTATCAATTTTAAGCTCTTGTACTGGAATGTTCGGTAAAATTTTTTGAGTTAGGCACGCAACGTACTCCATCAGCTCGGAATTCACAATTTTTTCGGAGACGCCTCTTATTTTTACATTGTTGCGCCTGTTTCTGTCCTCAAAATCGTTTATTTTATTTTGTAATTTGTTGACCAGGCCTTCTAAATCGTAGTGGGCGTCTATAAGGGCATTATGAGATTTAACCATCTCCTCCATTTTATGCTCTGTGTTGCTCATTCTGTTGTTTACTTCCAGCACTGATGAGTCAACATGCTGAGTTAGGCACTTTAAGTCGGTTTGAATCGTGTGCCTTAGGGCCATGATAGCCTCTTTAATATATAGCTCCGAGGCAGGCTTTTCTGTGGCAGATAGGTTATCGATTTCACCCTCTTTTGTAATTATAGGGGCTTCATCCTCCGGGCTACCCTCTCTTGAATCCTCTGCTAGTCTCTGACGTTGTTTAGCAGGGCTGCTAGAGGCAGAGGGGGGTCGGGTGCCCTGCTGTGGTGTCGCCGCCATTTTGTTTTTTATGCTGCGGCCGGGGGGGAGATCGGGTTTTTGCTTATTATCTCCCTTGGGCTGTTTTCCTCCCTTTCCTGGTTCCCCTGGTTGTCCCCCAGAGTTAGGGGAAGCCACATTGTTTAGCGGCATCTTTTCCAGGGGGTCGGGGGGTCCGCTTACCGGGATTGCAGCAGCTGGCATGTCCTCCTCCTCCGCCGCCATTACAGGGAGCGGAGCGCGCGGGCCGAAAAACTCCTCCAGCCGCGTTGGTTGAGCTCTGGATGCTCTCCTCCTGGATGTCGCCATGGCCACTGATGCTTCCTCTTGCCGGTGAGTAGTATAGCGAGCCCTCCGGTGCGCTTTAGATGTTGCTGAGCGATGCTACTAGACGGAGACTAGCTAAGCACGGCCGTCTCGGGATCTCTCCAAGCCACGCCCCACTCATTAGGTTTTTGAAATATGGGCGGCATGAGGTGGTCCTTAATTTGACTTTACTCTACGCCTAAAGGGGCTCAGAGAGCCTATATACCCTTTGCCTCATGCATATGTGAAGTTACAAGTTGAATGCATTACATTGTGAACCAAGACCATGATTTCTTTCTTTATATTTTCTATACTTTTTTTCCTTATTTTCTCTTATCCTACTTATTACAGGTATAATCCAGAAAAAGTTGAACTACAGGCATGTAATATTCAGGTTTATTGTCCAGATTCAAACCCCGCCGTGCAGTCCGTCAGCCAGGGCCCCCTATCCTACTTATTGGCTATTACCTCATGTTCAGAGTCTTGCATTCTTTCAGATTCATATTACATTATATACATATTACTATAAATTGCATTTGCAATGTTATGTACCATTGATAACCTGCAAAACAATAAAGATTATTTGGAATTAAAAAGAGTGAAAGTACAGTTGCTGAAAACTGTATATCTGTAATGTGTAATGTCCAATAATAATGGGTATTGCGACTTTCACATATTAATCAGACACCTAAATATTAAATATTTAATCATGTTAAATATCTTTATTAGAGATATTTTAAACATGTCTATGGTAAAGAAATCTCTCTCTCTATATGTGTGTGTGTGTGTGTGTATTTCTATATACATAATTACTTACATACTTACCATATATTTTTTATACTCAGTAAGTATATACCAGATCTTAAGGTCCATTTAGATACAATGATTATCGATTAAAATTTGTTATAACGATCAAAAGTGAGCGATGGTTTTGCTTTTAAAGACGGACGTTTTAACCTAACGAAAAACGTTAGAAAATGGATGTAGTGGACGAGCATTTCAGTCATTAGAGTATCGTTGTGTAGCATTTGCATTAAATGATAATTGAAGATAGTTTGTTTGAAAGGTGAGTGCATTTAGTGAAGTAAAAAAAAAAGAGCTTCCTTGTATTGACTTGTGAAAATCGTGGATGTGCTTATCTTGTCTTATAGGCGATCTATGTTAAGGAATTGTGAAAGAGATATATGAAAAAAACTAGGTGGTACAAATGATAGTATTTTTGTCATTGGAATGTAAATAATCTCTTGGTCATCCGTGTCAAAAATACATGTAGTTTTGTGTATTGAGTCCTATTAGTGACCTAAAAGTAGAGAATAGATTTCACTCTCGCAAATCTATCGGTCTAGTAATGAAATCTACACAAGCCTAAATAACAATAATCTGTGAATCCGAGACACGGTTTTGGGTATTTTTTTTTACTTATGTATGTAATTATTCTTTTTACTATCTATGTCCCCCATGACTTCATATAACACCTCCAGGGGACATTCACATGTTTTTTGTTTTTTTTTATTTAACATTTTTCCACTGTAGCTGGGGCATCCATAGGAGCCCCAGCTATAGGGAGAAACATCCCCTGTTGTGACATTAGTCACTGGCAGAGCTTATAAGGGTCTTTTACAACCATGCAACTCTGCCATTGCAGGGAATCCCGGTGGTCACGTGACCCCCCCAGGCTCACGTAGTGGAAAAAACACTTCCATTTTCACTTTTTAGTACATTGTGCTCATTGAGCTCTGTGTACTAAAGAAAGGAAGAGCAGAAGGGGCTAAAACCCACTTCTCCCTGCTCCACCAGGTTATCAGCTGTGACTAACAGCTGACAACCTGTACTGCTTCTGATTGATTGCAGAAGCAGGAGGCTTTAGTTTTACATAAGGCTGGTCTTTAAGCCCGGGACCAAGCGTCGTAAATTTACAGTGCTGAGTCTGTCATGGGTTAAAAGAGATTGGCTGTGGGCCATGATAGTTATAGCCACTCCAGAGTCAAAATACTCTGTAGCGCTCTACAAATGATGAATCGCTTATGTTATCTACTCTCCAACCGGTAGTCAGTTTGCTGATACCATGGTGATGATCAGCATTTACAGAATAGTTGAAAAGTTGTAGAAGATGGATGGGGCTAAGAAGAAAAAGTTATTTTACTTGATGTAAGTAAAAAATTACCAATCTCCTAATAAATTAAACACGTTCTGGAATAACATTCCCAAAACTCATTCATTTTTTAACACTGTAAAATAGAGAGACTTAGTTAATACTTAAAGTGAGAAACCTCAAGCTGTGACACTTTCCATTCTATATGGAACTTATATTACAGCACTGTGCTGCAGGGATTAATATTGCATAAAATGAACAATTGATTTTGTAAGTATCAATTAGAACTATGTGGTCATGGGGATTAGATGAGCTTGCAATATGCAAAGATATGTCACTATCATTTCAATAAACGTGTTCTATTATGATGGCTCATTTAATGACACTCAAAACTATAAATTACTTAATTTACTCCAAATTATGTTTTCTGCCAGAAAAACTGCTCAAAACTGCCAACCACTAGGTGTGAATGTTGAAAAAAAGAGAAAGTTGGAGCAACCTTGTGCTGATGTATTCAGTTGGCCAAGGACGAATGTCCGTGATTCACTAGTAATGAATGTGCATGTGTGGAGATGCTGCCAGCCAGTCCAATCCTGTGAACAAGGTCATGCAATGTGCGGGGAATGTTTAAAATCTGGCACTAGGCACAGCTCTCCGAGGAGAGGTAGCAATAGGAGTTTAAATCATACTCTTTTTTCTGAAAAAAGTTTAAAAACCAACATAGGAAGCACGTTTCGAGGCACAGTCTTTTCTTCAGTTGATAATTATAAATAAGAATAGTCTTTATTTGTAAAGCGCCAACTTATTCCGCAGCGCTTTTAGAACACAGGGGAGCACAGACGGTACAACAGTAACATGTAGTAATCAAATTAATAGGAAACAACAGTTATATATAGTGTTCAGGTTTATAGGGAACAACAGGGATGGGGAAAGCATGCAACAACAAACTTCCATACAACAAGGAGGGGGTGAGTTAAGCTGCGTTAAAGCACTATAATAGACAATTTATTGGAAAAGAGGGAAATAAAGCGAATATTACAAAAAATAAAATGGAAGATCAGGGGTTAAAATCAAAATATATGAAAGTATACTCTAGTAACTACGGGTGTATAGACTTCAGGAGTGCAATATATTTGACACAAACGTCTTACCAACTGCTTAGGAATTGGATGCTGGGTTGTACCTGTTGGCCGACATGGTGGAGCACTGGAAGTGCAATATAGTTTGGAGTGTATGTAAGTGTATGGAGTGTACATTTATTCATTTATGTCTTTTTATCTATATTTTGAGTTTAGCACATTTATTTAATATGGTGAATGATACATATATTTGCAGTATACTATTCTGACATAATCCCTTTACGAGTTGTTCTGCCCCATTATTGTGATAAGTTTTATATTTGAAATCTACCAGGAATCCCGTTGCATATTATGTTTCAAGCTTATGATCTCATAATTTGATTTTAACCTTTTGATCTTCCATTTTATTTTATTTTCTATAACATTCGCTTTGTATCCCTTTTTTTTACTATATTGTCTATTATGATTAATCAATGTTTATTATTATTAATACAAAACAAGTGGAACAGTAGTATCAATCCTGTACAGTACGCAGACATAGAATTTGTTGATTTCTTTTTGGTGAAAAGAGGCTGTAAATTCAGAGTTAGGTATATTAGAGTTGTATATAGGAGAACTATGAAAGGGAAACTTCAGGGTACATATTTTGAAGGTCAGAAAAGGAGGGTATCCTGGATCTATTTAGAATTTGATGCACTTTAATATTGTCGGAAGTGGACCATCCCAGAAAGTTCTGTAATTTTAGACTGTGGGGAAAGGCAGGGTTGTGGAAAAGGGGAGTTTAAGGGCCTTTTTTCTTAAAGTGTTTTTTGTGGTAATTTTGACCCATATGTTGAGAAGATTAGTGGCGAAAAGATAATTTTTGTTATTGTTATTAGGCCTGTAAAAAGGTGTTAGCCATGGCAAAGATTTCAGAGACGTTCCCACCAAGTCACTCTCAAGTCTCAATAAAACAGCAGTAGTATGATAGAGTTTAGGGCCGGGGAGGCCAGCTCCTCCTGAAATTTTAGGCCTTGAAAGGGTTCAATAGCTTACCCTGCTATGCCTGCCTCACAAATTGATTGAAGGCTGATTGCAAGCATTTAAAGGAAATCCTGGGGGGCTAAATAGGCAAGGTCTGAAATAAATAGAGAAAGCGGGGAATAGTATTCATCTTCAGGACATTATTACGACCAAACCATGTAAGATATTTTTTATCATAGGTTATTAAGTCTTTTATTGTGTATTCCAGTAGGGTGAGGTTTTAAAGAGAGCAACGAAGAGAGATTCCTGAGAATTAGTATACCTAGGTATATAAATGGTGAAATTCCAGTATCAAACGGGAACTGTTGAGAGAGATGGTTAATTTCGGGAGCTGATAAAGACAAATTTAATGCTACTGGAAATTGTGAAGGCATTGTTTGATGTTATGTAGATGTGAGATATGTAGATGACCTCTAGAATGTGTAGAATCTATAGTAGGGTCCATTAGGAAGTTAGTCACCTCTGGCTATAGTCACCCGCTCGGCAAAGTCCATCAACGTATGGAATATTGACTTCAAGAGGTAAAACTGGTTGGTATTGGGGAGGTATAGATTACCAATAGTAAGGATCATTGACCACTTTCTGTACATTAATAAAAAGGTATCAACCTTTTTTGTCCACCAAGCTGCCTTTGACAACGTGCCGACAGGATTTGTGGATGGCGATAGAGGTGCCACGAGACTGGGATGTTGGGCTGGTGCTATGGAACCAGACCAAGTAATGCTGGTCACATATGTGTTCCATTCTGAAATGCACATCCTGAAATAAAACCACATGAGCCTTTAATTTATAGTTCTAAGGGATATTCAGACCACGGACATTCAAATAACAGAAATGCATGGAAGTCATGATTCAGATAAGTAGGTATATAAGGTGGGAGATGAAAAAAAAAAAGTTAAAAAATTAGAAATGAGAAAGACTGAAAAAGAAAAGGACAGAACAGTAGGTAAACCTACAGGCTTGATCTTAGTAAAGTTTAAAGGATTAAATAACAGGTAAGAGAACGAAACCAAATCTGACTAAATAAAGAGTAGAATAAGGCCTCCCTCACACAGGCGCTGCTGCGACGTTGCTGAAATCTCCGTGCTGTTCCACATTTTACTTTTGTTTTTGGCCGCAGCATCGCTGGCATTTAATATTCCTCATCATTGATGAGGGGCGCTAAACGCTCAAAAATAGAACAGGGACCGCTCGAAAAGTGCCACGATCAAGCAGCTGTATAAGGCTGTCTGGGCGGCCTCATTAAAAACAATGGGAGCGTTGTACCATGCCTGTGTGAGGGGGGCCTGAAAGTAGGCAGAAGTTATACTCAGCTAGGCACAGAAGTGTCAAAAGGAAAATTGGGGATAAATTCTCCTTAGGCAAGTCCAAGAGGGCCAAAGGGGAAAATTATGTTGGGCCTTCCGGATCCATTGAGAATAACCTCAGTGGGGGAATGAAAAGACAAGAACCAGTGTCCTTTCCACAGGCACCGCAATGTTTGAAACCCACAATGTTGACAGTTTTTGAAATATTTACATTGGCTAGGATAGCCCTGATGACTAGACCTCTTTCAACATCGCTCAGATTGCTCAATTTTCCCATTCTAATGTGGACTCACACTGAAAATGTTCTGTGGAAAGCTTGCTCACTTGATTTTATACAGCACTCCAGTGTTATGTGTCTAATTTCCATACAGGGAAGCTCCAATCGTGAAAGGGCCAGTGTTTCTAATTAAGTGGCCATTCGGTGTATATTTTAAGTTATGTTGCTTGTCTATATGTTTTCATGCTGAGCCTCTCTTAAGTTTTAATAAGGCTGCTTGTACACCTGCGTTAGGGCTCAGTTCAGGGTTTCCATCTCTCTGCTCAATTTTTGGAGGAGAGAAACTGAAATAAAACTGAAAAAAAATCAACCTCTTTTTTCCTATTAATTTCAATGTGGTTTCGAGAAAACAAACGAAAAGGCTTTTGTTTTCTTCCTTTATGTCAGGTTTCCATTTTTTAATGGAAAAATAATGCTATTTTTCCATCTAAAAAACTGAAACCTGACAGAATGGACATAAACGGAAGCCTTTCCGTCAGGTTTCTGTTTTTGTTTTTTTTTGAAACTGCACTGAAATCAGTGGTGAAAAAAAATGATCTTTTTTTTAATTTCTCTCCTCCAAAAGCAGGGAGAAGAGACTGAAACCCTGAACTAAACCCTAACACAGGTGTGCATGCAGCCTAAGTTAATATCAAGCTGGCTCTCTCTAAAGCCCTTTCTACAATTCTTCTGTGATGGATGGCTTTGATTTGGGCTCTAGCAATGAATACGCAGTAGACGACGACCATTTACTGTAACTCTGCTGTGTGACGATAATCACTTTTTATCTGGGGTAGAGTCCTTACTTAGTGTTAGTAACAGACACATGACCTAGAATTCACTTCTCCTTAGTCAAAGCTCAAGTGTCCTCATAGGTGTTAAATTGTAGTGCAACAAGTGAAGTCCTCTAGTTACTTGGAAACCTTGTTGCCATGGAAACTAGAGTTTTTGACCAGAAGAAGACAGTTTATTATGAATTATACCTACCATGGACTACATTTGATCTTGTCACAATGCAGACACATTATTACATTTCATATGAAGAAGAGCTTGATATTATTTTCTAGATATTTTGGCATACAGTATATATATAAAATATGAATAATATTATATTGTAAATTAACAAGCTTGTAAAAAGTTGCCATTCAAATCTACTCCAACGGACTTAATACACACCACAGTACAAGAGAACTGTTCATTTTGTTAGCTGTTAACACATCAAGATCTTCCAGATGATCCCCTGGCTTCTGCTTGTCTTGGATAATATTAGATGCATTACATATGCCCTAGTTGTTTTACTCGGTTTTGTTGTGAAGGGAATCAACACATGAATAATGTAGCAGCAACTCCCAGACGGACAGGAGTAAGAATTATAACCCAGTTTTGATTTTTTTTATTTATATTATTTTAGCAAATACCTGTAAAACCTGTTTAAAAAGTACACGTTTAGGTAAATTTAAGAATATGTGGTAAATGACTGACTTGTCAATCATGTGATGGCAGTTTGTAATTACTGGTAAGCCTACCTGACAAAGAATTGCAGTGCAGCATATAACATTTTTTTCTTTTTTAAACCTCAAACTGAACATCCAAAGTAGGTCATCCATGGGTATGGTGTGCCGAATATATATAATGTATATGTCAAGACTACCAAACCATCCATATCACCTGAATGCACTTTTTAAGTTTTTTTCTGTTTATGTATGAAAATATGTATCGGAATACGGTAAAGGGGTCGTTGAGATAAAATTTTGTTGTGAAAACCGGTTCCCCATGGTTAAATTATAGAGATTAGCGAGCACCAAAATGCTCGGGTGCTCGTTACTCGGGACGAAATTATCGCGATGCTCGAGGGTTCGTTTCGAGTAACGAACACCATTGAAGTCAATGGGCGACCCGAGCATTTTTGTATATCGCCGATGCTCGCTAAGGTTTTCATTTGTGAAAATCTGGGCAATTCAAGAAAGTGATGGGAACGACACAGCAACGGATAGGGCAGGCGAGGGGCTACATGTTGGGCTGCATCTCAGGTTCCCAGGTCCCACTATTAAGCCACAATAGCGGCAAGAGTGCCCCCCCCTCCCAACAACTTTTACTTCTGAAAAGCCCTCATTAGCAATGCATACCTTAGCTAAGCACCACACTACCTCCAACAAAGCATAATCACTGCCTGCATGACACTCCGCTGCCACTTCTCCTGGGTTACATGCTGCCCAACCCCCCCCCCCCCCCCGCACGACGCAGTGTCTACAGCGCACACCAAAGTGTCCCAGCGCAGCCTTCAGCTGCACTCATGCCACACCACCCTCATGTCTATTTATAAGTGCGTCTGCCATGAGGAGGAACCACAGGCACACACTGCAGAGGGTTGGCACGGCTAGGCAGCGACCCTCTTTAAAAGGGGCGGGGCGATAGCCCATAATGCTGTACAGAGGCAATGAGAAATATAATCCTGTGCCACCGCCATCAGGAGCTGCACACGTGGGCATAGCAATGGGGAACCTATGTGCCACACACTATTCATTCTGTCAAGGTGTCTGCATGCCCCAGTCAGACCGCGGTTTTTTATAAATAGTCACAGGCAGGTACAACTCTGCTATGGGAATTCCGTGTGCACCCACAGCATGGGTGGCTCCCTGGAACCCACCGGCTGTACATAAATGTATCCCATTGCAGTGCCTTGGACAGCAGAGCTAACGTCCGATTAAATGCAGGTGGTCTTCGGCCCACACTGCATGCCCCAGTCAGACTGGGGTTCTTTAGAAGTGTACACATGGAGTTACAACTCCGTGTGGACCGACAGCATGGGTGGGTGCCAGGAACCCACCGTCGGTACATAAATATATCCCATTGCATTGCCCATCACAGCTGAGGTAATGTCATGTTTAATGCAGGTGGGCTTCGGCCCACACTGCATGCCCCAGTCAGACTGTGGTTCTTTAGAAGTAGGCACATGCAGTTACAACTCCCTGTGGACCCACAGCATGGGTGGGTGCCAGGAAGCCACTGGCGGTACATAAATATATCCCATTGCATTGCCCATCACAGCTGATGTAATGTCAGCTTTAATGCAGGTGGGCAAAAAATTAATTGGATTACACTGTAGGCGAGGGCCCCAAAAAATTGGTGTACCAACAGTACTAATGTACCTCAGAAAAATTGCCCATGCCCAACCAAGAGGGCAGGTGAAACTCATTAATCGCTTTGGTTAATGTGGCTTAATTGGTAACTAGGCCTGGAGGCAGCCCAGTTAAAATAAAAATTGGTTCAGGTGAAAGTTTCAACGCTTTAATGAGCATTGAAACGTATAAAAATTGTTTAGAAAAATTATATGACTGAGCCTTGTGGGCCTAAGAAAAATTGCCCGTTCGGCGTGATTACGTGAGGTTTCAGGAGGAGAAGCAGGAGGAGGAGGATGAATAGAATACGCAGATTGATGAAGCAAAAATGTCCCCGTTTTTGATGGTGATAGAGAACAATGCTTCCATCCGCGGGTGCAGCCTACGTATTGCTTAGGTATCGCTGCTGTCCGCTGGTGGAGAAGAGAAGTCTGGGGAAATCCAGGCTTTGTTCATCTTGATGAGTGTAAGCCTGTCGGCACTGTCGGTTGACAGGCGGGTACGCTTATCCGTGATGATTCCCCCAGCAGCACTAAACACCCTCTCTGACAAGACGCTAGCCGCAGGACAAGCAAGCACCTCCAGGGCATACAGCACAAGTTCAGGCCACGTGTCCAGCTTCGACACCCAGTAGTTGTAGGGGGCAGAGGCATCACCGAGGACGGTCGTGCGATCGGCTACGTACTCCCTCACCATCCTTTTACAGTGCTCCCGCCAACTCAGCCTTGACTGGGGAGCGGTGACACAGTCTTGCTGGGGAGCCATAAAGCTGGCAAAGGCCTTGGAGAATGTTCCCCTGCCTGCGCTGTACATGCTGCCTGATCTCTGCGCCTCCCCTGCTACCTGGCCCTCGGAACTGCACCTTCTGCCACTAGCGCTGTCGCATGGGAATGTTACCATCAGTTTGTCCGCCAGGGTCCTGTGGTATAGCATCACTCTCGAACCCCTTTCCTCTTCGGGTATGAGAGTGGAAAGGTTCTCCTTATACCGTGGGTCTAGCAGTGTGTACACCCAGTAATCCGTAGTGGCCAGAATGCGTGTAACGCGAGGGTCTCGAGAAAGGCATCCTAACATGAAGTCAGCCATGTGTGCCAGGGTACCTGTACGCAACACATGGCTGTCCTCACTAGGAAGATCACTTTCAGGATCCTCCTCCTCCTCCGGCCATACACGCTGAAAGGATGACAGGCAAGCAGCATGGGTACCCTCAGCAGTGGGCCAAGCTGTCTCTTCCCCCTCCTCCTCATGCTCCTCCTCAACGCGCTGAGATATAGACATGAGGGTGCTCTGACTATCCAGCTACATACTGTCTTCCCCTGCCTCCGTTTCCAAGCGCAAAGCATCTGCCTTTATGCTTTGCAGGGAACTTCTCAAGAGGCATAGCAGAGGAATGGTGACGTTAATGATTGCAGCATCCCCGCTCACCATCTGGGTAGACTCCTCAAAGTTTCCAAGGACCTAGCAGATGGCTGCCAACCAGGCCCACTCTTCTGTAAAGAATTGAGGCTGACTCCCACTACGCCGCCCATGTTGGAGTTGGTATTCCATTATAGCTCTACGCTGCTTATAGAGTCTGGCCAACATGTGGAGCGTAGAGTTCCACCGTGTGGGCACGTCGCACAGCAGTCGGTGCACTGGCAGATTAAACCGATGTTGCAGCGTCCGTCTTGGACTTGCGGAAATGTGCGCTGACCCGGCGCACCTTTCCGAGCAGGTATGACAAGTGTGGGTAGCTTTTCAGAAAGCGCTGAACCACCAAATTAAAGACATGGGCCAGGCATGGCACGTGCGTGAGGCTGCCGAGCTGCAGAGCCGCCACCAGGTTACGGCCGTTGTCACACACGACCATGCCCGGTTGGAGGCTCAGCGGCGAAAGCCAGCGGTCGGTCTGCTCTGTCAGACCCTGCAGCAGTTCGTGGGCCGTGTGCCTCTTCTCTCCTAAGCTGAGTAGTTTCAGCACGGCCTGCTGACGCTTGCCCACCGCTGTGCTGCACGCCGCGTGACACCCACTGCTGGCGACGTGCTGCTGCTGACACATCTTGATTGCAAGACAGAGGTTGCGTTGGAGGAGGAGGAGGAGGGTGGTTTAGTGGAGGAAGCATACACCGCCGCAGATACCAGCACCGAGCTGGGGCCCGCAATTCTGGGGGTGGGTAGGACGTGAGCGGTCCCAGGCTCTGACTCTGTCCCAGCCTCCACTAAATTCACCCAATGTGCCGTCAGGGAGATATAGTGGCCCTGCCCGCCTGTGCTTGTCCACGTGTCCGTTCTTAAGTGGACCTTGGCAGTAACCGCGTTGGTGAGGGCGCGTACAATGTTGCGGGAGACATGGTCGTGCAGGGCTGGGACGGCACATCGGGAAAAGTAGTGGCGACTGTGAACCGAGTAGCGCGGGGCCGCCGCCGCCATCATGCTTTTGAAAGCCTCCGCTTCCACAAGCCTATACGGCGGCATCTCCAGGCTGATCAATTTGGCTATGTGCACGTTTAACGCTATAGCGTGAGGGTGCGTGGCGGCGTACTTGCGCTCAAACAGTTGCGCTAGCGACGTCTGGACGCTGCGCTGAGAGACATTGCTGGATGGGGCCGAGGACAGCGGAGGTGAGGGTGTGGGTGCAGGTCGGTAGGCACTTGTGCCTGTGTCCTCAGAGGGGGGTTGGATCTCAGTGGCAGGTTGGGGCACAGGGGGAGAGGCAGTGGTGCAAACCGGAGGCGGTAAACGGCCTTCGTCCCACCTTGTGGGGTGCTTGGCCATCATATGCCTGCGCATGCTGGTGGTGGTGGCTCCCCAGCTGATCTTGGCGCGACAAAGGTTGCACACCACTGTTCGTCGGTCGTCAGTCGTCTCTGTTAAAAACTGCCACACCTTAGAGCACCTTGGCCTCTGCAGGGTGGCATGGCGTGAGGGGGCGCTTTGGGAAACAGTTGGTGGATTAGTCGGTCTGGCCCTGCCTCTACCCCTGGCCACCGCACTGGCTCGGCCTGTGCCCACACCCTGACTTGGGCCTCCGCGTCCTCGCCCGCGTCCACGTCCTCTAGGCCTACCCCTACCCCTCAGCATGCTGTATTACCCGTAGTGCAGAAACAGAACGCTGTAATTAAACGTCTCAGAGATGAAAGTGAAAGTAACTCGAACATCGCATGGTACTCGTCTCGAGTAACGAGCATCTCGAACACGCTAATACTCGAACGAGTATCAAGCTCGGACGAGTATGTTCGCTCATCTCTATTAAATTACAATAATGAGCTGAAACTCCCCTCTGCCTGCTCCCCACAAGTCTCCCACTAGCAGCTCCGGGTTTCCTCACTGACTCAATGTTTATAGGCTGCAGCCACCTGTTCCATTGATTGATCGCTGAGCTCTGTGATTGGCTGCAACAGCCTCTGACATCCTGTTCACAGGTTGCTGCCGCTTGTAAACATTACATCACAATGGAGACCCAGAGCCATAGACTGGATGGAGCCTTGCGTGGAGAGGCGAGTATCAACTCTTTATTGTGTTTTAGCCATGGGTGACTCGGACAACCTCTTTAAAGAAAAAAAGTTAGAATCGTCAATCGTCGATACCTTTTAATAGCTAACTAAAAGGATGATGACGAACAACAAGTTTTCTAGACTACTTCGGTTTCTTCAACAGGCATAGACTACCACAATATTTGAAGAGTCCCATATTTATATAGAAAATGACATAGAAATAGTGTGATAAAGAAGTGACAAAGCAGAATGTTAATATGAGAAGAGAAGTAAATAGTTGAAGTAGTAAATAAAGCAATTGTCAGATAAGTAGTGTGAAAGTAATTCTGAAAGCTTGCAATTTGTCTTCATTTTCTTTAGTCAACCATTAAAGGACCACTCCAGTGAATATTTTTTTCATTGATTATATAGCTAGGCCCCCAGTATATGTAAGTTGGATAGTTTTATCTTAGTTAGTTATCCCTTTTCTATCTAAAAATCCTGGCCCCTTTCTTCTCAGGTGGTCATGTCATCTCAACTCTGACCAGCTCAGATTTACTTAGGTTAATGTATTGTCAAATTAGTCAGTTTCTCAGTCAGTATAATATCTGTTTTATGCTGTTGCAGAATCCTACCACAGAAGCTCTTTAGAGGGAGACATCCTATCACAGTTATTGATGATCACATAGCTGCTGTCACACACTTGGATAATAATAGAGGAGATCACACCTCATCCTCTTGGCTATATACTTACGGTCTGTAGCTTATTTAGTTGATCTAGAGAAAGTAACGACAGTGTCTCCCCAGCCAACTGAGATGGTACAGGCTGTGGCTTGTGATGCTGTGCTGATGCATCATGTGATTGATAGCACAGAATAGTAGTAAAAGTGAGCATCTCAGCATCAAGATGGTGACTGATAAGCATCCGATAGGAGGCTGTACTGCATGAAAGTGACTGCAATATCCATAGGTGACCGGCAATCACGTGAGGTGGGGAGCAGAGATGGAAAAATGTGTTTTGGCAGGAGCAGCCCTTTAAAAAGGTATCAATAACTGAGGACCTCACTATTAATTGCTTCTATCTACTGGCTAACATGGTACAAAGGTAATATATGGTTTGCTAAAAGATGATCTTTGGTTTGTGTTTACAACAAAGAAGTGATGCTTTAGTTTGATATGAATATGGCAGAAAGAAAAGAGTACATGCAGAACTCTTTGTGATATAAAAAGACCTAATTAGAACTCATTTCTGAGTGCTGCTCACAGACAGTGCCTACAGGGAGCTTTTGTTTGCGATGGAAGTTACAGGAAGTAAGTTAGAGAAAGTTACAGCATCTATTAAGCAGCAGTTCATGCAGAGATGCCAGAGGCTACCACAAGAGAAAAAGCTTTACATGAAAGTATGGGGTGCCAGGATACCAAGGCACTGAATCTTAGACACTTATGCAATGATGCAGATAGTCATGTTTGTAATTCTAATAAGTAGCTAACAGGGGCTCTCAACTTACGGGCCAAATTATCAGGCATGAACATTCATACAAACGTTCATGCAAACTAATGAGCAAAAACCTTTTTATTAGCTAATTATTGCTTTTTAACCAGTTTACAAAATTCTCACTCATTGGCTGTACATTTCCCCTTATGGACAGGGAGATATACAGCCAACCAATAATAGTTGTGTATGGGGGACAACATAACCCTTTTCTTTGTCGTGTAATTTCCTTTTTAAGTTTGGTTATTGCTCCTGTAAAATGTTATTGTGTGTCTTTAAACTGGACAGTGCTGGTGGTTGGTGACGGAGCACAAAAATAACCGATTCATAGAGGGTAAAATCAAAAGTAAGAAAACTTTGTTTTTAGTTTATTATGTGATACAGCTGAAGATAGAAAGAAGGCCAAGTAGGGGTGAAAAGGTGTGATACGTACAAGAAAAGTAAGGTTCGTGCAAAGTGGAGGTTAATAGCTCTGATGTCCAAAACTGATTGCCAAGTCAGAGAAAGAGAAAGACTAGTCCCCGTTCATCAGCCACCTGCATCATCCAGTCCCAGTTGACTGTGATAAGTAAGGTTTTTGCAAGCACAAAATTTAGTCCTGTGGTGCCTTGTCAGCATGCCGTCCATTTCCTTGACAGTTGACTAACAGACTATACTATAGGCAGGTGACGGTCTAGCCATCCAATGACCTTGCATGCTGGAGGTATATCATGTGTTCCCCTGCCGCCTTCCCTGCTGGTGCAGACTGATGCCTCAAACTCATATTACCATGTCATAGCTACAAAAGGGATGAACAATTTTATTAACAATCGTTCATCATTTACCGTATGTGAACTATAGTGATCGAGAGCCGATTGACATGCTTTGTTGATCTACACTCATTATAACTGGCCGAATCCTGGCCAGTGTATGAGGAGCTTTACACACTGAGCAAGCAATATAGAGACCTGGCGTAATATTTTATATAGAGATCTCAAAATGTATCTTCTCAAATGTGCTGTAACAGATATCTATACTTTATATTAATTGCATTAACGTATTGTTAAGCATGTGTAAGCGATGCCAGGCAGAGATGTACTGTATGTCACTGCGTAATGGGAAAATAAGACACTTTGTGATAGCAGTGCTATACATCACCTGAAAACATAAGCCAGACGGGAGTATACAATAAAGAATTACTGTTGCAGATATACTGTTGCACCTATGGTGATGAGTCTGTGGGGTTCATGGCATCCTGCGAAGCTCCAAAATTTTAGAAAGGCGAATGACACAGGTGTTACAAGTTTAAGTGCCTTGTCATACTGTCTGTCACCACCACACCATACACACCACCCACTTGATTTAAATGCCCCATTAAAGGAATTTTCCCAGAATCCCAAGTTATCCTCTATCTACAGGATAGGGGATAATTTCCTGATTGGTGGGGTATTTGACCACTGGGACCCCCACCAATCCCAAGAATAAGAATCTGAGCATTCGGTTATGAATGCAGAGTTGGTCATGAATGCGCACTGAGCTCCATTTATGTCAATGGAAGCACTAGAGATAGTCAAGCGCTCGTACGTGGCTACTTTAACTGCATGTGCGGCCACCACTGCATTTCTTACTGAACGTTTCAGACCGTTGTTCTTGGAATTGGTTGGGGTCTCAGCAGTCAAAATCCCACCAGTCAGCAAGCTATACTTGTCATTTTGGTAGAGGATAACTTGTAATTCTTTCTAAACCACTTTCAAGGAGAAAATTGTTCCCCTTAGTTATTCAACCCATGTACATATCATATGTCCAACCTGGAGTTTTATAATGGAAATCATTTTTTTAAATATCAAAATCTTCAGAGTGGCCAATTTTGGATTTAGCCATTATATGACTACTATTTTAACTAGCATTAATATTTTACGCATATTATGATGATAATATTAACAACCACAACATGTTCATAAACACATATACTGTCATCCGTCTATCCATCCATACAAGTTTATCTGCATCCACAAATTTGTATACTAAACACCACTGCCTTGGTGCATATAACGAATGGTTAATTTATCTGCTTCTGAAAAGTATTCATTTTTCATTCCTTTTTTCCTATTTAACTGTTCTGGGATTTGAGAATATCAAGGTTCATAAAAGCGATGTATGAACATATTCTCTAAGTATTTATATAATGGTTAGATTTGCCGTATGAAAGAAAAATCATCTATATCTGGTTTCACATTTAATCTAAATAACTTGTTAAAGGAGCTTCAATAATATTAATGCTTGGACTTTTTTCAGTGCAGTTTGTTCTGCCATTTAAATGATCACTCTTCAGTCTGCTCCCCACTGTCAGCCTATTGGTCTGGGTGCATTAAAGTACTTCAGACATCAAAGGAATCAGATTCTACAGTTAAGATTAGTACTGTACATTAATAACAATTTCTCTTTAGGTGAATATAAAAATAGCTATTTTCATTGTTAGAGTTCAAGAGTGGAGCCTGTGGACTAAATTACAGACCTTGAGCCTTTGAAAGCTGCAAAATGGTTTTACTAGAGCAATCATTTCCGTGTGCCATATTTATAATGCTCTCAAGACATTTTTATGCATTCGGAATCAACAACTAAATGTTTCACTTAAAGAACCAACAGAACCATTACTAATCAATGATATTGTAGATATTTAAAGTTGCCTCATTTTAATTACCTCTGTCTTTATGCCTTACTTGAGCATAGGGATATCAAAGAAGGGAATCCTCACACTTGGTAATCCCCTTTTAAGGGGATTCCATGATTAGAAAAACATGGTTGCTGTCTTCTAAAAACAGCACCACTCATATCCATAGGTTGTTTGTGATATTGCAGCTCAGCTACATTGAAGAGAATGGGACCTGAGCTGCAATACCAGACATAACACACAAACAGGAGTGGCATTATGTTTTGAAGAAGCCAGCCATGTTTTTCATTAATGACCCAACTCTATTTTAACAACCATGATTTGACCCGCTATTCTTGTATCTTATCACCACCGGAAGTGTGGGTGGTGACAAGGTATAGTCTGCTTGACAGGCCGCCCACGCCCCCCCTCTCAGGTCCTGGCAGTCAGTAAGAGCGGCTCACCCACCACTCCAGCGGCTTCCCCGGCGACAGCGCCTTCTTTTTTTTGGACTGGGCAGCGGATGGACAGTGAGGGAGCGGTGGTGGCAGAGCGGCTTCCTTGCCGGCCTTCCTGCACTGGTCAGCAGAGGCAAACATGGTGGAGCGACGCCGGCAGTAGTACACCGCTGGCTGACAGTGACTGAGTGAGGGAGGCAGACGAGGAGGCTGTCCAGAAGGCTGCAGGGGAGCAGGGGCACAGCATGAGCGGGGGATCGGTGGCAGCACAGCGCTGGGTGAGAGTAGTTGAGGGAGGGAGGGATGGGGAGGCAGTGGAGGAGGCTGCATGGGAGTGGGGACACAGCATGAACAGGAGATCGGCGGCAGCAGAGCGCTGGGTGAGACTGGGTAAGGGAGGAAGGGATGGAAGGGGACGGGGAGGATGGAGTGCAAGGGGGACAGCGCTGAGTGACAGTGTGCCTGGCATGAAGGGTTTGGGTGAGGGGTCGTTTCAGTGTTGGGGTTAAATTATTAGCTGTAAACACTTCCATGGAAATGAAGCCGACTCTGACATGGAAAGATTCACAGATACGTATGTAATTCCTAACACTGTGTAACAGTACAGGAGCAAGTGTTAGGTTGTGCTTCTGGGACATCTTGTACTATGGGTTTCCAGGAGCACATTTTCACAGGTGTGGCATGATTGAGCTTGATGGGTGTGGTGTTCTGCAGCCAGCCAATCATCACCAGTCTGATGCATATAAATATCAGCCCTCTGGCTAGAGGGAGCTGGTGTTCCCCTTTCTGTTTACATTCATGCTTGTTGCTCTGTGGGTGTGAGCTGCGATGTGTTCTGTGTGTTTGAGCTGGTTGCCAGACATGTGGTGTGAACAGTCCTGTTTAGTTGTGTATGCGTTCCATGCTGTGTTAGTGTGAACTGCGTCCTGTGCTGCTTGGATCTTTTACCATCTCTGGGCCAGTTAGGTCTTTAGGTTCCAGTGTGGGGCCATTCCTAACAAGAAGATCACCCTGCTTGCAGGCAGGTTTCCTGGGGTTAGTTGTCTTGTCAGAGTAGGGACCTGCAAGACAAAGAGGACCCTTGAAGTGGGCTTGCAGGCTTAAGTATCTTGGCCAAAATACTAACGAATACCTCGTAATCCTATAGTTATTCATACTGGCTATGTGTGCAGTTATGTAGGTGAGTGTTTTGAGCATTTGTCAGTCATTGGTTTATGTTTATCCATATGGATGGAATCCATTTCACAGTTTTTACAGTTCATGTAAGAAGTGGATGTAACAGCAAGCTTCACTGAGATGCGCTGTTGGGTATCATTCCCCCGACAGTTTGTCCCATCTAAATGGACCATTACTAAAATGTCAAATGGCTAAATCTAAAATCAACTACTCTCTATTGTTTTTTGTATATCTCTCTGAAGCATTTGACACTGGAGTATAATGAATAGGAGTTGGAAGTCTAGTCTATTAGCCTTAAAGGGCACTAACTTTTCAGACAGCGTATGCACATCTACTAGCGTATGTTAGTATTATCATTTCTGTAATATACTTGCATTAAAAATGTTGTTGCTTTACCACTGTAAGTCATGTTTGAAGTGGCTGCCACTAGAGGTCTTCCTTCCAGTTCCTATGCAATCCACTCTCTGTCATTAGCTACACAGCTAGTAACAAGGACACATATGTTTCCATAGCAACAGAGGGAGGGGCCATCTTCACAGACAACTGCTTTCACTTACAGGCTGCAGGCTAACAGAGCTGCAGACACTGCGATAACAATCTCTGCCTCTCCTGCTGTTACAGCACCTATGTGTGTCTGTGCACACATTGTAGTGGGTTTATTACCCATATGGCCAGAATATCTCTGAATATCTAAATCATACTTGGAAAGCAGAGAGGTGGGAATTCAGATGCTAATTCCCTGTTTATTGGTACCACAGACTGTGCAATGCAACATCGGAAGTAAGGGCAAAGAATTGCAGATCAGTAAACTACTGGCATAATGCTAGGCTGCCAACACACACCCTCCTTGAAAGTAGATTGTAAACAGCAGAACAGAAGAAAAAATGGGGAAGACCACCAGAAAATCAGAACTTACAGACTTGAAACATGGTGCAAACAGCAGCAAATGAGAGGGTAAGGAGAACTTCGTGTATTTAAAAAAAGAAACTTGTTGAGAATTCAGGTACACTTTAAAGGGGTTGTCTCGCGAAAGCAAGTGGGGTTATACACTTCTGTATGGCCATATTAATGCACTTTGTAATATACATCGTGCATTAAATATGAGCCATACAGAAGTTATTCACTTACCTGCTCCGTTGCTAGCGTCCACGTCTCCATGGCTCCGTCTAATTTCGCTGTCTGTTTGCTTTTTTAGACGCGCTTGCACAGAAGGGTCTTCTTCTTCTGGTTCGTCCGGGCACGAGCGGCGTTCTGGCTCTGCCCCCTTCTACGCGTCATCGTGTAGCTCCGCCCCGTCACGTGTGCCGATTCCAGCCAATCGGGAGGCTGGAATCAGCAATGGTACGCACAGAGCCCATGGTGCACCATGGGAGAAGACCCGCGGTGCACCATGGGAGAAAACCGCAGTGCATCCTTGGGAAAAGGACCGGCGGCCATCTTTGGGAAACGTTTTATAAGTTGATGAAACACAAGAACTGTGAGTAGAAACCTGCTTTAAAAGCCATTTACACTGGTGCATAGTAATGTATGCTTAAGAAGGGGGACTGGGCAAAAAAAAAATCACTGTTGCCTCGAGACAACCCCTTTAAGGATATCGGTCTGTCTTTTTTTTCCTAGCTCTTTGGCTGCTTGTTTGGTGTATTATTTACTAGCTCTACTTCTCCTCTTTCACTTGCTGTTGGACTGCCATGGTTCTGTTCTGGATGCTCTCCTCTTTTTCTTCTATCAAATCTCTCTATAGGATAAACGGTCATCAGGTTTGACTTACAATACCAACTTTGTACAAATGATGCCCAATTTTATACCTCTTCCTATGACATGACCCTTACAGTCTTATAAAACACCAATGATTGTCTGTGAGCTCTGTTAATATAATTTCCTCTCCTTAATGGAAATTAAATCTTTCAAAAACTAGAATTTTTAAGGCGCATTTAGACGCAACGATGATCCCTCAAAATTTGCTCAAAGGTCAGTTTGAGTGACAGTTTTGAGCGATCATTTTGCATAGCTCTTAAGTAGCTACTCAGCTACTTAAGGGTTTATTAGTGTGCAAATTAAGCCTTTCACTGAATGCAGATAACAGCTGGAGGTCTGTTTTCTGCATTCAGCTGCTGTAATCTCGAGTGGGATAGCAGCTGAAAGAATACTATCAGCGCTATCCCACTTAGAACTCAGCATGTGGTCCTGATAAGAAACATCGCTGACTTCAAGCAGGCTTAAAGTCAGCGATGAATGAATAGTGCACAAAAAGCACACGATGGGTGCGTGTTTAGATGCAGCGATTATTGCTCTAAAGATGGCTTTGAGCGAATTTTGAGCGATAATCGTTGTGTCTAAATGGACCTTTAGGGATCATTCACACAAGCATACTTTCCGTGTTAAGCACATATACTTTATGTGCATAATATGCAATGCTGAAAACTCATAGGCTTGCATTAGGGTATTCAAATGTGATTGTAATGCACATGAAAAAAATGACAGCATGTCCTATTTTGGTTCTCTAATATGCAAGGAATATGCGCATTTTGGTTGTGTAAATATGCAGCGATGTTTGCAACCGAATGCGCTATACCTGTGTGAGTGAGTTCTTATGCTTCCACCACCTACTAACCTAAAGATGTGTCCATCTTTTAAATAAGCTTAAATTTGGTTAAGGACTTGAATTTCTCATGAAACCTATTCAATACATGCTAACAAAACCTTTGACAAGATGTAATGCATAATACAACCAGTGGATTGCCAAATATAGACACATATAGGATAGATCTTGTGACAGAGTATTGCAATTCGTGTTTTTTAAGTTGGTAATCTCTTGCCACACATCCTGGGATATTTTGAACCAAGAAGAAAACTTAGAAAAGTCACATCTGTACTTAGGCTTGATATTTTCCTTTCACCCAGTTCTCTCTGCTATCCATAATCTCAAATTGTCTATCAGCTGTATCCTCCTTCTCTTTCAGCTATCTAAAACTCAACTTGAAGAAAACTGAATTTATCATCTTCCTCCATCTCCCTCCATATCCCTTCCAGATGTTTCAATCACAGTAACTGGCTCCATACGTTGCCCAGTTCAAAAAGTCCACTATCTTGGGTTACCTTTGTTTCTGACCTGTCCTTCAAAGGATACATTTAAGCCATTGCCATCTTATATACCATTTACTGACATCTCCAAATCGAAAACATCTCTTGGGTACAATTATTCCTCAACTTTAAGTAAAAAAAAACGCTACCATAGCTCACAACCTCATCATCTCCTGCCTTGACTCCAGCACTCTTGCTCCTCTCCAATCCATCCTCAACTGCTGCAGGTAATCCACCTCTCCCTTTGTTAAAGGAGATGTCCCGAGGCAGCAAGTGGGTCTATACACTTCTGCATGGCCATATTAATGCACTTTGTAATGTACATTGTGCATTAATTATGAGCCATACAGAAGTTATAAAAAGTTTTATACTTACCTGCTCCGTTGCTGGCGTCCTCGTCTCCATGGTGCCGACTAATTTTCGCCCTCCGATGGCCAAATTAGCCGCGCTTGCGCAGTCCGGGTCTTCTCCTCTTCTCTATGGGGCTCCGTGTAGCTCCGTGTAGCTCCGCCCCGTCACGTGCCGATTCCAGCCAATCAGGAGGCTGGAATCGGCAATGGACCGCACAGAAGCCCTGCGGTCCATGAAGATAGAGGATCCCGGCGGCCATCTTCAGCAGGTGAGTATGAAGACGCCGGACCGCCGGGATTCAGGTAAGCGCTGTGCGGGTGGTTTTTTTAACCCCTGCATCGGGGTTGTCTCGCGCCGAACGGGGGGGGGGTTTAAAAAAAAAAAAACCCGTTTCGGCGCGGGACATCTCCTTTAAGTCTCTGTCTTATCCATCTGACAATCTCTCCACTGGATGCCCGCTGTCCAGTTAATACAGTTCAAAATATTAATGACATAGAATTCCTTCATCCCAAGGAATCTCCCTTACACCCTAAGGTTAGGTTCACACTTTCCGTATTCCCGTCGGAAATCTCGCGGTCTGGCCGCAGCAAAAACCGCGAGATTTCCGCCGGGAGAACCGCCGTGGTTTAAGCCGCAGCGGCTTTGAAGTGGCCCGGCCGCTTGCTTTTCCGTTGCGGCCGGCACTCCCATAGAGGAGAGCGCGGCCGTAACATAAATAAACAAAAATCCGAATGTAAACAGACATGCTGCTTCTTTTGAAACCGCGGCTGCGGCGGCCGCAGCCGCGGTTTCAACCGGATTTACCGCAGTGGATTAGCTGTCCCGTGTGGACGAGGTTTCTGAGAAACCTCGTCCACATGGCTGGCTAATCCCGAGATTAGCGGCTGTGGGCGGTTTTGCCGCGGGCGGATCTGCTGCGGCAGAACCGCAGCAAATCCGCCTGTGTGAACCTAGCCTAATGCATGACATGTCTGTACATACACAGATATTGGCTGGTGACTAGGGTTGTACCAAAAAAACACTCTTAACACCTATCCATATGATAAGTGATAAAAGTGTGATCAGTAGGGGTCTCGCCGCTGTTTCCCCCACTGATCCCAAAAATGGGGGTTACATGCACTCCCTTCTCGGTGCTACCTCTTCATTTTCAATAGGACTGCCAGAGATAGCCAAGCACTTGTACTTGGTTATATCCATTAGCCCAACTGTAATGAATGCAGCAGCTGCCACTCATGCTTTGCCACTGCTCCATTCAATTTGACATGGGTAGGTGCAGAGAACCCGCAACAAGAGAAGAGAGGGGCATAGTACCCCCGTTTTTGGGATCAGTGGGGGTCTCAGCAGAGAAACCTCCAGTCACTTCTTTGAATCATTAATCAGTTTGTTACTATGTAACATTTTATTTTGTCTGTACTCATAGCCTCTGAATTCTAAAGTGCTGCAGAATGTTTAGTGTTATATAGATGATTAATTTTAGCCGTAATTATCATTTATATTATCAGCAAACCTTGCAAAACTAATTTCCAATTTTTCCAAGGAGACATTCTGAAAAGCTGCAAATCAAAACAACATGAAAAACCCCAAAGCTAATGCATCATTTAAATATTAAACCACACTATAATCTATTCAACAATAACATTTTTGAGTCTAAAACTGAATCTTCACGTTAAGTGATATGTAGCAAACTGTGAAACTTATGTACCAAGTAGTATGAAGATAGAGTGGCCATAGCAACTAATTGGAGTCCGTAATGCATTTCATTATTATTTTTCTTTTAGACAGTCTTGATACTTACATAGCACCTAAGGTGTTCCCATCTGCAAACCACATTATTTAATCAACACTATATTTACCTCTTCTGGGTGGGAATAGAATGATGCTCCACCCTGATTTTTGCTATAGTGCTGCTTCTCATCTATATATGCCCTTTATATATGCTCCCCTCCCTTCCGAAACATTCTAAGCATGATATACTTGCTTTTCAAGAATATAGCTGCTTTTCATCCCCTGTCATGTAAAGGGAAAGGTTTGCTGTGCCTCAAGATAAATTCCCACTTGCATATAGGTGATAAGAGCTGAGATTGTGACAGCCTTCCTATCATGTTAACCCGAGAAGCTGCACAAACCAAACTGTTTACATTGAAGGGCAGAAACGTTCACATGTTAAAGCATGTTTTAAAAAAAGATGTTTTGCAATTTTTAATCTTTGAAAAGCTTAGTTTCACAATGCGGTGCAGTTCAAAATCTTGAAATTAATTTGTTTAATGCAAGTGAAATTGTGCTGCAAAGTTATATGACTCTGGCTATCACATAGTGTTGTTGGCAAGTAAATAATTTATTTGAGCCAGTCACAATGAATAGTTGATATTGAGGCAGTGAGTGAAAGGTTATACTTACTAAAGGTGTTCAGTTTACATTCTGTCTCACTTGTAACAAATGGGTTAGGTGAGAACCAAGGCTTGACACTTAGAGTCTAGAGAAAGTCACTATTTGATACTTTAATTCGGTATTTCAAAATAATTCCATCTTTTCACATATGATGCAATTTTTTTGCTTAAATCTAAACAACATTTTGACCTGCGATCACTTTATTTATAGTGTTGCAACATTAGAAATCTGCTACCAGAGCAACTCAGTAGACCTATGAACAGGAATATTATAATGTGGGTTGTTACAGCATAGAAAAAGATCAACTCCAAATGAGAATAACAGAATGATTCTCAGACCTTAACTGAAAATAGGCCAAAGCAGACCTTTTAGGTGAAAATTACAAGAACTATCCCTGCTTTTAAATGTGTTTTAATCGTGCAGATCTGACCTTCTATTCTCCTCTGTGCAGGGAGGGTGTAAATGAGGAAAACATAAGCAGAAGCATGCTGCCCATCTGTCTGTTCTTGTACTGTCTCTGCACATAGAAAAATAACACGGCAGTCAGATTTACATGTTACATTTCTAATCTAAAACAATAATAAATATATGGTAAATAAATAAATGAAAAAAACATACATAGATTGTTGTCGCAAGTAGATTGGAAAGGTAGAATTAAGGGTATGGCACATGGGGTTGCCCCTCTGGTTAAACTATATAAGAAATTCCCTATTACACTTGTATTAGACAATTCATTCCTTTTATAAGCGGCACAAGGGAAACACATAGAACTGAAATTCCCGAAGGCTGTTTCCCTGACAATTCAAAGGGTTATATCAAGAAGAAAACCCCTTTTTGTATGGATGCTGGCTAGACAAAAAGCTGATCATCTTGGGTCTATGTTCTCTACCTCTAGCAATCAGCTAGTATTGCTGGTGGAAGCCAGGTTTGGCTGTATAGTTTTCCTTGCCCCTAAGGTAATTTTCTTGGCTTCAAATAGGTGAATTGCTTCATTAAACAGGGACTATTCATTTTGAGATTACTAGAATGAAGTTTACATGTTCAACCAATGTCTATGTGGAAATTCTCTGTGCGGGTTGGTTTTCTACCACAGGTAACCCCTTATGAGTCCATGAAATACATTTACATCAAGATGATCGGACAGGGTGGGATCAGAGAAACTTCTAGTCTCAGCTATTTAGCTCCCAATGTGCTCATTGGCACCTCGTGATGTGATTGCTAGGTTCCATGGTAGCTAGGGGCCTAACAAAAAGGCTCAGAGATCTGCCTTTGGCACCTGTCTATTAGGCCATACCTGAGGAATGGCCTAATAGTTTACCTGTCAGTGTGACACAGGCAATAAAGCTTTGGAATACTAAGTAGGTCAAAAAAATGTAAAATTAAGTTTGATAATGTTAAGCCATAATAAGTACATACATGATGAAGGGGCGTGGCCAGCGCATGGAGGAGTGAGCACGCTTCCTTGAGAGCTCCCGCGGCACCTACCCGCTTACAGACCCCAGACACCGGCACAATCCACCAACAAACCCTCAAACTCCGTGATGGGCAGGCGCAGGACAGAGGCAGCGGCGGAGGACAGCAGCGGTGGATCGATGGAGCGCTTCCTCAGCACGCCGCGCTCGGTCCCCGTCAGATCAAAGATGGCGCCGGAGCGCCATGTGCAGGAGACCCCGGCGGCTCAGACAGGAGTGGTGAACACCTCCGCGGCAGCCAGCAGCTCAGCAGAGGCAGAGGGATTCCCCCCACAGAGCCTCCAAACCGCCAGAAACAGCACCAGCAGCAGTCCCAAGGCTTCTACCAGCGCCCAGGGACGGGCACATGTGAGTAACAGCAGCGGCTCTGCTACACCGCAGCCTCACACATCCCCCCCTCCACACGACCAGCAGGGACTCACATCAGAGGAGAGCTGTAGCCCTCCATGGGACATGCACCAATCTCCCCCAGACTTCCAAAAAACGACCTTAAAAAAAGCCAGAAGGGTGTTGCCAGCCATGTCCCTGGGTGACACAGGGGAGGACATATGGAAAACCCACATACTGGAAATCCCTACTAGAGACGAGCTGAGTGCCCTATTCTCTAGATTTGAAGCCTCTAACAAGCAAACTCTAGAGGCCATCCACACAGAAATACACCAAATAGGTCACAGGCTGCATCAAGTGGAGGAGGTGCAGGAAGAGACGGCGGCCATTTTGGAATCTCATAGACGAGCAATACAAACCCAGGCAGACCAGATCGCCACTCTCACCATACATCTAGACGACTTAGAAAATAGAAATCGGAGAAATAATATACGCATTAGAGGCCTCCCTGAGGAAGTGGAAGGGAATCAACTAGAACCGTGGGCGCAAAATCTTTTCATGCGCTTACTGAACAGACCACCTGAACGCCCTGTCAAAATAGACAGGATTCATAGAGCACTGGGCCCCAGAACGACCGATCCCAACCGCCCAAGGGACATTATATGCAGGATACACTTTTTCCGCGATAAAGATATAATAATACGAAAAGCGAGGGAACAAACAGAACTTTTATCATACAAAGGCAAAAACATCATCATCTTACAGGATCTTGCTCATCACAACTTGCAGCTAAGAAAAGCTCTGGGCCCCCTCTTATCGGCACTCAAAGAAAAGGGGATACAATATCGCTGGGGATTCCCGTTTTCTTTATCAGCTAAAAAAGATGGCAGATCAGCAGTCTTCTGTTCACTAGGCGATCTGCCCAAATTTCTGGGAACATTTGAGTTACCATTAATTGCACTTCCTGATTGGCCAACGGCCCCCAATTTGCTCACACAAACCACACAAGAGCAGTGGCAGACAACACAATCTCGGAGACGGAGAGAGAGTCGCAAAGGAGGAGATCGCACGACCTGAAAAAAGTCCTTAAAGAGATTGCGCGAAACGGAACAAATATAGAACGTTCACGTGCACGGTCCGACGGGCTTGGCCTCCGGCTAACCCGCTCGGAGGCGTAACTCCCCTCCAGGGTATGGAGGGTTTGGCCCCTAGAGGGCAAGAAGTTTCAAAGTTGCCAAAGTTTTTGGGGTGTCGGTGCTTGGGGTTCAATGTTTTTACTATCAGAGACCTCATTGAGGTCACATTGTTATACATTTGTTGGGTGGGTGCGGCCCGGAGGGGGCCTCCACTTCCTTGTTGCGCTTCCACTCTCCCTATCGGGTGACAAGTCGCTCAAAGGAGTGCAACATCTGGCGTCTCGCTGGAGTCTCGGTTTCACCACGTTATGGCTGCTATAGGCAGTTCACATCTAATTCTATCTTTTCCTTCTCTGTTCTCTTCTTCCATCCCCCCAGTCTTCCCTTTCCCCTACCTTATGTCTGTCCGGCCTCTGAAGTACGCCTCATGGAAACCACCTGATGGCTAGCCTCACAGTTGGCTCCTTCAACGTGAGGGGCCTAAACAAACCAGCCAAAAGGGGGCAGATATTAGACCACCTACACAAACAAGGTATAATGATTGCATTAATCCAAGAGACCCATTTTGAAGAAGGAAGTATACCCAGCTGCAGACAATCCCACTACACATCGTGGTACCACTGCCCCCACCCGCAGAAAAAAGCGGAAGGCACTTCTATAGCTTTCCACAAACAGCTGCCACACAGATTACTCTTGTCGGAGGCCGACCCCGAAGGGCGCTACCTATTTGTAAAAATCCAACTGGGTGTGGAGACCTTTACCATCGCTAATGTTTATTTTCCCAACCAGTCACAGGTCCGCTTCGGGATCCGAGTGTTGGGGGCCCTGGCGTCCTTCGCAGATGGCTCAGCTATAATTCTAGGAGGCGACTTCAATGTGGCCTTGAACCCCAGCCTCGACTCGTCAGGGGGTAAGTCCAGTATTTCACCCACAGCGACACGTAGACTAGTGAGAGAACTGACGAACCTACGATTAGTAGACATGTGGTGCATACTACATCCAAAAGTCAGGGACTACAGTTATCACTCACCAGTACACAACAGTTACCACCGACTGGACTATTTGTTCATCTCGCACAAACTTTTAGATAGGAACCCTAAGTGCTCCATAGGGGCATTCCTGTGGTCAGACCATGCTCCGGTCTGGGGATCCTTAGATTGGGGTCAGAGAGACAGAACAAACAGCAGCTAGAGGCTAAATGACAACCTCCTAAATGACGGAGCTTGCCTACAGGAGATCCAACAGGCGATAGAGCAATTCAAAACAGATCACGCAACAGACGACACGTCAGCCCCAATCAAATGGGAAGCACTCAAGTGCGTGTTACGGGGTATTTTTATTTCCCATGGGGCGCGCCTAAAAAAAGACAGAAGCAGGGCAATGGAGAAACTAATCGCTAAATTGGGTCCCTTGGAGTCAACCAACAAAGCTGCCCCATCGGATGGGAGAGGGGCAGCTTTGAGAAAGCTTTTGACAGGGTGAACTGGAGGTTTTTACAAACGGCTCTGCGGATGGTAGGCATAGGCCCACGCTTCCTGGACAGGGTCCTGGCGCTGTACAGGGACCCTGTGGCTAGGGTACGGGTCAACGGGCGGTTATCCCAGCCAATCAAGATTAACAACGGCACCAGACAGGGGTGCCCCCTGTCTCCCTTTCTTTACATATTAGTGATGGAGACACTGGCGAGGGCATTGAGAGCTAACCATGACATACAAGGGATTAGGGTGGGCGGAACGGAACACAAAGTCACGCTATATGCAAATGACCTCCTGGTGTATGTCACCAACCCTAGAGTAGCTCTTCCATGCATACTGAAGAAATTTCGAAATATTTAGTAGGCTGTCTAACTTTAAAGTCAATCTCAGTAAATCAGAGATATTAAACGTAACATTGCCCGAGAAAGAAACAGATTCACTACAATCAGCGTTTCCCTTCGCATGGAAAAAGGATGGAATTAGGTACCTGGGGACGGTCATCACAGCAAATCCTGATAAGCTTTTTGAAAAAAACTACACCCCGCTGATCACGGCTCTCGAGAAGGACCTAGACAAGTGGAAGTCTCTTCCACTGTCCTGGTTTGGGAGAATAAATACAGTTAAAATGAATTCCCTCCCCAGGTTCCTATACATCTTTCAAACGGTCCCCATAAAATTAACAGGAGCATTTCTCACAAGGATCCGATGGTTAGTCATGAGATTTATATGGGGCAACCATAGACCCAGGAGGAACTGGAGGGCCCTTTCTAGCCCCAAGACAAGTGGAGGGATGGGAGTCCCTAATTTCTCGCTATACCATAGGACAGCCCTAACTAAATGCGTGCTTGACCTGCTTCATAGCAGAGGGCGCAAAAGATGGGTAGAAGCTGAGCACGATATGACGCTGACCGGCGTGCAAGGGTGTATTTGGATTCCGGGAAAGGGTGGACACAGAGATCTAGGTATGTCGCCTTTCATAGAAAATCTGCTCGGCACCTGGATCGGCCCTGCTGGCAAATCAAGACTGATCACATCTCCAGGGCCGCTCACCCCTCTGGTGGGTAACCCAGGTGCACCAATGTTCACAGGGGGCTCCTCACTATTAGGGGGAATGACAGACGCGGTCCCCAGAATACGAGATATCATGACAGGCACAAGACTAAAGACCCTACAGGAGATCCTAGAGGGGAGGGACCCCCCGGCCGGAGCATGGTACCAATATCTACAACTATGTCACTATGTGAGGTCCTTGGGTAGCTTACAACAGTTAGGGAGGACAACTACAACCTTTGAGAAGATTTGTCTGTCAAGCCCTGACCCCCCAATAACCATTTCATCAATATATAAACTACTATTAGAGAGGGACACATCAGGAGGGAACAGGAAGCTAGAATTGACCTGGGAAAAAGAACTTGGGACAGATTTAGCAATACAAGACTGGGAGAAGGCCTACGCCCTGACCCATAAATTGAACATCTCCAGCAGACTACAGGAACTTAACTACAAGATCCTGACCCGATGGTACAGGACTCCGGCGGGACTAGCCAAAATATACCCCCAACACTCGGACCTCTGCTGGCGGTGCCTCCGCGAACCGGGGACCTTTGTCCACATATGGTGGTCCTGCACACACATTCAACCATTGTGGCACGAGGTAGAGGCTCTATATCTAGCTACCTGTAAAGGCTCGACCAGCTTTACCCCTGAGCTGGCGTTGCTTTCTATGTTCCCGGGGCCAATGTCTGGTACAAAAAGCTCCCTGCTGCGTTTTTTCATATTAGCAGTCAGGCAGATCATTCCTAGAAAGTGGAAATCCACGACGCCCCCGACGCGAGTAATGTGGTTGGAAGCTATGGACAACTTAAGACAAATGGAGGAACTGTGTGCTAAAGATGAGATGCGTTACTCTAAATTCTATAACACCTGGGCGGTGTGGCTGCAGTTCCGGGTCTCACCCGGTTTAGAGGCCTGGCTACGTGACGGCACTACCGCTACTTAGCCAGCCTGGACACCCCCACCATCAAGGCCAACTCGCCCTATCCAATGGAGGAACTGGGCCGCGGGGTGTGCTCGGACTGGACAGACTTCCCTAACCCTACTCCTTACCTTTCCCCTTCATCCACTCTTGTCTCCTTTCCTTTACTTTCTCTTCGCTTCTGGACTTTTTTTTTTCACCATCTATAAATTCCAGATATTTCTAAGTTCATTCCTAAATTCCCCAAATAACGGGACGATTGATGATCAAGTTTCAGGGGAATGTGATTTACGATTTGCTATGTTACATTTTGTTCGTTTTAAATAAAAACCTGCGCAGGGGGCCGGACAGCTGTAGAATTTGCTAAAGAGATAAGATGGTTACTATGACTGTAACATGTTCATTGCCATATCTGTATCGTACTCCCTGACGCAGCTAATAAAATACTTTTGAACCATAAGTACATACATAAATAAATGTAAAAACAAAAAACTATTTTTATTTGAAAATATTTTACTGCTTAAAAATATTTGACTGTTAAAAAAATTACTTAATTGTTGTCACTGTTATTGTACCTACATGACCATTAAATGTAATATCTTTTTACTGTACGGCACACAGTGTTACAAAAATGACAAAAAAAAATGATGCCCTATTTGTTTTTTCCATTCCCTTAAATATAAACTTGAATTGTACCTTAAAAACTACAATTCATGCTGCAAAAAGCAAACTCTCAAGTGGTTAACACGACAGGAAAAAAAAGTTATGTGTCTCGAAATGTAGGGACTAGAGATGAGCGAGCACCAAAATGCTCGGGTGCTCGTTACTCGGGACGAAATTTTCGCGATGCTCGAGGGTTCGTTTCGAGTAACGAACCCCATTGAAGTCAATGGGCGACCCGAGCATTTTTGTATATCGCCGATGCTCGCTAAGGTTTTCATTTGTGAAAATAGGGGCAATTCAAGAAAGTGATGGGAACGACACAGCAACGGATAGGGCAGGCGAGGGGCTACATGTTGGGCTGCATCTCAAGTTCCCAGGTCCCACTATTAAGCCACAACAGCGGCGAGTGGGCCCCCCCCCCCGCACTGTCAGCATAAAGATCGATCTCCTCTGCCATAGCTGTAACAGCTGTGGCAGAGAAGAACGATGTTAGCCCATTGAATTCAATGGAGCCGGCAATACAGCAGGTTCCACTGAAAGCAATGGGCTGCTGGCATGCGCGGGATGAATTGTCGGGAAGGGCTTAAATATATAAGCCCTTCCCTGCAATTCATCCAGAAATGTGTAAAAATAAAAATATATACCGTATATACCGGCGTATAAGGCGACAGGGCGTATAAGACGACTGCCCAACTGTCACTTTATACGCCGGGAATACAGCGGAACAAAGAATAAAAATCATTACTCACTTCCCCCGGCGTTCTGCGGCGTTCTGCGGCGCTGCTGCAGGCTGTCGCTCCCTCCTGGTCCCCGGCATCATTGTCATTGGCTGTGATTGGCTGAAGGCACGTGTGTTTTCTGGAGGCGGGGATTTCAAGCCCTGCGTCCAGAAAGCAATGCTCTGCCGGGGACCAGGAGGGAGCGACAGCCTGCAGCAGCGCCGCAGAATGCCGCAGAACGCCGGGGGAGGTGAGTAATGATATAGAGAACATATAGAGAGCATATAGAGAAGAGAACAGGAATCGCAGATCGCACATAGGTGCGATCTGCGATTTCTATGGCCTAAGAAGGACCGTTGGGGTTTTTGAAGCCTAAAATAACTCCTAACGCTCTCCCTAAAGCAGCACTTTCCCTGATCTCTGTCAGAATGCATCTGTGGCGAGCCGCGGGTGCACAGATTTTAATACTCGGGTGACACCTAATCTCGCCAGCCACTCACTGCAGGGGGGTGGTATAGGGCTTGAACGTCGCAGGGGGAAGTTGTAATGCCTTCCCTGTCTTTCTATTGGCCAGAAAAGCGCGCAAATTTCTCAGGGAAGAAAATGAAAGTGACTCGAACACCGCGTGGTACTCGTCTCGAGTAACGAGCATTTCGAACACCCTAATACTCGAACGAGTATCAAGCTCGGACGAGCATGCTCGCTCATCTCTAGTAGGGACATAAAAAATCCACTATATATGCTTTTATTGTGCAAAAATACTAAGACCAAAAAAACATTCACATATAATTGCTATCCCTGTACTCCTACCAAACCATAGAATAATATTACTGTACTCACACTGAACCATAAACTAAAGCTGACATGTTATTTACAAGGTATGGTAAACAGTTTAAATGTAAGAAAATAAACTGTGACAGAATTGCTATTTTTCACCTTATTCCCCTCAAAAGAAGTGCAGAAGCATAGATCAGCGGTGGAGACCATATTTTCTTATTCATGTAATGAAATTTACAAGCGGCTCAGAGACAGATATAATAAATTACTAGTATGAAAGCCTCACAAAGCAAGTACACACAATTCAGCTCCTCAAAGGCCTCTATTTATTGAAGACAGTAGAAGATCGTGACTAACCTCAGTCAAACCAGATCATTCAAATTTTGAGCCAAAGTATTTCCCCTGGTTGACTTTTTGCAAAGCTGTTATGGCTCCCACTACCTCCTCTGTACAGCAGTCACGGTTCCCTAGCTTTCCCTGCTGCCAGATGTGGCCTTAGCTGCATCCTCTTTCAAACTAGGGCTCCTTCACTGCTCCCCAAAGGGTGAGCATTTGTGCTTGGCCTGCCTCTTAAAGGGCTGGTGCACAGCCAGTTTTTCAATCCTCAGCCAATCCATTCAGCTACTTTGCTATTTAAGACATCCTTCCCCACTGCTGGGTGCTTGAGCACTTAATTCAATATGGTTCCGTAAAGATGCTGTTATATCTTGACTGCCTCCTGGTTTGACCTGTGCCCAACTCTTCCAGATTTCCCATAGAAGCAGAAACCAAAAAGTGGCAACAGTACTCAAAATACATTTGCTATCAGAAATATACATACCTATTAGAGATGAGCGAGTATACTCGCTAAGGCACATTACTCGAGCGAGTAGTGCCTTAGCCGAGTATCTCCCCGCTCGTCTCTAAAGATTCGGGGGCCGGTGACAGGTGAGTTGCAGGAGGGAGCAGGAGGGAGCGGGGGAGAGCGGGCGGGAGAGAGAGATCTCCCCTCCATTCCTCCCCGCTCTCCCCCGCCATTCCCCGCCCCCCACCGGCCCCCGAATCTTTAGACACGAGCAGGGAGATACTCGGCTAAGGCACTACTCGCTCGAGTAATGTGCCTTAGCGAGTATACTCGCTCATCTCTAATACCTATAATAAATATACTAACCATATTAAATAATGCAAGGTTCTTGGTATATAATTTGATCAAATCATATTGACCGATCTACTGTCTAGCGTCCAGGTGACCAAGCTTTCAAATGGGTCCTAATGCTAATACCAGGTGGTTTAATCTTAAAGGGGTTGTCCTGCGGCAGCAAGTGGGTCTATACACTTCTGTATGGCCATATTAATGCACTTTGTAATGTACATTGTGCATTAATCATGAGCCATACAGAAGTTATAAAAAGTTTTTTACTTACCTGCTCCGTTGCTAGCGTCCTCGTTCCCATGGAGCCGACTAATTTTCGCCCTCCGATGGCCAAATTAGCCGCGCTTGCGCAGTCCGGGTCTTCTGCTCTCTTCAATGGAGCCGCTCGTGCAGAATGCCAGCTCCGTGTAGCTCCGCCCCGTCACGTGCCGATTCCAGCCAATCAGGAGGCTGGAATCGGCAATGGACCGCACAGAAGAGCTGCGGTCCACGGAGGGAGCAGACCCCGGCGGCCATCTTCAGCAGGTAAGTATGAAGACGCCGGACTGCCGGGATTCAGGTAAGCGCTGAGCAGTTTGTTTTTTTAACCCCTGCATCGGGGTTGTCTCGCGCCGAACGGGGGGGTTAAAAAAAAAAAAACCCGTTTCGGCGCGGGACAACCCCTTTAACCTGGGAAAGATGGGTACCTACCTTTAAAAATGCATCTCTCTTGGGACTGAGCCTAAAAATAAAACCAGGGAAGGTGGGATACCATTTATATGGTCCAATAGGAGGGACAGAAGGTAAATTGGCAGGCATGCATGACCAGGTGGAGGCAGCCACTACACAATATTTGTACAAAAAAGTATATTTTTTTCTTTCAGATTTCCCATCTTCTCCTGCCCTTACCTCAACTTGTACTTTGAGCATGCCACTTCTATTAACTGCTTGCTCTGCTTCATTGTTATACAAGACATCCGCCTGTCCTAACCTTGCTGGTACTGCGCTATGGTGCTTCTGATCTGTCCATGCCAACTGCCACAGAATCTAGACTATTTTTGAGGTAGCAGCCTGGACTGCCCTTCAGATATGTCTGTCCCAAATGGAGAGCTTAAAGGGTAAAAACCAGGGGGCCCTAGGTGCTTTGGTCAGAAGTAGTCCTAAGCCAAATCAGTATGTGGCATGGTATGGCCAAGAGCGCTTGTTATGTCAGTATAAGCTACTTTGCTGGGATAAAAAATGGTTGCTCACCTTCACTGCATCCAAGTGGTGTCAGTTTTATAAAAGCATGTGTCCACGGAGCTCTGGCTTCACCCCTCAGTCCCAGCAGTATAACAGACAAGAAAGAATTGAAGTTGAAGTCGACTTCCCATGACAAAAGAACATGCTTTATTTAGAGCTTAGTGCCAAAAAACATCAGAGCAAAGGAAGCATTTCAACCTAATGTGGGATCAACTTCAATTGTTTCCTGTACTTTGCTGGGGGTCTGAACTCTCTGTGCACTTGTGTGCTGGTTTACGGATGGAATGAGTTTTGTCTGGGTTGCTGGTTTATTGCACCTGGGGGTTAAGGCCCATTTAGACACAATGATTATTGCACAAAAGACATCTTTTGAGAGAAAATCATTGTGTGCATTTACACAGCAAGATGATTGCTCAAAATCCGCTCAAGCAGTTTGAGTGATAGTTTTGAGCGTTAACTTTGCCTAAGTGTGTAAATGAAGACTCACGCAGAATGCAGAAGACAAGCGGGACCGCTATCTTCTGCTTACAGCTGTTGTCGTCTTGAATGCTCAGCTATTATACAGCTGAGCGCTTCGAGTGGGGTATGCAGAAGACAAGCGGGGGCACTTGTCTTCTGTATATGGCTGTTTTCTTCTCAGAGCGCTCAGCTGGTATACAGCTGAGTGCTCCAAGCAGGGTATACAGAAGACAGCTGCAGCGCTATCTTCTGCATACTCTTGCTGTGTTCACGGAGCGAACAGCTGGTATTCAGCTGAGCTCTCCGAGTGGGGTATGCAAAACACAGCTGGAGCGCTGTCTTCTTTATACTCGGGCTGTGTTCTCCTAGTGGGATACCAGCTGAAAGAATAGTATCAGCGGTATCACATTGAGAACTCAGCACACGGCACTTATAAGGCTCATTGTTCTCTTTCAGCTTGCTGAAAGACAACGATGAATGACTCATTAATGAAAACTGCACGATGTCAGTGCAATTAGACCCAACGATTCTCACTCAAAAGTCGGCTTTGAGAGATTTTTGAGTGATAATCATTGGGTCTAAATGGGCCTTTAATTGGGCGGGTTCTAAATCCCTCCTCAGACTTAGAGCTGTAAATAAATAAAATCTTGGTATTTGTATAGCACCAGCTAATTACACAGTGCTTTCAGGTAATTATTACCTGAGTACGCTGGGTACTCATTTTACCGACCTCAGAAGGATGAGTCAACCTTGAGCTGGCTACCTGAATCAGGCAGGGATTGAACTTGCAACCTTCAGGTCATAGGCAAGAGCTTACACTCTGTGCCACACAAGCTGTACTAATCAATTGTTCTATTCAGTCTCCTTCTTGATGTGCGAGAGAGCATAGCTGTGTGCAGTCACTTGTCTGGTGCTTTGGCTTCCTGGGTTTGCTGCAAGCGTTTAAGAGAAGTCCTCTGTTTTGTTTTATAGTGGAGTTTGTGCAATGAGATAGGGTTTCGGTATCATCTGCTCAGGGTGAGCGAGTACCCTAGGTTCCAGCGTGAGTGCATTCTTATCAGGACGATCCACTCCTTATTTAGGCAGGGATTATTTCACCTATTAGAATCCTATAGGGAGAGTTCCCATTTACTTTAGTTTCTCGTCTTCCACTTTCCACTTTCGGGTTCTGTGATGTTAACAGTTCCCGTGTGTTTGTCCCAGGAGATTACTTTGTCCACACGTGGTAGCAGATACTACAATGCTGTTCTCACAAAAGCACAAGGCTAGTGTTATACATTATATTATATTAGACTTTACATTATACTCCTTTAGATCTTTATGTTGTTACATTTTCTCATATAAAAAAGACAAAAGCGTTATAGAAGGAAAACCTTTATTGGTTAGCCAGAAAAAATATGTTTGTAAGCTTTAGGAGGAACAAAAGCTTTTTCATCAGAATTAAGAACTGAGAGAAACACACAACATTTATATGATATTACACCAAGAAATTGTGAAACTTCATTCAGATATGCCAGAGCAATAAAACTAAGATTTTGTTTTTGGATGGAAGTTTGAAAGGTGATAACTTAGGAATTCACATCTCTGAGCTCAGTCTTAAGGCCCATTTAGACACAACGATTATCGCTCAAAATGCGCTCCAAGCAGAAAACAGCTGGATGCAAAAGACAAGCTCCCCGCTTGTCTTCTGCATCCCCCGCTCAGAGCACTCAGCTATATACCAGCTAGGCGCTCCAAGCAGAGAGCAGCTGGATGCAGATGACAAGCGTCCCCGCTTGTCTTCTGCATCCCCCGCTCGGAGCACTCAGCTATATACCAGCTAGGCGCTCCAAGCAGAGAACAGCTGGATGCAGATGACAAGCGTCCCCGCTTGTCTTCTGCATACCCCGCTAGGAACGCTTAGCTATATAACAGCTAGGTGCTCTGAGCAGAGAACAGCTGGATGTAGATGACAAGCGGCCCCGCTTGTCTTCTGCATACCCCACTTGGAGCACAAAGTGATTGCTCAATATTTGAGCGATCCTCTTGCGCTTAAAGGCACACAACGATTATCGCTCAAAAGACATCTTTTGAACAATAATCGTTGTGTCTTAATGGGCCTTTAGGTGTCAAGCAAGGGCGTAACTATAGGGGATGCAGCGGATGCGGTTGCACCCGGGTCCATAAGGTCCCTCTTCTCCATGTAGGGAGCCCAGTACTATGAATAAAGCATTATAGTTGGGCGCCCTGTAACAGGTTTTGCATTGGGGCCCAGGAACTTCAAGTTACGCCTCTGGTGTGAAGTGTTCATGTAGTGGGTCATAAATACAGGCATTATATTAACACTTTCCAATCCACTGTCTGACCTCTGAAGACATTATGATTTAAGGCTGTATAGCTCCAATGTTAAAAGACATCCGTCGGGGCTTTCTAACTGTATATTGCCAGCCTCTCTGCTGTTGGAGCCTATCCAACATGTCAGCCCATGCAGTACTGGCTTTAGCCAGCATATAGCGCTGTTGTATAATGGCAGAAAAAGAGTAAGCCCCCTAGAAAAACCAGGATACAAATTGGATTAAAAAGGGTTAAGTCCTTGTGTTAATGAATTCACAATTCAACAGGGTTAGCAACAGAGCAAAAATGAATGATTCTACAATATTCACATATATCTTGCCTTTGCGTTTCTTCTTCTCAGTTTCTTCATCTGTTGCAATCTGTATTGAGTCTTTTCTGTTAGACAGGAGTATACCATATGGAATTACCTGTATGTTGCTTGAAGTTGAGCTCTCTGAACATTAGGCATGGAACATGATAGCAATATGAAGATGACTACTGTTGTACTGTAACATCATTAGCAAGAAACAGAACTTCCGAATATTGCATTTAAAAAGCAATAAAATATTGAAATTAAAATAATAGGCTTTGTCATTCAAGATGATCAACTGCTGACTAGATTACTGTTTTAATACGTTTAGCAAGGACAACGGAAAGTGGGTCTAGAAATATTTACACGGTTACTTAAAATGACAAAAAACCATTAGGTGACAATAATACAGTAATATATCCTTTTCATATCACTCACCATGACAATGATTTCATGTACAGTGCTCCCTCAAGTTCTAATGGCACTCGGTTATAATATTTTTATATACAATCAGAGGTGCATCTACTCTTTCAGTAAGATAATATTTTGTGGCATTGCTTCTGATCTTCCCCCCAACTAACATAGTAACATAGTATGTTAGGCTGAAAAAAGACATACGTCCATCTAGTTCAACCTATTACCCTCCCAATATTGATCCAGTGGAAGACAAAAAAAAAAACTCCAATGAGGTAGAAGCCAATTTTCCTTAATTAGGGGAAAAAAATCTTCCCGACTCCAAGTCTGGCAATCAGAATAATCCCTGAATTAATGACCCTTCTGAAGTAATTAGTGACTATAACATGTAATATTGTAACGCTAAAAATAGGCGCCTAAGGCCTAATTCCCACAGGCGGATTTCCACCATGTATCACGCGATGGAAATCCGCGGCGTTGCCCCACAGCTATTTGGTTCTATTAAACCTAATAGCGCAATGCTCATGGTGTGGAATTTCACTGTGGAATTCCGCCCTGTGAAATCACTCGTAATCACCGCAGTCAATGGAAGCCGTCCGTCATGCTATCTTCCGCTGTAGCACACCCCGCCCACTGATGCCCACGTCATATGCCATGGCTGGCGCGTCATGTGACGCTGTGGGCGTGTCATATGACACTTGGGGCGCGTCACATGACACTGCTGGCGCGTCGTGCGCTGTATTGCGTGCATCCTGCCCTGTGCTCCTGCTTACCTTCTTACTGGAGCAGTCATTTCCCTGGACGTCAGAGACCATGTCATGCTGCAGCAGTGCTAATCCTGTAATAGTATTCTCCTCATTTGCCAAACTTTGCAAACTTGTTGGGGTGTTCCAGTTCAGGACTAGCCTCCCTTGATCTCTTTCCTTTACACCCTCCTTCTGTCACCCAGCTAGCTGCCTGATCATCCTGAATTCCCAAACTACCATCCACCCCCACATCTACCCCACTGAGTGCCTGCTCAGTGAGCAGAAAACCCCTTTCCATATTGACAGTGGATCTTAGTGTTTCAAGCTGCTCAATTAGTTTCAGGACCTGGGCTTCTAAATGCACAACACACTCACATTTCATACAGCAGTATGCACCCTCAAATGGCTGTTCAAGGACTGCGTACATGGCACAAGATGTACACTGGATGGCATTGTCAGTCATAGAGTACATTCTAAATGGGGATTCAAATCGATAAGCAGTAATTGAATATAAGTGAGTCTTCCCAAGTCCCTGAATCCAAAGTCACTAATCCAAAATCAAACTTAAGACACAGCACACTTTAGAAGACAGTTCATGTAAGGCCCATTTACACACAAATATAATCATTTAAAGCAGCTTATCACCTTCATTTGCATGTAAATGAGCCTCCAGGACCTGTATGCAGAGAACAGCAGGTGGTCTGTTCATTGCATTCTGCTCCTTTGTTCTGTTGCAGGGTTGCAAGCTGAATACAATGTAATCAGCAGCTCCCGTGGAGAATACAGCCTCAGGGTGCATTCACACGAACGTATATCGGCTCGGTTTTCACACTGAGCCGATATACGTTGTCCTCATGTGCAGGGGGGGAGGCAGGAAGAGCCCAGGAGCAGGAACTGAGCTCCCGCCCCCTCTCTGCCTCCTCTCCACCCCTCTGCACTATTTGCAATGGGGAGAGGCGGGACGGGGGCGGGGCTAATTCACACCACTTAGCCCCGCCCCCGTCCCGCCACCTCTCATTGCAAATAGTGCAGGGGGGTGGAGAGGAGGCAGAGAGGGGGCGGGAGCTCAGGTCCTGCTCCTGGGCTCTTCCAGCCTCCCCCTCCTGCACACGAGGACAACGTATATCGGCTTGGCGTGAAAACCAAGCCGATATACGTTCGTGTGAATGCACCCTCATGGACAGCAAACACAGCATGCCGTCTGTGTTATCTTCTCTCCAACTGAATGATGGATTTTATCCTCACCTAAAAATCATTGTTCAGCTGAAGAGTGAAAGATGGGAGCATGTACACACAACAATTATCACTCAAACAATGGCTTTTGAGCAATAATGGTTGTGTTTAAATGTGCCTTTAGAATACAGACACCCTCACTCAGCTTGCATGCTCACTTATGTTTGCTTCATATATTACTTATCTGTAATGCTTTTGCACTACTTGATTAAGTAACCACGCCCCTTATTAATCAGCTGTGCAAAGCAATGGAGACTGAAACCCATAAGCAGACTATATGTGCTTTAAAATGTAAGAATGTTAAACAATAAAACCTTTCAATGTACCCCCTCAACACAATGTATTTATCCTCTAGGGAAAAACGGCTCTATAGCATAATGTATAAGCTAAAATATTACTATGAGTTGATATAAACAAAAATAAACAAATTCAAATAAAATAGGGAACGATGCGGTCAGCAATTCCACTAATCCCAAGTCACACACTTGAGACACAGCACACTTTAGAATACAGTACACTTAGAATATAGTCACTCAGCTCTAACGCTCACTTTTGCTTGCTTTATATAGCACTTATCTGCAATACTTCTGCTCATCCTTTATGATTGTTCCTCTTTGTTTCAGTGTTTAGCTTCCTAATGAAAAACTTCCCTCCTGAACGTTTATTATACCTATACATATTTTAAAAGTTTGATCATGTTCCCGCCTCACCCTTCTTTCTTCCAGGCAATACAAACTAAGTTCCTAAGTATTTTATGAAGTTTTTTTAAAATTTTAAATACTTTCTCTTTATTGTTTTTTATATACGATCATACAAGAAAAACATACAAAACAAGGGGAATAACTTTTCATTTAATAGGAAAATAAGCATTTCCAGCAAAAAATATAGGGCCGAGGACTCTTGGATCAAGTGAAAAAAATATCAAACATCCACATTCCTTACAAATTGAAAAAATTGGTTGAACAGTACAACCAGATAATTTATCAAAAAAGGAAATAGAATGTGTTATTATAAGCGCACACACACAGAAACACATTAAGGTATCTGTAATCTACCCATCTTAAGGCTTTCTGTCAAAGACCATTCTGTGAGAGTAACGGATGTCATTAGCTGTTGTATCTCTGGAGTGGTGAGAAAATGTACAATAAATGCTCCGCATTTGTTAAAAAAAATGATTGGTGCGTCTGTCTTTATTCCTTTCCATCTCTATACGTTCCAGCCACATCAGTTTGAGATGATCCACTACTAGCTGAATCATAGGCATTATTGTAGCCATTGTTGTAGAATACACCTTTAGGCCACCAGACAGATGGAGTGAAAGAGTATGGGGGTCCTCCCACTGCTCCCTGGCATACCATTCACTGCCTCATCCCCAACAGGAAAAAGGTAGGTGTTGGATTAATGGCACTGTAAAGCCCTATAGCTGATACATCATCTGGCTCTTTTGTTCTCAAAAATACCTGACTGGGGGCAACTCTAAAGACTGTGAAACAAGTCTGTTTTATACTCCAGGCATTTAGGGAAGTTTACTGGCCTATGGAGTTTTTTCAAAAGGTTGAAAGCAAAAATATCCCTATGCATAATTCACTATCCCTTCAGGATTATATCCCCTACTTCACTGCCCCCAAGTTGCCTGGTCCATTCTGCGAAGAATTTCTCAGGAGAGCTAGGTATCCCGCATTTACTATATACAGTCATCACTAAGGAGTGAATTCTTCCATAAACAAGCCTCTGATTTACTTGAGGTATACTCGAGGTCTTTTGCCCTTCCAGAGAAAATGTGCGTTGGATTTATTGAGTTTCAATATATCTATGTGTTTAAGCAAGAGTGGGATCATTTGCAGTGGATTCACCCCAACAGAGATAAGGGTAAATTATACCAACTCTGAAGTTCCTGAGCTATTTTATTGAACAGAGGTGGATAGTTTAGATAGCAAAGTGATTCATAGGTATGTCACACCTAGATATCAAATGTAATCTTTTGCCATATGTATCTCCAAGATCTTGTGTTGGTCTTGCAGTGGAGCGCCTGTCCTTCCCAGGAAAAGTACAAACTGAATTCTAATAAAGCTGGGATGCTGCGTAAAATGTAAATGAGAAAAAAAGAATGCAATGCTTTGGAAATCTCATACAACCATCTTTTATTTACAACAGAACATAGAACACATATCCAAAGTTGAAAGTTAGAATTTTTTCCATTTTATTTTAAAAAATTAAGTAATTTAGAAATTGCTTTGAAAGCGCTGCGGAACACGCTGGCGCAATACAAATAGAGATTATTATTATTTTTTCTATTTAAATTGATGGCAGCAACACATCTCAAACACATTGGGACAGAGTTAATAAAAAGTTGAAAAAGAAAATGGTACTAATGAAAAACAGTTGGAGGGCCAATTTTCTACTATCTCAAATGACTTTGTTTAAAAAGAGCTTGTTAGAGAGGCAGAGTCTCTCAAAAGAAAAGATGGTCAGAGATTCACCAATCTGGGAAAAACTGCATCTAAAAATTGTGGAACAATTTCAAACAAATGTTCCTCAACATAAAATTGTGAAGACATTGAATATCCCAACATCAACAGTACATAAGATCATCAAGAAAGTTAAAGAATCTGGAGAAATTTTTGTGCACAAGAGACAAGATTGACAATCAATATTGGATGCTTGAGATATACGGACCCTTAGGCATCACTGCATTTAAGATGGGCAGAATTCTGAAATATACAGTAAATCACTGCATGGGCTCAGGAATACTTTCAAACATTGTCTGTGAACACAGTTCGCTGTGCAATCCACAAATGCCAGTTAAAGTTGTATCATGCAAAGAAGAAGCCATATATCAGCACAATCCAGAAACGCCGGCATCTTCTCTGGGCCAAAGCTAATTTAAAATGGACTGAGACAAAATGGAAAACTGTTCTGTGTTTGGTGTTTTGTATCTGGAGATCTAGGGGTGAGCACCTCAATCCTGAATTTGCTGAAGACTAGCACACTGCTCCCACTGCTGATTTGATGATCTGGGGGACCATCGCATATGACAGTTTGTCACCCCTAATAGTAATATGAGGGACATCGATGGCTCAGCAACATGTTCAGGACATCCTGCAATCCTGCAGCCACCTGCGTTGCCTCTCATAGCAAGACTTCTAAGAGGCATTTTCCAACAGGATAATGCTCGGCCACACACAGCAGTGGTGTCACAGGAATGCCTCCACAACATTGCCATACTTCCGTGGTTTGCCCAGTCGCCAGATTTATCATCAATAGAACATGTAGGAGATCATCTGTGATGCCAGCTTCGACAGCCTATGGGTTTGCATATTATATAGCAGTCTTTCCCAACTTCACTCCTCAAGGCAACCCAACAGGTTTTCAGGATATCGTATAGTAAGAACACCTGTAGCAATGTCTGAGGCTCTGATAATAATTACATCACCTGTGGAATACTGAGGAAATCCTGAAAACATGACAAGTTGGGGTGCCTTGAGGACTGGCATTCAGAAACAGTCATCTAGAGGCTCAGTTTCAGTAAATGTCTGATTTGCTGCAGGATACCATATGGAACCTGTGTGCCTCAATGCCCACCTGTATTCCATCTTGCATCTAAGCTAGAGGCGGCCTAACAGGGTACTGGAGCCTCTCTCCAAATGTTCAATTTTCCCCAATAAATTATCCTTTTGCTCTGATATTGTAATCACTTACTTATATCAACATTGCAATCAAACATAGAAAGTTTTATCAGATTCTGACAATTCCTTCTAGGTGCTTGACTTTTTTTGACAGTGACTGTATATATACATATGTACACTATTTGATATTTACACTGAATATACTGTACATGCATACACAGTCTTGCCAAGGAGGGATCCTGTGTGCCTCTTCTGCCTGCTCTGAAGCAATTCTCTTTACCCCTGGCCAGCTTCCCAACCAGCTCCTTGCTGAAGGCTTTGTACACAAAGTAGCAATGTAGTAATGGCAGAGGGTCAAGCAGAACAATGCCCCTGGAGCACTTGGTAGACGTTATTCTAATAATGCGGTGTGGCTTGGCATCTGGGGCACAGGCATTCAATCTATGCTACTGCCTGTTAAAGTTGCTTTCTGGTGGTTCAAGAAAGTAAAAGAAGCAATAAATGTCCTAAAATAAAAAAAGAAGATTCTACTCACTTTTGAGCAGTGATGCCAGTAAGGACAGTATGTGACTGCTGAGGCTAGTGATTGGCTGCCATAGTCATGTGCCATTACAGTACATTATCACTAGTAGCATGTAATCAAAGACCAATGGGTGGCCATTAGAGCATCTGCATTGGATCAAATGGTTATTGAAGAAAGAACTTTTTTTAAACTACTGGAGTGGGAGGACATCCACAAGTGTCAGAAACATTGAAAAGTGTTAATGGCCACATCCCTGGTGGCCTTGTAAGGTAAGTATTTAATCATATCACTGGTGGTTTAGGGTGATAAGGGGATTAATGGACATATCCCTAATGGTTTAGGCCAGATGAGGGGTTAATTTGCAAAACTCTCGTGGTCAAGGGTAGGGGAAGCGTTATTGGGCATATCTACTGTGATCTAATGCAATATAGGTATACTAGGGCATATGGTTGTGGTCTAGGGCAGCAAAGGAGTTAATGGACAGATCTTTGGTGGCTTAGGGCAGTAATGAGTTATTGGGACAGAACCTTAGTGGTCTAGGGAAGGTAAAAAGTTAATAATCAGATTATTGTAGTCCAGGGCATTGAAGGGGTTAATTAGCTGATTTATGGTTGTCTAGTACAAGTAATGGGTTAACAATCACTTCCTTTGCTGGCATTGGTAAGGAAAATTCTGCTTGGTAAGAAAAATAATGCTCTTCTCTATTCAGCTCTTGATGGTAAGTGGTGGTAGGTAAAGGGGATGGGGCTCAGGGGGAGATATGCTGGACTGCTTATTGAATGCAGGGAAGTGTCTCCTCACCCTTCCTCTGCATTCGGGAAGGGATGCCAGCTGACGCAAAGTGCCTAAAGCCCCATTTACACACGAAGATGATCACTCAAAATTCGTTCAAAAGATTGGGAGAATGACAGTCTGAGCAATCATTTTGCATGAGCTGTTAATGGGCACTAATGCCCATTGGTAGTTTATTAGTTTCATTTGCGTGTAAATGAGCCTCCCTTTGCTGTATGCAGACAACAGCAGGTTATCTGCATACAGCCCCTTTGTTCTGCTGTGGTACTGTAGTTGAAAACGATGTTATCAGCGCTCCCATGGAGAATCACAGTGTGCGGTACCTGCTATCAGCTGCCCGGCCGAACGATGGATTTTAAACTCAACATAAAATCAGCGTTCAGCCGAAAAGCAAACAATGGTAGCATTTACATGCAACGATTATCACTTAAAAGATATTATTTGAGCGAAGTTTGATGATAATCGTCCCATGTAAATGGGGCTTAACTCGTCTCATGGATTGTGTGCCCTTACATATAATATTCTTTGCTGGGCTATAGTCACTTGAAAGCACCTTCAAAATACAGTGTTAAAAAATCTGTTGATCTGGATGATCCTGCATATCATTATAAGTATCTGATGATAAAGCAACTGTATCATATAGAGGTACATGCACTGATTGGCTGTACAGTTTAGTCTCTCTACAGTGCTACATTTTCTGTACTGCTCTATATCTATACCAGATCTAGCAAACTATATGGTCTGTACAGGATCCTAAAGAAGCTCCTGTTCCCAACATAAAAAGAGATTCCACAGCTTCTAGCATCTCACTGGAATTATTATATGTAAGGACTTGCTTTATCTGTAGTAAAGAGCAAAAAAAGCTGAAGTTTGTGCTGTTCTTTTATTTAAGCCAATGGTTGAATGCAAATAGTATGGCCAGCAAATATGGAAAAATGCATAATTTTTTCAATTCTAGGCAATTGCATACAGACGTAGCAAATGTTAACTTGACATTTAACAGGTTATGGTAACTTAATTACAATGCTGTAGATTCATTACAATGTGCCAGTCATGTTAATGATTGTTACATCTGTAGCAGTTCATATTGTACATTATTATTACATATTGAAAACAAATGTTTAATAAACACAATGTTAAAGAATTCAGGCAATCTTTTATTTTCTAGCATGTTTTTATGTCAAACAGATTAATGACATTTCTCTTGCACCCCACTTCAACATTAACATTTTTTTCTGAGAATGTTGTTTCATACATACACCACCTTACCAATTTAAGTCACAGATCAGAACAAAATATAAACATTTTCAAAGTCATTCAAAGTGAAAAAATATACATTTGCTATATGGAGGCAAAGAACACATTTAATTAGTAAAACATATTATATTGAAGGGGTACACTATGTTTTTTCTACCATATGTCTTCATAATAGGACAACAGGATGATCAAAGCTTTATGGCTATTACACTGCTGCTAGTACAGTATATCATTAAAACGGAGTAAAGCTATTCATTAGTTGATAGATAAATATATATAGGTCTAAGGCAGATACTAAGCATCTACCAAACACTAAACTCTACCTAAGCTGTTATACTGTTATTAACTCAAGACCTCCTATCTAAATAATCGTCCTACAGTCTTCTTAAATAAATGAATTTTTTTGATTTACAAGCGATTTACTTGCTTGAATATTTGGTTAATCTGCAATAACTAGTGCAAAATATATCTGTGCACAAAACATATCATAACAAGAAATATATTCCAACAAGTCTGTAAACAATTTTATATAATAAAGCCAACATCAATTGCGATTTCATTCTTCATGGTCTAAATATCAGCTTTGCCCGATTAAGGGATATTCCTGTCTATTCGACAATATAAACCTCTTGTAAGTGAACATCTGCAGTAGTAATCATAGACACAAGAGAAGGAGTCCTATTTGGATGATTTTCTGCCTGTGCTAACATTTAGGTCAAGATAATCACTTTGCACAGCAAAGGCTTTTTTTTTAATTAAATCCTTCTATAACTAAAATAGAAAAAATAAAAATAATTACAAAATAATCCTTAGAAAATGAATTTACATAACTGAAATATATAGGATGCTTTTACTTGGTCAGTATATAATAGTAAATAGATGAGCATTCTCATTGAAGTTTAGGCATACTATATGAGTAAAGTTGGGTGTATGTAGAAAATGGTGACATAGGCCATCTATTTTCTATCACTGAGTAAGCAATCACATGAATGCATCTGCCTAAAAATGACTGTATATCACTACATGTTGTTAGATTAGACCATACACCTGCGTCACTGCAATCTGTTATACTAATACAATCTAAGACTGCTTTCAGTAAATAGGTCCACGTAACATATCCAATGACAAATATTACAAAAGCAATTGTTGTAAATACACAACAAATCCCAGAGCTTAAGAATGCAGACTGGTCTTCCTAAAACAGAAGAATCCCTGGTAAACAAAGACAGGTAAGTATATAGATGATCATTTTAAGGGCAATTCCTGACTTAAACATATTTTCCTGTATGTGCTTGTAACTAGTGAAATATAGAACTGTACATTCATTTCTAGTATTAGATATTAGATTTACAAAGGCATCTGTTTCTGCAAGTTGTAAGTTCAAGAGTCACTGTTGCTTTGAATATGCCAAAATATCCAGACTGTAAGTAAGAAATGAGATTCTGGCAAATTGCTACACTGGTGCAATGAAAGGAGCATCTGAGAAGACAGAGTTGACGGAATCCGAGTCCGATTTTGATCTGCTATTCTTTAAGATGCTATCGGCTGTCATATTCTCATTGGGAATCAGACGGACTTTCCCATTTTGGCCTTGCTCGGTTTCCTTAACTGGCTCCAGGAACACTACCCGTTTTCCGGTGCTGGATTTTCTTTCTCCATGGGGCTCATGTGATGGTGTGGCACTTAAGATAGAGGAGTGAGCACTGTTTTGGTTCAGTTTTCTTTTATTTTTCTTAGATTTACACCAGCATCTACAGGGGGTGAGATAAAGGTAGAGAAGGACTAGAATTATGCTGACTACACATGCAGCAAGTGTAGTGAAGGCTGTGTTGAATGCTTCATGTGAATGAGACTTGTGACTTGTAAAATTGCCCACTGTTATTCTAATGTCTATGGTTTCATTAACCAGTTTGTTTATTGCGGTGCAAGCATAAATACCCGAATCTATAATTTGTGCCTCTTCAATTTCTAGACTTCCGTTAAAAAAGACACGGAAATGGTCAGTCTTTTTTTCTGGTTTGAGTTCTTTGCCCTCTGGGCTTCTCCAAGTAAATTCTGTATCTTTGACTGCTATCTTGCTGTCACAATGTACCACCAGTCTTTCTCCAATTTGAACCTCATACAGCAAGCCAAATGCATGATATGACTCGTCCACAGTACTTTCAGAACAGTTAAGAAAGTTCTCTTGAATAAGATGCACTTTTTTAGACTCAGATGGTAAAGTGCAGCTATAATAACTTTTGAAATCCACAACAGGACTAAAATGTCTACGATACCAGAAGTTTAACATTGTGTGTAAGTGGCAGTCACATAGAAACTGATTCTCATGAAGGTAAATTCCACTAAGCTGCCTTGCTGAAATTAAGCTTAAATCCTGGACAGGCACTGATTGCAAGCTATTATGTGAAATGTCCAACAACACAAGTTCCGACAGTTTATTCCTGCCAATATACAAGTCCAGTGGGAAATGTGCCAGAGTATTGTTACTCAGATACAATTTTTGCAACTTATGGAGTCCTCCAAATGCCCCAGGATCGATGTTAGTTAAGTGATTGTTGTATAGCAGGAGCTCTTCTAGCAGCTTAAGCTCTTGGAAAACTGGGTTGCTCAGCGTCCTTAGATTATTTGATGATAAATCAAGATATTTCACATTTCGTAGCGTGGAGAAACTACCACCAGAGATGCTGCTTATGGTATTATGATGCAATATTAAAGTATGAAGTTTATCAAACATGACTGGGAACCAGTCTGGGTCCAGAAACCCTATTTTATTGTAGCTTAGATCTAGTTTTCTGATAAACTTGAAAATTGTCCTGGGCACCATAGATAAGTTCCTATTAGTGCAGCTTACTATATCACTGGCACATATGCAGGCTGGAGGACACGCCCCAGGAGCACCACCAACAATGCTGACGATGAGCAGCCAAAACACATAGGCAGTGCTTTTCCATTTTGTATGCACATTTCCAAGTTCCTTGGACAAACATGAATCAAAGAAAGGCATTATGGCTCTTTCTCAGCCACTACTTTTCTATTGCCACAAATCATGTATTCAGTCTTGGAGGTAACTGCATCTTAAGGGAACATTATATACCTCACTTATTAATCTTGTAGCAGTATTCACATTGGCACTGAAAATTAAACAAACTATGTTTAGTGTATGAAAGTAAAGCAACACAAATAAAAAAAAGCAACAAAACAGTTTAGAAAATCTCTGCAATCTTTCATTTGCAATTGAAATCCGTTTGATAAATATTCTGAAAGTTCCACGAGACGGTAAACATATAAGCAGATTTATTTATTTATCTATTCTGCTTTGCAAAATGATTGCTACGTAGATGAACATTCTATCCCTGAATCTATAAACGTGAGCACAAAAAATGATAGAAGATGCAAAAAGGATTACCTGCTATTTTCTAGCATTCACTAGCTGACGTCTTCATGGGGGCATTGGAGTCCTGCTCTGTGACCCTTTCTTTTTGTCTTCATTCCTTGCCATTGTGCATGTTGGGAGCAGAGAAGTTTCAAAGAAAGCAGGAGAGAAACAGGTTGTGTGTGCTGTGTGCAATATTATCCCATCTGATGAAGGCTGCCTGCATTCGAGAGACAAGCGTATATGTGAACTGAGCCTGCCCAGCCTCTATTCACCTGTGCACTGTGATTGGCTGCAGTCAGCGTAGAGAAATATACAAAGCTCACTGATGAGGGCACAGACAGCACAGATGTTGTTGCCTATGTCTACAATCATTGCCACCCACCCCCTCCCACCACCTATGTTGTTGTGTTTATCCCACTCTTTCCTTTCCTTCTCTTCATTTACAATGTTTGCATATTGGGAACAAATTCCATTTTAGAGTTACCCTAGGGATGTATTGTTCAGACTTCAGTTCTGCCAAGCGTGAAGAGCCTTCCTGATGTAGCTCAAAGGGGATAGGCATTCCCATTATCACTGTCTCCCCTTACGCAAAGGTGAAAACATTTCAAATGTTAAAAAAGCAGCAGTAATTGGCATTAAAGGTGCAGTGAAGCTACATATGCTTTTGTCACTTAGTGGCCAATATGAAGAGCTACTGTAAATCTATGACTACGGTACATAGCAACAGCACATTCCAGATCTATTACCCTGGAGAGGAACCAGCACACAGTTAATTGCACATCAAAATACAGTTTTCTGTTTCAGCTCTGTGCAGCGTAGAAACCGAGAAGTATGATATTCACTGAACAATTCAGCAACTGGGAGAAATGTTCATTTATTTAGGGACCTTTCACATGGGACGGGATATTCTGAAACAGTGTTGCTGAATATACTGAACCTGAATTCTGCATCAAAATCTGCACTACTAACTGTGGATTTTGATGCAGAATGGCAGGAATCTGCTATTTTTTAATTCTGCAGCAAAATCTGCACGTTAGTAGGGCAGATTTTGGGGCTGAATATTCTGCAACACTGTTATATTCCGCCCTGTATAAAAGTTTGAAACAGTGCTCATATGTGACCATTATCAACCTATAAGCGGCACTACAAACGATTACTGTTGATGGAATACACATCAACCTACATAACAAATAGCAGGTAGCATTATTTTCCCATTAACTGAACAACAGTTGTCATATACGTAGAAGTATCTGAACAGGTCTTAAAGAATGCCTGTTACTCCTGTAAGAGAAGATATTCTGCATCAGATTGGTGTAGATTTTGCAGTAGATTGTAGTGGATTTTGGGTGGAATGCAGCCCTTCATTTGAAGAGGTGGAATCAGCACTGAAAATCTGGTGCTACAATTGCCATGCTGTGGATCCAAAATCCACTCCTTGAATAAATTTTCGCATCAGATTTTTTCAGTGTGTTGATGAGATTTTTAAAATCTCATCCACATTGTTGCTACTGTAAATGTCACAGATTTTCCAAGGAGTCCGCACAGAAAATCTGTGTCAAACTCGACTCATGTGAACATACCCTAAGGGCCCTTCCACACTGGTGGAATACTTTCACTTGGATGCAGTGAAATTTTAAACTGTAGAATTCTGCATCAAAATCCACAGGGCTAACTGTGGATTATGGTGCAGAATTGCAGGCTGATTGAAGCCATTTTCATTCTGCATCAAAATCCACATGAAGCTGTGCAGAATTTATTGCAATTTGTGGTGCGAAATGTGAAGGTTCCGCCCATGTGAAAGGTTCCTAATATGTTTCAGACTGTGTAGAGCCACGCCCTTTTGATCAGGGGTATGATAACACCCAGTTGTCAATTTGTTTGTATATTATGTGGTGGAATAACAAGTGCAGCACAAAGCAGAGGTGTCCCCGAATTGTTATTTCATGGGGAATGCATGTATTTACTAGTGCAGACATGTCAGGAGAGCCAGCAGGCCTGCTATAAAACACTTTATGAGGCCGCTTGCAGACTGGCGGGTCGGATCCCACTGTGGGAATTCTCAAAGCAGGATGTGTACCCGTGCCCCTGCACAGTCCTGCAGCTTTCCCACTCCTGGTGTCTCCTCTCTGCGCTGTGTGCCGGCTGCCGGCGCATACGCAGAGAGGGGCCGGCCCGTCACCACTGACATTTCTGTGCGGGCCTCTGAGAGACCTGCACAGAAATAGAACATGCCGTGTTTTGTTTTCCGCATGTATTTTCACGTGGACAAATCGTGACTGTCTACATAGGATTGCGTTATCTAATGCAATCCTATGCAGGCGGGCATGGGCGGAAATTCTGCGGGAAATCCCGCTGCGGAATTTCGGCCCGTGTGCAGGGGGTCTAAATAAGAGAAAATTTCTTCATTTTGACTCTTGTGCAGCTGCTGAGTTTCTTACAATGTACCTGCATAAGAGATGAGTGGAGAAGAGAAAGGAGATGTATTGCTCCTGCATAAGCTGTCTCGTAGACATGACATATTTGTTGGCACATCCATATTATGTGATGACTAAGAAACTTTCTAGTGCCATCTGTTGTCCGGGTAAGCAGGGATTGGACTTTAACCAGCATTATCCTGTTGTTTATGCAATGATAAATGGCGTAACAAGTGCCCTGTGGTCACCTATACAACTTTTACTACCACAAAATCATACGCATTCCATTCACCCAGGCATGCATTTTTATAATGGAGTCAGAAGAAATTACTGCAGTTTAGCTATGATTTACCTTGTGTGCGCAACCAGGGAAGACCAGGTAAACAGATGAGGTGAAGAAACACCAAGGACTTCTTCAGCCAACCCTATTTGCGTTTCTTTTTGCATGCATAAAATATATACTCGCAATGTGCAGAGAATGTCAATGGGTTCATTGTCATGAGTATGTTTTGCGCATGCATCTAGTGAGCATGCAAAAAAAAATAGGTCCTGCTTAGAGATGAGCGAACGTACTCGTCCGAGCTTGATATTCGTGCGAATATTAGGGTGTTCGGGATGCTCGTTACTCGTAACGAGTACCACGCGGTGTTCCGGTTACTTTCAGTTTCCTCTCTGAGACGTTAGCGCGCTTTTCTGGCCAAGTGAAAGACAGGGAAGGCATTACAACTTCCCCCTGTGACGTTCAAGCCCTATACCACCCCCCTGCAGTGAGTGGCTGGGGCGATCAGATGTCACCCGAGTATAAAAATCGGCCCCTCCCGCGGCTCGCCACACATGCCTTGTGAGTTAGCTGAGGGACAGTGGTATCGTGCTGGAGCTGCTGTAGGGAGAGCGTTAGGAGTTAGTGTAGGCTTCAAGAACCCCAACGGTCCTTCTCAGGGCCACATCTAATAGTGTGCAGTACTGTGTTAGCACTGTATTTTTATTTTTTTTTCAAAATTGGATCTGCAGAGCATTGCGCCCTGCAATAGGGACAGAAGTGGTGGTTAGGCAGGGAGAGTGTTAGCAGTGAGTGTAGGCTTCAGGAACCCCAACGGTCCTTTCTAGGGCCACATCTATCCGTGTGCAGTACTGTCCAGGCTGCTGTTAGCAGTGTTGCATTTTTTTTTTTTCTACTCAAAACCGGCTGTGCAGATTATTGCACCCGGCATTAATACTACAGGGATAGAATTGTGTAGGCAGGGCCAGAAGACATACATTATTCATTGAATAGACGCAGTGTGGCTTGTCCTTTGAAAAACAAGGGAAAAAATTCTATTTCGCCTGCCTCTGACAGTCCTCAGGGCTCTGGGTACGTGTGTGCTGCGTGCAGAAAGTTAAAAAAAATCTGACGCAGCCAGCTACGTTTTACTGCAGGCTTGCGCCAATTTTTTTCCTGCATGGGAAATCCCTGATCTGCTGGAGCCAATAACTTTGCATCACTGCAGTTCTCTGACACATTTGCAGGGCCACAACACAGTTATTAAACTTAGTAGTATTCATTGAATACACGCAGTGTGGCTTGTCCTTTGAAAAACAAGGGAAAAAATTCTATTTCGCCTGCCTCTGACAGTCCTCAGGGCTCTGGGTATGTGTGTGCTGCGTGCAGAACGTTAAAAAAAATCAGACGCAGCCAGCTACGTTTTACTGCAGGCTTGCGCAAATTTTTTTCCTGCATGGGAAATCCCTGATCTGCTGGAGCCAATAACTTTGCATCACTGCAGTTCTCTGACACATTTGCAGGGCCACAACACAGTTATTAAACTTAGTAGTATTCATTGAATACACGCAGTGTGGCTTGTCCTTTGAAAAACAAGGGAAAAAATTCTATTTTGGCTGCAGGCTTGCGCCAATTTCTTTCCTGCATGGGAAATCCCTGATCTGCTGGAGCCAATAACTTTGCATCACTGCAGTTCTCTGACACATTTGCAGGGCCACAACACAGTTATTAAACTTAGCAGTATTCATTGAATACACGCAGTGTGGCTTGTCCTTTGAAAAACAAGGGAAAAAATTGTATTTTGGCTGCAGGCTTGCACCAATTTCTTTCCTGGCTTGGAAATCACTGGTAATACAGCATGCTGAGGGGTAGGGATAGGCCGAGAGGACGTGGACGCGGCCGAGGACGCGTAGGCCCAAGTGAGGGTGTGGGCACAGGCCGAGCTCCTGATCCAGGTGTGTCGCAGCCGACTGCTGCGCGATTAGGAGAGAGGCACGTTTCTGGCGTCCCCACATTCATCGCCCAATTAATGGGTCCACGCGGGAGACCTTTATTAGAAAATGAGCAGTGTGAGCAGGTCCTGTCGTGGATGGCAGAAAGTGCTTTGAGCAAGCTATCATCCACCCAGAGTTCTGCGCCGTCCAGTGCTGCAAATCCGTATCCTCTGTCTGCTGCTCCTCCTTCCTCCCAGCCTCCTCACTCCACTACAATGACACATGCTCAGGAGCGGGAAGACTCCCAGGAACTGTTCTCGGGCCCCTGCTCAGATTGGGCAGCAGTGGTTCCTCTCCCACCAGATGAGTTTATCGTCACTGATGCACAACCATTGGAAAGTTCCCGGGGTCCGGGGGATGAGGCTGGGGACTTCCGGCAACTGTCTCAAGACCTTTCAGTGGGTGAGGAGGACGATGACGATGAGACACAGTTGTCTTGATGTGAGGTAGTAGTAAGGGCAGTAAGTCCGAGGGAGGAGCGCACAGAGGATTCGGAGGAAGAGCAGCAGGACGATGAGGTGACTGACCCCCACCTGGTGTGCAACGCCTACACAGGACAGGTCTTCAGAGGGGGAGGCACGGGCAGCAGCAGGGCAGGTTGCAAGAGGCAGTGCGGTGTCCAGGGGTAGAGGCAGGGCCAGACCAAATAATCCACCAACTGTTTCCCAAAGCACACCCTCGCGCCATGCCACCCTGCAGAGGCCGAGGTGCTCTAAGGTCTGGCAGTTTTTCACAGAGATGCCTGACGACCGACGAACAGTGGTGTGCAACCTTTGTCGCGCCAAGATCAGCCGGGGAGCCACCACCAACAGCCTCACCACCACCAGCATGCGCAGACATATGATGGCCAAGCACCCCACAAGGTGGGACGAAGGCCGTTCACCGCCTCCGGTTTGCACCGCTGCCTCTCCCCCTGTGCCCCAACCTGCCACTGAGATCCAACCCCCCTCTCAGGACACAGGCACTACCGTCTCATGGCCTGCACCCACACCCTCACCTCCGCTGTCCTCGGCCCCATCCACCAATGTCTCGCACCGCACAGTCCAGCCGTCGCTAGCGCAAGTGTTGGAGCGCAAGCGCAAGTACGCCGCCACGCACCCGCACACTCAATCGTTAACCGTCCACATAGCCAAATTTATCAGCCTTGAGATGCTGCCGTATAGGGTTGTGGAAACGGAGGCTTTCAAAGCTATGATGGCGGCGGCGGCCCCGCGCTACTCAGTTCCCAGTCGCCACTACTTTTCCCGATGTGCCGTCCCAGCCCTGCACGACCACGTCTCCCGCAACATTGTACGCGCCCTCACCAATGCGGTTAGTGGCAAGGTCCACTTAACTACGGACACGTGGACAAGCACAGGCGGGCAGGGCCACTACATCTCCCTGACGGCATATTGGGTGAATTTAGTGGAGGCTGGGACAGAGTCAGAGCCTGGGACCGCTCACGTCCTACCCACCCCCAGAATTGCGGGCCCCAGCTCGGTGGTGGTATGTTCGGCGGTGTATGCTTCTTCCACTAAAGCACCCTCCTCCTCCTCCTCAACCTCTGTCTCGCAATCTAGATGTGTCAGCAGCAGCAGGACGTCGCCAGCAGTCGGTGTCACGCGGCGTGGCAGCACAGCGGTGGGCAAGCGTCAGCAGGCCGTGCTGAAACTACTCAGCTTAGGAGATAGTAGGCACACGGCCCACGAACTGCTGCAGGGTCTGACAGAGCAGACCGACCGCTGGCTTGCGCCGCTGAGCCTCCAACCGGGCATGGTCGTGTGTGACAACGGCCGTAAGCTGGTGGCGGCTCTGCAGCTCGGCAGCCTCACGCACGTGCCATGCCTGGCCCACGTCTTTAATTTGGTGGTTCAGCGCTTTCTGAAAAGCTACCCACGCTTGTCAGACCTGCTCGTAAAGGTGCGCCGGCTCTGCGCACATTTCCGCAAGTCCCACACGGACGCTGCCACCCTGCGCACCCTGCAACATCGGTTTAATCTGCCAGTGCACCGACTGCTGTGCGACGTGCCCACATGGTGGAACTCTACGCTCCACATGTTGGCTAGGCTCTATGAGCAGCGTAGAGCTATAGTGGAATACCAACTCCAACATGGGCGGCGCAGTGGGAGTCAGCCTCCTCAATTCTTTTCAGGAGAGTGGGCCTGGTTGGCAGACATGGTACAGGTACCCTGGCACACATGGCTGACTTCATGTTAGGATGCCTTTCTCGTGACCCTCGCGTTACACGCATTCTGGCCACTACGGATTACTGGGTGTACACACTGCTCGACCCACGCTATAAGGAGAACCTTCCCACTCTCATTCCCGAAGAGGAAAGGGGTTCGAGAGTGTTGCTATACCACAGGACCCTGGCGGACAAGCTGATGGTAAAATTCCCATCCGACAGCGCTAGTGGCAGAAGGCGCAGTTCCGAGGGCCAGGTAGCAGGGGAGGTGCGTAGATCGAGCAGCATGTACAGCCCAGGCAGTGCAACAGTCTTTAAGGGCCTGGACAGCTTTATGGCTCCCCAGCAAGACTGTGTCACCGCTCCCCAGTCAAGGCTGAGTCGGCGGGAGCACTGTAAAAGGATGGTGAGGGAGTACGTAGCCGATCGCACGACCGTCCTCCGTGACGCCTCTGCCACCTACAACTACTGGGTGTCGAAGCTGGACACGTGGCCTGAACTAGCGCTGTATGCCCTGGAGGTGCTTGCTTGTCCTGCGGCTAGCGTCTTGTCGGAAAGGGTGTTTAGTGCGGCTGGGGGAATCATCACAGATAAGCGTACCCGCCTGTCAACCGACAGGGCCGACAGGCTAACACTCATCAAGATGAACAAAGCCTGGATTTCCCCAGACTTCTCTTCTCCACCAGCGGACAGCAGCGATACGTAAGCAATACGTAGGCTGCACCCGCGGATGGAAGCTACGTTCTCTCTCACCATCCAAAACGGGGACATTTCTGCTTCATCAATCTGTGTATAATATTCCTCCTCCTCCTCCTGCTCCTCCTCCTGAAACCTCACGTAATCACGCTGAACGGGCAATTTTTCTTAGGGCCACAAGGCTCACTCATATAATTTTTCTAAAATTTTTTTATACGTTTCAATGCTCTTAAAAGTGTTGGAACTTTAACTTGAACCAATTTTTCGTTAAACTGGGCTGCCTCCAGGCCTAGTTACCACTTAAGCCACATTAACCAAAGCGATTAATGGGTTTCACCTGCCATCTTGGTTGGGCATGGCCAATTTTTACTGAGGTACATTAGTACTGTTGGTACACCAATGTTTTGGGGCCCTCACCTACAGTGTAATCATAGCAATTTGTATGTTCTTCGCCTGCACTCATGGTACAGAAGTGTGTGTGGGGTTGGCCTACACTTTAGCTACATAAATGTAACTTGGGCCTTGGCTATACTGCAGCTACTGAAATGGAACTAAGACTGCGCTCCCACTATACTGCTGCTTCGGAATTGTTCCTGGGGCCTGTGTAGGCTGCTACAATGACTTAAATAGAACTAAGACTATGCTCCTCCTATACTGCTGCTTCGGAATTGTTCCTGGGGCCTGTGTAGGCTGCTACAATGACTTAAATGGAACTAAGACTATGCTCCTCCTATACTGCTGCTTCGGAATTGTTCCTGGGGCCTGTGTAGGCTGCTACTATTACTGAAATGGAACGAAGACTGCGATCCCACTATACTGCTGCTTCGGAATTGTTACTGGGGCCTGTGTAGGCTGCTACTATTACTGAAATGGAACTAAGACTGTGCTCCCCCTATAATGCTGCTAGTGATATGTTAGTGGGGCCTGTCGCTAATGCTACAGCTGAAATGTTACTAATTCTGGGCTCTGCCTATACCGCTGCTAATGGTATGTCTCTGGGGTGTGGAAACAGAGGCTTCCCAAAGACATGATGGCGGCGAGGCCATTTCCCACCAACGCTGTTACTGTTAAGGTGCATATAACCACGGACACGTGGAGAGGACACGTAGTGCCTCCAAAACATCCCCCGCCACGGCCCACTTAATCCTGGCCACATTCCGAAAACCAACAAAATAAAACCGCGCTACTAGGTCCGCAGTCACCACCACATTACCACCAACGCGGTTACTGTTAAGGTACATATTACCAGTCTGACTGGGGCATGCAGTGTTGGCCGGAGCCCACCTGCATTAAGCACGACCACTCTCGGATCATAACTTCCTTTCTTTCTCTGTCACGCTCCCTACCATCTCTCTCCAGACCCACCTACCTACAGTACCTACAGGAACCTTAAGGCCATTCACACCCAGGACTTTGCTGAATCCCTACAGTCCTCTCTGTCCCCCACCTCTCTCCTCTCCTGCCCCAACCTGGCTGCCGCTCACTACAACACCGCTCTCAAACAGGCCCTGGATGAAGCAGCGCCCCCCAGAACCCGAGCCATTCGATGCAGAACACGGCAACCCTGGCTCACACCTCATACACGCTTCATCCGGCGGTGCTCTAGAAGTGCTGAACGGCTGTGGAGGAAATCGCAAACGGCACCAGACTTCCTCCACTACAAATTCATGCTCAGAACCTACAACCTCGCCCTCCACCATGCCAAACAAGTCTACTTCACCTCTCTAGTCTCCTCATTATCGCACAACCCTAAACGGCTCTTTGATACTTTTCACTCCCTTCTCAGCCCAAAACCGCAGCCCCCAGTGACGGATCTCAGTGCTGAAGAGTTGGCTGCTTACTTCAAAAAGAAAATAGACGACATCCGTCAGGAAATAACTTCCCAACCCCAGACTAGCCCTGACCCTAGTCCTGTCAGCACTGCATCTAGCTCCTGCTCACTGTCTGTACTCAGACCAGCGACAGAGGAAGAAGTCTCCAAATTGCTCTTCTCTGCTCGCCCCACCACCTGCGCTAGCGACCCTCTCCCCTCACACCTCCTCCGTTCCTTCTCCCCAGTGGTCATCTCCCATCTCACCACTATATTCAACCTCTCTCTGACCTCTGGCATCTTTCCCTCTTCTTTCAAACACGCCATCATATCCCCACTGCTAAAGAAACCGACTCTGGACGCGACTGATGCTGCCAACTACAGACCCATCTCAAACCTCCCCTTCATCTCCAAACTACTAGAACGCCTGGTTTACTCCCGCCTTGTAAGCTATTTATCAGAGAACTCTCTCCTAGACCCCCTACAGTCTGGCTTCCGACCTCAACACTCGACAGAAACTGCCCTTACTAGGGTATCCAATGACCTACTGACAGCCAAATCGAGGGGCGATTACTCCCTACTGATCCTCCTCGACCTTTCTGCAGCGTTTGACACTGTTGACCACAAACTCCTCCTCAGTATGCTACGCTCCATTGGCCTAAAGGACACTGCCCTCTCCTGGTTCTCCTCTTACCTATCTGACCGCTCTTTCAGTGTCTCCTTTGCTGGCTCTACCTCCCCTCCTCTTCCCCTTGCTGTTGGGGTCCCCCAGGGCTCGGTCCTTGGCCCCCTTCTCTTCTCTATCTACACAGCCCCTATTGGACAAACCATCAGGAGTTTTGGCCTCAAATACCACCTGTACGCTGATGACACCCAGCTATACACCTCTGCCCGTGACATCTCTGCACCCTTCCTCCAAAACATCACTAACTGTCTGTCCGCTGTCTCTAACACCATGTCCTCTCTCTACCTAAAACTAAACCTCTCTAAAACTGACTTACTGGTATTTCCACCCTCCACTAACCGACCTCATCCTGACATCTCCATCTCAGTGTGTGGCGCCACCATAACTCCTAGACAACACGCCCGCTGCCTTGGGGTCATATTTGACTCTGATCTCTCTTTTGCCCCCTACATCCAATCTCTGGCCCGAACATGTCAGCTGCACCTCAAGAACATCGCAAGAATCCGCTCTTTTCTCACTGTGGAGACGTTAAAAACGCTTATTGTCGCCCTCATCCACTCCCGGCTCGATTATTGCAACTCGTTGCTGATCGGCCTCCCCTGCACCAGACTCTACCCTCTCCAGTCCATCCTGAATGCCGCAGCCAGGCTCATCTTCCTGTCCAGCCGCTACTCGGACGCCTCTGTCCTGTGCCGGTCACTGCACTGGCTGCCCGTTAAATACAGAATTCAATTCAAACTCGCTACCTTCATCCACAAAGCCCTCCACAGTACAGCGCCACCCTATATCGCCTCCCTCATCTCAATCCATCAACCAGCCCGGGCTCTCCGCTCTGCTAATGAAACCAGACTGAGCGCCCCTTTAATTCGAACTTCTCATTCCCGCCTCCAAGACTTCTCCAGAGCAGCACCGGTCCTCTGGAACGCACTACCAAAGGCTACCCGAGCAATCCAGGACTCGCAGAACTTCAGGCGTGCTCTAAAAACGCACCTCTTCAGGGAGGCATACCGCATTCCCTAAACAAACCTCTCTGTACTCCGCCTGATAACATGCTCCCTGACCTACTGACTGCAATCCCTGCTAGCCATCATAAACCGCTCCTGCAGTCACACCGTTTCTGCCGTCACACGGCTAAATGTCTGACCATTGTCTATGTGTATAGCATCGCTCACTCTCCACCTCGCCATACTGTGCACATCTCCAGCCCCTTTACCCTCTGTATCACCCCATTACTTGTAGTATGTAAGCTCGTTGGAGCAGGACCCTCACCCCTATTGTATCAATCAACTGATTACTATATGTAACCGTGGTTCTGTAATGTTTGTATTTTGTCTTTCTGTATTCCCCCCTGTCTATGTAAGCGCTGCGGAATATGTTGGCGCTATACAAATAAAGATTATTATTATTATTACTACCTCAGCTGTGTTGGGCAATGCAATGGGATATTTCTATGTACCGCCGGTGGCTTCCTGGCACCCACCCATGTTGTGGGTCCACAGGAAATTATAAATGCATCTGTTTCCACTTGTAAAGAACCCCAGTCTGACTGGGGCATGCAGTGTGGGCCGAAGCCCACCTGCATTAAGCACGACATTACTACCTCAGCTGTGTTGGGCAATGCAATGGGATATTTTTGTGTATCGCCGGTGGGTTCCAGGGAGCCACCCATGCTGTAGGTGCACACGGAGTTTAACCTACATGTGTCCACTTGTAAAGAACCCCAGTCTGACTGGGGCATGCAGTGTGGGCCGAAGCCCACCTGCATTAAGCACGACATTACTACCTCAGCTGTGTTGGGCAATGCAATGGGATATTTCTATGTACCGCTGGTGGGTTCCTGGCACCCACCCATGCTGTGGGTCCACAGGGAATTATAAATGCATCTGTTTCCACTTGTAAAGATCCCCAGTCTGACTGGGGCATGCAGTGTGGGCCAAAGCCCACCTGCATTAAGCACGACATTACTACCTCAGCTGTGTTGGGCAATGCAATGGGATATTTTTGTGTATCGCCGGTGGGTTCCAGGGAGCCACCCATGCTGTCGGTCGACAGGGACTTCACAATAGGGAGTTGTACCTGCCTGTGTCTATGAATTAAAAAGCCCGGTCTGACTGGGGCATGCAGAGACACCTTGACAGAATGAATAGTGTGTGGCACATAGGTTCCCCATTGCTATGCCCACGTGTGCAGCTCCTGATGGCGGTGGCACAGGATTCTATTTCTCATTGCTTCTGTACAGCATTGTGGGCTATCGCCCCGCCCCTTTTAAAGAGGGTCGCTGCCTAGCCGTGCCAACCCTCTGCAGTGTGTGCCTGCGGTTCCTCCTCATGGCAGACGCACTTCTAAATAGACATGAGGGTGGTGTGGCATGAGGGCAGCTGAAGGCTGCGCAGGGACACTTTGGTGTGCACTGTGGGGGGGAGGGGGGGAGGTTGGGCAGCATGTAACCCAGGAGAAGTGGCAGTGGAGTGTCATGCAGG